>NC_086321.1:127939352-128542209 GCF_036172605.1 Pelobates fuscus
CCCTGAATCCATGTTTAAAATGGAATGAGGCAAAAATGTGATTCTTTGTTAAACTAATTTGCATATGCCTACAAAGAATCCTTTGCGGTAGTAACATTAATGCAAATTTGTTATTTCTGTGGGAAAAGCAAGTCTTATGGCTTGACTGGTGTGCAGATTTTTGTTTAACATTGTATTAACTATCCACAGACTTCAGGTGGAAGGGGTTTCCAATCACACAATTTTTTCCCCCACCACAACCTTTTTGGACACACACTTATAACTTTAAAAAAAATGTTTTTAGGGGACAGTTGTGTTTATATAACAGGACCAGCTGTCTGACAATAAGAGAGGCTGATGACACGCAATTCTACCTCTCCTGTCCTGATCTCTCTCCGCCCATCTTGACTCGTGTCTCTCACTGTCTCTCTTCGATTTCCAAATGGATGGCTGCTCACTTCCTTAAACTCAACCTGTCCAAACAGAACTTCTGATCTTTCCTCCCTCAAGTGTTACTACATGTGTCTGTCTCTCTCCAAGTCAAAAGCGCTACCATCACCTCTACCTAGCAGGCCTGCTGCCTGGGTGTTCTTTTTAACTCCAACCTCTCCTTCACCCCTCATGTCCAATCAATCGCCAAATCCTGTCGCTTCCATCTCAAAAACATAGCGCGCATCCGCCCCTATTTAACCCCGGATGCAGCTAAGGTGCTGGTCCATGCTCTTGTTCTCTCTCACCTGGACTACTGCAATACTCTTCTCAGTGGTTTTACGTGTTCCCAGATTGCACCGTTGCAATTTATAATGAATGCGGCAGCAAAGCTCATTTTCCTGTCCGCTCGCACCTCCCACGCCTCCCCGCTCTGTCAGTCCCTACATTGGCTCCCAGTTAGATATAGGGCTCAATTTAAAATTCTGGTGCACAATACACAAGTATGTCCTGTCAAGGCCCTTACGCTCTGCCAAAGACCTACGTATATCCTCTGTCGGTACTCCCACCGCTAACGCTCACCTCCAAGACTTCTCCAGGGCTGCACCTCTTCTGTGGAACTCCTTTCCCTCCTCCGTAAGAATCTCACCCAGTCTCCACTCATTCAAAAAATCATATCAATTAAACTGTTAGCAGGTTTTCATCCCCCATCCTCCATGACTCCTCTCCTGCAACGGTCAAAAATGACCTACTAAGCCCTCAGCGAATACTTTTTTTTTTTTTTTTTTTAAAACAACTTACTTCATACCCCTACTTTTACCATTTGTGTCACTATACCCCACTCACTCTAGCATGTAAGCTCATTAAGCAGGACCCTCCACCTCTCTGTTCCTGTACGTCGAGTTGTCTGGTTACAATTAATGTCTGTTAGTCCACCCATTGTACAGCGCTACAGAATCTGATGGCGCTATATAAATAATAATAATAATAAATCAGACACCTTATTCATTGTTCCAGAATTTAAAAGGAACAATCCAAGCACCAAAACCAACACATAACGCCATGTTAGTGGTTATAGTGACAGGACTGTCCTGGTGTCTCCCCACTCTAAGTAGGCCAGCCATCTTAGCAAGGTTTTACCCTAGGTTGTGTCAGGCGCTGCTCCCTGCGTGCACTACCAACAGAGTCTGAAGCTCTCTGAGCCACGCCCGGCTTTGCAAGGCTTAGCTCATTGTCTGAGCGCAGTCAGCGCTGTGAAGCCAACAGAAGCACCTAAGCTGTAGCTTTCAGCTCTGTTGGCTGTAATGGCGGCAGGCCCACAAACAGTTTAAATACAACAATGGGTTGAGCTGTAGTGGTTATGGTGCTTGGAGTGGCCCTTAAAATACAGCTTTCCATGAATTAGGCCCAATTCTGTAGTTCATCAGTGGTCACAAACCCTGCTTCCATTCACACATAGAACATGCCCACCTATCGCTCTCTGACAGGAATACGGCCTGCCCTGTGACGTCACTGCACCCTTCAGAATCTTGGCGGGAAATTCAAACCTCAACTGGGCTGGAACGTGCACAGTCCGCTACCTCACCGGGACAAGCGGCCGCGACCCATCCCGCGAGACACACAGCGCACCCATAACCTGAGCGCTACTTACCTTTGCCCTCCATGAGCCGCACGAAGTCCCCTCGGTAGGTGTTGCTGTGGACTTTCTGCTCCAGGCTGAAGCTCCTGACGCTGACCATCTCCTCCACGTCCGACACGTCTTCTTGCTCGGCGTATCTCCTGCGGTCCATGGCGCGCTGTGTGAGGGAGACATGGCGGACATTAGGGTCTTATCATCATCAGAGGGAGCACGCACACAGCTAATTACCCCCGGCCTCAGCTGCCGAGTAGGAATTACCCCCCGGCCTCAGCTGCCGAGTAGGAATTACCCCCCGGCCTCAGCTGCCGAGTAGGAATTACCCCCCGGCCTCAGCTGCCGAGTAGGAATTACCCCCCGGCCTCAGCTGCCGAGTAGGAATTACCCCCCGGCCTCAGCTGCCGAGTAGGAATTACCCCCCGGCCTCAGCTGCCGAGTAGGAATTACCCCCCGGCCTCAGCTGCCGAGTAGGAATTACCCCCCGGCCTCAGCTGCCGAGTAGGAATTACCCCCCGGCCTCAGCTGCCGAGTAGGAATTACCCCCCGGCCTCAGCTGCCGAGTAGGAATTACCCCCCGGCCTCAGCTGCCGAGTAGGAATTACCCCCGGCCTCAGCTGCCGAGTAGGCATTATATTCGGTGACAGGACATGGCTGGCCGGGCACTCACTGCCCCGGGACACAGGGGGTTAACAGGCTGACCTGTAAATAAACTATTTGTAAGTAGAGCAAATAAATACCAAATGTACAGAATGAACACGTGCGTGGTTATTTACTAAAGTGTGAATTGATGACATTCAGAAGGGTTAATTCAGTAACAATTTGCAAACTTAAAATCCGAATGGAAACATTTTAAAAAAAAATATTAGAATCATTCTCCCAACTTATAAAGCCACAGCATTGGCTAGTTAAAGACATAGGTTTTGCCATCTGCATTTTCCAGTCACCACAAAAAAGGGGGATGATTAGTGAATTTTAAATGTTTTGACAAAAAGACCAAATCAGACCAATCTTCCATGTCAGTTTTCAGTTAAAATTCACCCTTTAGTAAATAACTGAGGTTTCCATTTATCTTTAAACCGTGTCAGTGCCCTACCCACACACCAAGCATGCAGATACTTGTAATGTCAGCTGCAGGCAATTAATGGGAGACTGCTGCATCCTATAACAGCCACCCATGTAGCCTAGAAAACCTGTCATATAAAGAGAGATCTATGTATATATAGCAGGTCATTGGAAGTATCAGTTTTTACCATGTCCCCCCCCCTAAAACGATGTATTCTAACTTGCGGTGCTGCACGGGTTAAGGGAGTCCCACTTGAGACATTTAAATACCATGTGCTGCTCCGGATATAAACAAGCTGGGCAGTGGCTGAATGCAGGCTGCAAATCTAGGATATAAGGGTTTATCGTGGATAATATACTGCTAATGGTCTTTGTTTGGGACTGGGGTAGTAGACTTGTTTGTTTGACAAGCAGCTGCTGTGGGTCTGGGGCCTTTATTACTGAATCGGAAGCAAACAGCCATGATGAGGTTTGTTTTTTTTTTCCCCTCTTCCTCCTCCTCCCATAGAAAAAGCTTGAAGTTGTTGCTCAGGCAGCCAGCAGGGACTGAGAGAGCTGCACGTTCACACCAACTGCTAGGAAGCAGTGTGAGAAAATAATAACAAAGCCATGCACTCAGCCAGGCGATCCCACTCACAGCAATCCACCGAAACCTGGACACACACATAATATACAGTGCCGATTACTGTGAGAACAACCGATTACTGCTTCCTTTCCAGATCTGACACTATATTGTGGAAACAACTCCTGAGGAGCTTACACTGCCCTGCTCTCTCCTTTCATGCCTTTTGTTGGAAGTCTTTAACCCACCCCACAAAGGAAAACAAATTAGTAAATGCCCTTCGTCTAAATTTATACTATTAAATAAAAAAAAAAAAAGACACGAAAAATCTACACACCAATCTTCTTCCAGATTCTTTCTTTGACTCCATGGTTTGAGATGCAGTGAGTTGTGTGGTTTTAATGGGTTGCTTGTTGTAGAGGTTTCCTCATTTAAGGAATCGGTAGTCTGATTTGCATCATGCCTGGGTGGGTGGAATGATCCAGCATTGAAAATAACAAGGCAAAACAAAAAAAGTTAAACCTGGAAATAATGTGATCCCCGTTCCGTATTAGAAAGTACAAGGAAGCATTTCTAGCTGTGCTGTAGGGTCGGTGACGTCATGGTATAGATCAGCTATTATTGTTTCCAGGCGTACCGTGGGTCACATGACTTAGAACTTTGCAACGAACACGCGTGGGTTGCTGGTAACAGTGATCAGACATTTCCTGACATTCGTGAGCATTTCATATTGATAGTTTAGTCGGTCACGGGGGCTGGTATCTACGCAGGCGCTGACCACGCTTGCTTCTTTATTTGTTATGACTGTTGCATTAAGTCTGCACTTTTGAGCAGTAGTTTCCACAGCATTAATTAAGAAGTGGGTGGTGCCTCAATGATTACTTTTTTTTTTTTCCCCCACGCACATCTGATTATTTTTTTTTTGCTATGCCTTTATTAGTTGATACCGATTTTCGATAACAATACGGAGTATAGAGAGCCCAGTTTTTAACACATTCAGGCCAACCGGGATAGCAAAAGCATTCGCCCAACTGTTTAATTACAGTTTTAAAAGGAGTGAAATAGATCAAACCATTATTTTTATTATATCATCTATTATATTGGAAGTTATTATAGATATGTTATTGTATTAAATCTGAACTAATATGCTAGTTAGATATCGATTGTAATATCAGTAATAGTCTAGTGATTTTAGCAAGTTTATTTAAATTAAATTATAGATTATACTAAATTACACCTGTGTTATGTAATTTGAAAATATTGAACTTCATATGTGGGGTAACAGTCTGTCAAAGGTATGTATGTATCACAAATAATGACTTTACCTGACTTCTGGTTCACAAATAGAGGAATAGAACTAATGTAGAACTGGACTTTTTTCCACTTGTACTTTTATTTGGCTTCATTTCTGATCAGTCATAAAAGCACACCATTACAGAAAGCATCAGATTTCTCTAGGACAATGTTTTGTGGCCAGTTTGAAATCGGTTGTCAGGTAAATATTTTCTTTTAATTATGTTTGATAGCAATTTGTGTAGCATAATGCATGAATTTAAAGTGGTACATTAAGACACAAAAACTACAGCTTAGTGTAGTGGTTATACATTATATTATAATACCAATATTCTCTGGGCTCCAAATCTTTGTCAAAAGATTTTGGGGAAAGTCTGGGGTGAGGAAAGCACCACTCTTTCCATGTCTGCATTGCTAATGTATAATTTAGACTACCACATTGTAAATGTCAATTTAATTCTTGAAAATCTAGAATTAAATATGTTGAAGGTTTGTGTTTGGAGCGATCCTGATTTAAATATTACTTTGTCCCAACATAATCTTTGTCTGCTGGATTTGAATACTATTGGAATAAAGAAGGCTGATTTTCATTGAATGACGATGTTTTATTGTTGAACAGACAGATTTAAATGTGGAAGTGCCAGTCTAGCCCAGGATTGTACTAATGGTGGGTGAGTGAAACCTTTTCCAATACACATGACTGAGTATAGAAAACCTTGTCAAGTGTTTTTAAAGAACATCATAATAGAGGTTAAAGGACCACTATAGTCACCCACACCACTTAATCTCAATTAAGTGGTCTGGGTGCAGTGGCCATGTCATTTTAACCCTGTAATTGTTTTAGAAAATGTTAACATTGAAGGTTAAACCCACTTTGAGTAGCTCTATAGGTGTTCCCTGCTCTAGTCCAAGTAAAACTCATTCTGGGAATCAAATGCTGCTGTTAGCTGCATCCGATCGGACACACAGTGTTTGGCCACTCATGCATGCTTCAAATCCATTGTTTCTCTATGAAAATCAATGGTCGATAACTGTGATTTGTGTAATATACATGTGCTTATATTTCAGTATAGAACTGGGTATCTTTTTTTTTTTTTTTTTTTTTTAAATCTTTATTATGCTGTATTGGGGCCTGGAACATTTTGGAACGTTATAGCATGGAAGAACGATACTGGAGAATTGCATGGCTCCTACCCTATATTTGTATAGCCAATTATTACACAATGGTGACCCTCTTGGGAAGGGAAGCAAGAAGTTAGATTTGCCTAAACCTTTCCTTTTTCACAATACTGTCTTACATGTCAGTTGTGTAATCTCTCATGATGAGTCTGCAGGCCACAGAATGCTTCATCATTTTTAATACGATGCTATAAGTATCTATGGCACATCATGAAATAAAACGCCTGTTTTCATCAGCTTGTAAAGTTTAGCAAAATTAATTGACTGAAGTTTTTTTTATTTTTTTCATATTTTGTCAAAATATGTCACATAATACCCTACTTGATCGCTGTCAATGAAATTTGAATGCAATCTTTTTTTTTTAGTATTACTTCAAGCACCATAACTTCTTCGGTGTTTTGAATTGGCCATGGTGCAAGGACCCTGTTTGTGTATGAAAAGCTGCACGTATTGCGATATTGAAACCTGCGGGAACTGGAGTTATACCTCTGGTAGCTTGCTTTATTAGCCATCCCAGAACAAGTCTTGCTAGAAATATCATAATGCAAGACCAATTTAAAGTGTACATGCCGGTTTCACTGCAGCTGGCCCCCGCTCCATGGCTGATACTTTAGTTTACTAATACTTCCTAGCCAATCTCATTGAAGTTGTCTGAGTACAATGTCCCTGTCTCCTTAGACCTGCAATGTAAAACATTGCCGTTTTAGAGAAGCTGCAAGTTTGCACTGCAGGGTTAAGACTGCCTCAAGTGGCTGCATGCCAGGCACTTCCGGCTGTTTAACTCCATGAAACAACGCTGGATATTCCCACACTTTGCATGAGGATGTCCAATGTCTTCAAAATCCCCACAGGAAAGCATTGATTCAATGCTTTCCTAAAGGGAAGGCCTAATGTGCATGCACATAAGGTTACCCACATTGCTAACGTCAGAGGAAGTGGAGACTGCCTCAGCACTGGAAAGAGGCAAGTATTTAAAGTTTTTTTTGTTTGTTTGTTTGTTTTTTACCACTTTAATAATTGGGTGGAGGGCGTACAATTACTTTAGGTCAGAAGGACATTACAGCCTTAGGAGATGTTATTAGTATGCATATAAACACATGAGGTGAAGTTATCACTCTAAAATCTAAACTGCTGTACAGGTAGTTTTTGTTCTTAGGTCTGCTACACTACACCACAAGGATCTTCAGTAGTAGTATTTGCAATTCTGCTTTATTGTCCAAAAACACACAATTTTGCTCCATTACAACCCCCCACCCCCACCCACCCTCCACTAACATTGCAGCTAACCACTTTGCCTTGGAAAATATTGACTAGGACAAAAAGTCTTTATTTCTTACCCTATCACTTTAGCTTCAACTTATATTAAAGGAACAATCTAGGCACCATAATGAATTCATCTGAATTAAGTTAGGGTGCCAGGAGGCCCGTGCTGTTCTTTTTTTCTTAAAGGGACATGAATATCAGAGCTGGAGGCTATTTTTAGCTGTAGCCCCAACCAAGTAAGTAAACAATACAATATGTGTGAAACCTTTAGTGTACAGGTTGAATACCACAGTTAAGAAAAGGAAAAAAACTAAACAAAAAATAACACAATTATACACTTTTACTCATAGGCAGAAGATGCCACCATAAGCATGTATGTGGTGTGTTCTTTTATTTTTGCCCTTTGGTAGATTTGTGAATATACGGTAATATTTATTGTTTAAGTAAAGCAAAGCATGAACATTCACCATTAACTCAGCCTCATGGAGATAAATCTGTATCAAAGGTGTGAATGGGCTTTCAGGGTCAAACATTGCATATTAAATAATGGTCTCGCAGAACCAAGCATCAGGTCATGAATACTGAACAGAGTGTTTCTAGACCCACAGGGTCTAACTATGCAAAAATTTAACTGAACTGGGTATGGTTAGATTTCACTTCTTAACATTATAAATTAAGTTTGTTCCAAAGTCTGGCCCTAACATAGGCAGAGGTCCAGCGTGGGCAAACCTTTTGAAAATACCATGTAACGGAACGCCTGGCACCCCAACTGGGTACCTCCGTTGAAGGATGCTCCTAGCGCTTCCTGAGGGCTCCAAGCACTCCACCAGAGACCATAACCACCGCAGACCCCACGAAACGCCGCAGCTTGGTTGGGGTCTCGCCGTCTCCTACCCACCCTGGACCTACGACAAGGCTCCAGGTTCTAGTGGGTGAACCTCTTCTTCCCCAGAGAGTGAAGCAGGAACAAGCTCTTAAAAGAGCTTAGTGATTATCCAAGGGAGTATGAAGAGCAATAGCAATCCCTTGTAGCTGTTTCCCCCAATAAGAGACAGGACTCTAAATTGAGGTTGAAGTAGAACTGGTTTAATGAGCATACAGGCCTTTCTTATATACACATTTCCCCACAAGGTTACCACTAGGCATGTGCATGGGGAAAGTTTTCGGTTCGGTTCGGTTCGGCATTCCGAAATTCGGGATTTTCGCTATTCGGGACTTCAGCAATTCGGCACTTCAAGACTTCGGAAATTTGGCAACTTCGGAAATTCGGCAACTTCGGAATTTCGGGACTTCGGCACCTCGGGACTTCTCTTGCAGCCGCTTGGTAGATAACTCCCTAATTCCCACGGTATTAGGGAGTTATCTACCAAAAGGCTGAAAGACCTAAATTGATCTTTCAGCCAAATTTACTAATACTAAGTAAACATTACTTAGTATTAGTAAATTTTGTCCCTACTCGCTATACCGCGAGTAGGGGCATGTCTAGTAAACAGTGAGCAGGCTATGGCTGCTCACTGTTTTAAAAAAAAAAAAAATAGGTCCTCCCCCCCCTGGCCCCCACCCCTGAGTGGCGGGTGGGGCCCGTAAATATTAATAAGAGGGGGACCTAATGTCCTCCCCCCTGGTCCCCACCCCTGAGCGGCGGGTGGGGGCCCTAAATTGTAATAAGGGGGGGGACTTAATCCACCAATCAGAGTTATGAGTCAAATTACACAGTGTGGGAAAATTCCAAGGAACTTTCCCACGCTGTGTAAAATGACACAGAGCACTCTGGTGGATTTCAACCCAACCAATCAGAGTGCTGTGACAGGTAAATGTAGAGACTTACCTGTCAGTCTCTTCATTTACCTGTCAGAGCACTCTGATTGGATGGCTTAAACCCACCAATCAGAGTGCTCTGAGCCTAATGCAGGGCGGGGCAAGGCTTTATAAGCCTTCCCCGCCCTGCAGAGCTCAGTCTGCGCAGAGCCCTCGCCGGGTGAAGAAGGATTATTTTTTTTATTATTATTATTTATATTTTTTTATAATTGCGTCGGTTATTATGGTTTTTTATTTGGCCTTCTTTGGGGCTGAAAAAAAGATTTTAGAAGAAAGAAAACATCGAATGGTAAGTTTTTTTTTTTGTTTTTTTTTTACAGGTACTTAGTTGAAAGTCCCCCCTCATTAGTTTTTAAGGTGAGGGGGGTAGGTAGGGGGATAATTTTTATTGGGGGGGGAGGGGGTGACTACGGGTTTGGGGGCCCCTATTCACCTGGGGGGGATTTTTTTCAGGGCCCCCGCCCACCGCTTAGGGGTGGGGGCCAGGGGGGAGGACCTTAGGTCCCCCCCCTTATTAGTATTTAGGGCCCCCACCCGCCACTAAGGGGGGGGGGACACTAGGTCCCCCCCCCTCTTATTTCAATTTAGGGCCCCCACCCATCACTCAGGGGTGGGGGCGGGGGGGAGGACATTAGGTCCCCCACCCACCGCTCAGGGGCTCGGGAGGGCCTGCTCACTGTTTAAAAGATATGCCCCTACTCGCGGTATAGCGAGTAGGGGCATAATTCACTAATACTAAGTAATCTTTACTTGGCATTAGTAAATTTGACTGAAAGACCAATTTAGGTCTTTCAGCCTTTTAGTAGATAGCTCCCTAATACCATGGGAATTAGGGAGTTATCTACTTATTCATTCCTGTCATTACATTGACTGGCCAAGTAACTTTTTATATGAATGTGTGTTACCTGATTGTTGTAAGTGTTGCAAATGCTTACAGCTGAATCCTGGCTATGTTTGTATACTTTTTATTTACAATGTAACATTCTTAGGCAATACTGTGCTTCGGAACTTTGGAACTTCGGAAGTACCTGAATAGTCCGAAATTCGTCCGAATACATATTCGGACCGAAACGAATTGCACATGTCTAGTTACCACCCACGTACAGTCAGACACTCCCAGCTAATGCACACAAACCCTCTCCTCTGCCTGTGATACAATTACCCAACACAATGGACTAACTTAATTACTACAGGCAGAAAATATACAGTTTTACCCAAAACACAGAAACACCCCAAAACAACATTATATCTCCACAAATTATACAAAAATATATATATATATAGCCCTGATCTGGGTGAACAACATATCCAAAAATCACCCAGATCAGAGCAGGGGTTCAACAGTTTTATGGTAGTCACATTTGAGCGACTTCAAGCATGGCTTTCATGCCCAAAACAGTTCCACAGATTTAGGCTGTGCGGACGGTCTATCTTCTCCTCTATCCTGGAGATAATTGGCTTAAGTTGCTGTGGTAAGCCAATTATCTCCAGGTACAGGAAATTTCTAAGTCCAAAAACTGTTATAAAAATTATTTTTATGTGGTTTTTGTAATACAATGTTTAACCTATATGTCCAACATATCCCAAGAGAGCTTAGATCTGAGCGCTCAATATGTCCAATGTTAAAAGTGCCCTATAGTACAAATAAGGGTGGGGTCAGAAAATAGCAAGGGCTAATTGAGGAGGGACAAAGCAGCCAGTTTTTCCCCCGAGACAACTCCCTGCTGGAGAAATAAAAGGACCGGAAAAAGGGGGACAGGAAGAGGCACATTTTCCCACGGGTTTAAAGGGGCAGAAAGAGTGTATTAAAACCCCATAAGCCCAAATAGACTTTTTAAATGGCAATACACCCCAGGGGCCATAGTCACACGACAGGAGGCGGGCAAGCAGGCCCCTCCAAAAATTCATGGCAAACTCCCATAAAAGGGGGAGTTTGTCACATACCATAACTGCAAATCCTTTAGGATCTATAAAGCATTATCGGCTGTGCCAGAATTGAGGGTCTCTCAGTGGTTGGAAGATAAGGATGAAGGGGTTGAGGAAAGAGGGGAGATAGGGGGTTCCCTGGTTTAGATAAGAAAATGATGGAGGTGTATGGTCTGTTCAAGAATATTAGGGTGGCCAGGAGTCCTGTTACAATGGTCGAATATCTTTATGAAATACCCATAGTGACTTTGTTGGAATTGCACTGAAATTCAAACCCAGTTAAGATATACTGAGACAAAGTAGGGACTACTTTTGTCTCAGTATTTGTACTTCATTTGGCAAAGCTTGACACATGGCAGAGCCAACGCCGATCTAGTTTGTCATTTCCCCTGCTTTCACCAGTCGACATAGCTGCTGTTAGTCCGGTGGCTGGGGCAGGCAACTGTAGGTTTTGCTTAGCTGAACATGTCCCTTGTGAGGGCCGCCATCATCTTCGTGTCAGTTCTCTTCTGAAGCTCCAGGAGCTGATGTCACTACTCTACTCTTGTGCAATTATCTTGTGCATTAGAGAGATATTGTGTTACTGGTGCACTCCTCTGTCAGCTGGGGCCATTTTTAGTGGCTCCACACTGACCAATGTGCTGTATTAAGTGTTTAAAGGGAGTGCTATATACATTGAGAATACTGCGGCTGAGTTATGATGATCAGCCATGCTGATTCTATGGTTGCAGGCTGCTGAAGAGAATCTCCAGATTTGCCAGATGCTCAGGACTGATCACTGTGTAATCAGCTGGGAAAGCATGCTTTATGTTGTATTACATGGTAATCTTCCTGTAATACCAAAAACAGCCAGTAGATGGCGGTAACATGCTGCTCTTTATGGTTTCGACTAGGAAACCTATCTGTTGATATAATTTCTGATGCTTTTTGTGGCCTGTGATATCTCCCTCTTCTCCTATCTTTTTATATACCTTTTCAGTTGATTTATGGTGTTTATTATATGGTATCTTATGCTTTAGTTTCCATGTAAGGATTGTTTTAAATTAGGTGCTTTGGGATTTTTGCATTTGTTTATTGGATGTATTGTTTCCTGATATAGTATATGTTGATTTATTGCCCTAATCTATGTTGTGGGTTTTGTATATTTTTCATAGTTTTCGGTACAATGTATGTGTTTTGAATATATACACTAAAACTATTTTTAATATTTATTTTGGGTGTGCTTTTATTACTGATTTAATATCTATATGTACATACATCCCAGCATTCAAACCCCACCATAAATACACCCATGTATTCAAATGCCAACACTACACACAAATGCCAACACTACACACAAATGCCAACACTACACACAAACACACCACTGCATTCAACTGGCAACAGTACATACAAATACACTACTACATTTATACACACACACTGCCCCACCTGTCACATGGCCAACAGCTAATCACAGCTAGCAGAAATGAGCAACGTTGCATTTTTTGCTTAAAGGGATACTCAATTCGCTGAAATAGTCTGGGTGCTGTGCCCCTATTGCACTTAGTGCTGCAATGTAAAACATTGCAGTTCCAGAGAACTGCAGTGTTTACATTGCAGCTCGAAGTCTGCCCTCTGTGGCTGTATATCAGACAGCCACTAGAGGGCTTCCAGAATCCAATCCGACCTTTGGTCTGTTATCTGACGCTGGACGTCCTTAAGGACCTCCAGCGTCAGATTTTCCCCATAGGAAGGCACTGAATAATGCTTTCCTATGGGGAGGTCTAATGTGCGCGGCCATTGGCGCGCATGTGCATTAGGTCTCCCCCGCCGGCTAACGTCGGCAGGGGGGAGGAGCCTGACCCAGCACCGAGGGACATCGGCGCTGGATTCAGGTAAGTAGCTGAAGGGGTTTTAACCCTCTTCAGCGACAGGGGGTGAGAGGGAAGGGGGCACTGGAGAGTCCCTTTAATAATCTTAAAGATGGATAAACGCACACCTAGAAAGCAGCAAAATAAGCATGTGGACCTTTTTTGCGGCCTAGGCCCTGATCCAAGATGGAGAACGGGTGAGCCACATGCCCCACGTATACCACTGGGCTCAAGCAATCCCTCTCTGTTGGAATCCCATTTAGGCTGATACAGCCCAAATCCTCACTAAACTTGCTGAGGTTCCTATTTGGCTGACAAAATCACCTGGACCACCAACAAAGTGAAGGAGGAAATCCAGGGCTTGGGTGCACGCACAGCCATGTTAGAGCAGAGGCTGGAATCTACCGCAGTTGCTTCATAGACATTATGAGCAAAACAGTGATGAGAAGACATAGCAGCAAAACCCATCTGCAGAACTGTGAATTAGATCATGTTGTACATAGGTCAAGATAAAGTCAGGCAGCCAGAGAGTAATCGCTTCTGTTACAGAAAGTAATACAATTGAATAATATTGGTATTCCTCAACATCCAACACGCTTCAGTATTCGAAGCCTCGGCACCGTCTCGCTGGGACAATATGGATAGAAGTAACACAGTAAACGAAGGGATGGATTTTTAGCTCCTAATCAGCCCGGACCAATGACCAGAGTCCTGCCACCCTTTCTCCCCCTCTCTCTCCCCCCCTCCCCCCCATAAGTCTCTGAGAGTTCCTGTGCGAAAAGGGCAGTACCTCTCATTGTCGCAGGTCCTTCATCTTGTCAAACCACACTGTTAAAGGAGGGTGTGTGTCTTTTTTCCAGAACAGAGGTGTGGCGAAACCAACCTCGCCACTGGGCCCTGGAGAAGCCTGTTTGCTAGCCTCCTACCTGCTGACTATGGCCCCTGGGTTATTTGGGGCATATTGTACTGTATATTGCTGCTAATGGCCCTTTTAACAGCATCTATGGACATATTGGGACTTTTGGGACTACTGTCCCTTTAAGATTGTGATACATATTCTAGTGTACTGCCTGTAATATTATATGTGTATTAAGTTTAACCTGGGATATGTATGCAGCATTCATCAGATTGTTCGGTAGAATCACTCCATTTATTATATTGAGTGAAACTACCGAACAACCAGACCACCCAGGAATAAGTGTGCCTCCAATTACAGTTTGCAACAATGTTGCAAACGGGTAATTGGCAATCAGTGTAATGTATTCTTTGTCCTCTGGGTGGCCGCCATTCGGGAAACGAACACGTGGCGGCGGCCATCTTAAACTACCGAACAGCGGTGTTTTGCCGTCGAGTGTCTGGAACTAAAATCGGACACTTGACAAGGCAAACACCGCTGAGACCTCCATACATCCAGAAATTCGTATGGAAACTACCGAATGACCCGCCGTTCGGTAGAAAGAACCCCATAAACAAGGGAATTCATTCAAACCCTCTCCAGGCTCTATAACACAGGCAATTCGCCTGTTTTCATTCCCTTGTTTGTGACCGACCGCAGGGCCAAAATGCATGGAACTGTTTTGGGCAGGAAATTGTGCTTGCGGTCGGTCATAAAGGACTTCCAGCTAACTTTTGATCCACTGGATGGATTTGTCTGATTTTTGGAAGGGTTTATGTTTAAAGTGTGCTGATTCCAAATATGTGGTTTTTGGGAAGATTTGATGTATGGATTTAAAGTTATAGCACATGTATAAAAACTGTAGTTTTCCTGGCTGTATAATTATGTTAACTGGTTATCTGAGGGGAGGGGATGTGTGGGTTGTACCATGTATCTGATTGGTTATTTTATGCCTCCCCCTGGGTGTGGCCTGTAAGTGTACAAGTGTAATAAAAGCCAGGCTGGATGAGCCAGTCCAGAGTTCCTGTTTTAACCCTCAAAGTGAAGTGTCGTCTCATTATTGGGGGGAAGGATTTATTGCATGCTGTTCCAGTTGACTGCTAGGAGTACAAGCCTATTCGTATGGTTCCTATTCAATGGTCTACAGCATTCATATGCTTGGGAGAATTTAAAAGGTTTCTCGGATTCGGTGATTGTGGTGTCTGCCAGAGTGCTTGGAGTCCTCAGGAAGCACTAGGAGCATCCATTAACGGAGGTACTCAGTCGGGGTGCCAGGTGATCCGTTACATTGGTGGCAAGCGGTGGGATGGCGTCCTAGTGTGAGGTAAAGCAGCTCGGAGACACAGTTCGTTTGGATTTACAAATTGAGGGCAACGCTAGCAGTCGTGCAGCGCCCCTGGGAGCAGACAAGTATGGAAGGTTCTGGCTCTGGAGATGATTGGCTGGCCGAGGTGAGGCAGCGAGTGGCTGAGTATGGGGATGATATACCCATGGAGACACGCCGGGTGATCTGGAACCAGGTCATGGCCGAGCGAAACACAAGGCTGGACCGAGAATTCCGGTTGGCAAAAGAGAGGAAGTATGCTCAGCAGCAGGACCGTTACAGCAGCCGGGTAGAGGCTGCATCCGAGGAGGTTAGCCGTCTTTCCCTGAGGCGGCGGGAGGAACCCGAAGTGGGGGTCCTCATAGACTGGTCCTGTGAGGAACCACAACAGGCAGGTAGAGATGGGACCAAGGTCACTCCACCGGGATGCTGGGCAGCCGGCCCAGATCCCCAGCAGCAGCCAGAGTTGCCAGGTGGGGAAGCAGGTGGCCCTTACTCACAAATGTTGAGGGGCCTCACGGATTGGTCCTGGGAAGACCCACCGATGGCAGGTGGAGATGGGACTGCGGTCTCTCTACCGGCCCTACAGGGATGCTGGGCAGTCGGCCCAGATCCCCAGCGGCAGTGTGCGTTACAGGGAGCTGAAGGTGCCGTTCTTGCTCCCCAGCGGCAGTCTACGGTGCAGGGAGAGGAGCCTGTTATCCTCTCTCCCCAGCGGTTGAAGGTGTGTAAGGGAGAGGAGTTTGTTATTCCCTCTCCCCAGCGGCAGCTTAGCACACCAAGGGGAGACAGTAAGCCCCACACCAGCGCAGATGGGACCGTGGTCTCTGCGCCCAAACTACAGGGAGCTGAAGGGGCCGTCCTCCCTCCCCAGCGGCAGTGTGATTTGTTGGGAATTGGGAGCCCAGTCTCCATTCCCCAGCGGCAGGCTGAGTTACAGGGGGCAGAGGTAGTTGGTCCTACTCCCCAGCAGCAGAGTGATATGCCGGGAAGGCAGTGTGAAGTGCAGGGAGAGGAGAGCAGCGTCCTCCCTCCCCAGCGGAAGGCTGAGTTACAGGGGGCAGAGGTAGTTGGTCCTACCCCCCAGCAGCAGCGTGCTTTTTTGGGAATAGAGAGCCCAGTCTCTATTCCCCAGCAGCAGGACACTGAATTGGGAGGAGAGACAGTCGGTCTCCCTCCACAAAGACTGAAAGTAGGCATGGGAGAGGAGATTGTTACCTCCTCTCCCCAGCGGCAGATCATCAATGGGCAGAGTGTTCTAATGGGAGAGGAGATTGTTACCACCTCTCCCCAGCGGCAGATCATCAATGGGCAGAGTGTTCTAATGGGAGAGGAGATTGTTACCACCTCTCCCCAGCGGCGGATCATTAATGTACAGGGAATAGAGAGCCCAGTCTCTATTCCCCAGCAGCAGGACACTGAATTGGGAGGAGAGACAGTCGGTCTCCCTCCACAAAGACTGAAAGTAGGCATGGGAGAGGAGATTGTTACCTCCTCTCCCCAGCGGCAGATCATCAATGGGCAGAGTGTTCTAATGGGAGAGGAGATTGTTACCACCTCTCCCCAGCGGCAGATCATCAATGGGCAGAGTGTTCTAATGGGAGAGGAGCTGGTTATCACCTCTCCCCAGCGGCAGCTTAATGTACCAGGGGGAGACTGTAAGCCCCACACCTGTGCAGATGGGACCGTGGTCTCTGCACTTCCAGCACAGGGGGTAGGGACGGTCGGTCCTGCCCCCCCACAACAGGGCTGTTTAGCCAAAGGGGAGACAGTCTGTCTCCAGCAGCAGAGCTGTGTAACTAAAGGGGAGACAGTCGGTCTCCAGCAGCAGAGCTGTGTAACTCAAGGGGAGACAGTCGGTCTCCAGCAGCAGAGCTGTGTAACTCAAGGGGAGACAGTCGGTCTCCAGCAGCAGAGCGGTGTAACTCAAGGGGAGACAGTCGGTCTCCAGCAGCAGAGCTGCGCAGCTAAAGGGGAGACAGTCGGTCTCCAGCAACCAGGCTCCAACCAGACTACTCCTGTAGTAGTGCTGGCACCAGGGCAGAGTACCGCTGGTCTCTGCCCACTCAGCAACCCACCAAAACAGCCTACCAGTCCCCCACACAGCCGGGGTGAGGCACCTGGACCTGGACAAGTTTTTCCATTACTCAGGTGTAGTAACCATTCATTGTGGGTGGACTGTACTGCTGTTTCTGTTTTGTGGGTGGACTGCTGGACTAACAAGGGCACTGACCGGCAAGAGGTCAGGTACCCTGTTAGTCTGTTTGGAAAAGGGGAGAAATGTGGCGAAACCAACCTCGCCACTGGGCCCTGGAGAAGCCTGTTTGCTAGCCTCCTACCTGCTGACTATGGCCCCTGGGTTATTTGGGGCATATTGTACTGTATATTGCTGCTAATGGCCCTTTTAACAGCATCTATGGACATATTGGGACTTTTGGGACTACTGTCCCTTTAAGATTGTGATACATATTCTAGTGTACTGCCTGTAATATTATATGTGTATTAAGTTTAACCTGGGATATGTATGCAGCATTCATCAGATTGTTCGGTAGAATCACTCCATTTATTATATTGAGTGAAACTACCGAACAACCAGACCACCCAGGAATAAGTGTGCCTCCAATTACAGTTTGCAACAATGTTGCAAACGGGTAATTGGCAATCAGTGTAATGTATTCTTTGTCCTCTGGGTGGCCGCCATTCGGGAAACGAACACGTGGCGGCGGCCATCTTAAACTACCGAACAGCGGTGTTTTGCCGTCGAGTGTCTGGAACTAAAATCGGACACTTGACAAGGCAAACACCGCTGAGACCTCCATACTTCCAGAAATTCGTATGGAAACTACCGAATGACCCGCCGTTCGGTAGAAAGAACCCCATAAACAAGGGAATTCATTCAAACCCTCTCCAGGCTCTATAACACAGGCAATTCGCCTGTTTTCATTCCCTTGTTTGTGACCGACCGCAGGGCCAAAATGCATGGAACTGTTTTGGGCAGGAAATTGTGCTTGCGGTCGGTCATAAAGGACTTCCAGCTAACTTTTGATCCACTGGATGGATTTGTCTGATTTTTGGAAGGGTTTATGTTTAAAGTGTGCTGATTCCAAATATGTGGTTTTTGGGAAGATTTGATGTATGGATTTAAAGTTATAGCACATGTATAAAAACTGTAGTTTTCCTGGCTGTATAATTATGTTAACTGGTTATCTGAGGGGAGGGGATGTGTGGGTTGTACCATGTATCTGATTGGTTATTTTATGCCTCCCCCTGGGTGTGGCCTGTAAGTGTACAAGTGTAATAAAAGCCAGGCTGGATGAGCCAGTCCAGAGTTCCTGTTTTAACCCTCAAAGTGAAGTGTCGTCTCATTATTGGGGGGAAGGATTTATTGCATGCTGTTCCAGTTGACTGCTAGGAGTACAAGCCTATTCGTATGGTTCCTATTCAATGGTCTACAGCATTCATATGCTTGGGAGAATTTAAAAGGTTTCTCGGATTCGGTGATTGTGGTGTCTGCCAGAGTGCTTGGAGTCCTCAGGAAGCACTAGGAGCATCCATTAACGGAGGTACTCAGTCGGGGTGCCAGGTGATCCGTTACAAGAGGTAGAACTTATTTTGCAGTATTTAATATTCTGACTTGTCGGAAAGGAGGGGGTTGTCAGAGACGTGTAGAATCTCGCATAGTGCCTGCCAAAAATTCTTACTCCATTCCCACCAAATGTGTAGAAACGTGCCAGTACTGGCTCCACAGAGCCAGCAGTCGTCATCTAGAACTGGGTTCAAATATTGCAGAGACTCGGGTGTCCTATACCACAAGAACATAACCTTATAGGCCGTCTCATGAGTCTTACTAGCTAGTGCACAATGATGTACCAAATCCCATATCTTGCCCCATTGCTGTTCCGTGAAAGTTTCTCCTAGCATGATTTTCCATTTATCCATGTATGGGGATGATGGAAAGGTGTCAAGATAGGCTATGCCAAGAGTTTTGGATCAAACCTGGCCTTGGTGTGCTCTTTCCAGTTCAGGCCTTCTGGGTCGGCTTGGGGCAATGAGTACTTCAGCAAGGCGCCATCTTTAATTCGCCACGTAGTTATGGCTGTGTCAACTGTGAGGTAAGCGTGCCCAGTGGGGACCGGGATATTTCCCCTGGTCCAGAGGGGCTGGGGGGTTACGGGGCTGAGAGGGTTCACTTCAGGACACTATGTCTTAGGCGGGAGATTGGCCGTCGCTCTGCGACAATGGGCCGGCAATTCTGCTAGACGGTTGTTCCGGACAGCAAACGTTGCTTCCCCAGTGATTTTTCTTTTTTTCTTTTTTTTTTTTTTTTTTAGGGCCTGGAGAGTCTGCTTCAATTAAGCAGCAGGTAGTGCTTGTCTTTTAGCTGTTTTCAGCAGAATGTATGTAGTTTAAGCCAAGTGAAGGCTGATAATGTCAGAAACTGCTACAGAATGCGTCCGGCCATCTTGATCGCCAGATCCAGCCCCCCCTCCTAGTGTAATTTAATCAGAACAAGAGTTAAGCAACATAAAGACATTTTCAAGGAATTCCAATATGCCATTCAACAACACCAGCAGATCGTCTATGTAGCGCCACCATCTTCTGGCATGTTTTGTAAATCTATTTTGATAGATATGAGTTTCATCCAATTCAGACATGAATATGCTTAAGAAAGATTTAAATTTCTAGTCTGTAAGACTCAAATGAAAGTTATCTTTTCAATGGATAGACTCGTTCTTGTTATCTGTAATATTTATAACCAGATTAAGATTTTATATTGAAAATATAAGATTAGTATAACCGTTCTATCATAACTGATTTTGATATATAGCATTAAACTTACATAGATAATGATGTAATGAGAGCACGGTAATCTATTTCCAGTTTAATAGATCAATTATTCATTTTAAAACAACTTGTGTTTTATTTCACAAAATCAATATTACATATTCCTAACCTATTCCTGCATTTGCTTAAAAATCACTGTTAGCTAAAGTGAGTAAGAAAAATATTCTTAAGAAAATTAAACTGCAATGGTTTGCCCCTTTTAACTTGGCCCTGGTAGGCCAAGCCTTCTTTAATTCTGGGTAATGCACATCTTGCATCAGGTCTTTAATTGGCTAAAAGCGCCAGCTCTAAATGACGCTATGTGCACAGAATTGGCATTAGCCAGTTTGTATAACTTGTTCCAGGCTGGCTAGTGACTTACTAATGATGCTGCACAGAAATGGAGTTATACCTCTGACAGGAATATAAGATATATTAAAGGAACACTCTACACCCCAAAAGCACTTCAGCTTACTGAGTACCTTAACCCCAGTTTATAAAAGTGCTGATTTCCATTTACCCTGAGCTAACAGAAGTGGTAGGCATGCTCTACTTCAGCATGCCTGCCTCCCTCACAGACCTCAGACAAGCTCCCCATCTTCCCTATGGGAAAGCATTGGATTGACTGAAATCCTAAATTCTGATGATGTCTGCAAGGAGGTGTGTCTTTTAAGGGGAAGCATGGCACCTAAATGATGGTTTTAACACTATGGGGTCAGGAATACATGTTTGTGTTCCTGACCCAATAGTGTTCCTTTTAAAAAGGAAACCAAATTTAGACAGATTTGTCCTCCAAAAGAATCTGATTAAAAAAAAAAAAAAAAAAGTTTATTTACATGATCTATTTGTCTGCCCTGCTTTTTTATTATCTCATAAAGTTATGTTTAGCAAGAGTTTATAGACTTTATTGGTTAGGCCTAGCCACAGTTCCACTTACCATTTAGGTGGAGTGTAACTGCTCAATAAGCAGATAACAACTATGCTGCTATCAGTTGATTCATACTTTATTCTAGGGATAGTCAACCTGGGGTGGTTTGGGATTTCAGGTGGGCGGTTGTGAGTTCTTCAGAAAATGACTGGTGTGCCTCGATGGCCGTGGGCCGAGGAGGGCACGGGAGATCCTTCTATCTCCCCTGCTGGCTATTGCAGAGCCAGCCTTGTTGTAAGTCCTCTCGGGCTGGTGAGGAGATCAAAGATCTCCCTCACCTGCTCACTGGCACTTCCAGCAAGTTGGTTGGAGCAATGCCACCCGTTATCATGGCAAAGCTCTGATACAGTGCTGTGCTCGCAGGAGGACAGGAGAATCGGCCTGCAGTCGGAGGAGCTGCAGGCTAACGTAAACATGCCACCACTGGAACACCAGGGCTTGCAGCATTATGTCCGCCCTCCCTGGTAAAAGGTAAGAAGAAGGGAGGGGGGAGACATTAAAGGACCACTATAGGCACCCAGACCACTTTAGCTCAATGAAGTGGTCTAAGTGCCAGGTCCCCCTAGTATTAACCCTGCAGCTGAAAACATTGCAGTTTCAGATAAACTGCTATGTTTACATTGCCGGGTTAATCCAGTCTTTAGTGGCTGTCTGCCTCACAGCCACTAGAGGCCGCTTCCGCAGGAAGAGGGCCCTGCGGAAGGGGGTGACCTATTAACCCTATAGTGCCAGAACAATGGATTTATTTTCCTGGCACTATAGGATCCCTTTAACCCCTTCCCGACCTCAGATGTGCAGGGTACGTCCAACAAAAAAACGGCAGTTAATGACCGCGGACGTACCCCTCAAGTATAGGTTTTAAGGTGATTTGGAAAGTTAAGTTTTGCCATATAGTAGCCCAGGAATGTGAATTAACCCCATCATGGCATATCATTTGCAAATGTAGGAAACCCAGTGTATTCAAAATGGGGTATGTCCAGTCTTTTGTAGTAGTCAGGAACGCTGGCCAAAGTTAGCGTTTTTATTTCCAAAAAACAATAAAGACTTCAGACTTAATAGGTGTTGCCACCCCTAGGTCTTCTGTCTTCTGTCTTTAAGAGTGCAGCGCTATGTAATCTGTGAGAACACAGTGTATTTACCTGTGGTTCAAAGACAACTTATCCTCTATATTCTCCAGTGTAATATACGTAAAAAGAAAACAGGATATACAGATAATTGTGCAGTATGTTAAATACTATATTCAAAATTAAAGTGAGTAACAGATGTACCTTCACTCACATTTTTTAGAGCCTTTTCAAGTTTATTAGGCTCTAAACTTCCAAACGTCTGTGTCTTTTAGGGTAGATCACACGACCCCTCTCTCCCAGGAAAAGTGTGTATATTCCTCTCCACAGCGTATATAAAAGACACAGATATTTCACACTAAGTGTAGCATCTTTGGTAATAATTCCATATAAATAAAATTAGATTGAAGTGCTCACCTTTTTTAGAGCCTTTTGGTAACTGGCTCTAAGTATATAGGCCTAGTGTCAATTTGTGGGTTGACACTACCCCTTCCCTGGAATCACTTGTGCAGGATACAAAGGATTTGGTAAAATAGGGGAATTTTATTACAAAGTATATAATAGCACTATAAAAATTATATATATTTCTAGAAAATAAAAAACAAGTGTATAAAAGAACAGTATATTTCAAATAATGGTGGTCCAAGAAATAATGAGTCCACTTTAAAAGCCAAAACGCGTTTCGCCGGTAAAAACGGCTTCCTCAGTCAGCTTGTGAAGGTCCTCTCATTGTACTGCATTTTAAATGTTCAAATTCCCACCGAAAATCTTGTTTTCCAATCGGGTTAGTTCTCTGTGTCATGTGACGCGGCTAAAAGCCGTCGCGTCACTTCCGGTTTTTCGGCACTACAATGTCCATGATGCTTTGCGCACCGTGCGCACCTTCCGGTTTTCGTCCGGTTGCTTATGGCGGATGTAGTTCATGAGTGCAGGGCTATTAAGTCCATATAAGAGCCTGCTTAGGCTCATAGCAATATGGGGATCGAAAATAAAAGGAGAAGAAAGTATAATTGCATATTATGGTGTTAAAAAAAACTTTTAAGTTATAAATATATACATATTGCACTTTTTCCCATATGATCATCATTTATTGTCTTATGCATATAGATTTAGTCAGTAAAATACTGGTTTAGTCCAAGTTAATAAAAAATAGATTAAAAAAATAACAACAAATTGCAATGACAATGTACATAAATTAATATATGGATATATATAGTCATAAATCCTATGGTAACTCATATGTGGAAGACATATAAATATTTTACCAGTGAAAAGGGGGTGATAATGACTGAAAAATTCTAGATATATGCATATAATCTGATTTATAGAAAGTGACATAATTCAAAACCTGCATTTAGACCTGAAGGTGCTAAAGTGTTCAAATTAAAAATCCATTTAGTTTCAATCTTTCCTAGTTTTTTTATTTCGTCTTCCCCTCGCCAGTTTAGTGTAACTTTTTGGATTGCCATAAATTCTAAAAATTGGGGATCTCTATTATGTATCAAATTAAAATGTTCCGAAACACTGTGTTTGTCATAGCCTTTTTTTATATTTCTTATCTGTTCATTTATTCTTATTTGTAAGGTACGTTTGGTTCTGCCTACATAAAACAGATTGCATGAACATTTCAGTATATTTATTACCCTTTTGGAAAAACATGTGATCATTTGACATATTTTATATTTCTTTTCCCCCTTCGGGTCATGAAATTCTGTGATATGTCTTTTTGTGCTTTTTGTGTTTCTACAAGCTAAGCACTGTACGCAGCCAAAA
The DNA here is from genome assembly GCF_036172605.1 of Pelobates fuscus. Lineage (NCBI taxonomy): Eukaryota > Metazoa > Chordata > Amphibia > Anura > Pelobatidae > Pelobates > Pelobates fuscus. Next base: position 127,963,161 of record NC_086321.1, read on the forward strand.
AAAAACTTATTTTTGAAAAAAAGGGGGTGGGCGTATTTTCTTTAATGTGATTGTGTACTAGTTTTTGTCTCAGGTTTGGGGCTCCTCTGTATACTAATTTTGGTCTGTCCGGTAATATAGAATATAGCATGGGATCATTCCTTAACATAGGCCAATGTTTATTTATTATTTGTTTTATTTTATGACTTTCTTGATTAAAATTACAAATAAAAGGTAAATTATTATTCTCATTTTTGTTTCTGGGTTTATATTTTAACAAGGTAGATCGCTCCATAGTATTTACTTCTTTATTAGTATTATCAAGGGAGGTTTCTTGATATGCCTTTTCCATGAAATCTTTTTTGATTTTAATAGCTTGAGTTTCAAAAGTGCTTTGGTCTGTGCAGTTTCTACGAATTCTCATTAGTTGTGCTTTTGGAATATTTTTCAGCCAGGGAGTAAAATGGCAACTGTTAAGGTAGATGTAATTGTTCACATCCACCGGTTTAAAAAAAGTTTTAGTTTTGATGCAATTATTTTCTATAAAAATAGTTAAATCTAAAAAATTAACACTTTCTTTACTATATTCCGTGGTTAATGTCACTCCCCAATCGTTCGTATTTTAAAAAGTTTTTAAAAGATCCACAGAAATAAAAATATGTTGTCTATGTACCGCTTATAGGAGACCAGGTTCGCTCCCCATTCCTCGTTGTTCTGTATAAATTGGGTTTCCCAATAGGCCATAAATAAATTGGCGTTTTTATTTGCTTTTTGTTAGTGTTTTTTTTAAAGTTACAGGATTAAATATAAGGCTTGCCCACTTCATTTTTTTTTCATTGAAATTTGCCAAATTGGTTATGTTGCCTTTGAGACCGTATGGTAGCCCAGGAATAAGAATTACTCCCATGATGGCATACCATTTGCAAAAGTAGAGAACCCAAGGTATTGCAAATCAGATATGTCCAGTTTCTTCTAGTAGCCAATTAGTCATAAACACTGGCCAAAGTTAGCATTTATTTGTTTTTTGCATTTTTCACACACAAAAAAAATATAATGCTGACTTGGGTCAGTGTTTGTGACTAAGTGGCTGCTACAAATGACTGGACATACCCCATTTTGAATACCCTGGGTGGTCTACTTTATTTAAATGGTATGTCATGGTGGCAATATCAGTGTTACAATTTTGGGGGGTGGGGGGGGAGTTTGGAAATAGCGAAGTGCTACTTGTACTTATTGCCCTATAACTTTCCAAAAAAAGCTAAGAACATGTTAACATTGGGTATTTTGAAACTCAGGACAAAATGTAGAAACTACTTAGCACGGGTGTTTTTTGGCGGTTGTAGATGCGTAACCGATTTTGGGGATCAAAGTTCAAAAAAGTGCTTTTGGGGTTTTTTTTCCATCATTTTATTTATATTAAATGATATGATGAAAATGATGGTATCGTAAGAAAGACCATTTAATGGCGAGAAAAACGGTATATAATGTGTTTGTGTACAGTAAAATAAAAATTACAGCTAAACACAAACACCGCAGAAATTGAAAAACAGCCCTGGTCCCAAATTGTAAGAAAATTGAAAAACTGTCTGGTCACTCAGGGGTTAAGATTGATTTTCACATCTCACTCACCTACATCCAGCTTAGACCCTATGTATGTATGTATGTACGTACGTATGTACACACACACACACACACACACCCCTGAAAAAATGATCCATTTAAGCACATATTTTTAAAAAAAAAAAAAAAATGCACTTGCGGTATGGAATATACCAAACTTCTGGAATAAAAGGGAATCATGACATGTCACACATGTCGTGTCCTTAAGGGGTTAAAAGGTTTGGCTCCCCCTGCTTTATTCAGTTCATCCCTTTCAGAAAGGTTTAACAAGGGGTCAGGTAACTTCTAAAGAAGCCCCTCTGGGACCCCTCTTATGCAATTTGCTCATCAAGGATCACTTTCTCCCAATCCTTCTGAAGGGAAACCACCCTGGAGGAGAGCAGCTTGCAGCAGCCATCACAGCTCTGCCCTTCATATTTAACTAAACAGCCTGGTCCCAACTGAACCATGGGGATACCACCCATACAGCCAGATATACACATACAGCTGCTGAAGAAACCTCCCGTATACATAAATACTACACACAGTCCCATAAACACAATACCACTGACAAACAGCCTCCTGCACACAATGCCCCAAGTAGCCTCACACAATCCCACAAGCAGATCCCCAAACACAGCCTACACTCACACCAATAACATAATACACAGCCCACATACATATGTGACACAATATACCACAAACTGCTCACACACATACATTTTACAACATAAATGCAAACACACCCCTGCAAAGCAGATGCACACCCATATAGAATACGTTAACATGCATGCATCCACTTTTACCAATTGAACCTGCATCCCAAGGGACTTCTAAGTCGTGTTTTGGAACAGTGCTGCTAAAAGGTTGCCTACTCCTGCCCTGCGTTTTTGTTTTGGTTTTTGTTCAAGCATTGAGTAGTAGTGAATTGAAAACCAAATTTCAACCTTTATTCCTACACAAGATATGACTATAGACAAATTTTAGATTTGTTTTTTTCCCTCTTCACATTTCCAGTTTTCAATTCTCTACCAAACCACGTTTAATGACTAAACCTTATTCCAACTATTGATTCCACAAGTGTGATAGTCATGAGATATATCTGAAATTTGTATAGTATGTCACACTGTATCAGAATAACTTTACATATGATGTAAATCTAAATTAAACCGTTTTGAAATAACTAAAAACATATTAAATAGATGTTAAATTGTGCTTTGAATTCAGAAAAGACCGTTGCTCTTCGGGGTGTCCCATGGCTTTATCATCCAATGTACTTGATGTGATAGACTGCAGTGCAATGACGATAATGGTGATCCATAGCTTGTGTCCTGGAGGCTGGCGGAAGTACCAGCCATGTTGTAAGTGGTTGGCGGACGTACCCATTCACTAAATGGTTGGCGGAAGTACCTAGCATGTAGTAGGTGGTTGGCGGAAAGCATGTCTACCGCTCACTCAGTATTGTGGGTTAGGGCGGATCTGTCAGCCAGGCCTGCTTCTTTCCGCCCGCTCTGTCCAGGCTCCCCCCTGCTCATCACAAATATCCTGCTGTGACTCATCCGTTACCGGACGGGCTGGGTCTTGGAGAAAGATGACACGGGGTCCTGACCATCTTTAGTCGCCGAGCAAATGTCTCTGGAGCTCGGTGACTTTCAGAAAGCCCGTCCGCGTCCCCAGCCGCCACCACCGCAGGAGGTGCAGGAGGAGGTGTCCTACCCAGAGTGGATTAGCAAGAGCTACGTGGAGCTCATGAGTCTAAACGAGCACTCGATGCAGGCGCTGTCCTGGAGGAAGCTCTACCTGAGCCGGGCAAAGCTCAAAGCTTCCAGCCGGACCTCAGCGCTGCTCTCCGGCTTCGCCATGGTGAGTAGGAAAGACTGTGCCCGGGCACTTCCTGACCCTCTGTATGGCACCGTCACTGGCATAGCGGGTACCGAGAATGGCTCGGCATGCTGCATGTACACTGCGGCTCCCACGCCGCTCATCCAGCCTATAATCTAATAGTTGGAATGCCGCAATCCATAGATCACTGCTGTGTGTGTTATATTAACCGAGAGCTAACTTCATCCTAGAAATTGGTGTATTTTTAGTTTTTTGATCCATTTCATCAGTGCAGTAGCTGTTATGATAGCTTAATTATTCTTTATGTGCTATATTATGGTAACTGTAAAGGATGTAAGAATGACTATAGAAATCAGAGTGTGTGTGTATATATATATATATATATATATATTTTTTTTTTTTTATTATTATTATTATATATATTTTTTATACCATAATTTCCATGGGCAGTGGCAAAAATAATAGTATCTTTAGAATCTATGCATATATACATATTTGAGCAAATAGTTAATGTTTCTCCATTTTATTACTAAAGCCATATTAAACCATGCTCCAGAATTAATTACCGTACTATGGTGTTACTACCATTATGTGATAATGGTTACAAGGATCATAAGGCACAGGTGTCATTTGGTCTTCTCAATGTCATGATGTATTTTTTTTTTTGTTTTGTTTTTTTGTTTTCTCCCATGTATCACCTGAACTTTGAATATTTACTTTATGCCATAACATTTGTCTACACTGCCAATACAGGCCTTGCTATTGATAGACATTAAAACAATGAATACAAAATAATTGATGTATTTACTGATACTTTAAATATGTTCGCTTCCACAGATGGCATATATACATGAAGCCATTAACACAGTTTCTTGCTATATTTACAATGGTTTATTGATACCGTAACTTTTTATTTTATTGAAACATTTCATGTGAAATTTTGTAGACTTTGTTAAACAAATCTTGTTGAAAGTGAACAAATGTAATTTCCCCCACCCCCCTCCTTTTTTCCTTTTCTATAATCTCAGACTATATCGTTTAAGTGACTATATTAAATCGTTATGAAGTTGCGTAGTTAAATTGTGCATAAATTGACTTGGCATTCTTTTGTTTTTGCAGGAAATGTACGTTTAATGGGTGAAGTTTCTTGCATCCCCAACAAGCTCTTCCTTCAGTACCCCCAAAGGAAGATTATTGTTGGGAGGCTTGTTATTAAAACTGCTTATTACACCAAAATAGACTACTTAGAATTTATGAATTTCAGCTCCATTAATTCCCCCAAGTAGTGCTTCAGAATAATTGTTTGAGAAAAGTCCCTGATTTGGAATGCATTCTTATGCAGGCCTGGAAATTTCCGCTAGTCTACTACCTTTAATCAGGCAAGATTAGGGGGGTCTGCCTTGACGTTGGCAGGCGGGCATCCCTCCAATGGCCATTGGAGCAACTAAATGACCTCCATTTGTCTAAATATACATAGGGATTAAGGAAAAAGCGCAAGTAACATTTTCTTTTCTTTGGTTTTTACTATATATTGGGGCTGATGTGTGTTGTAGTCCTTGCTGCTTAAGCGCAGGACTTCTCTTTTTGTATTTGAAGAAACTATATAGCTAATATAGATTCATTGGTAAGGGAGTGTTAACCAGCTACACTAATTGCTTAACCTTTTGTGAATTGCGGGAGGGGGTGTAACTTCAAATATATATATGTTTTGAAGAGTTACCTTTTTCGTTTCCACAAAATCAGGTGGAAAACCAACTTTAATTCTCCAGATCACCAACTCTTTCTTCTGGCTGGGAAAATGCAATGACATTTATAACAACCTGCTTATAAAGCGTTGAATGCCAATGTTACTGTAGAACTCGGTGTGGAGAAACTATATGTCATACTTCATGGCAAATACTCAATTACTCCAAATTTTGCGCAGGTGTTTCTTTCTTTTTCTTTGTGTTTTAATATATAATTTCTCTGACTTGAAAGGGTACAGCTAATATAAAAAAAAATTAAGTTTGAGCTAAAGTTAGGTATTGCAGTGTGTGTAAAAAGTGGACATTTCACGACTTGAGTATGTGTCAACGCATTCATGACAAGTGTTTTCTCCCAGCTAGATAAATGAGAACATGGTGTTTCAGTGTTTTCGAGTATGTGGTGCAGAAGTGCACAGTTGTCTTAAAATGAATACTGAAAGCTGACTTATTCAAAACCACCCATTGCCACTATGACTGTGCATTCTTAATGCTCTAATTAACTTTCCTTGCAAGAAACATATTTTTAGATTCTTGTATTTAATCTACATTTTTGACATTGTGTTCTTTCTTCAGCCGACTTTTTCCCTCCCTCTAGCCTGGCCTGGTGTCCTAGACCCAGTTCTTGCTGCTAAGCCTCTGCATAGTTTGGGATTATAAATCAAGTATTAATAGATTAGGATGTTTCCACAGTGCTGTTTAGCTACTGAATTTAATTGGATGACCTGTTGCAATCCATTTTTTTTTTTAATATTACTGTGTACAAATTGAGCCTTTTATTTTTCTTTTTAGAAGGGAAATTAGTTTATAGGTTTGTGTAGTAGATGAACAGGCAGGAGCACACATTTAAAATTGTGCCAGCTGGGTTGAAAGTCTAAAAGGCAAACTGAATGTTTTAGTTCCAGTTCTCCTTTATTCTACTTACCTGGGAATTCCATTATCTGTTGCATAAGGTGTTTTGTAATTGCTGACATTAGTATATTGTCTCTCTATTTAAAGTTCCTGTGTAATGTAATGCACTCAAACAGTTAGGAGTAATGTCGTTACTGATTCTAGTTTGGCATCCACACGAGCGTCCAGCAGCTGTTCCAACTCTTGCTATTTATTTTGACTCAAGGTTAGGCTGTGCTGCACATTTTAATGAGTTAGATGCTATCAGTATTGCATACCAATATGAGAAAAGTCTTGCATTTCAAAAGGGTGTGGAAAGTAACACTGACAAAATTATGAATGCTGCAATGGCATATTGAAGTTACATGAATATACTGAACAATATAATAGCCTGAGGAGCAGGTTTTGGCCTAAAGTGCACAGTTTAACAAGTATTGCGTAATAAATCGTCAAAGCTGCACACCCTTCACCAATGGAGACAACTTCCTCTTTGTGTATTCTTGAAATACTTTGCCCTGTTCTGCTGTTTAGGATCTAAGGTAACGAGAAGAAAATTACATGGACCTCATTAAGATTTTGTGGTGTGCTCTGTAGACCACAGTGAAGAATGGGAGACCTGCCTGCTGTTTGTTGGAAGTCTTGAGATTATTTTATATTATTGCATGTCAAATGAACGCTCCAAACACCATTAATATCACTGTGGTGGTTATGGTGCAAATTAACTGGGATGCTGCAACAAATGGTCTCCCAAAGAAGAAGACAGATGTCTATACTGAGTTAAAGGAATACTATAGGGTCAGGAACACAAACCTGTATTCCTGACCCTATTGTGTTAAAACCACCATTTAGGTGGCTTTCTCCCTTAGAAAGGATTAAACCTTACCTTATTTCCAGTGCCGGTCCGCTCTGAGGAGTGGCCACTGGTGGTATCTCTAGGGGGCAATGTAAACACTGCATTTTCTCTGAAAAGGCAGTGTTTGCATGAAAATGCCAACAGGAAATGATTATAATGACCAGAACTACATTAAGCCGTAGTTGTTCTGGTGACTATAGTGTCCCTTTAAGCCTGGCTGATCGAAGACCACACTCTTTGCTTTTAAAGCATTGGCAGTACCAGTAAGTGGCCCTCCCTAGCCTTTGTAGCTAACCTTATTCGCCAGCAGGGAATATCTGAGAAGACACCCTGTGACACTCTAAAACACTTTGACAAAGTACTCGGTGTGTGTGCCAGGGCACTCCTAGCACGATAACAACTGCAGTAGTTTTAGTATGGTCCTTAGAGTGTTCCTTTAAAGAGAATTTTTTTTATGACTACTCATTCCTCACTCCTGTGCAGCCATTTATTCACAGAGGTGGGTGTTACTCTTCTGTGATACGCACCTCTAGTCCGCCCTCATACCTCTTGCATTCTTTTGCCCTGCTTCCTTTGCAGGCCTCTTCTGTGATGCTGGCTTGATTATCAGCATACTGACATTGAACGGATTGACGCCAGTTTCTCAGTTCCTTTACAACCTAGCCAGTGCTTGCTGCATTGGCTAGGGAGTTGCCATAGCTTTTTATCTGAGCTGCATTTCATGAGGTTTTGTTGATCCAATATAAAGGTGTCATTGTTTAGAATAGATGAAAGTGTTGGTGTCTTGTCAGTCAGGATGTCTGCCAGTAATTTAGTACAGATATTTTTGAAAGTAATATTCCTTTGTACTAATCCTTTTGATGCTTTAAAGGTTCACTGTGCGTGGCACTGATCTGAATCCTGTTTTTTTTTTTTTTTTTTTTTTTTTTTTATACTTGGGTAAAGTTGTTCAGGAAGGGCATTACCCTCTTTAGTGCTAGCCTGCTGAGGCCTTCTATTTCATTTGTACATCTCATAATAATTTCAGTCAAAGACTGGAAAGATGTCACTGAGGGTACCTTCCTTCATCTAGTTGGTCTTGCGTCTAAAGTTGGTTGGATAGCAGAGTTTAATAATGATTTCTTCACTGAAGTTCACTTTTAATAGTGTCAGGAGCTCTTCAATATATGATATATGTCTCCTTTATTATATACTGTATAATTACATTAGTTACCATAGTAACTTCAGTAGTGGGGAAAGTGATGGAAACCATGTTAAAGGATAGGATTGTTGAACATCTAAAAACACATGGATTTCAAGATCAGAGACAACATGGGTTTACTTCAGGGAGATCATGCCAAACTAATCTTATTGATTTTTTTGATTGGGTAACTAAAATTATAGATCAGGGTGGTGCAGTAGACATTGCTTACCTCGATTTCAGTAAGGCTTTTGACACTGTTGCACATAGAAGGCTTATCAACAAACTACAATCTTTGAGTTTGGATTCCAATATTGTTGAATGGGTAAGGCAGTGGCTGAGTGACAGGCAACAGAGGGTTGTAGTCAATGGAGTATATTCGAAGCTTGGGCTTGTCACCAGTGGGGTACCTCAGGGATCTGTACTTGGACCCATTCTCTTTAATATTTTTATTAGTGATATTGCAGAAGGTCTTGATGGTAAGGTGTGTCTTTTTGCGGATGATACTAAGATATGTAACAGGGTTGATGTTCCAGGAGGGATAAGCCAAATGGAAAATGATTTAGGTAGACTAGAAAAATGGTCAGAGTTGTGGCAACTGACATTTAATGTGGATAAGTGCAAGATAATGCATCTTGGACGTAAAAACCCAAGGGCAGAGTACAGAATATTTGATAGAGTCCTAACCTCAACATCTGAGGAAAGGGATTTAGGGGTGATTATTTCTGATGACTTAAAGGTAGGCAGACAATGTAATAGAGCAGCAGGAAATGCTAGCAGAATGCTTGGTTGTATAGGGAGAGGTATTAGCAGTAGAAAGAGGGAAGTGCTCATGCCATTGTACAGAACACTGGTGAGACCTCACTTGGAGTACTGTACACAGTACTGGAGACCCTATCTTCAGAAGGATATTGATACCTTAGAGAGAGTTCAAAGAAGGGCTACTAAACTGGTTCATGGATTGCAGGATAAAACTTACCAGGAAAGGTTAAAGGATCTTAACATGTATAGCATGGAGGAAAGACGAGACAGGGGGGATATGATAGAAACATTTAAATACATAAAGGGAATCAACACAGTAAAGGAGGAGACTATATTTAAAAGAAGAAAAACTACCACAACAAGAGGACATAGTCTTAAATTAGAGGGACAAAGGTTTAAAAATAATATCAGGAAGTATTACTTTACTGAGAGGGTAGTGGATGCATGGAATAGCCTTCCAGCTGAAGTGGTAGAGGTTAACACAGTAAAGGAGTTTAAGCATGCGTGGGATAGGCATAAGGCTATCCTAACTATAAGATAAGGCCAGGGACTAATGAAAGTATTTAGAAAACTGGGCAGACTAGATGGGCCGAATGGTTCTTATCTGCCGTCACATTCTATGTTTCTATGTTTCATATATATGTTGGCACATTATTTGGTGGTTGGTTTTATCTGGGATACTTTAGTCAGTGCATTTTTACCAACTCCGACTTTGGTAATTTAATAATTGCTTCCGACTCCACATCACTGCCTGCCAGAATATTTTAAAGTGGCTCTGCCACCTCAAACTTACCTTTCTCCTATTGTTTCCTCTTCTCTTCCTCTTTCGGAATCTGTTCTACATTTCTCAAAGTATTGTCCTATGCTTGGCAATTGTGATAAAGGGTGATGTTTAGAGAAAGCCCCTGTCTATCAGTTTGTGTCCAAGTAAGTGTGTGTATGTCATTGTTTGTCAGTGTATATGAGAGTGTGCGTGTGTCAAAGTGCAGCCTTGACAGGAAGGGGTGGGGAAAAGATAAATTTGGGGGAGGCATAGGGCAGCACAAATCCTAAATACACCACTGTGTGTGTGTGTGTTTGGCATTTGCCAGAGAACCCCAAAATTGGCAAATTCGCCACTGTCGCTCTGTGCTCCTCGCAGATGAAAGCAGGTTCACACTGAGCACATGTGACAGACGTGATGGCGTCTGGAGACGCCATGGAGAATGTTCTGCTGCCTGCAACATCCTCCAGCATGACCGGTTTGGCAGTGGGTCAATAATGGTGTGGAGTGGCATTTCTTTGTGGGGCTGCACAGCCCTCCATGTGCTCGCCAGAGGTAGTTGACTGCCATCAGGTACCGAGATGAGATCCTCAGACCCCTTGTGAGACCATATGCTGGTGCGGCTGGCCCTGGGTTCCTCCTAATTAGGGATCGACCGATTATCGGTTTCACCGATATTATCGGCCGATATTCGGTATTTTCGGCAATATCGGTATCGGCCAATAGAGATACCGATATTGCCGATAATACCTCCTAGGACCGCCGGGCTCATTACAAGCCCGGTGGTCCTGGGGGGGGCGGGCCGCAAGCGCTGACTTACCTTGCCAGCAGCTCCATGTCTAAATCTCGCGAGACCCGCGGGCGTCAGAGCGTTGCCACGGGTTACCATGGCAACGCTCCGCACGGCACTAAGGGCCACGAGATTTACACTGGGGAGCTGGAGGAGCTGCTGGCAAGGTAAGTCAGCACTTCCTCCCGGCCCCCCCACAGTACTTAACAAGCCACCGGACCACCAGGTACTGTCATAGCCCCCCCTCCCTGGTAAGAAGCAGGGAGGGGGGGGGACTAATAAAAAAAAAAAAAAAACACAATTTAAATATTAAAGCGGCACTGTCATGCCGAACTTACCTTTCCTCAATCTCTTCCTCTCCTCCCCCTCTCTCAGGATCTGTTCTTCTTTTCTTCCTGTCTTCTTTAGTTTTCTTTAAAATCATAAGACAAAGTAGGGACTCTTTGTCTTATGGAGGATTTCTCCGCTTGACCAGCTCAGACCAGCGGAGGAGCAAAGTGTGCTTCATTTCCGCTGGTCAGAGCAATTTTCCCATGATCCCTAGCTTTCCTCCCTGTTCCCACAATGCTTCCTGTCAGTATTGCCGAACGTCCTGTCACTTAGACAGAACGTCGGCAAAACTGCCGAATTGCATCCTAACAGAATGAGCACTGTTTCTCCATTGGTGTTAGGATGCAATTCGATACTTTAATCGTATTGGAATTTCATTCTAATGAATGAAACTCCGATCCTTTTCATTGCCGCGGCTGCATCTTGCAGCCGCTTAGTAGATAACTCCCTAATTCCCACGGTATCAGGGAGCTATCTACTAAAAGGCTGAGAGGCCTAAAGATTACTTAGTATTAGTAAATAATATGCCCCTACTCGCTATACCGCGAGTAGGGGCATGTCTAGTAAGCAGTGAGCAGCCTGTGGCTCTCCCCCCCCAAAAGATGGGGGGGGACCTACTGTCCTCCCCCCTGGCCCCCACCCCTGTTTCGGTGGGTGGGGGCCCTAATAAAACAATAAGGTGGGGGGACCTACTGTCCTCCCCCCCGGCCCCCACCCCTGCGCGGTGGGTGGGGGCCCTAATAAAACAATAAGGGGGGGACCTATTGTCCTCCCCCCGGCCCCCACCCCTGCGCGGTGGGTGCCCTAATAAAACAATAAGGGGGGGGACCTATTGTCCTCCCCCCGGCCCCCACCCCTGAGCAGTGGGTGGGGGCCCTAAATGAACCCCCCCATCAAGGTGACTAGGGGTCCCAAGCCCCTAGTCACCCCCCCACCCAAAACATTCTATCCCCTACCTACCCCCCTCACCCTAAAAATAGTGAGGGGGGAATAAAATAACTAACCTGTAAAAAAAAAAAAAAAATTAAACTTGCCATTTGACGTCTTCTTTTTTTCTAAATTCTTCTTTCTTCAGCCCCCCCAAAAGGCCAAATAAAAATCCATCATACCCGTCGCACTTTAAAAAAAAACAACAACAAAAAATGAGCGCAACCAAAATTAATCCATCTTCACCCATGGAGGGCACGCCGCGTACTGAGCTCCGCAGGGCGGGTCAAGACTTATAAAGCCTTGCCCCGCCCTGCAATTAGGCTTAGAACACACTGATTGGTTGGTTTAAGCCAATCAGAGTGCTCTGTGTCATTTTACACAGCGTGGGAAAATTCAAAATAACTTTCCCACGCTGTGTAAAATGACAGATCACTGTGATTGGATGGTTTTCAAGCCATCCAATCACAGTGCTCTGTGTCATTTTACAAGCGTGGGAAAATTCCAAAGAAAAGTGCGACGGGTATGATGGATTTTTATTTGGCCTTTTGGGGGGCTGAAGAAAGAAGAATTTAGAAAATAAGAAGACGTCAAATGGTAAGTTTAATTATTTTTTTTTTTTTTTTACAGGTTAGTTATTTTATTCCCCCCTCACTATTTTTAGGGTGAGGGGGGTAGGTAGGGGATAGAATGTTTTGGGTGGGGGGGGGTGACTAGGGGCTTGGGACCCCTAGTCACCTTGATGGGGGGGGGGTTCATTTAGGGCCCCCACCCACCGCGCAGGGGTGGGGGCCAGGGGGAGGACAGTAGGTCCCCCCCCCTAATTGTTTTATTAGGGCCCCCACCCACCGCGCAGGGGTGGGGGCCAGGGGGGAGGACAGTAGGTCCCCCCCCCCTAATTGTTTTATTAGGGCCCCCACCCACCGCGCAGGGGTGGGGGCCAGGGGGGAGGACAGTAGGTCCCCCCCCCCTTATTACCATTTTTTTTTTTTTTTACAGTGAGCAACCACAGGCTGCTCACTGTTTAGTGGACATGCCCCTACTCGCGGTATAGCGAGTAGGGGCATTGGGGAGGTTTTAATCTCCCTTGTGCTATTATGGGGGTCATATTGACCCCCATAGAGTGAGGGGGGGGACCTGGGGGGCTTATGAAGTGGTGGGGAGCTCTGCTCCCTGCCGCTTCTATAGTTACATATTACAAGGAGGGAGCTGCACGCCGGTAGCTCCCTCCTTGTAATAAACTGAACGAACAAACTAACACTGATACACAGTGTTAGTTTGTTCATCTGATTTTTTTTCTATTCATTCATTCGTCTGTCTGATGAATGAATGAATAGATGAAATTCCCGTTCGCATGTCCAGGTGTTTCACTGGGCATGTGCGGGAATCTTACAGTCTGTGTAGTGTGGGTAGATGACGTGTCCCACAGGGACTTCACCTACCCACACAAAGATGGCGGCGCCCTGAATATAGATCGGGGCAGAAGATAAAGAATAAAACATAGGTAATGTGGGGGGGCTTAGGGGCATTTGGGGGTGACTAGGGGGTCGATTGGATGTAGTGGAGGCGGGAGGGGGAGGGGGGTTAAAAAAAACGGGATTCGGCATGACAGTGCCGCTTTAAGGAAAAAAAAGCAACGTTTCGACCTACTGAGAAGTCTCTCAGTAGGTCGAAACTTTGCTGTCTTTTTGTTTCAATTAATCTGCCCGCGGCTTTCACACTTTGAGTGCCTGGGAATCTTTCTTGCTGCCTTAATAGAATAAGTAACACTAACATTAAATAAATTGTAAAAAAAAATATTATATGTATGTGCAAACAAACCTGAATTAATTCATTGCCAACAATGATGCACTGCAATGAGGGATGATGAAGCCACCACAGTGAATGAAGAAAAAAAAATAACAATTTATCTGTAATCCAGCACCAAGACGATCTCAAAGAAGGCAGAGAGAGAGGAGACTATCAGTTCTGATGATATCCATTAAATATAATGCTTCTCATAGAAAAACATCAGGCACACAGTGGCGTATGTGCAGCAATTGCCATGCTCTGCCAGTCTACTCACATATTTCTTACAGAGAAATATTGTGTCTATTGTTTCTGTACGTAGAGATGCTTTTGTGCCAATCTGAGAACAGGAATTATCCGGCCTTTTGTGAGGTCACAAATTTAACTTTGGCATGTTCACATTCATCAGTTTTCCGATAAATGTGAATCTGTTCCAATATGCTACATACAGTGGGGCTTGTTTTATTAGTCAGCACGAGGTATTTTAGCAAGATATGGTACAATTAAAAATTTTGCTTTTTTTTCACCAGTTTTGTTGACTGCTAATTAAATTGACTCTTTGTTTCTAATAGGTCGCAATGGTGGAAGTTCAACTAGATGCAGACCATGTCTACCCCACTGGCCTCCTGGTTGCTTTCAGTGCCTGTACAACAATACTTGTTGCAGTACATCTCTTTGCCCTTATGGTCAGTACCTGCATTCTTCCCAATATAGAAGCTGTTAGCAACGTCCACAATCTCAACTCCGTCAGAGAGTCTCCACATGAACGAATGCACCATCACATCGAACTGGCCTGGGCCTTTTCCACTGTTATTGGAACCCTTCTATTTCTTGCAGAAGTTGTGCTGCTTTGTTGGGTGAAGTTTCTTCCAGTTAACAGTCCAAAGTCAATGGTCAATGATACAACTGGAGTTAGTCCTGGGAAAGCTGCAGCAATAGCCTCAACAGCCATCATGGTCCCATTTGGGTTAATTTTTATAGTGTTTGCTGTTCATTTCTACAGATCATTAGTTAGCCACAAAACAGACCGGCAGTTGCGTGACCTGGCAGAGCTGGCTCAACTTCAGGATCAGTTGGATCACAGAGGGGACTCTGCACAATCCCCTGGTCATTACCCATAGTTGTTGAAAACCTTGTCTGTAAGGAAGTTACAAGAGTACACCCTTTATCTTTAACTTTTTCTTTTCTTTTTTTTTTTTTAACACACAAAAGATGTGTGGCTTAAATTTGAGATCTCCATGAAGTTTTTGTATTTTTGTTTTTTTTAAATAATTCACTGTAATCAATGTTTAATACCATGAAGAAGGCGATATTTAGTTTTTAAATATTCAGAGTAAGAAAATTGTATATTTATACACTTCCAATTTGCCAAAGATTATTCTACTGTAGAGTACAAGCCACCATGGTTTTAAGGCTGTGTGAACCATACTATCCTTGTAAATAAGCCACATGGAAATATTTACCCATAATCTGTTCTTAGTAGAAATTGCAGGTTGGGGACCAGTGCTAAACTAAATTGTTGAACTATGTTTGAAGTGTGAAATGTTACTGCAGATTTTATTTTATTGTTAATCACAAAACTACTGTTCCTGTTAGAACTCCTCTGTGAAAAGGCAAACATTCTATGACTTTGCATGCTGCAATTCCCAGGATGCTCTTTGTTGCATGTAGAACAAGATGTATCTATAAAGAGTGATTTTTTTTTTTTCCACCTCCCCTTCTTTCAAAGCATGCTGATATTACATACCGTAAGTGTGAGTCACTGGATTGCTTTGAATGCTGAATATAGTGTGTGTCTCCACATGCAAGATCCACAATTACTCGCAATTCCCTTTTTCACTTTTATTTATATTGGCAGAACTGAAATGTATATTCCTATTAAGTTTATTTTGATGTTGGAAGTGCCTTTAACGCACCATTTGGTGTTGCATTGTTTCTCCATGAACTGTTACATTTTCCCTCTTTCTGTATATTCAAGATGCATATGACTATTTACAGCTAAAGCCAGCGTAGCTAACAGATGGCTCTCCAGCTGTTAACCTGCACTTTTCAAAATTCTCAGATAGCATATATCCACTGCTAGGTGAGGATCCTGGAACTTGTAGTTAAACAGCAGGAAACTTACATGTTGACTGCTAATGGTTTAAACACTTAAATTGTCCGGGTCATGCTAAAAGCATGTTTATTTTAAAATTTGCCCGTTGGCCATAAAAGTGGAAGGCAACAATACTCTTCCTTTAGAAGAATATATATATTGAGGCAAATTTATTGTCTACATTTTTGCTGATGCAAGAGTCACGTTTGCTAAAATTCAATAGCGTCTTTGTTTTTTGTTTTTTTTTTTGCCACTGTGTGCTAAGTTCCTCATTGCTACTGAGTAATTTTGCTCTTGGAATACAACATTGTGGTGTAAAATGTCTTTGGTAAAAGTTAAATAATTTGCTTCCGCATTTTTTTTATTTTCTTTTTTTCGTAGTATTTAAATGCTCTTTTACAGAAATAAATCTTAATATGAAATTGAGATGTGTTGCAATACTATAAATGTATAGGCAGTGCCTTTCTTAAATTTACATTAATTTGTTATTTTTTGTTTCTGTGAAAGCAGCACATGTTAAAATACTTCTGTCACAGTAAAACATTATACTCCCTGTTGGCTTGAGATACTGACATTCATGCTTGCAGCTGCCATTCAGAAGCAGTAAGACAACTTATGGCTGCTCAGTACAGCATAAAATATGTACATGCCATTTTATCCCCATATTGCACTTATCCTTAGATTCTACTAATGAAGCAATGATTTAAAAAGGAAAAACAATTGACAGTGGTAAACATTTTGGAAAAAAAGTAGATAACAAAAGGGAACACGTAATACATATGTAGTCTCTAGCTACTGGTTATAGATAGGGCTGGACAGAATCTGTCAATAAATATAAATCACATAAACAACTTTTTCTCTGCAAGATATCTTGCGCTTGCATTAATAGTACAAAGCTTCTTTTTATCCATAAACTTTTTCATGTGAGGTTTAATAGGAACCTTCTCAGTTCTATGGGAAGACAGAAAGCAATAGAATTTATTTATTTTTTAAACTGGGTAGCAAAATTGTATAATTGAACAGATAATGAGTCAGCTGTGGGACACAGGAGAGTAGTCAGCCAGGAAATCTGAGCCCAGAAAGCCAGTGTTGATGTATTGCTGGAGGTGGGGCTGCTGCTAATGAATACTACTTGACCCCTTGCAACGAGTTTTAGAATATGCACAGCCCAATAGAGGACTTGCCCTGTCAGCTCTGATCTGTTTCCACAACTGGGTGAAAACGTCACGCGTGTTCATGCTATTTATAGAAAATATTTTACTGGAGGGGCCCATCCATTGACTATAAGAATACCATATAGAAGAAAAGTGCCATTTTCCTTTTTTATTTTTATTTTTCTCTTTAGAATACAATATTTTCACACACTACTGTAGGGGGAAGTATTTTATTTGTTAATCAGTTTATATGAGACCTTTCTTGCATTCCTAGTTCTGTAACGGATGGCATGCTATATTTGCTTTGGTAAAAAAATGAAATGTTATACTGTCTTCACTTTGAAATTCTGTAACACACAATTAAAGTAACAATAGATGTGGACTTACCATCTTATTATTGTCAGAAAACCACTGTATTAAGACGGACATATAAAATTATTCTATGTCTAGAATAGAAAATATTTTGTACAATGCAAAAATGTTTTAACTTTTTTTTATTTTATTCTTTTTAAGTATGGCAAACTTCTCTATGTTTTGATTGTTTTGGGGTATTTACCTGTTCTCCAAGGTGTTAATACAATATTTCTCTTAAGGAAACACTGTAGTGTCAGGAATACAGATGTGCATTCCTGACACTATAGTATTAAAAACACATTTTAGGTTGCTGACCCCACTTGCCTCTCTTTTAAAAAGGTATAAAACGTACCTTTATTCCATTGCCGTATGGATCTCATTGCGGCTGGCTGCATCCCTGCTCCTCCTCTGCTGAAATCATTCGATTTGACAATCTCAGCCAATGCTTTCCCATTTAATAAAGCATTGGGAGGCTTTGGAGCATGTGCGGCAAAATGTAGAGCTGTGCCAATCAACATAATCTTCTCATAGAGATGCATTGAATCAGTGCATCTATATAGGGAGCGTTCAGTGTTTCCATGCAGAGCATTGTGCAGCACTGACTCAGGAAGCACCTCTAGTGGCAGTCTGAGTGAGGTTTTCCTCTAGTAAAAAGTCAGGGTTTACATAAAAAAAAAAAAAAAAAATACCTGCAGGGACAGGCTGTATACACAAGAACTACTACATTAAGCTGTAGTTGTTCTTTTGACTATAGTGTCCGTTTAACATGCAAAAAACATATCTTTGTAAGAATGATCTATTGTACCCCTGATCAACTGACCGTTCAAGTTAAAGGGACACTAGAGTCACCAAAACAACTTTAGCTTAATGTAGCAGTTATGGTGTATAAATCACACCCCTGCACTCTTGCTGCACAATTCTCTGCCGTATAGGAGTTAAATCACTTTGTTTATGCAGCCCTAGTCAGACTTGCACAGCCTCACTAAACACCTGTAAAGTGAGATGCAATGTTTACACTTTATTGCACAAACTGTTTAATTTAGAATTTGTTTATCACCTGAACTGTTAAGACCTTGCAGGAACCTCCTGTGTGTTCAGTTTACAGAACAGGAGATAAAACCTTAACATATGATTAAAAATGAAACCCTTTTTTTTTTTTTTCTTCTCCCATATATGCTGTGTCACAACCAAGGGAGGTGTGGCTAGGGCTGCATAAGAAGAAACCAGCATGATTTAACTCCTAAATAGCAGAAAATTGAGCAGTGAGACTTCACAGGCATGATCTATATTCCAAAACTGTTTCATTAAGCTAAAGTTGTTTTGATTACTATAGTTTCCCTTTTAAGAAAAGGCCTTAAACTTTAATCTGTATGATTTTATGCTGCGGTGAGCGACACAGTTCTTTAAACAATCGGTAGACTTTAATTATTGCAACATATTGCTTAGGTTGCAGATGCTCTTTGTATTAGGCTTATGATTAAGAATATATTTCCCAGGGATGTATGTGGTTCATAGGTCGCAAGCTGTGATGGTGAATTTGAATATTAAACTGCTTGTATTTGTATAAGTCTTTGGGCTGTGCTATTTGAATAATGTCATCCATATGTTATTAATGCTGGTCAACTCTGTTGCTGCTTTGCATTATTTATTATAGTTGATTGATTGTGCATCAAATGGATCCACAGTGCTAGATTTGATCATTAAAAGGTATAACAAAGGCTAGATAGGGTACATTGTAAAAGGGACAAGCAAGAATTGGGTTTGTAGTAGACGAACACCAAATAAGTGTATTGGTAATTTTATATATAATATGGGGGCATTGGAATATTTTCCATCATGTTAAAGGGATACTCAAAGGATAGAAATGTAATCCCCTATTATGGTACATTATATAGATAATGCAATTAAAACAAAAAAATACTCTAGCCAAAATCTTTGCTGCTGTTAAGCTGCATTACTCCATCTGCAGACAGTTCCCTCCCGAACCAGGAAGAGAGTACAACAAATTAGAGTTTCTCATTCTGACTTAATGGCTTTTTTTCTGATCACTTAAACCACTATTTATCAAAAAGTTTGTTGTTAAAGGTGTCTTCTCTGTTCCAAAACCAGCTTAATGTTTAACACTGCCTTTTTTTCTTCTTCAGAATAGGAAGTGTTCTGGTGCACAGAGACTGGCCTTAAAGCCTCTCAAATGCATACACTTCCTTTTCTGAAAAACAGGCAGTGTTGACATTGCCCCCTATGGACCACCACTAGTTCAGACAGCCATTAGATGGGCTTCCTGGTCCAGTCCTGCAATCTGTGCAGCTTCCCATAGAGTTAATGCATCTCTACACATATGTATACTAGCCCTCCAACACTTTCATGTGGGAAGTAATGATGATCTCAGCTAGGGAAGGAGAGACAAACAGTGAGGCCGTTGAACTGGGGGATGTAAGGTAAGTTAAATTAATTATTTTGGGTAGGGGGTTGCTGCTTAATATAAATAAATTGAAAAGCTCAAACACAGTGACTGTTGCGACTTTATCCTCAGCCCTGTTCACTGTTTTGTGAATAGGGCTGTTAAAAGCATTTGACCAAGCTGATGTACTGTATGCACATGGGCACAGTTTGGGTTTTCTCTGGGAGCATGACAGGGGAAGGGATATACATGGCAGTGGAGGAAGTCAAATGCACTGTGGTTCTAAACCACTTTGTAGGAAGACAGGAATTGGGTAAGGGAACGGCTATTATGCATCATGACCTAAACAATGAACATTAGTTATGATGCTCATTAACGTAAAGGGACACTATATTCACCAGAACAACTACAGCTTATTATAGTTGTTCTTGTGAGTATAGTCAGTCCTTGCAGCCCTTTTGCTGTAAAAAAAAAAAAAAAAATGATTTATATCTCAGATGGCCACTAGAGGTGCTCCCTGGGGCAGTGCTGCCACTGTGCAGCACTGACGTTCAGCATCTCCACGCTTTCCCTATATGCATCTCTATGAGGAGATGCTGATTGGCACAGCTCCACCTCCTTGACAATCTCAGTCAGTCCATTGCTTTTCCTATTGGAAAGCATTGAATTGGCTGAGATAATCCATTCTGATGATGCCAACCAAGGAGGCAGATCTGGGGCGGAGCTGAAGCTGGCGGAGTGGAAATATGGAGTTTTTTTTTTTTTTTTTACGTTTTAAGGGAGGACAAGCCACCTAAATTGTAGTTTTAATACTATAAGGTCAGGAATAAGTGTTCCTTACACAAGCAGGCCATCTAAATGAAGTGGCCTGGTTGCACTGGCCCTTTAGTTTTGCAGAGGCAATAATCTACATGATGCGAACATTAGTGTTAATAATACATGTGTGTATTACTAATGCTATAGTGTTACTTTAAAAAGTAGTGATGTTATTGTGGTCATCCTTAAACTTAATTGGGGCTGAACTATATCTTGTATTTTATATAGCACAGGGTGCTCTTTTAAAGAATTGAAATACACTTTGCAAAAATATTTGTTAAAAGGATGACATTTTGTGTAAATTTCATATTTTTCATGGTGCCTTAATATGCTTTGTCCCTGGTCCCGTGTTTGCTTTATTCACTCCCTGACAGTTACCAGCTGGAGTTGGTTAAAGCATAATTGAATAACATTTGAAAAGTATTTGATACTGTGAAGAAAGGTCAAGTGCTTTGAAGTCCTTAAATTATACTATTGAACATTTTTTTTTTTGTTTAACACACCACCATCTTTAGTTAGCTATAAATATGTGCACCAAATGGTGCCTCAGGCTTTTTACTTACTTGCAGCTTAATTTTGCTTCCTGTTTGAGATAAAATGAGTTGTCTTCAGTTATATCTGGATGCAGCCTTTTAAGACTTAGAGAAACTCTAAGTGCCAAAACCACTATAATCCATAGTAGTGAGTATGGTGCTAGGTGGCTATGTCCTGGCTCCTTGCTTGCCAGACTGCTAATGCAAAATGTGCTCTTGTACACTAGCAATGTCAATGTAATTCGGATTGGATGGCATTGATTGGCTGAGAGTGTCAACTGACACAATAAGCTGTTGTGGTGCTTAGAGTGACATTAAGGGGACAACTTTGCACATATATCTAAGTATTACTGATAACTTTAATATGGATGGTTACATCTTATTCATTGATGATAAATCTTTTATCTTCTTAATTCAAGAAAATAATATGCTTTGAAGGGCAAAACATTTTCCGTTTATATGCTGTAGTATGCCTCCATGTCCTATATAATTGTAGTGGATGATGGTAACTGAAGGAACAACTTTTTATAAAGTCACATATATTGATTTTACTGCAAATGATCAGGAATAATATGAACAGAACAGATGACTTTGAATTCCTTTCTGTCACTGCTTTGGCTATGCATTGTGGGATCATACAGAATGCAATTGTTTTAGGATTTCCTTTTTAATCAGTTTTTGTTTAACCATTTGAATTAAATAATTGAGTGTTCAGCCCCCATGCGTTACTGAAAACTTTCCCTTTTTTCCCAAGTGGGTTAATACATAACATTTGGACTGCAATATCACAAAGACCGAAACCATGAAGAGGTAACTTGTTTCCTAACATCATAATAAAGATTTATATTCTTTTATTAAATTGTGTCGCTTTTATATACCTATATAATTGTTTTGAAATTGATAATAAAATGGTAAGATTATACTTCATTTATTACAAAAATATTTTTTACTGTAAACATTTTACAACTGCATTTATTTAATTGATTCATATGTTGTCTTATTATTGCAAGAACAATTGTCATAAACTGAAACACAAAATTAATGTGCTAAACAAAGTACCCTTTCCAGCTCCATTCAGCAGCATTGTAAATTGTGAATACTATTGATTGAGTTAAAGATATACGGTACTATCAGGGCTTACAATGTGTAGTTCTATGTTACTAGCCACTGCAAGTCATAGCATACCCTCCAGAGGAGAATTTCTACTCGCCAGGGCAAAAATTTTCACTTTGGGAATTTGTCCATATAGTGTTGCACTCAATTTTTTTTTGTTAGGAGGTTCTCCTATAGACGTGTCTGTGTGTGTGTTCGCTTTTTATTGGAGAAAGAAAAGGGATTATTCTTGATCTTCAAGGAATGACTTTCGAGCCTCTGCAAGAACCCCATTAGGATCTTCTAGTTTCACCTAAACACAAGATCAAGTTATTTAGACATGTCACATCTTGGCAACCTTTGACTTATGCAATTTTGTAAAGGCAAAAAGTGTGGATTGACAAGATTAATTGTTTGCCAAATTACATTTATTGTAAAGGTGTAAAATTAAAATCTTCTTTATGCTATCTGTCAATGCAGGAAGGATCACACAGTGCTGGGGGCTTATTTACTAAATCTTGAATTATGGAAAATTGACAAGAGAATTCCATCTTTACGGCTCATAGTTGCTGAGATGGACTGTTTTTCAATTTAATTATTTTGGCATAACATTTGCAATTCCTATGTCAATTATCCCTTAATTCCTGCTTTATTAAATAAATCACTGCTGTATGGCTTGAGCCACTGTATGTTCTTTGTTATCCCTCATTAATGTCTATTGGCATAAGTGGCTCCCGAGCGAAGAAGTACATTTTAATACGCAGAAACCTGTATAATCGTGGGCATCTTGCCGTATTTAATGCTCTATTAATAGACTTTGTAGTTAGATAAATTCATAGGAAGGTAACCATGTTTTAATTACATCTGGTTAAGGGGACGCTCCAGGCACTAAAACAACTTTGTCTAAATTAAGTTGTTAGGATGCCTGGAGGAACTGTTACCTCAAGGGGTTAAACCATTCTTGTATAGTTTAACTCCAAAGTTGCCTTCAGTGGCTATGTCCACTCCCCCTCAAGCTGCATCCGGCTGCAGAATTTTCAGATTAAGGAAATGCGGAGTGACGCCGGGCAGGGGCGATGCTGATTGGCTGAGAATCAGCTGACCACTCTGTCAATCAGCGGCGCCTCTGCCGAGCGTAACTCCACGCTTCCTGAAGCTGGATGCTGACTTGTGGGAAGTGGACAACGCCGCTGGAGGCAACTTTGGGGTCAAACTGTTCAAGAACAGCTTAAACCCTTGAGGTAAAGTTGCTGTGCCACCAGGGGCTATCTGGCACCATAACAACTTCATTTAGACGAAGATGTTTTGTGCCTGGATTGTCCCTTTAACTGGTTTATGCTGCCTACTGAATATTACTGCAACAAAATAAACTCAGTACCTTCTATAAGGCTAGTCTTACTTCCTCATTATACACCTACATCTTGTGCGGGTTATTTTCTTTGTAAAGTACTTCCTATCTTTTGAATAATGGCAAATACGTAATTGTGCAAAATAGCACCTAATGTTTTCATAAAATGTATGTAAGCCATTTATATAAACACCACTTCCTGTCCCCGTATTAGTTTCTTGTAATAAAATATAATGAACATTCTGGAGCTTGTAGAGCTTTGCAGCGATGGAAAGATATCTTGTATTGTGCTACTTGAATTAGCCAACAGGGAAACCGGATATGTGTATTGATAAAAGGAAACAGATGCTGCCATTGACAATTTTTTTTTTTTTTTCCAAACCATTTTCTAACTGCTGACCCCCGAAGTACTGACATCTTGTGTATATAAAACAAATGTCATATTGAAAGAAGATCAGATTCTAAGGAAACATTTGGTGTTTGTAGTTTTGTGAGATACAAAGACCAGCATTAAAGGGAATCTCCAGTGCCAGGAAAACTATCAGTTTTCCTGGCACTGGAGGGTCCCTCTCCCTCCCACCCACCAATCCCCGGTTACTGAAGGGGTGAAAACCCCTTCAGTCACTTACCTGAGACAGCGGCGATGTCCCTCGCCACTGTCTCTTCCTCCGCGACTCTCCTCGTCTTCATTGCGTCGGCCGGTGGGCGAGACTGATCCCGCCCACCGGCCAAGGAGACCTAATGCGCATGTGCGGCAATGCCGCGCATGCGCATTACGTCTCCCCATAGGAAAGCATTGAAAAATTATTTGAATGCTTTCCTATAGGGGAATGAGCGACGGTGGAGGTCCTCACACAGCGTGAGGACGTCCAGCAACGCTGTAGCACAGATAATCTGTGCTATGAAGGAGGAAGTGCCCTCTAGTGGCTGTCTAGTAGACAGCCACTAGAGGTGGAGTTAACCCTGCAAGGTAATTATTGCAGTTTATAAAAAAAACTGCAATAATTACACTTGCAGGGTTAAGAGTAGTGGGAGTTGGCACCCAGACCACTCCAATGGGCAGAAGTGGTCTTGGTGCCTGGAGTGTCCCTTTAAGCATTAGACTAACATTAGGGCAGAATGCGTTTTTGTTGCAGTGTAGAAATTATTTTACTGCAATAAATCTTTCAAGCTGCAAATCTGACCACTGGTCCTGTTATTTCCTGGTTGTTTAGTTCAGTGGAGCTAAACTCAAGAGGCAGGCAAGGGCTCAAAGTGCCTGCCTTGCATTGACTTCTCATTGGGCTGCATTGCGAAGTCTGTGATTGGACTACCACAAAGTATGGGTGGAGTTAGAATGGGAAGACTTGCAACAGCTTCAGACGAGATCTGCAGCTTTTGCAAGCTGTGTTTAGATATACCCCAATGAAAAGATGCATAATAAAAGTGTGCATGTTTTCACTGGGGATATATCTATTAAATAGGTATTTTTATTTGGCCACTTCACAAAGTTAAGGCATCGTTACTATACTGGGCTTTAACTGCATTGAGTCAACGCGTTCCTATAGGGAAGAACAAATGTGCGTATGATGCTCACCGCTAATGCGCATTAGGTTCTGGAGTCAGGTGTTTAACCCCTTAAGGACACATGACATGTCATGATTCCCTTTTATTCCAGAAGTTTGGTGCTTAAGGGGTTAAAGAAAATGTTAAAACTTTGCCTATTCAATGGTGAAATCTAGTTTAATCTATTGAATTCCATTATGGGAGAAATCTGCCAAGCTATGTAACATGCAGCAGAAGTCGCATTCTTGGCATACAGACATTAAGAATACTTTCTGTAGATAAATTTGATACAGATTGCAACAAAATTCAACCAACTTCTATCAAGATGCTTGCAGGCATTATCGTTTCTACATGTCTGGAATATGCATATAAGGACAGGTCATATTTTGATCCTTTCAAGCTTAAAGCACCATGACCACTGCAGTGGTTTGGTCATGGTGTTTGGAATCTGCATGTGCAGCGTTTCACCATGAAACACTACACATAGATATTTAATGATTGCTGCTGGAGTTGTATCTCCAACTCTGGTGGCATCATTAGCACGTCACTAGCCAACCCAGAATGAGAGTTCTGGATTGGCTAATGTCATTCTGTGCATAGGTTATTGAAGAACTGTCGGAATCCACATCCAGTTTGTGCAGTTCTGCATAAACGTGATGTACAACACTGGTTATTAGAGGAAACATGATGACACCGATAAGGTGGCAAACAGTGCCGCCAGGGTACTACTGGCTTCATAACCACTACAGTGGGCTGTAGTGGTTATGTTGCTTGGGGTAACACTTTAATGAAAAAGTATAACATATGTGAGTTCTGTTTACTGATATATATATATATATATATATATATATATATATATATATATATATATATATATACACTGTCAGCATATTGGTATTTGCGCAGTACAATAACCAAGACTACTAAACGGTAGTATTGATTACATTCTGTTACATAAGTGACAGACTGTAGTGCACCTGTGTATTGTAAAGGTGTAAACAGATAACTTGTATATTACAAAAGTCAGGAGAATTACATATTTAGAATATGGATGTAATAATTATGTTAAGGAACTAGATTAGTATAGAAAAAAATCTGAGTAAAGCATGAATATTAATTCTCAGACATCACTTACCTCAGGTATGGGATATTTTGTTGGGAAGGGAGCGTCTGTGCTTCTGAAATCAATCATAGTTCCACATTTTGGAATGTCTTCAAGCCATATTCCTTCATATAGCTGGCCTTTGTCTAGATAATAAAATTTACCAGGACCATGTTTTTTCCCACCCTTCCAGGAACCCTCATAATGATTTTCATTAGCTATGAACAGATAGGAGTTAAATTTTAGAAAAGTTACATGTAACTGTTTGAAATAAACATAACACAATCCAAATACCACTATCCCTGATAAAATAGTAATCAATTTATTCTACATAGAGAGATTGATATTACACTTTCACACATATGTGGAACATTGGCATTGCAGGAGACTTATGCAATGTATTATCATATACTTTAGTCAGGTGTTTAAATTCTGTGAGCTTTGCATTGGCTGTTTAGTGAATGAGCGAGTGTGCTGGATATTGTATGTTCTATGAGTGTCCCCAGCAGCACCCTATAATGTATGCATGTTTAGGTGAGTTCAGCCCTCTTGGTTTTATATATAAATATATACCAACCTCTGTGGCTTTGCATCCCTCCCGGTCACAGGGGCCTCATTCCAGGGCCCTATTTAACCTTGCACTGCAGAGAGTGCCAGGAGGAAGCATTTCTCAAGGAAGTGTATTAATCTCATAAAAGCAGTCCTTAGATTTCTAGAGTAGGAACTGTCGAGAATGGGGTACATTGGCATTGTGGCAGATAGAAGCATTGTGTATGATCATATACTGTAACTAAACCTGCATTTTTTTTTTTTTTTTTGCTTAAGCCCTTAAGGACGGCGGGCGTGCTATGCCGTCCTTGGGGACCCAGTTCTAAACGCCAGGGGGTGTGGGGGCATAACTCGTCCCCACCGTCCTATGTACTTTCCTGGTCGCCGGCAATCGCGGTGTGGGGACTCACCTGGCATCCCAAGGAGTCACTCTGCTTCTGGGCCATGTGATCGCGAGGACCTCACGATCACATGGATGGAATAGCCGTCCACCGCAATGCCAGCAGGAGGAGTGCCTGTAATGTCAGATACTCCCCCTGCTACCTGAAAAATGTAAAATAAATGATTTAAAAACTGTTTAAAATAAAATATATACTATATATATATATATATATATATATATATATATGATCTAAGTGTGTGTGTGTGTGTGTGTGTATATGTATATATATATATATATATATCCCCTGCACTCACGCATACAGGACAGTCCAATGCCGGGCGCACCACCAGAGCTCCAAGGCATGCAAAAACCAATAAGAAAGGCTGCTCTCCGGACTTTAAAACAAAAAAAAACTATATATATATATATATATATATATATATAAAAACAAAGAATCTTGCACTCCACCTGTCCAGTAGTTCAATGCCCGGTGCTTGTCAGCCAAAATGTAAAACAACTTCCAAAGATAGCACTCCAAGGTCTTGATAAAAATTAACTTTTATTTTTCTTGCTAAAACAACAAAGTGTCAACGTTTCAGCCTGATCCCCTCAGGCTTTCGTCAGGACATCCTATATATATATATATATATATATATATATATATATATATATATCTCTATCGGGGCCGGACCCTGGAACTCAGCGGCAGCCATTTCTGAAAGCTCCTGCCCCAAGTCAGGCAATTTCCACCCGCTCTTACTGATTTGCTCAACAGAAGCACGCAGAGGAATACCCCTGCCCTCCACCGACACCCACCCGTTACTGATCTAACTCGGGTAAGGGCTACATGAGCACCCCGGGCCTACATCCCACGCCAACAATGGTAGACCTGACCCGACTGGAGAGCCTAGAAGGGGTCTCTATGCCCCAACGGAACCACCCTGACTGCTGAGCAGTAACATAGATGCGAAGCCGCAACAACCCTGAGATGGCACGAACCTCGGCCCCGCTCACCCCCAGGCCAGTGGGGGTTATCCCGGCCACCAGTTTAATACGCTCACTATGACCGACACACATTGCCCTCGTTGCTGGCCCTATATCCAGCTTGAGCCTGTCAGCCCCATTCAGCAAGAAATGATCCGTACTATACCAGCACTCTGAGGATGAGGGGGGCGCCGGAGGCACTGCGCACGGGCAGCGGGGCCTGCCATGCAACTACCGCGACACCGGGTGCTAGACTGCCATGAAGTCTGGGCTCCGGGTCTGTGCCGGGCTGGGACTGTGGAGCCGTCGCATCCAGGTTTTGAGGGGGACCTGGAGGAACCTGTCCCCAAAGCCGTGAGCCCTGCGGTGCCGGAAAGCGAAGGCCTCCGGCAGACCGGTAGCCGTGAGGACCGCCGATACCGGCCCTGAGCGGCCGGAGATGGGAGAGAAACTCGACGACCCACATCTTACCCAGCTGGGGACCCTGGGCACAGTGGGGGTGCAGGGGACGACCGGTGCATGGACTTAAGTGGGGAGGGTCCTGTGGACTGGGAAGCTTCCGAGTGCCCGCTGGGCCAGGGGACCCTCGGCTGGAAGCCTGGCGCAGCCTAGAGGGCTGTGGACGAGTGGCTGGTGGCCCGTGGAGGTGGGTGAGTCTGGCACCCTGCCTGAGTGCGCCCCACCTGCTGCTTCCCCTGCTGAGCATGAACAGGACACAGGCATGAAGAAAAGACCACTGTACATACCATTTTAACACTTGTTTTAACTACCCTAGCCCCCTTTTTTACTTTGACGAGACTAAACGCCTGGAGACACGTGCTCTGGAACAGACCCAAGGGAGCATGGAAACAACTCACCCCGGAGCTAACACGAGCGCCTTCACGTACTCCCTACACCCTATTCTTGACTCCACCGGGAGTCCTGAACTTAACTTAACTTTACTTTCGATTTTTTATTTTTTTTTACATGTACAGATCCACAGGTCACACTTCCTGAGGCGAGGCAATCCCAAGGCCTGAGTTGTTGGAATAATGTGTAGGAATAGAAGCTCTGTTAATATGTGTATCTATGTTGTTTTCTGTTTTTCTTTGTTGTTCCTGTTATCTAAGCCGCCATGACCCAGCTAATTCACCTAGCAACACACTAATCTGTAGCGTTGGACCATGAGGGCCCACATAGCCTTCTCACTTATACCTAAGCCCTACCACCCTAGTCCCTCACACACTAGCTATCTTAACCTATCACTACACTAACTAGTAGGGCTAGATAGCGAAGGAATGTACAGTCTCGCTTCCACTTTAATAAAATTATAGATTGGTAAGCTAGGACCATCAAAACCTATATAATGCCTTTTCTTGCCATCCCGACACTGCTATACAACTAGGATGGGTCTCGAGCGATTGGTTAGTACTACCTTTCCGCTGCATCACATGCAGAAACTGGAGAAGTATAATTATGCTCACTTAAGCAGTTTTATCATTTTAGCCATTACTTTTGATATATACCTGCTTCATTTATGTGACTACCCTTTAGAAGATTAACTATGATATGTACGGCTTGTTTGACATAACCAATTGTAGACGACTGTTATGGATCACTGAAATTAGTATATGCGTTAGTCGTGTCTAACCTGGTTTTGATAATTTTCTGCTACTACTGTCTAGCACAAGAATCTGAACCACACCTTAACTAGCTACTCCAGATTACATATATTTAGTCTACGCTCATAGGCGTGCGCAGCCTGTTGCATTAGGGTGTGCACCCTAAAGCACAAACACACACGCCGCGTATATATGTATTTTTATATACACACACACACACATATATATATATATATATATATATATATATATATATTATACACATACACACACACACACATACAAGTATACGTAGGTGCAGTGTATGTGTGATTGTGAGCTGAGCTGTGCAGTGTGTAAGGGGTGCAGTGTGTGTGATTGCGAGGGGTACAGTGTGGTGTAATTGTGAAGGGTGCAGTGTGTGTGATTGTAAGGGGTACAGTTTGTGTAATTGTGAGGGATTAAGTGTGTGTGTTGGGTACAGTGTGTATGATTGTGAGGGGTGCACTGTGTGGGCGACAGGGGTTAGGAGGGTGGAGGGGCAGCAACAGGGGTTGGGGGGGTAGAGAGACAGGAGGTGGGGGGTGGAGGGGTGGAGGGGCAGTGACAGGAGGTAGCGGGGGTAGACGGTTAGTGACAGGGGTTAGGGGGGAGTAACAGGGGTTAGGGGTGGTAGAGGGGTAGTGACGGGTTAGGGGGATAGAGGGGTAATGACAGGGGTTGGGGATAGAGGGGTAATGACAGGGGATGGGGTAGAGGGGCAGTGACAGGGGGTGGGGGAGTGGATGGGCAGTAACAGGGGTTAAGGGGGTTGGAGAGGCAGTGACATGGGTTAGGGGGGTAAAGGGGCAGTGACAGGGGTTAGGGGGTAGAGTGGTGTGACAGGGGTTGGGGGGTAGAGGGGTAGTGACAGGGGTTGGGGTAGTGACAGGGGTTAGGGGGTAGAGGGGCAGTGAACGGGGTTGGGGTAGAGGGGTAGTGACAGGGGTTGGGGTAGAGACAGGAGTTAGGGGGGTAGAGGGGCAGTGACAGGGGTTGGGGGGTGGAGAGGCAGTGACATGGGTTAGGGGAGTAGAGGGAAAGTGACAGGGGTTAAGGGGGTTGGAGAGGCAGTGACATGGGTTAGGGGGGTAAAGGGGCAGTGACAGGGGTTAGGGGGTAGAGTGGTGTGACAGGGGTTGGGGTAGAGGGGTAGTGACAGGGGTTGGGGTAGTGACAGGGGTTAGGGGGGTAGAGGGGCAGTGACAGGGGTTGGGGGGTGGAGAGGCAGTGACATGGGTTAGGGGAGTAGAGGGAAAGTGACAGGTGTTAGGGGGTAGTGACAGGAGTTAGGGGGTAGTGACAGGAGTTAGGGGGGTAGTGACAGGAGTTAGGGGGGTAGTGACAGGGGTTAGGGGGGTAGAGGGGTAGTGACAGGGGTTGGGGGGGTAGTGACGGGGTTAGGGGGTAGTGACGGGGGTTAGGGGGGTAGAGGGGTAGTGACAGGGGTTAGGGGGTTAGAGGGGTAGTGACAGGGGTTAGCGGGGTAGTGACAGGGGTTAGGGAGGTAGAGGGGTAGTGACAGGGGTTAGAGGGGTAGTGAAAGGGGTTAGGGGTAGTGAAAGGGGTTAGAGGGGTAGTGACAGGGGTTAAGGGGGTAGTGACAGGGGTTAAGGGGGTAGTGACAGGGGTTAGGGGGTTAGAGGGGTAGTGACAGGGGTTGGGGGGTAGTGACAGGGGTTAGGGACAGGGGTTAAGGGGGTAGTGACAGGGGTTAGGGGGTTAGAGGGGTAGTGACAGGGGTTGGGGGGTAGTGACAGGGGTTAGGGACAGGGGTTGGGGGTAGTGACAGGGGTTAGGGACAGGGGTTAGAGGGGTAGTGGCAGGGGTTAGAGGGGTAGTGACAGGGGTTAGAGGGGTAGGGACAGGGGTTAGGGGGGTGGGGGGCAGTGAGTGACAGGGGTTAGGGGGTTAGAGGGCTAGGGACAGGGGTTAGGGGGGTATGGGTGCAGAGGCAGGGTGGGGGGGCAGTGAGTGACAGGGGGCAGAGGGGGGTTTAAATACCTGCCCTGGTGGTCCAGTGGGCGCCCTCTCTCTTCAGTCTGCAGCTCCGCCGGGTGTGAGCTGCAGACCACATGGTGAGTCTCGCGATCTCCAGGCAGAGCGTTGCCGTGGCAACGCTCTGACAGGCTGGAGATCGCGAGATACTTCAGTCTGCAGCTCACTCCCAGCGGAGCTGCAGACTGAGGATCAGGGCAGACGGACAGGAGGGGCCTCTCACCCGGCGGCATTGTGTGCACGCCGCCGGCCCCCTCCTGTGTCGGGTCCTCGGTCATGGACCGAGTACCCGACATGTCAGTCTGCCCAGAGGCAGTGCAGCACGGAGGTGTGATTAGGGTGTGCCCAGGCACACCCGGCACACCCCATGCGCACGCCTATGTCTACGCTCCATGATACTAGTTTACGTAACTTTGTGACATATCACTATGCTTCACCATGCAATTGTTCAGATCTATGTTATTCTACATGTATGTATTTGCCTATGCTGAAAAAATCAATAAAAACATTGGAATGAAAAAATATATATATATATATATATAATTATATATTATAAAATATATATGTAAATACATAAAAAATAAATAAAAGAAATAATAAATGTGTAATTTCGTTCTAACCATTTTAAAATTAATATATATTGATATCAAAATACACGTGGGGGGCGGAGCTTGCCACTGACTGAGTCGGACGCCATCTCGGCCAGCTCCGAGCAAATAGCCCACATTATACCCCAAAATCTAGGGCATCCTGCCCCATCTAGTATCCCAACCAGACTGACCTGCCTCCCGGAGCGATCCGGCACCCGCCGATGCCGTTTTTTCAGCCGCCCAAGCAGCCTAAGGGAAAACGCAGGCCCGGGGCCTACCGCGCACCACAAGCCTACAGCCTGGACGATCTGGCTATCCGAAACGCAGGAATCAGCCTGTGCGGGTCAGACACCTCGCCCCCGCGACACACCCTGATGCCAGCAATGGGACGCCGGTCCCAAAAACCAAATACGGCGGCTGAGGGCAGAGACATCAGCTCCATGCTGCAAAAGCCGGCACAGACCAGAGCTCCCACGGACGCACAGCAGCCCTCACACCTGGAGGCCACAGGGACAAGTGACGAGGTAGGGGCCACACAGGACCCTCAGAAAGGTCAGGCTTCACCCCCAGAGCCCTATGATGGCACTGCCCCCACCACCAAGGCAGATCTAAAAGCACTGCTGGCAGACATCCACAAGGTCTGGGCTGCAGACCTCCAGCAACTCAGATCAGACATACAGGCAGAGTAACACACACAGAAACTAACATCAGCAACATCAACTCTGAACTGACCACAATAAAGACACAGTCACCCAACTACAGGTCCATCAATCAGCCCTGTCCCTCAGGATGACGGCATTCGAAGACAGACAACGCCGCAACCACATCAAGATGAGGGGTGTCCCTGCCAACATCAAAGCAGACGAGCTACCACACTACACCAGGCGGCTGCTGGCGACCATCCTACCCCACCCAATGGCCAGGAAAATATCAATTGAAGGAGCACACAGAATACCAGGCTCGCCCACGGCAAAACCTGGCCAAATACGGGACGTCATACTCCGCTGCTCCACCTCGCAAGATAAAGCCCACATTATGCTGGCCCTAAAGGATAAAACACCGCTGTCCTTTGAAGGCGCCTCTCTAACCTTTTACCAGGACTTAACAAGAGCAACACTGCTATGACGCAAATCACTAGCACCGGTCACCTCCCAACTCAGGTCCGCAGGGGTGGTATACAGATGGGGCCCCCCTGGAACTCTGCCAGCTACACACAACGGAACTGTTCGCACGCTAGAATCTGGAGCAGACATATCCACCTTCCTTACATCATTAGGCATAGAAGGCCTCGAGACGAGCGCACCTCGAGACAAGGCACCCATCACATGGGACCCAACGACCACAACCACGTTCACACCAAGAGCCACCACATCCGGGGAATCTGAACCCTGGCAGGACTGAGCATAATTCACCCTGAAACGACTAGACAAGGTGGCTGAAAACCCACGCAGAGCTCAACGCATCATAATCTGGTTTAGAATGTTTTTAAAGTTTAATATTTTCAGTTCATGTATATGTTTTTAAGGCACACAACAGCTAGTTATGAACGCCCCAAAACTGGGCTAAATATATAAAGAACCGAGATGGCACCCACCCCCCACAACACCCCTCTCAGATGAGGGTGAACTACTCCGAGGGGCCCAAGCACCCCCCCCCCCCTCCCTCCCTCTGACTCGGCGGGGTCTATGCTAGCCGACAGGTACGGGAATTACTAACCCACCTGCCACACAGTAAGATACCCTACTATCGCAATCCCTAACAGTTGGCTGCGTATGAGCCTGTTCAGCCAGAAGTACGTAGCGCTCCACACATAGCAAATCTATACGCACGACTCCTCCAAACACCTAAGGAACGATCCATACCCCCTATGGAACCAATATGTAGCGCCTATACAGGGGCCCCTCAGCCTCCACCGACCAAACGTAAGCTGACAAACAGCTTAAACCCCCTAAGCACATGCCTAGACTCTCTCAGACGAACCAACACTACACACCCACCCAATCTAGGCATACCTGACTAACATATAAGATCTATAAACATAACGCAAATCTCCCACTGGAGATTCTTTAACAAAATCACTTTATACAAACCACTAAATGTAAAAATGTGCAAGTTTAACGCATAACGTACCTATGTTCAAATACTATAGCGCTTGTGGAAGCTGTTGTGGCTATGCAAGCACTGCTGTAAATCCCATGCACAATAAAAATAAAGAATTTAAAAAAAAAAAAAATACACGTAGAACAAAATAATATATCTATATACATACGTATATATGTATATATCACTATATATAATAATTCTACATATATATATATTTATGTAATAATTTTATATAATTAGGTCATTTTATTAATTACAATTTGCGGGACCTGCCTGATAACCCAGACAGAAAGTCCAGAAAATTAAATTTTCTAGCACTATATTCAACCCTGTAACTTTCCAAAACACCATCAAACCTGTACATGGGGTGGGGGTACTGTTTTACATGGAAGACTTAGCTGACACATATTAGTGTTTTAAAACCGTATAATGTATTCCAACGATGAGATCATCAGTGAAAGTGACATTTTTTGCATTTTTCACACACAAATGGCACTTACACGGACGATCTTATTGTGATACGTTTTACTGTTTTGAAACACTAATTGTGTTCAGCGAAGTCTCTGGAGTATAACAGTACCCCTCGTGTACAGGTTTTATGGTGTTTTCAAAGGTTACAGAGCCAAATATAAGGCTTGTGTTTCAGTTTTTTCACATTGAAATTCGCCAGATTGGTTACGTTGCCTTTGAGACCATATGGTAGCCCAGGAATGAAAATTACCCCCATGATGGCATACCATTTGCAATAGTAGACAACCCAAGGTATTGCAAATGGGGTATGTCCAGTCTTTTTTAGTAGCCACTTGGTCACAAAAACTGGCCAAAGTTAGTGTTAATATTTGTTTGTGTGTGAAAAAAAACTAATTTGAACGCCAATTTTGGCCAGTGTTCTTTATCAAACAATGGACACACTAAGATGCAGTCTTCACCCTGCAATGAAAACATTGCAGCTTCTTTAAAACTGCACTGTTTCAGCTGCAGGATTAAAGGGACAAAGACAGGATGAGAAAGTGGTCCAGGTGGCTGTGTCCCTTTAAATTCATGAATTACAAATAAACAGTCCCTTATTTGCTTTAAATAAAATAGACTTCTGTTTTCTTACAGACATATGTTTGTTACCACTACTACTGTGAGGCAATTACCTGACCTTCCAAATGTTCTTAAATAAATACTACCTCATCATTTTCAGATTAGCTTTCTGATTTTTATATCAACACTAAGAATTCACCATCTATCACTAACATATTGTCAGTTTATTTTCTTATGCACAATTACGGTCAAGTGAAAGATGATGAAAATAATGTATTCTCTATTCAATGGGTTGTATTTAAAGCTCAGTTGGTGTGAAAGCAGGCTTGGACTCTCTCCATATCAGGTTCTCCGATCTGCCTGTTGAATTGGGGCTGTGAACATTTCTGCAAGAGGCTGCATCCTGCGGGAACATTGTAATTCAATCCTAAGTGTACGTAAGGGAAATGTCTTAATAGGACAAAGCTAAACCCAACCAGGTCTATTTTTACACAGTGGATGTTTTACCAAATCTACTGAAGAGGAAGAAGCTCAAGCCCAGTGAACTGACAAACATATTCTAGACAGATGTATACTACACTGCTCAAATAAAATAAAGGCTCAAATAAAATACTTTGTTCTTTACATAGTTGAATGTGCTGACAACAAAATCACACAAAAACTAAAAAATGGAAATCAAATTTTTCAACCCATGGAGGTCTGGATTTGGAGTCACACTCAAAATTAAAGTGGAAAAAACACACTACAGGCTCATCCAACTTTGATGTAATGTCCTTAAAACAAGTCAAAATGAGGCTCAGTAGTGTGTGGCCTCCACGTGCCCGTATCACCTCCCTACAATGCCTGTGCATTCTCCTGATGAAGTGGCAGATGGTCTCCTGAGGGGTGTCCTCCCAGACCTGGACTAAAGCATCTGCCAACTCCTGGACAGTCTGTGGTGCAACAGAATGTTGGTGGATGGAGCGATACATGATGTCCCAGATGTGCTCAATTGAATTCAGGTCTGGGGAACGGGCGGGCCAGTCCATAGCATCAATGCCTTCGTCTTCCAGGAACTGCTGACACACTCCAGCCACATGAGGTCTAGCATTGTCTTGCATTAGGAGGAACCCACGGCCAGCTACACCAGCATATGGTCTCACAAGGGGTCTAAGGATCTCGGTACCTAATGGCAGTCAGGCTACCTCTGGCGAGCACATGGAGGGTTTTGCGGCCCCTTAAAGAAATGCCACCCCACACCATTACTGACCCACTGCCAAACCGGTCATGCTGGAGGATGTTGCAGGCAGCAGAACGTTCTTCACCTCCAGACTCTGTCACGTGTGCTCAGTGTGAACCTGCTTTCATCTGTGAAGAGGACAGGGCGCCAGTGTCGAATTTGCCAATCTTGGTGTTCTCTGGCAAATTCCAAACGTCCTGCACGGTGTTGGGCTGTAAGCACAACCCCCACCTGTGGACGTCGGACCCTCATACCACCCTCATGGGGTCTGTTTTTGACCGTTTGAGCAGACACATGCACATTTGTGACCTGCTAGAGGTCATTTTGCAGGGCTCTGGCAGTGCTCCTCCTGTCCTCCTTGCACAAAGGCGGAGGTAGCGGTCCTGCTGCTGGGTTGTTGCCCTCCTATGGCCTCCTCCATGTCTCCTGATGTACTGGCCTGTCTCCTGGTAGCGCCTCCATGCTCTGGACACTACGCTGACAGACACAGCAAACCTTCTTGCCACAGCTCGCATTGATGTGCCATCCTGGATAAGCTGCACTACCTGAGCCACTTGTGTGGGTTGTAGACTCCCTCTCATGCTACCACTAGAGTGAAAGCACCGACAGCATTCAAAAGTGACCAAAAAATCAGCCAGGAAGCATAGGAACTGAGAAGTGGTCTGTGGTCACCACCTGCAGAACCACTCCTTTATTGGGGGTGTCTTGCTAATTGCCTATAATTTCCACATGTTGTCTATCCCATATGCACAACAGCATGTGAAATTGATGGTCACTCAGTGTTGCTTCCTAAGTGGACAGTTTGATGTCACAGAAGTGTGATTGACTTGGAGTTACATTGTGTTGTTTAAGTGTTCCCTATATTTTTTTTGAGCAGTGTATAAAAACCTCAATTCAATAATTCAAAGATTTTTTAAAAATGATGGCAATGAATCTTAAATTTTGAAAAGGCCCTAATGTTTCCATATACCCCTTCTTCTGCTCTAATTATTTAAAAGGACACTATAGTCACCAGGACAACTTTAGCTTTAAGGGACTCTACAGTGCCAGGAAAACAAACCGTTTTCCTGGCACTGCAGAATCCTGCAGTGCTTCCCACCCCCCATCCTATGTTGCTGAAGGGGTTAAAACCCCTTCAGTGACTTACCTGGATCCAGCGCCGATGTCCCTCGGCGCTGGGTCAGGCTCCACCCACGCTCCTCCCCCACCAACATCAGGCAGAAGAGACCTAATGCGCATGCGCGGCAATGGCCGTACGCGCACATTAGACCTCCCCATAGGAAAGCATTATTAGCGTGAGGACGTCCAGCGTAGTTAAAACACTTTGTGTTTTAAGAACCCAGAAGTCCCTCTAGTGGCCGTCTGATCGACAGCCACTAGAGGAGGACTTAACGCTGCAAGGTAATTATTGCAGTTTATAAAAACTGCAATAATTACACTTGCGGGGTTAAGGGTGATGGGAGTTGGCACTCCGACCACTCCAATGGGCAGAAGTGGTCTGGGTACCTGGAGTGTCCCTTTAATTAATCTGTTTTGGTGTATAGATCATGCCTCTGAAGTTTCATTGCTCAATTTTCTGCTATTCAGGAGTTAAATTGCTTTAGTTTCTGTTTATGCAGCCCTAGCCACACCTCTCCTGGCTGTGACTGACACAGCCTGCATGAAAAATTGGTTTCAATTTCAGTCACATGTTAACTTACTTTAAAAAAATGTTTATCTCCTGCTCTGTAAATGTAATTTTATTAACATACAGAAGGCTCCTGCAGGGTCCAGCAAGCAATTAACAGGAGTTTAGAAATTATAACTTAAACAGAATTTGCAATAAAGGTAGTGTAAACATTAGATGACTCTTTCCAGTAAGTATTTAGGAAGGCTGTGTAAGTCACATGCAGAGAGGTGTGACTAGGGCTGCATGAACAAAAGTAATTTAACTCCTAAATGGCAGACAACTGAGCAGTGAGACTGCAGAGGCATGTTCTGTACACCAGAAATGCTTCATTAAGCAAAAGTTATTTTGGTTACTATAGCATAATCAAAGTTGTGGGTGTTGTAATACAAGGTTTTGGGGCATTTCATACAGCAGAGACTCCCATTTGTAGGGGTACTCTAAGCACCATAATCACTAGGTGCAACGAGTCTCAGGTTTATTTACTAAACAGAATTTTAGCAAAATCCTAATCTGGAAAATTGAGGCTATAATAGATTAGCTGTAAAAGTTATCCATGTTTGTTATAGTCACCAATTGGCTGCTTGCTTTTCAGATTTAAATCGTTAAAATCCAGAGATTAGTGATTCACCCTGTCTTGGCGCTATTTTCCCATTCTTATTCTGGGCAAAAAATGGGCTCTTTCAGGTTAACCAGCAAACCTGTCCACAGTAGTCTCAGCCTTCTATAGCTATCATAAGTTGTATTAGTGAATGCATTCACAGAGCTGCACCAGAGTTGTTAGGAATTGTGGTGTCATGAAAGCATGTTGGTTTTTTTTTGTGAAACCACTAAAACAGTCTAATACGAACCAGTTTGGTGATGTCTGAAGATTGGTTATTATAACGCTTAATCTGCCCTTTTTAAGGATTTGTTTCATGATCAATCAGTGAAAGATGGCTTTGTGCCCGAATTAACCACTGAAATCTCGTTTTGGAATTGAGTATGCAACTATTTAGTGCATTAAAAATACACATAACTACAACAAAATAGTATAACATGCAGAAAGACAAAGTGTAATAAGAGCTCTATATAAACACGTTTACTAAAGGAAGTGTATGGCTTTTAATATCTGTATACAGGCATGTTTTAATTAATAGGAAATTGAGTTTGACAAAGGTCGCCAATTTTTTATGTGATGTTTGCAGGATGTGTTAAAGTATTGCAAAGTGGTTATCACAGTTCTGTTAGTGTTATGTGCAGTGCTGCCATAGTGAATTAAAAGAATGTTCCAAGCACCATAACCACTATAGTAAGCTGTAGTGATTATGGTGCCAGGAGTGCTTTGGACTCCACCTCACCCCCAGTGTGACAAGCTGGAAGAGTTCTTTGGTATTTTTTTCCTTTGGTTGTGTTTTTTTTTTTTTTTTTTTTAGTTCCTAGCTTACCATACCTTTTAAAAACTTGCATGAGAGTCATTACTTCAAAGGAACGCTCTAACATAATAGTAATAAATAATGTTTATAATGTTCCCTTTAATACTTAGAATCAACGAACCTTTGGAAATATTAAAAAACAAATTATAAATCGTATTTTAATTTATCGCATTGTGACAGAACTGCAGTTCTACCACTTCAGAGACCTTTTATTTTCTTCCCAAAGAGCTCTGTTTACACATACACTTTTGTCCTGGCAAGCTTAACAGGTTGACCTTTCAAACAGAACTAGAACCCTAAGCTGGTATCTACCTGGATATCCCCAAGCCAACCCATTTAAGGATTGGGCGGTGTCTGCTGGACTATTGGGCAAAGGGAACCCATTTGACAGAACCACAGTTCTGCTACTTCAAAGAGAAATTGTTCTTCCCTAAGAGCTGTGTTCACACTTCCTAAAGTTTCCCTTGCCCAGAACCAGGCCCAAAGAGTGCTGCACTCTAACCCCACCAAGTGACAGCGCTATGAGGGAAATCCTCCTAGCGGTCTCTCTGGCCAGCCGCATTGGACTCCTCACGTTAACGCGTGGCGATTCAACACAGTAAGTGTGACAAGAGTGCTCTTTTGACCAAAGAAGGTGGAGAGCTATCTAGGTATGTAAGACTTGTGGGGGATATTTCTGTTTTTATATGTGTATGGGGAAATATTGTGATGGCCCCCTATTAGATACATAAATGAGAAAAGGAAAGTAAAACAAGGATTAGTTAGATTAATAACAAAAGAAGGAAGGTATGTAGAAGAGGATAAAGGTCTAAATGAATATTTTTGTTCAGTATTTACAGATGAAAATAAAGGAAATAGGCCTCAGTTAGGAAAAAGGACAAACAAGTAATTTACAGAGGAAGAGGTTCTATTTCAACTGTCAAAAGTAAAGACAAATAAGTCAATGGGACCTGATGGAATACACCTAAAGTTATTTTAAAAAAAAAGCTTAGTGGTGTACTAGCAAAGCCATTAACAGATTTATTTAACCAATCATTGTTAACAGGAGTAGTCCCA
Source organism: Pelobates fuscus (assembly GCF_036172605.1). Taxonomy (NCBI): domain Eukaryota; kingdom Metazoa; phylum Chordata; class Amphibia; order Anura; family Pelobatidae; genus Pelobates; species Pelobates fuscus. The sequence continues at coordinate 128,003,657 of NC_086321.1, forward strand.
GAAGATTGGAAGTTAGCAAATGTTGTGCCCATTCACAAGAAAGGTAGAAAGGAGGAGTCGGGCAACTATAGGCCAGTAAGCCTTACTTCAGTAGTGGAGAAAGTAATGGAAACCACGTTAAAGGATAGGATTGTTGAATATATAAAAACACATGGATTTCAAGATCAGAGACAACATGGGTTTACTTCAGGGAGATCATGCCAAACTAATCTTAATGATTTTTTTTGATTGGGTAACTAAAATAATAGATCAGGGTGGTGCAGTAGACATTGCTTACCTAGATTTCAGCAAGGCTTTTGACACTGTTGCACATAGAAGGCTTATCAATAAACTGCAATCTTTGAGTTTGGATTCCAATATTGTTGAATGGGTAAGGCAGTGGCTGAGTGACAGGCAACAGAGGGTTGTAGTATATTCAAAGCATGGGCTTATCACCATTGGGGTACCTCAGGGATCTGTACTTGGACCCATTCTCTTTAATATTTTTATTAGTGATTGTCAGGATCGGGACAGGGATCCAACACGCAGAGTCCAAACAGTAGAAAGGTACGTGTACCGGGCCTTAGAATGGCCGGACTAACGTACAGAGAATAACAGAGAATGGTCAGAGACAAGCCGAGGTCGAGGGAACGAGAAGACAGGTAAGCGAGAGACAAGCCGGGTCAGAGGGATAACAGAGATAAGCAGAATAGTACAACAAGCCGGGTCAGAACCAAAGAGAATACTAGAATACAAGAGCACTGAGTGACTAGACAAGCTAGAACCACGACAGGGCAATGAGCTGAAGAGAGAAGCAAGCTTAAATACCCTGACTCCGGAGAGTAGACACGCCTCCGACAAGTCCTGATTTGATATCGGACAATTGAGTGACAGGTCACTCGGGATTGGCGTCATGACGTCACGTACTGAGCGTCATGTTAGAAAAGGAAGCGGATCCCTCGCGGCCAGCGTTTAAGTGACTGGATGGACCGCGAGGAACGGAGGAAACGGCTCGTCTAGACGGATAAACGACTAAGTCTCTACCTCTCTCAGAGGTAGAGACCTCAGGTACCCTGACAGTACCCCCCCTCTCAGATACGCCCACCGGGCGGAAGGAACCGGGACGAGATGGAAAGCGGGAGTGAAACGCCCTGCGGAGGCGAGGAGCATGAACATCCTCCTGAGGTACCCAACTCATCTCCTCAGGACCATATCCCTTCCAGTTGACTAGATATTGTAGCTTCCCCCTGGGAGACTCGGGAATCGATAATGGAGTTGACCTCGTACTCCTCCTGACCCTCCACCTGAACTGAACGAGGTGAGGAAACCGTAGAGGAAAATCTGTTGCAAATTAGCGGTTTCAGCAAAGACACATGGAAGGAGTTGGGGATGCGTAAGGCAGATGGCAGAGCTAGGCGATACGCAACCGGGTTGATACGAGTCAGAACCCTGTAAGGACCTATGTAACGAGGAGCAAACTTCATAGAGGGAACTTTTAAACGAATGTTCTTAGTACTCAGCCATACTCTATCCCCAGGAACAAAAACTGGAGCCGCCCTTCTGTGCTTATCAGCGTGTTTTTTGAACAACATAGAATTATGCAGGAGAATTTGACGAGTCTGATCCCACAACTTCTTCAGATTGGCGACATGATCATCAACCGACGGTACTCCTTGGGAAGAAGAGACCGAAGGAAAAATGGAAGGATGAAAGCCATAGTTCATGAAGAAGGGGCTAGAACGAGTAGAATCACAAACGAGATTATTGTGTGCGAACTCCGCCCAAGGAATCAAACCGACCCAATCATCCTGGTGTTCGGAAACAAAGCAGCGCAGATATTGTTCAATCTTTTGATTGGTACGTTCAGCAGCCCCGTTAGACTGGGGGTGATAGGCAGAGGAAAAGTTCAATTTGATGCCTAATTGAGAACAGAAGGATCTCCAGAATCGTGAGACAAATTGAGAACCTCTATCAGAAACAATTTCAGAAGGTATCCCATGTAAGCGAAAAACCTCTCTCGCGAAAATCTCCGCCAATTCAGGAGAAGTCGGGAGTTTAGGTAACGGCACAAAATGAGCCATCTTAGTAAATCTATCAACCACCGTGAGAATAACAGTCTGTCTCTTGGAAGCAGGTAAATCCACAATAAAGTCCATGGCCAAGCAGGACCATGGTTTCTCAGGAATGTCCAAAGGGTGTAATAGACCACATGGCGATGTGTGAGGCTGTTTAGTCTTGGTACAAATCTCACAAGCTCCGATGAACTCCTTAATATCCTTTCGTAAGGAAGGCCACCAGAAATCCTTGGAGATCAGGGAATAAGTCTTGCGAATGCCAGGATGACCAGCCACCTTACTTTCGTGGAAACACTGTAAGAGCTCCAATTGGAGTTCAGGAGGAACAAAGTTTCTTCCCTCAGGAGTCTGTCCAGGTGCCAGATGTTGTGACTTCATGATCTGGGCAAGCAACGGAGAATGGATTTTGAGACTTGTGTTAGCAATAATATTGCATTTAGGTACAATAGAGGACAGAACCGGTTCAGATGAAGCAGAAGGTTCATATTGGCGAGATAGGGCATCGGCTTTAGAATTTTTCGAACCAGGCCTATAAGTGAGAACGTAATTGAAATGGGTGAGGAATAACGACCAACGAGCTTGCCTGGAGGACAATCGCTTGGCCTCTCCAATATAGGACAAGTTCTTGTGATCCGTTAAAATAGTAACAGGATGTAATGTCCCTTCCAATAAATGTCTCCATTCTTTTAAAGCCTTGATAACAGCTAGTAGTTCTCTGTCACCAATGTCATATCTGCTCTCAGCACCAGACAATTTTTTAGAAAAAAATCCACATGGGTGTAACGGTTTATCCACACCTAGCCTTTGGGATAGGATAGCACCTATGCCAGTCTCCGAGGCGTCAACCTCAAGTAGGAAAGGAAGAGTGGTATTAGGGTGAACTAAAATTGGGGCGGAAGCAAAAAGCTCCTTGAGAGTTTTGAAAGCAAGGAGAGCTTCCTTAGACCAATTCTTAGTATCAGCCCCCTGTTTGGTCATATTGGTAATGGGCGCAATAATAGAAGAATAACCCTTAATAAAGCGCCTATAATAATTGGAGAACCCAATAAATCTCTGAACGGCCTTAAGACCCTTGGGTAGAGGCCAATCTAGAATGGACTGGAGTTTATCCGGGTCCATCTTAAATCCCTCCCCAGAGATCACATAACCGAGGAAGTTTACTTGGGATTGATCGAAACTACATTTCTCCAATTTGCAGTACAGACCATGTTGAAGAAGTTTGTGCAAAACCCTTCTGACTTGTTCGTGGTGAGTCTCAATCTCTCTAGAATGTATGAGTATATCGTCCAGGTATACAATAACACACTCATGCTGAAATTCCCTAAGAACCTCATTTATCAGATCCTGGAATACAGCCGGTGCATTACATAACCCAAAAGGCATAACTGTATATTCATAGTGACCGTATCGAGTATTGAACGCCGTCATCCACTCGTGTCCCTGCTGGACTCTCACCAAGTTATATGCCCCTCTGAGATCTAACTTGGTGAAAATGTTAGAACCCTTTAAACGATCAAAGAGTTCGGTAATCAAAGGAATGGGATAAGCATTCCTAATGGTTATCTTGTTCAAACCTCGATAATCAATACAAGGCCTAAGTGTACCATCCTTCTTTTTAACAAAAAAGAATCCAGCCCCGGCAGGGGAGGAGGATCTCCTAATGAATCCCTTGTCTAAATTCTCGTGAATATACTCCTCTAGAACTGAATTCTCTTTAGTAGATAACGGGTATACATGACCCCTGGGAGGCATAGTACCAGGAAGTAGGTTAATCTTGCAGTCAAAGGATCTGTGTGGAGGTAAGGTATCGGCTCTCTTTTTATCAAATACTGCCTTTAAATCCAGGTACTGAGGCGGTATTTGTGTCTCTGTAGGATTAGAGGAGTTAGCCGACGTGTTAGCCAGGCAAAGAGGCGAGACCCTCCGCAAACATTTCTCTTGACAATTCTGACCCCATGAAACTATCTCCCCTAACTCCCAATTAAAGATAGGGTTATGTCTCTTTAACCAGGAGTACCCCAGGACTATGGGAATAGAAGGAGAGGAAATGATCAACAGGGATAGGTCTTCCTCATGCAAGATACCAACAGTTAAATTAACAGGTATGGTCTCACGGAAAACAACAGGCTCAAGTAAAGGTCTACCATCTATGGCCTCAACGGCCAGGGGTGTCTCCCTTAACTGGGATGGGATAGTATGCTTGTTAACAAAAACTTGATCGATAAAGCTCTCAGCGGCTCCAGAATCGATCAAAGCCATGGTTTTTACTACTCCCTTCTCCCAAGTCAAAGAAACGGGTAACAGAAGCCTGTGATCTTTATAATTGTGAACAGAGGACAAAATAGATACACCCAAGGCCTGTCCTCTAGAGAAACTTAGGTGCGAGCGTTTCCCGAACGATTGGGACAATTTAGGCGTAAATGACCTCTGACTCCACAGTACATACATAAACCCTCCCTTCTCCTGTACTGTCTCTCCTCCTCTGTGAGGTGAGTTTTACCTATCTGCATAGGCTCTGGGAAACGTGAGGTTTTGATCTCAGAATTTTGAAATGCAGGAGCTAGTTTAAAGGAGGGTCTACGAGTCCTATCTCGAGTATTCTGCCTCTCTCTTAAGCGTTCATCAATGCGAGAGATAAAAGAAATTAAATCCTCCAAATTCTCAGGGAGCTCTCTAGTAGCGACCTCGTCAAGGATTACATCTGATAACCCATTTAAAAATACGTCTATATAAGCCTGTTCGTTCCACTTAACTTCTGCCGCCAAGGATCTGAACTCTAGTGCATAATCCACAAGTGTTCGATTTTCCTGTCTAAGGCGCAACAGTAATCTAGCTGCATTGACCTTCCTACCAGGGGGGTCAAAAGTTCTTTTAAAAGCAGCTACAAAGGCATTATAGTTATACACTAACGGGTTATCATTCTCCCATAAAGGATTAGCCCATCTCAGAGCCTTCTCAATGAGTAACGTAACAATAAATCCAACCTTCGCTCTATCTGTAGGATAGGAGCGGGGTTGTAATTCGAAATGGATGCTGATCTGGTTCAAAAAGCCACGACACTTCTCAGGAGAACCGCCATAACGTACTGGTGGAGTAATACGAGAAGAAGCACCTACAGTAGCTACTTCTAGACCTGAACTTACAGGAGAGATCGAAGGAGTACGTGTCTCCTCTGGTGGGTTACTAGCACGAGACAATAGCGCCTGTAGTGCTAGGGCCATCTGATCCATCCTGTGTTCCATGGCATCAAACCTGGGGTCGGAAGAACCAAGCTGACTGTTTGTACCTGCAGGATCCATTGGCCCTGTCGTAATGTCAGGATCGGGACAGGGATCCAACACGCAGAGTCCAAACAGTAGAAAGGTACGTGTACCGGGCCTTAGAATGGCCGGACTAACGTACAGAGAATAACAGAGAATGGTCAGAGACAAGCCGAGGTCGAGGGAACGAGAAGACAGGTAAGCGAGAGACAAGCCGGGTCAGAGGGATAACAGAGATAAGCAGAATAGTACAACAAGCCGGGTCAGAACCAAAGAGAATACTAGAATACAAGAGCACTGAGTGACTAGACAAGCTAGAACCACGACAGGGCAATGAGCTGAAGAGAGAAGCAAGCTTAAATACCCTGACTCCGGAGAGTAGACACGCCTCCGACAAGTCCTGATTTGATATCGGACAATTGAGTGACAGGTCACTCGGGATTGGCGTCATGACGTCACGTACTGAGCGTCATGTTAGAAAAGGAAGCGGATCCCTCGCGGCCAGCGTTTAAGTGACTGGATGGACCGCGAGGAACGGAGGAAACGGCTCGTCTAGACGGATAAACGACTAAGTCTCTACCTCTCTCAGAGGTAGAGACCTCAGGTACCCTGACAGTGATATTGCAGAAGGTCTTGGTGGTAAGGTATGTCTTTTTGCTGATGATACTAAGATATGTAACAGGGTTGATGTTCCAGGAGGGATAAGCCAAATGGCAAATGATTTAGGTAAACTAGAAAAATTGTCAGAATTGTGGCAACTGACATTTAATGTGGATAATTGCAAGATAATGCGTCTTGGACATAGAAACCTAAGGGCAGAGTACAGAATATTTGATTGAGTCCTAACCTCAACATCTGAGGAAAGGGATTTAGGGGTGATTATTTATGATGACTTATAGGTAGGAAGACAGTGTAATAAAGCAGCAGGAAATGCTAGCAGAATGCTTGGTTGTATAGGGAGAGGTATTAGCAGTAGAAAGAGGGAAGTGCTCATGCCATTGTACAGAACACTGGTGTGACCTCATGTGGAGCATTGTATGCAGTACTGGAGACCGTATCTCTAGAAGGATATTGATACTTTAGAGACAGTTCAGAGAAGGGCTACTAAACTGGTTCATGGATTGCATGATAAAACTTACAAGGAAAGGTTAAAGGAACTTAACATGTATAACTTGGAGGAAAGACGAGACAGGGGGGATATGATAGAAACATTTAAATACATGAAGGGAATCAACACAGTAAAGGAGGAGACTATACTTAAAAGAAGAAAAACTACCACAACAAGAGAACATAAATTAGAGGGGCATAAGGCTATCCTAACTATAAGATAAGGCCAGGGACTAAGGAAAGTATTTTAAAAAAATTGGGCCGAATGATACTTAACTGCCGTCACATTCTATGTTTCTATGTCTGGGGGATAATTAAGTCAGCAGTCATCTAGTTAGCTCCCAGGCTCCGATGCACCAAGGTGGCACTTTCATTATTATTTGTTCCTAATAAGATCAGTTCTTATTCACTCTTATTTTCAGCTAGTGTCTGGGTGAGACAGCTTTAATCACTACAGCTATCCATAGCTAAAGAGAGGGACCCTTGATGGACACACTCAAGCAGACATTTGGTCTCAATGGTGGGATCTCCTCTCTTGCTCTAGGGATATGCTCTGAGGAAAAGTTATGGTCGGTGATCCACGTCAAAAGGCACAAAATGGATGGAGCGGTGCTATGAGAAATTAAAGAGGAGCATGCTAAAGGACCTCCTAGAAAGCAAGACGCCAGGTCACCAGTTATAAACCTAGAACCGCATTGATCACAGCACTCATGGAGGAAAACCAGGCCAGCAACCCATCCTCCAACTCCTCAGATGAGAGAGTCTTTCAGCAGGAAATGTGGACCTGGCTGGAATTCTATGGTCCAAATCTATCTGCATAGGCAGTATAGACCGTCATTGATGGGGTCATCGCCTCACAGCAAGCAGATCGAGAACAGGGCTGGCTGAGATTCAGCAACTAAAATGGAGTACAGTATCTTCGAATGGGGAAAAAAAGAAGATCCCCTACTCTACCTTCAAGCCCTTCCTAGAGACAGATGGTGACATCAATGGGTACTTGTGGGACTCTGAGAGGCAATGTACCCTTCACAGAATTGACACAGACGATTGGGTATCTATTTTGGCAGGCAAGCTGGTGGGGTAGGCAGCAGAGGCATACCGCGTCATCCCAGATGAGTGTATAACAAATTATGACAGTAAAAGAGACACTGCTGGCACAGTATGCTATAACCCTGGAAGCATAACACTGTCAAAAAGTGGAGAAATACTTCCAATAAACTGGATACAAGGCTGCCACTGTGGTGGATGTGGAGCAACTATTATTATAAGAGCACTTCTACAGCTCCGTGGCACCAGAGTTACAGGACTGGATGAGAGACCGCAGGCTGATCACTTTGACAGAAGCTTCAAGGCTGGCAGATGAACACCAAGATGCCAGGAGGGCTGAAAGGCCATGTCCCAGGGTCTACCATGGCTCAGAGACTACAGCTGGAACACAGTCCCAATCTCGACTAGGAATTTGGACAAAGACCTTTTTTCCTAACCAAGCACCAGGCCAAGCTGCTAGAACCAGACTGAAATTACCCCTAGCTCCAGCCCAGTCTACGGAAGCATGGAGTCTCACACCGAGGAAATATGGGTATATTACACCAGGCTTACCTTTTTGCAGAGGGAGCCATCTATTGACTCTCCACAGCAAAAGTACATCTGGATTGGGCACCACCTGGCATCATGGAAGTAGGCATGATGAGGGAATTACCCACCGAGGTGGAAGATGGTGGAAGAGGTGGAAGATGGTGAAGGTGGAGGTAAACCCCGGCAAGCTTACCTCTTCATTCACCATCGATCACTATACAGCTGCAAGCTCACCAAGCTAACACCAATTCACACTCTGCCAAGGCCCAGGTAAGACCAATTGCCCGTACCCGACCAATGACCCGACTTCCCTGACATGGGATACACTGACTGTGTTCCAGAGGGAAGTTAGGGAGGATCCTTCACTGGCCAGCTACCGTGCCAAAGCAGAAAGCAACCAGGGAGGGTTCGATGGGGAAAGGTTTATATGGGATCAGGGATCAGAGACAGAAAAGGGACAGCGCTGATGCTCAGACGACAGTTAGTGGTTCCCCGAAAGTATAGGGCACAATTATTAAGGATTGGGCAATATATTTCCTTAGGCCTGGCACCTTGTTATCCGCAAAAGTAGAAATCCAATAGCACAAAGTGTCTTCTGGCCAGATATCTCCAAGGATTTCAGACTTGCAATACCTGCCAGAGAGTAGAAAAAAAGAGGATATTGCCCCAAGGCCTAGCTACATTCGATGCCCATCATAGAGGAATCGTTTAGCAGAGTTTATATTGTGGGATCCCTAGCCAAGCCGAGTCCATCAGGAATGAAATATATTCTTACCATGGTGGATTATGGTACTAGGTACCCAGAAGCAGTGGCGCTATCCAATATACAAAGGGAAATGGTAGCTGAAGCCCTGATGCGAGTTTTCTCTCAAGTCAGGTTCCCTCATGAAATCATATCGGATCTGGGTATTCAGTTCACCACTGAGGTTACCTACCAGCTTTGGAGGCTCTGTGGAATAAGACCCATCCAGAGCTTTCCCTATCACCCTCAGACCAATGGCCTATATCAAAATTTCAATGAAACTGTGAAGCAGATGCTTTGGATGTTCATTACCGTTTGCAAGGATTGGGAGCAACTCCTACCTCACCTCCTGTTTGCATATTGTTAGGTGCCGCAGAAATCATCAGGGTTCTCCCTGTGGGAATTATTATATAGGAGGCGGTGAAGGGGCCCCTAGATCTCATCCAAAAGCATTGGGAAGGGGAAACGCAAGGAATGGACTAAAATCCTACCCCATGTGCTGGTGCTGAGGGACCACTTGGAAGACTTAACTCAGGAGGTAAAGGAAAACCTCCAAGCGGCCCAAAGCCGCCAGTGGGTCTGGTAGCATAGTCGCACCAAGAACTGCAATTTACAGGTCGGGAAAACGATTCACCCATCAAGACAAATTGCAGTCCATGTGGCAGGATCCCTACAGAGTGGAGGAGCAGATATGCAACACCACCTATGTTGTGGCCAGGTGGAGAAATGTCCACATCAATATGCTTAAGGTAGAGGAAGAGTGTAGTGGCAGAGTGTGCCCCCACTTCTGAGGACTATGACAATCTCCCGCTACCCAATTAGAAGGTAGCCAGACAGGGTCGACCAGAAAGGTTCAGTTAGGGGAAGATTAAGGCCCCCTAGAACGGACAAAAGTCTGACAGCTCCTAGAAGAAAATCAAGAGGTCTTTTCTAATAGACAAGGGTACACCACCTTAGCAGTGCATCTCATGAAGACTCCTGGGCAAACTCCTATTAGACAACCGGCATACCGAATGCCTGATGCGATTAAGGAAAATATGAAAAAAAGAGAACCAAGAGATTCTCCAGCTAGGAGTCATAGAGGAATCAGACAGCCCCTGGGTCTCCCCTGTAGCTTCTCATACCGAAGTGGGACGGGTCCACTCGCTTCTGTGTTGATTACCAACGACCCTACGATAAGACAGTCTCTGATGCTTACACCATGCTTCAAGTAGACAAGCTGCTAGATCGCATCACTAGGGGAACCTTTGCAAGGGTTTCTGGACATGGCCCAAAGTCACTTTTGTCCCCACGTATTGGCCTGTTCCAATTTAAGGTCATATAATTCAGGATGAGAAATGCACCAGTCCCCTTCCAATACAAGGTGGACTGGCAGGATAATATCGCCATCTACAGGGCAATATGTCGAGAACATTTGGTACACATCTGAGCTGTATTAGACAAAATTAGGGCAGCTGGCTTAACTCTAATGCCAGATTAATGACACATTAGGATGGCCGAGGTGCAGTACTTGGGTCACTGGTGGCGTGTGAGCCTCCTCTGACATTGGCAACGGAGAACAATCTAATGGGCATGCTGCATGCTTTAGGCATTTCCATAGGAAAGCATTGAATCTATGCTTTCCTATGGCAATTTTATAAAAGCTGGATGTCCTCATGCAAAATGGGAGGGTATCCAGCGTCATTTCACGTTTTAAAGTCTGTGTAAATGCAGGAAGTCCCTCAAGTGGCTGCCTGGTAGACAGGCACTAGAGGCACAGCAAATGTATGGTATACAATGTATACCAATTAGTGGAGCGCTATACAAAATAGAGGTAGTGCAGGGGTTAAACTTACCCCATCAATTCAGTGTAACAACAAACTTAAAAGTGCAAGCGGTACATATGGAAAATGCAAAAAATATAACGTTTATAGTGCAGATGGTCTCGGATAATAATCGGTGGTAGGTAAATAAATAGAACCACTCACATGGTCTGGAGCTTATATGGTATTGGCTCCGTAAGGTAAACCTTTTTGCTCTTAGGGCAGCCACACACCACTCCCTCACTGATGTTCCTTCAAGAGAAATACAAAAAAGAAAGAGAGAAGCGACCAAATGTGCGATATTGTACAGAATGCAGGTAGTACACCTATGGTAAGTATTGCGCTCACCTTTTTAAGAGCCTTAAATTCCTGGCTCTGAGGTTAGTCAGCAAGGTGCCACTTTCTGGGGACAGCACTTCCCCAATGAAGGTTCCTGAAGGCTTCAAGGACTTGGTTTGGAATAACTTTTTTTAAAATTTTTTTTTTTTTTTTAAATTTATTTAAATTCTTTATTTTTATTTGTGCATATGAAAGCAGATTACATGTATTCTTGCAGTGCCACAACAGCGACTGCAGGTGGATTTTGAACATCAAGTTGTCATGGCATGCAGTGAAAAGCAGCACATTTGTTGTTATTTTTCATGCAAAAGTATCCCGTTAAATAAGACAAGTATATTAGTGCATAGATTACAGTGCTAGACAAAGAATTACAGACACTCTAATGCCTTGCCAAGACATCATTAACATGAACTATTGCTAAGTATGCGTCTGAACTAAAAGCTGGTTCATCAATCTAGTAAACAATATAACCTTGTAAGATTAGCCATGCAGGTTGAGCATTGTGAAGCTTAAGACATACGTAGAGTCCACATAATGTATGCCCCGGCGCGCCCTGTGTGTGGTAGAGCCAGTCGGTCCTTGTGGGGTCGGCTGATGCCTGTACTGGAGGCGGCAGGTGTTGATGCACCAGGTTTTTCGGTGGTCTGGATCAGCTGCCCGCACGGTGACTCCTGGTGGTTGAAGCAAAGGCTGTATACGGTTGGATAAGGAGCTGAGAGTTCGTTAGGTACTAGTCCCCAGGTGAGTTTTCGCCATGGTTTGTGGCTGTCTCCGTTGAGCCCAGGTTGCGACCAGGAAGGGGCCAGGGCTGAATGCCGCCGGGTCACGTGGCTGCCATTACGGACTATGTGCTGTCGTTGGATGCCTGAGGGAGTGAATAAGGTCTCTTGCCGCCGCTTGCTTTGGGGCTTTTCTCTTCCACTCCATCTCCCCCTGGGCTGCCACTGCTGTGTGAGGCCACGTTGCATACTGCCGCCATCTTAAGTAGCAGAGTGTTGTTGCTTTCACCCGCCTTATGGCCGTCCAACAGGGCCCATGCTTGCATGCCCATGTTTGTGAGCGTGCCGTGGGGGACTGCGATGACCCCCGCTAGTCCAAGGGGGGGGGGGGGGGGGGAGGACCGGTTTGGAATAACTTTTAAATGTATTAGGTTGGAAATAAAAACACATTGTATAAAAATTGAGTAAAAATCCAATTAGCCAATCCCAAGTTCATAAATTGTATGACATCCCTCTGAATAGTAAACAGTAAAAGCTGTAAACACAATAGCAACCCTAACGGACTCCATTTTTTAGGCATTCATAAAGTTTTAGGAAATTGAATAGGAGGAGATTTTAACAAAATTTTAGGTCAAAACGAGACAAAGTGGATATTCAATCCTGGGATTTTACAGCCCCAGGGTCTGAATATTGTTTTTGAATTATGCCACTTCCTTTAATATCATGCTCATTCCCATTTTCAAGGATTTTATTCAATTATTTTTATGTACCTTTAAAAAAAATAAAATGCTTTAATCCCCTCAAATACATTCCATTTGAACGTTTTATTTTTTAATAAAATTATCTTCTTAATCTCTACTACAAGTGTTCTCCAATGCACAAACCTCAATAAATTAAAGATTTTCTACATGTGTGCAAAATTAGTAACCATTTTCTACTCCCTATGCACTGAATATAACCCTCTGTCCCTTTCTCCCTCCCCCTTTTTTCCCTCCCATATGGGAATTGTTTATTGCCCAATCCTAAAATGGAGCCATTTGCCCATATGAAAGACCATATCCGTATTTGTGCTTTGAGTGCACCCTCTCTCTCCCTCTTGCCCACTTCTAATATGGCGGATATGACGAGGTCGGCACTGGAAGGGTTTGGGCTGACGCTGTGACGTCATCACGGCCACCCTCCAGCACGGGCCGAGACCAGTCCCCAGTTTTGTAAGGGGTTATCTTGGAAGTAGGAAGGAGGTGCATCCAAGTTAGGCTATCAGATATGACGAGTGGTTTGATCCGCGACGTCATTTCCGCAGGCCGCATAGAAGACACAATGGTCTTGCACTCAGTATCCCTGTTCACCAATGATAACATCAATGATACTATTTATCAACAGGCTATGTCCGCGCGTCTTCCAGTGGTGGAGGGCGGACGTGGCGAGCGGCACCACCCGTGACATCACTTCTGCCATCTGCAAACAAGAAGTGACGCGCTAAGATGAATATCACTTATGATATAGCATCAATTTTAAGCGGCAAATGTAATAACCCAATACGGGGCCCCTACACACAGGTGCAGCTTACTATTCAGAGGGATGTCATACAATTTCTGAACTTGGGATTGGTTAATTGGACACCATGTGACCTCAAAGGGGAGGATTTCAATGACTCACAGGACATTTAGACAAAGGACTCCTGAGGTTTCATCACAGCTAACTGAGGAAGCTCATAGAAGAGCAAAACGCACTTTGGCAGATCTGGACTCTATTTGTATTTTTACTTTATTTTTATACTATGTGTTTTTATTTGTAACCTAATCATCTTAAAAGTTATTCTAATCCAAGTCATTGAAGCCTTCAGGAACCGTCATTGGGGAAGTGCTATCCCCAGAAAGTGTCACCTTGCTGACTACCCTCAGAGTCAGGAATTTAAGGCTCTTAAAAAGGTGAGCGCAATACTTACCATAGGTGTACTACCTGCATTCTGTATAGTACCGCACCTTTGGTCGCTTTTCTCTCTCTTTTTTGTATTTCTCTTGGAGGAACATCAGTGAGGGAGTGGTGTGTTGCTGCACTAAGAACAAAAAGGTTTACCTTACGGAGCAAATACCATATAGGCTCCAGACCATGTGAGTGGTTCTATTTATTTACCTACCACCGATTATTATCCGAGACCATCTGCACTATAAACTTAATATTGTTTGTATTTTCCATATGTACCGCTTGCACTTTCAAGTTTGTTGTTACACTGAATTGATGGGGTAAGTTTAACCCCTGCACTTACCTCTATTTTGTACAGCGCTCCACTAATTGGTATACATTGTATAACATACATTTACTCTGTCTCTAGTGCCTGTCTACCTGGCAGCCACTAGAGGGACTTCCTGCATTTACACAGACTTTAAAATGTGAAATGACGCTGGATATCCTCCCGTTTTGCATGAGGACATCCAACTTCTTTAAAATTGCTATAGGAAAGCATTGATTCAATGCTTTCCTATGGAAATGCCTAAATCGTGCAGCCATGCCCATTAACTTTTTCTCCATTGACAATTTCAGAGGAGGCTCAGACAGAGCAAGTGCCGTGGGACCCAGGCACTGGAAAGAGGTAAGTGAAAAGATTATATATATAAATATATATGTTCCACTGGTACCCTGCAAACACACTTCCAAATATAGCAAAATGCCGGGTGCAATATAGCCATAGCCAAAAAATTACAGAAAATAATGAAAATAAGGCTTGCACTCACGGACTTTTATAAGGATAAAATGTTTCTTCTTTGGGGGCGTGGCTTGCCGTGCATGGAGTGAGTCGCACACCACAGGAGCTCCGCCACCTCGGACCACAAAGCCCCATATCAATGCCACATACACCACAACGATGGGTAGAACGAAGCGCCAGGGCACCCCGGGACCCTCTGGGTCCAGTCCGCAAAGGAAAACCGCCGGTCCGCTAGATGAATTCCTCTCTTTTTCTGATAGCACCAGACCCGCGAGGCACGCGGACAAGATGGCGGCCGCTTCCCCAGGGGTGGAGAGTAATGCAAGCTCGGAGCCGGGGGCGACGGGCGGAGACCCTCTATCTAGGATCACTGCCGAACTGGCAACCATTTCAGCTAACATGCTCTCAAAGTCCGATAAGACTGCCCTAGTAGCGGAGCTGCGGTCGGCGATACGAGAGGAGATACAGGAGGTACGGAGGGACCTTTCAGCACTAGAGGAGAGAGTCACAGAACTAGAGGGGGAGAACCTCAGGGCCATACAGCACTCCCAATCGGCAGATCATGCCACAGCGAGTCTGTACTGCTTGACCTCCGAAGGCAAGTGGAGGACCTGGATAACAGGGGGAGACGCAATAATATTAGAATTCGAGGCCTGCCAGAAACTGACCAAGAAAACCTGACCTCAGCCCACACACAGTTATTTACCCACATCCTGGGCGAAAACGCCCCGGAGGACTTTCAAATAGAACGTGCTCACAGGGCCCTGCGTCCCCCCAGGAGAGACGGCCTACCACGAGATGTGATCTGCTGCCTCCTGTCCTTTCAACTCAAGGACGCCATTATGAGAGCGGCGCGCCCTCAGACTATCACCTTCCAAGAGGCCACTATCTCGCTCTATCAGGACCTGTCCACCCTCACATTAGACGCACGAAGGGCTCTGAGGCCTCTCACGCATGTACTCCAAGAAAAACGTATTCCCTATAAATGGGGCTTTCCCTTCAGCCTCCAGGCCAAGCGGGGGAACACGTGGTGCACACTGAGGTGGCCCAACGACGTACCCAGTTTCCTGAGGACAATGGAACTGCCACCGGTTTCCATCCGCAACTGGATCTTGGACCAGCCTCCGGCCCGCCCGGACCATCCTGAAGTACCGGCTCCGCTACGTAGCCAGGCACGGAGAGACACACAGCCTACACGTTGGGGAGGCCCTGATGGACCCGAAGAATAGACTGATCCACACAGACCCCGGCCCCGGAGCTTCCCTGCCCTCCTGCACAGACTTCACCTGCTGAGGTTACCCCATGGCTTCGCGATACCAGATAAGTACTCACACTTTCATCCACTGGGGTGCTGCCACATTTCCCATCCTGCCAAGGGTAAGGGGGCCTGGGGCCTATAGTTCTGAACACCACGGGTTCATGGGGTGGGCCTGCACTTTATACGATCTGACTGTCTCTTGGGTGGGGTACGGGCATGGGATTCATCAATACCTCCCGGGTCGGCCGCGTAGCGGAACTCACCTAACCGGGGTTCCTGAGATGAGGCACCCTGGCTTTGCTTTCCCCGTTGCCCTGGATCCTTCTCTTGGACCAACTTAATGACGGTCTGCCTCCCCTCCTGCCCCGCTGACCCACTCACCAGTACCTGTTGACCCACATGATAACCCATAAACTGGGGCTGAGTGGACACACACTGAACCAGGGTTGGGTGGCGGGGGCCTGGGAATATTGGGGGTTATTTGCTTAGGCTGGAATGTCACATGTTCTGTGAAATGTAACCTGCCCTGTTTATTACGCACCCGCATGCTGTCTGTTGACCTTACTGTTTGGGGTTCTTAGCATTTTTAGCAGATTTGCTGGCCACATCGCTGCGACACTTTAACCCACAGATACCAACTACTCCCCACCCTTACGATAAGATGCTCATATGATTCCTTAGCGGGGGAGGGGGGGGGGTTCCCTGAGGCGATCTGGTCTAACCACGGTATTGTGTAGACCATGCTTGTCTCCCAGTTCTGTTATATATCAGTTCACATGCCCCCACGCACCCATAGAGTCTGTTTTCCGTTAAATGCTCTTATGTTATGCTTGCCATGCTGCTGTCGTATTTTCGCTCCCGGGGCTGAGCGGGCCGCCCGTGCTGGTCATGGGAAGGCCCGCGCTGCCTCGGGATGGGGAGTTATGGGGGCGGGGGGATCTGGGCATGGTTAAATCTAATGGGAGTGTCGAGAGAAACGTATGACTTTGTATGATATGTACTGTTTGTGAAAACCCGAATAATTCTGCCGGTGTGTGATACGATCCCTAGACTGGCTCGACTGACATACCCTCCGGGTTTCCTCAGCTGAGACGGTACCGGGCCGACCCCCCCCCGTCCTCCCCCCTTCCACTACCACCCCGGACGGCCCGGGGACGGCTCATGAACCGGGAAACGAACTCACTCACTACACCCGACCCACCACGGCATGGCTGGACAGCCCCTGCCGTTGCTACCCCCCTAGAGACATAGCATAGGACATTGCGCCCCCTCCCCGGTGCCCGTTGCCCTGATGCTCTGACAAAACTGACGGCCTAGGGTCAGACGCCCCTGAGGATACACATTAATCCCGCCCAGACTAAATACCCAGCCCGCCCACACTAGACTACTAACGAGACCCCCAGTAGACCAGCTGAACGGTAACGTGGTCCGAGGGACCGCGGTCCCTGGTATATCCTGACAGACCACACTCGCCTGACTTCCGTGACCCCCTGCGACCGGCCCTCTTGTAAATTAGACTCGACCTAGGGCTACGGTTGCTTATACCCCAGAGCCCCTCCACGGGCTAGCACCCTAACCTCTCTAACCCCCCTCTCCCGACTGCCCCTCTCTGCCCTTTACATCCCATTTCCCCCTCCTCCCTACCCCCGGCGCTCCGCTCCCTCCGAGAGTACGGTGCCACCACTCAGACATGGCATCGGGCTTCAGACCCTCGCCTTTGCTCCTGCGGACACATAATGTCCGCGGTCTCAACTCCCCTAATAAAAGGCGCCATCTGCTGCACACATTATGGTCACAAAAGGTTTCAGTAGCATTTCTACAAGAAACACACCTAAAAGGAGGTGATGCTCCGCAGATCAAAGACAGGAGATTCCCATTAGGATTCTACGCTAACCACCCTGATGCTAAACGCACGGGGGTTGCCATCATCTTCTCCCACAACACCCCGTTTCTCAGCTCAGCAACACAGGCAGACCCCATGGGCAGATTTTTATTCGTTAAAGGCACGATAGCTGATCACAAATACACGTTCGCCACTATCTATTGCCCCAATAAAGGGCAACACCGATTCTTAGCAAAAACCCTCGTGAAATTGGAGAGGATCCGGGAGGGAACTTTGATCCTAACCGGTGACCTCAACATACCCCTGGACCCCCGGATGGACTCTTCCGCGGGCTCTAGCACCATCCCCCCGCACTGTATCCGACAAGCTAAGCAAGCTCTGTCCAGATCGGGCCTGGTAGACTGCTGGAGGGTGGCGCATCCTGATGATAAAGATTTCACATGCTACTCAGCAGCACACAATAGGTAAAGCAGAATAGATTATATCTTCCTAGCACAAGAATACCTCCCCTTCCTCATGTCCTCCTCAATAGGGTTACAGCACGACTCTGATCACGCACCGGTCCGAGCCACTATTAAGTCACCGCTTTTCAAACCCAGTGACCGCCATTGGAGGCTAAATGAAACTATACTGACGGACAACGCTGTCGCCACACAAATAACCCAAACTCTGACCCAATACTTCCAAGACAATGTCAGGCCAGACACTGCACCCCTCACGGTCTGGGAGGCGCATAAATGCGTAATACGGGGACACATGATTAAACTGTGCTCCCAGCGGAAAAAAGAGCGCTCAGCCAGAACGCAGGAGCTGCTACGCGAAATAGCCACCTTAGAGACAACACATAAAAGTGACCAGACGGACGATACCTACCGACGCCTCACAGACACACGTAGGCAGCTTAGAGACCTGTTATCCCAGAACTTGCTCCAAACCATACGCAAATCCCACAGACACTTTTATGAGTTTTCTGACAAATGCGGTAGGACACTAGCCCGCACACTGCAGCAGAGACGGAGACAACACCACATCCACCAGATTAAGGGGAAGGATGGGACACTGAGAAGGACACCGACGGATATCTTGCAGACGTTTAGGCTTTTCTATGAGGAGCTATATAATTTAGATACCACAACGCGACGCTCAGATAGACCCCAACACCTACGCAACATAAATGCCTTCCTCACAGAACACGTAGGCCGGTCGCTCCCGGAGGAGCTAGCCGAGGAGCTAGAACAGCCTCTGACGGGGGAGGAACTCGCCGCCGCACTAAAAAGTTCTAAGTCGAATAAAGCACCGGGCCCCGACGGTTTGACGGTCTCATACCTGCGAAAGTTCAAAGACATACTGTTACCACATCTGTTACAGGGTCTCAACTCCTTGCTGGAAGGTGGGCGGTTCCCGACAGACTCCCTCCGCGCCACGGTCACGGTCATACCTAAGGAGGGGAAAGACCCCACTGAATGTGGGAGCTATAGACCGATCTCGCTCCTCAATGCTGATCTCAAGCTCTTCGCAAAAACCATAGCCATGAGACTCGCCCGCGTCCTCCCCACTCTGGTCCACCCCGACCAGGTGGGGTTCATTCAGGGACGGGAGGCTCGAGACAACACCATCCGAGCCCTACACATGGTCCACTCTGCTCGATCGACAAATAGAAGCCTAATCCTGGTCTCCACAGACGCGGAGAAGGCCTTTGACCGGGTAGACTGGCTGTACCTCGAAGCCACCCTCAGTCACATGCGGTTTGGCCCCCACATACGCTCGTGGATCCTCGCCCTGTACACAAACCCGACGGCCCGCATTCGGATTAACAGCGGTCTCTCAGCCCCCTTCGCCATTCGGAACGGAACCAGACAGGGCTGCCCCCTGTCCCCCCTCCTGTTTGCCCTCACTCTAGAACCTTTCCTAGAGGCGGTCAGAAGGGACGGGGGAATCACCGGGTATAGGCACCGCCACTCAGAGCATAAAGTTGCCGCCTATGCCGACGACATGTTGTTCTTTCTGGACAACCCCACGGTCTCCTTCCCTAATCTCCTCCGAGCCTTCAGAATCTTCGGTGAGATCTCCAATCTCAAGCTAAACCTCAGCAAATCGGAAGCCTTGCCGATCTCACTCGCTGCCGAGAGAGTCGCGCATTTAAAGTCGCAGTTTCGCTTTACCTGGTGTGATACGAAACTCAAGTATCTCGGCGTCTGGCTGCCCAGTGACCTAACACTCCTGTTCCGGTTAAACTTCCTTTCCATCCTCTCAGTCCTTCAGGCGGATCTACATCGCTGGAAGGGCCTCTACGTCTCTTGGTTCGGCCGAATCAACGCCGTGAAGATGAATATACTCCCGCGCCTTCTGTACTTGTTTCAAGCAATCCCCATTACGATACCCAGGTCATTCTTCCAAACACTAGACACAGCAATACGGCAGCTTGTCTGGAACGGTAAGGCAAGCAGAATAAGCAGGAAGCTCCTAGAGCGCCCTAAAAGTAAAGGAGGCGCGGGACTCCCATCCCTCCGGGGATACTATCATGCGGCACACTTACTCAGGGTTGTTGACTGGCACGCACGTCCCACGGCCAAACTGTGGGTCCCCATGGAGCAGACGCAGGCGGGAGGTACACTCCCCTCCCGCCTGTGGCATAGCTCACTCACTCTAACAGCGCTACGAACAGGTAATCCCCTGACCGACGCCACGCTACGAGTCTGGTGTAAGTTACGGTTCACACACCAACTCACCACCACCGACGGCCCCCTTACACCCATCACACATAACCCACAAGTGGGAGGGGGACTCACGCCTTCAGACTTACGCGCTTTCACAGACACTGGCTGGCTCAGCTTCCGGCAGTTACTGCGGGGTACCCAACTCAGACCTCTCACAGACATACTGGGGGACAAGACTCCAACAGGAGTAGATCACTTTCACTACGCCCAAATTCGAGCTTACTACGCGACCTTCCCTAATAAACAATGCCTGAACAGACCGCCCACGCAGTTCGAATCCCTTTGTATAGCACAAACCCATCCGGAAAGGGGAGTCTCGCAGCTATATGCGACCCTGCTCAACGGCGAGCACCAGCCCCACCCGAGGTACATCGCGAGGTGGGAATCAGAGACAGGGACCACGCTCACAGAGCAGGAATGGGACAAGATCCTAATACTGACTCACAAATGCTCCATCAGCTCCAAGCTTCAGGAGACTAGCTTTAAAATCCTCACACACTGGTATAGAACCCCGGACATCATACACCGTATAGACCCAGGAATACCAAACGAATGCTGGAGGTGCGGGGCCCCTGATGGCTCTTTTATTCATATCTGGTGGAGTTGCCCTGATATCACTCCCTTCTGGACAGAGATCAGGGAGACCATCCGTCTTATAACGGATATTACCGTACCTCTCCAACCCCTCACTATGCTCCTTCACCACACAGACATGTCCATCTCCACGTACAAAAAATCTCTACTCAAACACCTGTTGTCCGCGGCAGCGGCAATAATCCCAACTAGGTGGAAACAGAAGGATGCGCCTACCCTCTGGCAGTGGCTAGACAAGGTGGGAGAGATACACCATATGGAATCACTCACGGCAGCGCTCTACGGGAGGCTAGAGAAATGCGATCGCACCTGGGCGCCATGGCTGTGGTACCTTATGATGGATGGAGCGGGAAGCCGGAGGCCTCTACTCCCCCCCCCCCTCTCCTCTCCCCCCCCTCCCTCTCCTCTCCCCCCCCTCCCCTGTCATGCCCCCTTGACCGAACAATGGACAGAAATCCAGTCGACTGAGTAAGGACTAACCCTAACTCATAAACGCCCACCCCCACTAGACGCCCCCTGTGATGTCCCTCTCATGTGTTCCAATCCCCACCGGACTCCATACCTACGGCTACATACCTGTATGGACTTGAGACAACCGGACACTGATAATGGTAATGCTTACTACACACAGGCCCAATGCCTGAGAACCGCACGCACAGTTCCAGACGTACGACTTGCACCCAGACATGACCTGGTACCCGAAAAACGGACCCAGGGGACCGGAATCACTGATATAGTATTCCCAAACGTGCTACCCTCAGACAGGAGGATAGCAACAACTTGACAATCAAGACGGTTCTCGCTTACCATCTGACTGAAAATTTAATCTCACTGGTTATATGCAACTGGATAACCGAGCAATCCTCCTGAGGTACTGACCTCCTCATCCCGCTCACGGAACGTCCTACCCGCTAGCGGAGGAAAGCCCCTAAGCGCCCCATTAGGTAGAGACGCCCCGAGCTCCCGTTTCCCTGTACAATTGCTGTCACCCATATTTGATAGGAGGTAATCCCTGTTACAAGTTTCACCTCATTTGGATGTTACTGTGCATATATAACAAGTGACTAGTTGAATCTGTTGTCCCTAAATCAATGTTAAACGTTTCACCCAATCAACCTGTTTTCTAAGTCCATTGATATATGTATACTTGTATCACCCTTTTGACACATGTCAAATATAAAACGAAAATAAAGATTGTCTAAAAAAAAATAAAAAAAAATGTTTCTTCTTTATTCCAAAATTATTTAAAACATCTTAGTAGTCATCAACGTTTCAGCCATCGTCCGTGGCTTTCATCAGGATCAGTTCAGCACTGGTGCTGAACTGATCCTGATGAAAGCCACGGATCACTCATTCTGTCTCATTCTCTGGTGCTTGAGATTATATGTACATTTATTGAGATTATATGTACAGTTCGAGAGAGTGGTCCGGCTAAACATTTAGAAACCAAAGTTTCCGAGTCCGGCTAAACATTTAGAAACCAAAGTTGGCAAAGGGCCTGTAACATCCAAATGTATCAACTGAAGAAAAGAAACAACAATAAATCCAGCAAACAAGTCACATCTATCAGTCACAAACACTCCTGTGGAATCTAACAAACACATGCGAATCAGCACCCAAAAAACATCAACAACGCCATAACACCATAACACCCATATAATTACTAGCAAATAGAGCCCATTATAAGACCTACATCACGTCACATTTAACAGTGGTTTTATTATTTTCAAACCAAGTGCCACTAATACAGTTTTTTTTGGCTAAGTAATCCTTAAAGGAACATTAACTTTTTTTAAAAAAAGAATCGTATTACTGTTTTTACTAATAATGTGAAATAAAACTGCTGTGTTACACATCAGCTAATTTCGCCTAAATACAGATTTTATATTCACTACAATTTGGAGGTTGGAGAAAAAACAAAACAAAGTGAAGGTAAATGAGCTAGAATAGGTAGACAAAGATATTTAGGTTGTAACAAGACAAACCGGTATAGATTATTATGTGGCAAGTACCTAATCGGAGCATTCCCTGTCCATTGTGTTTATCTTCTAGCCATTCTCCTTCATAGATATCACCATTTGCAAAGTACATTCTACCCCAGCCACTTCGTTTTCCATCTTTCCAATCTCCTTCATAATATTCCTTGTCTGAGTAAAACTTAGTTCCATATCCCTGTAAGAAAATGCAAACGAAGAAAAACATAAAAGTAATTAAAACATTTATTACATTGTAATATGCATTTGGTGTCTTCATCTTTTGTAACTGCAACTACTGCAACTGACTCTTCCTACCCTTACTGGAGCTGGGATAGTGCAAAATAAACAGAATACCGGTAAATTGAAACTATAATGTATAGTTGTCCATTATAGTACATTGTCCCCCTATACATCGAATACACCATAAATCATAAAGATACATGGTGTATTTAAAGTAAAATAGATTTACTCAATTTTCCTCTGTTCTAGTGAAGCTTCATGGGTGTTACGCTTCCTGGCTGTCCTTTGCTTCGTCCCTGTTCTTATTTGATTTGTCCTGCATGGGACGCATACCCAAACAGGGCAAATCTTGTCAGTGATGTTGGCACCCTGGCTTCGTTGCCAATAGGGATGGCTAAGGAGTCTCCATAGCAACCACAGCGCATAGGAGGTGAGCAAAGGGACCTCACGTGGGATGCTGAGGCATTGAATGACAACTAGGAGAAAATAAAACTTTTTAAAATAGGTTTTTCTTATAATCTTTACATTTGTTAGTCAAACTGCTTGCGCAATGTGTAGATAAAATCTTATGCTCAATTTAAATGCTAATAAAAAAATAAAAATAAAGTCTAGAAGATTGGTCGAGAATTCAAAGTGAATTTCAGACTTAGCTAAACTGGCTTTAAATTTGAAATTCACCTTAAAATCACATTATATTCCTGACCATTTTCACTTTGGTGAATGAGCCTGTAATAAATGCTGAACAGAAAGAGATTTTGGTTGTTTGTTTGTTTTTCACTAAACTGGGAATTGTGGTGAATTTATGTAATGCAACATTTTAGGCCAAAAAATATGAGCTGGGAATTTTTTTTTAAAGTTTTCCCAAGTTGGCTATTTCCACCTAAAATTGGCAATTTCATATACATTTCCCCTGCCAATCTGTTTTATTGTGCTTTGCACTTAACCCACTCTCCAAGCCTTGCAATTGTGGTGTTGGGGTTTTTGTTCTACACTCATTGTTACTTCCAACTTTTGCCCCCATGTCCTTCTCTCTCCCTTTTCCTTTTTTGAATTACATTTCATCCATCTCTTCAATAGTCTCTCAGCCCAAGTTGCCGTTATCTACCAAACGCCTGCCTCTCCTCTACTCTTCCTTGATCATGTTTCTGCTTGGCTTTCTTACTTTAATTTGATATCCCTTCCCTTATTGTTGGCAACTTCAACATCTATATTAACCAAGCTAACACCTAAAAACCTCTAGATTTCTATCTATCACCTCCTCCTTTGGCCTTTCTCAATGAACTAACTCCCTTGCACACATAGCTGGCTATACCATTGACCTTGTCTTTTCCAGCCCCTCACTCAACATGTAATCCTGACCCTATAGTGTTAAAATCACTAGTTAGGGAAAGCATTGGATTGGCTGAAAACAGCAAGGAGGCGGGATGGGAATGGGGCCAAATACCAGCTTGGCCAATCAGCACCTCCTTATATAAATACATTGAATCAATGCATTTCTATGAGAAAAAAATTTGCGTCTCAAACGGCAGGTATCACTAGGGGGCACTGGAGGTGTGCCTAAAGGGCAATGTAAACACTGCTTTTTCTCTGAAAAAGCAGTGTTTACATGGAAATGACTGCAGGGAATGATTACACTCACCAGAACAAGTACTCACAAGAACAATTGTTCTGGTGACTATAGTGTCCCTTTAAATATAACTCATCTCAGGCTATTCAAAATCTAAAGCTCGTTTGATCCATGTCACTTCATCTCTCCAGTTTCTACTGCCTCCTCTCTCGAGTACCTCTGAAGCTCCATTATACTACAATTCTGCCCGTACTGTTCTAATGCACCAATTAAAGCTCATTCTAAATGCCTTCAACTCTGGCACAGCAAGCAAATCTGCTATTTCCAATGATCAATGATTCCTTTAGAATACCTTACCTTATCCATACCATTTGCCCTTTAAGAAGTCACTGATAGCAAACCTATGTAGGACAGTTTGCTATCTTCCTGGGTGACGCTTCTCAAATTACAATTGGCCTCCTTAGTTCCCTCTCATCCTTACCCAGCTCACTCTCTTTCCACACTTTAGTTCTTCCACACACCATATTTACTAGTTTATTTACCTTTAACACACAGGTATTTTATTCCAACCTCTTCCTCTCTGTCATGCTTTTCTTCTTCTGGTATTGTTTTACCCCTTCCTCACTGATTGTAATCTCGTTTGAGCAGGGCCTTCTTCATCTCGTCTTTGTTACTATACTGTATATAAATTTCTTGTCAAATATCCCCATCCTATAATTGTAAAGTGCTGCAGAATATGTTGGAGCTGTATAAATGCTAATAATAAATAAATAAATATATATACACACACAAGGTCCAATATTAAGAAAAGGATGCTTCATTCTTATGAATATAAGACTATTTTAAAAATTTGGATTACACTGCATATGCTATGGAAGAACGTATTCACAAATTTTCACGCCCCAACATTATTTTTTTTCTCTAACATACCTATTATATCATTTTGCATCGGCCTGAAAACCACTGTGAAGGGTCTGGGGAAACCGCTAATATTCCACATACCACAGTTTCAGAGCCAGTAGTCTAAAGTGCTGGTTCCCAAAAAAATGTATTTAAGCACAGCCTAATGTATATTCAAAAATATTCATGCAGCGAGTATAGTAGTAGCATGGTCTAACATAAAAAGTTCAACATGAGGGGGCGGCGCTTGTGAGCAGAGCTGAACGGACACCATCTCCATCAGCTCCCGACCTCGCAACGATTAACCTGTGAATATCACGAGCATCTCAACCCAATCGAAGACATTAATTCCACCCCGAGTATTGGGAAACCGAGAGGAGTCGTCTAATGCCCTTCTTTCACCAAACAAAGCCGGGAAAGGTGAAACAAAAACACCGGGCCTACCTCACACCCACGAGATACAGCCTGGAGACTCTCCTAGACAGCATCGGGACACAATACCACCCGGACTCGGAGGAGATTGTCACCCCAACACACAGCAGCCCTACTGCAACCATGGGGCGCCGCACGCAAAAACAGCACCCGGCATCGACAGCAGACCAGCCAAATATCGGGGAGATGCTGCCACGAGAACCTCCACAGAAGGCCCACCGCCTGCACTACCGGCGATAGCTCACTCACTGGGGCTAAGGCCTGAGGACACGCGACCCAACTCACCCCTGGCTTGCACAGACCTGAGCGACAACACCTTCGCTACAAAACGAGACCTGCAAAAATGGATGCAGGAGGTTCAATCCTTGCTGGCCACGGATATTGGTACTCTAAAGACGGATGTACGTCAAACCGCGGAGCGGGTGAGTGCCATGGAAGGGGACATACAATCACTAACCAGTGGGGCATCAAATATCACTGAAGCCCTGCAATCCCTGCAGACAGCCCACCAAGCACTAGCGACACAGGCGGCCACCCAGGTTGACCGCCTGCGTCGCAATCATATTAAGCTTAGGGGAGTGCCGATAGGAATCACCTCAGAGGAGCTGCCCCACTTTATAAGAAGGCTTTTAACCACTATACTACCACCAGCTATGGCCAAAAAACTCACACTAGAGGGCATATTTCGCCTGCCAGCAGGGAACAACACACCTGCCGCAGAGGCAAGAGACGTTATCCTGAAATGTGCCACAACACATGATAAGGCAGCAATAATGTCAGCAGTCAGAGGCAAGACTCCCCTATCATTCGAAAATTCCAACCTGTTTTTTTTCCAAGACCTGACTCGAGCGACACTGCACTGGAGAAGATCGATAAAGCACCTAACAAGCCGCCTGAGTGATGTAGAATTATTAAAAACCTGTATTGAACCTGTGTTGAATTTTTGCACTAACTCCATTTTAACCCACATTACCTGACAGATCCTCCATTTTAAACTACATTACATGACAGAATTTCCCAACAGCATTTAGTGTAATGAATAGAGACTGTATTTCCTATAAAGACATAGCTGACTCCGGAATTATTGAATCTCCTGTAACATGCAACAAAGTATAACCAAGGCCAGAGCCAAGGCCATGTGAAGCAGGCCTAATGAAATGTTCTATTCATAAAAGAACCCTGCACCTGACCACGAGTCTGACATCACTAACTGCCCAAAATGACGCTCAAGCCCCCCTTCCCACCGAGTAAGCCTCATGCTGGGAGAGATGGCGCTTGAGCCATCTGTCCACACCCGTGTCCAGAACAATACCACCTCCCGGTGGGAGGACACCTAACTAACCACTTAGTTCTTGATCCAATTAATAATATTGATGGGTGGACACTGACATAGCCACTTAACATTTAATCCAATTAATGATGTTTATTCACTGATATCTCAATAATCAATGATGATGTAATTTTGCTCTTATAAGGGTCTGCGAGCCCACTTTTGCTCAGATGTCATTAAATTTTCTTGAAGTTATTTTAACCTGAACTCCGTGTGTCAGTGTGAATTTACTTCTGCGAATACGCAATTTAATCATCTCAGATTTGGACAGGAACAGATAGACATTTAAACATATTTGTTTATTTCTAAATTAATCTACATCATGAGGACCGCAGGCATACAGTACAGATGGGGCATGCCGCGGACCCTGCTGATTACGCACAACGTTACTATCCCCAGAGCCACATCGGAGACAGACATACTTGCAGTCCTCCTGAGACTATCGGACGCTCTCCAAACAACCGCCCAGACAGGAACATCCCAGATGGGGGATCCAGCCACCACAAGTCCATTTACCCCCCGAGCCCCAAGCACAGACTCGGAAACCTGACACTGTCTGCAAGCGAAACTAGCCAACACGGCTAATCCGGACTCTATTATACCTGCATACAGAACTGTTATTCTTTTAGTATAGCTGTTTTCGTTATTTCGTTATAACCGTTATAACCTGTGTTCTTCATCCACATGGTACACACACAGCCGGTGACGATCACACAACACCTCACTAACACAGGGAAACTCCAAACAAGCTCCCTACATCCCCCCCCCCTGTAGCCCCCCTAGGTTAGGGGGCTTCCACTATCGTGGTAACAAACGTGACCTCACACTAACGCTCCACCAAAGCCGACCAGCACATAAAGGGCAATAACAACTCATATAAAACCACCCTTGACTACTCATGACCACCCCAAACTAGTGCACTTACACATAGCAATACGTAGCCTCACCAATGGTACAAACTTGTGACCCTAACAACAACGAGTAGAAGTAAGGGCTTATAACACTATTCCATGAAGGGCTACAAACCCAGGAACATTTGTAAACACTAATATCCGCAATTATTACGCAACATGTATAAAAAGACAAAATGTGCTGACCAACTTGACTAAATACTGTGAAATGCATACTCTTATAACCTGAATTGCTTTATCTCCTGTATATGTCAATATAAAGCATGAAACCTAATAATGCACAAACAAAATAAAGAATAAAAAAATTTAAAAAAAGTTCAACATGTATAATAAGTACAGCACAGGTCTCTGGCCATGAACCAAGTTTCAAATTTCATCGAGAAAAATACGGGATTATTCTAACTTTAAGTGACCGAATAATCTAAATTTTATTAAAGACAGGAGTCGAATATTTGCTTATCTTTCTTTACTGTAACTCCCAGCAGCAAAGAAACAGTTAACAATCAGTGTAAAAAGTTTAACCAATCAGCGTGCATCACGGTAATATAAACTGCCATCAGGCTCCTCCCAATTCCTTTTTCTTGATGTAGCCGAACAGCCGTAGAGTCAACCACGTAAACGTAGAACCATTAGAAAGATGAGTAGGTAATGATGTAAGTATCCGATAGGATGAAGACAATGCTCAACCCGCGGGGAGACAGAGAGGACGAGTGATCTTCACAGTAGGAGGAAAGAGAGACATCGTGAAAGTATGGTCTCTTTGGCAAGAGAGAAATCAAATTAAATGTAATGAAACTAACATCCAATTTAAGTGCAAGTTTTAACATATAATAATTAATGGTCTGGTGTCTAGGGCAAGTGAAAACCAAATTAAAATGTAATGAAACTAATGTCCAATTTTAATGCAAGCTTAACATATAATAATGAACTAATTAATATAGGTTAGAAAATTTGAGAGAATATTAGTCACCTAGTTAGAGATGGAGGTAGTAAGAGATACTTACCTATTAGGGTGGGTAAAGATATTCCAGGGTGGAAAAATATTCACCTCCTGTCTTTAATAAAATTTAGATTATTCGGTCACTAAAAGTTAGAATAATCCCGAATTTTATGGCAAATAAGGAGGCTTCATATTTGCTATTTTAACGCGTAGATAGCATGGACAAAGAAACGTGTGGAGAATGTCTAAAATAAAAGGTACGGAAAGTGGATTCTCTAGACCAGTCAGCGGAGGATGAAATCTCTGCCAGGGAACCTCCAGTTATGAATACAGAGGAGGCAGCCGCCCCTCTAACCGAGTGAGCCCCGAAAGACGCATCAATGCCGGCCAGGGCTAGTAGCCATTTAATCCATCGAGCGATGGTAGGGCACAAGACTGGTTTGTGTGGTCGCACATAAGACACCAGGAGGGGCCCAGTAGGTGCCCTGAGAGGGGTAGTGCGAGAGATATAGTGTCTTATGCAACGGGCTATGCAGAGAAGGGGTTTCTCTGAAAAATAGGGGTAGCTCACTGTAGATGAATTGGTCTTGGTGCGTCTAGTGATGTGAAAGTGCACCCCTTCCGGTGTGAAATCGAGGGCATGAAAGTTGAAAGCCCTGATGTCGGAGACTCTTCGGAAGGAGACCAAGTAAAGGAGGAGAGCTAATTTGGCTGACAATTGGCGTAGGGAGAGCGCCTCGTTGTCCGGCTAAGCTTCTAAGAACGTGAGCATGATGGCCACGTCCCAGAATTGATTATATTTGGAAGCTGGGGGTCTAGCGATGCGGATCTACACACAGAAGGGTGTTTGCCTACTGAAGAACTTTCGATAGGAACGTGCGCTGCAGAGATAGCAGATCGAAACACGTTAATAGTTCAGTAGGATTTACCCTGGTCGAACAGAGACGACAGGAAATTGATAATATTAATTATAGATGTTGAAAAGGGATCAAAGTTCCTTTCCAAACACCAGCAACTCCAGAGACGCCATGCAGAGATGTAAGAGTGTCTGGTTCCTGGGGCCCATGAATCCCAAAGGAGTCCCTGAGCAGTTGTCGAAAGGCCTGAGACATTCCAAGATCCCCTGAAACGGTCCAAGCCACTAGTCGGAGATGATCCTGGATTGCCGACGGGTGAAAGTTGCCTGCCGGGTCCCTGAGGAGGTCGCAGGAGGTGGGTAGAAGCAGGGGAAAGTCCACTGACAGTTCCAGGAGGTAAGGGTACCATGGTTGGGCCCGCCATAGGGGGGTCACCAGTGTTATCTTGACACCTTGAGTTTTGAGGTATTGTAGTGTGCGTGGAATCATGGAGAATGGAGGGAACGCATATGCACCGGACATCGGCCACGTCTGTAAGAAGGCATCGACTGCAAGGCACGCTGGATCTGGCAACCAGCTGAAAAATGCAACCCTCTGACTGTTGAGGCGAGACGCAAAGAGGTCCAGGTGGAATGGTCCCCGCCAAATCTGGAGACGGTGGAATATCTGTGGATTCAGTTGCCAATCGCTGGAATCCCTCCAATGTCGGGAGAACCAGTCTGCAACGAGGTTGTCTGATCCCGGTAGATATTCTGCTCACAGGGAGATATTCCTGTCTAGGCAGAACTGATACAATTCTTTGGTCAGGTCCGAAAGCATCTTTGATTTGGAACCTCCTAGATGATTCACGTAGCGAATTGCTGACACATTGTCCATCTTCAGCACCACGGAACAATTGTAGACATCCTTGGCGAAACTGCGGATTGCGAAGGAGCCTGAAATTAGTTTGAGGAAATTGATATGAAGTACTCGTTCCGAATGGGACCAGAGTCCTCCTGTAGAATTTTTCGAGCAAGTTGCGCCCCATCCGAGCAGGCTTGCATCAGATTCTAGAATGAAATCGGGTTGGGATCCGAAAATGGCTCTTCCATTCCATTCTAACCGAACTTCGTCTGTGAGTGTGATCTGTTGTTCGTAGGATGTCGACTGATGTAAATATTGCGTCTCCAGGCATTGCAATGCTCGGTAGTGCAATGGGGCAGGGAATTTGGCATGTATTGAGGCGGAGAGCAAGCCGATGATGCGAGCTAGATCTCGCAGGCAGAGGTATGGTGATATCAGCAACCGCCGAATATCCTTTTTTATGGATTTGATTTTGGTTGCCGGAAGTTGAAGGATTGCCTGAACAGAATCTATCTAGAATCCCAGGAATTGTACTGTCTGGGACGGTGTGAGAGATGACTTCTGGCGATTGATCACGAAGCCAAGGTTCTGCAACAAAGCTGAGGTCATGGCTGTATGAAGGTGAAGAGTCTCTTGATCCTGCACCATGAGGAGGATATCGTCCAGATAAATGATGGACCAGATTCCCTGGGAACGCAGTAATGCCATTACTGGTTTCATTAGTTTGGTAAAGCACCAGGGTGCAGAAGATAGGCCGAAGGGGAGGCAGGTGAATTGCCATATTTCCTGTTCCCAACAAAATTGAAGGAGGCAGCGGTGGGCTGGTGTTACCGGCACCGTGAGGTATGCATCCTTTAGATCGAAGCGGGAGAACCAATCCCCCTCGCAGAGTAGGTCTCTCAATAAATGTATTCCCTCCATTTTGAAGTGATGGTATGTGATGAACCTGTTCAGATCTCTCAGATTGATAACAGGTCGCAGGTCTCCTGATTTTTTCTTGACTAGAAACATGTTGCTTATGAAGACCTGAGGGCCAACAACTCTTTCGATCGCACCTTTGGTGAATAGATTGTTGAGTTCGCTCTGTAGAGTCGAGTCGTCTAACAATGACATCTTGATCGGGATAGGAGGAGATTTTTGTATCGGTTCGTCTGAAAAGTCCAGGTGGAACCCGGACACAGTCTGAAGGATCCAAGGATCCCGAGTGAGTTGAGACCACTGTTGGGAAAAAAGGGTTAACCGGCCTGCAATAGGAATATGAGAATAAGGAAGGTCCATTACCTGTAGCCGTGCGACCGCGGAGGGAAGCGGATCCACGTCCTCAGATAGCTCCGCGCGAGGGAAAAAATTGCCTGTGGTGGAATCGGGTATTGCCCGAGTTCCAGGTGTCCGAAGGTCGAGGCCTGTAGCCCGTGAAGGCGGCTCTGCCAGTTGCTTGGCTTCTGTAGCGACCAGCTCTCCCGGAAAAACGCTGTGTGCGAAACACCTTGCGAATGGAACATTGCGCTTTTGGCAGCGTAGTAAATACAGAGACGTGTTTACTTAGTTCTTTTATGAACTTGTCTCCGAATAACATGCCTTGAGCCTCTGGACCAAGTTCTTTAGTGCCCAATTCGGCAAGCTTGGCATCGATTTTATAAAGGACGGCATTCCGCCGTTCTGTCGAGATTGCCACATTGGCATTGCCTAAAAGGCATAAAGCCCTTTGTGCCCACTCTCACACCATATGTGCGACAAACGTGCCACCTGATAAAGCCTCGTCTGCTATAATGAAAATTTGCATAAGCGGGCCCACCACATCCATCAACTTATCTTGAGTGTCTTTCAGACCCTGTTCTATACCCTTACGGGGGTCTTTTCCTGACTTGGTCAGAAAGGTAACAAGGAAGGGGTCGAATTCAGGTGTACTGGCCACCTTGTCCGGGATAATGGGACGTGGGCATTCTGCCCTCAACTTGGCTCTCACCTCTTTTTCTAAAGGCCGACGGAGCCACATTCTGCAGTATTTGGCAAAGTGGTCCGGGGGTGTCCATTCGGCAGATCTAGGGTGCCTGATGCATCTGGGGTCAAATAAAGGGCGGCCAGAGGTGTCAAATAAGGTATCATCTTTTAAGTTTGGGTTTTCGGATGTTAAGTCAGATTCCAAATGGAATTCCTCTTGAGGTATGAGGAAGTCATTATTTGCAAAATCAGAAGGGTAAAGATCTCGGGATGTCTTATGAGGTGGAGCATCATTATCCGAATGTTCTGCATAGTATTCATCTACCACCTGAAGATTATAATTAGAGGTTGAACCCTCAAGTGGGTAAAAATTATGTTGGGAGACAACCTCCCTGGGTTTAGAATAGGATACTCTAGGGTGTTTGGCAGGCGCTTTGCCTTTACTGGCAGTAGCGCTATCGCCCTTCCAAGGGCGTTTGCGAGGAGCTTCATCAAGTTCTGAACCGTGAGAATCCTCGGAGTCTGACAGCTGGGTAATAGTCGCTGTAGGGGCTGGGACTGTCTGTTCGCGGAAAGCTGCTAGAGCTTTGGGTATGGATTTGGTAATGGCATTGAATAGCCAAGCCTTAAGTTCAGCAGAGACTGCTGGTTCTGGCAAATCCGACATAATGTCAGTAACAGTGGGGTCACCACTATAGTATTTAACTTATTTGTATTTTATATATATATATATATATATATATATATATATATATATTTTTTTTTTTTTTTTCATTTTTTTTTTTTTCTATATTTATTTTTATTATTTATTTATTTATTTTATATTTAATTTATTTAATCTATAAAAAAAAAAATTTATGCAGACAAACTATTTACAATAGGGCGGTGGACTTAGACAGTATGTAAACTTCTGGTAAACAATTATCCTGCAAAAAAGTGGGTTTCATCCACAGCTTATTAGTGGGGTTCACCCAGAGAGAAAAAGGACAATATAATGTCCAAAATCAATAACAGGTATGTACCTGTGTAATTATATAGGGGGTTACCCTGTATAGAGGCAAAGAGGGGGTCACCCTTAGAAAAGAGGCTAGAGGGGGTCACCCTCAGAATGTAGGCTAGAGGGGGTTACCCTCAAAATCAAGCAAGGGTTTTGAAACACTTTGTTGTAATTGGGAATCTGTAAACAGAAAAACAGATATTTTGAGTATGGGAGTGTATACCTTTAAGTATTAACTAACAGACTGGGGCTTTAAGAAGTGAAAATATACTTACCGAACAGCTGGGTCGCGTTTGCAGTGAAGAGCTGAAACGAAACTAAACAGCCACACAGAAACCTTCCACAAGATGGCGCTGAGCCAAAAAGCCCGGGAAAAGGTAAGAGAAATGGCCGCGGCATAGGAGGGAGGGCGGGACGCGTCTCTATGGAGACGCCAGGGCAACACAGATTGTGTATAGAGAAGCTGAGCGGCTGAACGGACCGGCAAAATGCTGGGAGCCGCGGCAAAAGTGTCAGTTTGCACTTTAGATTTAAACTGACAGCACAATATAATTAAATTGAAAAAAAAATATGAAGTAATCTGAAGTTGTGGGCTGACTGGAATGTCAGCCCACGTAACAGTTGTTAATAAAATGAGCATATATTGCACATAATAGAGTTAAAGAAACAGAAAATATATGTAATATATTTAAATGGTATTAAAGTGATAATAGTCAGTTAAATTGAGTATTAATAGGGAAATAATTAGAATAGACTCACCTGGGAGGCTAAGCAGCAAAGAAAGAGGAATTGGGAGGAGCCTGATGGCAGTTTATATTACTGTGATGCATTCTGATTGGTTAAACTTTTTACACTGATTGTTAACTGTTTCTTTGCTGCTGGGAGTTACAGTAAAGAAAGATAAGCAAATATGAAGCCTCCTGTCTTGCCATAAAATTAGTGAGTAGCCCATGTCACTTCCTCCATTGAGAACCAGAAGTTCCTCTGTGTTGTCCTCCTTAGCTAAATCATGCAGGGAGGGACAGCTCATTGACTGACAGCATGTATGATGTAAGGATATTCACTTTACCCCAGTAGGACACTTCCATACACTTCCATTCTTTGAGCTGTCTATTGGTCTGAGTCAATAGAGGCAACATATTTAGTTCTACCAGGTTAGTGAAGTTTGCACTAATTCTAATTCTTAAATAATTGATAAATTGAGTATCCCAATCAAAGTCAAATCTTGTACTAAGAATCTTTTTTTACTTGCTAATGCCACCAATTTATCTACGGTAGTTGTAATTTATAGCCCGACACTATCGAGAAATCATTGACTGCTATCACTTCTATGAGTGAGTCATTAGGGCTTTGTAAAGTCAAGATGACATAATTGGCATAGAGATTGGAGCTTTGTCAGGAGGTCTCATATCCTCTGATGTTAACATTACCTCTAATGTCAAAGGGTTCAAGTAAGTTTACATAAAGTTATCAGGGCAATGGGCAATCCTAACTGGTTCCATTGCTAAGACGGACCCTTCCAGAGATGAACCCATTCCCCACCACCACTAGCCATTGGTGTGGCATATTAAGCCATAATGGCATCCAAAATCCTACCCTTAAAACAAAGAGCAAGCAAAGTCTGTTTGAGGTACCACCACCCAACCCTGTTGATGGTCTTTTCGGCATCTAATGAGAGAGTCAGAAGGGGAAACTCTTTTTTGGACTCCATTTACCATGTCAATCAGTCTGGGATGATCTTCTAGGGAGATATCATACCTGGTCTGAGTGTATAATACTGATGATAACTTGGTTTAATCTTTTGGCCTATATTGAGCAATAAAGTTTAATATCTACATTCAATAAGACAATTGGCCGACAGCTTGCTACATTCTCAGAATCTTTATCTTGTTTGAGTATGGGGACTATGTTAGTCTGTAACATTTCACCAGGTGTATTTTTAGATGTACAGAAATCATTAAAATATTTTAAAAGATCCGACTTAATGTCATCCTTCATTATTATGTAAAATCGATTGGTAAAATCATCCAGACTGGGGGCTTCAAAGAAACTCAGTTTTTCTATTGTTTCCTTATTTCATTTTCCACTATAGGGGTATTAAAATAAATTAGTTGGCCCTGTGTAAACTTTGGGATGTTGTACCTCCCCAAAAACTCTGAAATCAAATATGGAGAAGGACAGCATGCAAGCTTGTAAGAGTCTTCAAAGACTAACGTGATCTTCTCTGGGATCATAACTATTTTATCCTTATCTCTTTTATTATCTATTATAGTAAAAGAAATGTAAAACAAAAAAACAAGCAAAAATCATACATGTTTTTTGTCGTTTTTCCAGGATCCGGAATACACCTTAACATACACCCCAGTGGTAGGGTCTTGCACACTGAATGTCCCAAAGCCACTTCTTCTCCCGCATTCCCATTCACCTTCATATTCAGAACGTGTCCTCTTCCATGTATATGTACCTTTGCCTAAACCAAGAGAAATGGCGTGTTAATTAAAGATGATAATTTCAAATAAAGCCAAAATGTCAATTCAGTATGGAAAGCAAAAACATCTAGGTTTCAAACAGGATATTTTTTTTATTTTTTTTTTTAATTCTTTATTTTTGTAGTGCTTTACAGACTTCACATATAAGCATAGACATTCCAAAAGGTAATAACACATCCAGTACAGAGCATCACATGTCTGATTTACAGCACTATTTTTAAAGTAATGTGGTTTCATCAAGAGTTAAACTTCTGTGTCAGTTACAGGTTACGACATATGAGGTACGGATACAGAGAAACATACTGACATTTTTCTGCGTTATTGGGTCGCAAGCTTAGTTAAGATATGTACAAACAGGATATTTTTTAATGTCCTTGGCAAGCCTGGGTGGCACTGTTTGATTACCATGCCATGCATTTAGTGTCTTATATAGGCTTAAAATGTGCTCCCTTAAAGGGACACTCCACACACTCTAGTGCTTTATGTGTCTGGAGCCTGCTACATTTGTGAAAGTTTATAAAAGTGCACGTTTCAATAGAAATTGACACTTTTTTGTTCAGAAACACTTCCCTGGATGTCAATCAGAAAGCTAGTGAGATGTTCTTCTACTTCTGTTACCTGCACAGAGCTAACGGAAATGGCAGGTGTTCTGCCTTCTCAATGAGCTGTATTACAACACATATTAAGAAGCATTAAATAATCATCTGTCCATTCATGCTCTCAAGGAGAAGCCTCGGATTGAAGTATTCCCCAGCACAAACTGAAGGTCTGGGCTGGAAAGAAGGGCAGGGCTAGCAAAGGCTACATACAAGCATTGGCGGATCCAGGGGGGGGGCAACGGGGCAATTGCCCCCCCCGAGATTCTCCCCTGCCGGCTAGTGCAGGGCTGACATTGCCCAAGTGCCAGCCCTGCATTGTGCCTGCAGACCGGTCCGCAGGCACATTACTGACAGCCGACCGGCAGGGGAGGGAGAGAGGACCCGGGAGCTGTTACCAGCAGCTCCTCCGGGTCCTCCTCTCGCGAGATTTGGAGCGTTGCCGCGGTTACCACGGCAACGCTCCAAATCTCGCGAGAGTGAACTCTAGCCCTGGAGCGCGGGCTAGAGTTCACTGGAACCACTGGACCACCAGGGATTCCCCACTGGGACCACCAGGGATCCAGAAATGTCCCCCCTCCTCCTCAATAAAGGTAAGAAGGGAGGGGGGACATAATATATTTTATTAAATAATTTTTTTATTTTTTTATTAAAAAGCCTCCCTTCCCTCCTCCCCTCCCCCATACACACTGCCCCCATACACACTGTCCCCATACACACACTGTCCCCATACACACACTGCCCCACACACACACTGACCCCATACACACACTGACCCACAAACACTGCCCCACATACAAACACTATACACACTGACCCCATACACACACTGCCCCCACAAACACTGCCTCCATACACACACTGCCCCACAAACACTGTCCCCATACAACACTGTCCCACAAACACTGTCCCCATACACACTGCCCCACAAACACTGCCCCATACACATACTGCCCCGCACACACTGCACACCTATACACACACAGTGCCCTACACACCCTGCTGCCCCCCCATACACACATTGCCCCAAACACACACACACGACCCCCCCATACACACAGTGCCCCCCATACACACACTGCCCCACACAGACATACAGTGCCCCCCCATACACACACTGCCCCACACAGACATACAGTGCCCCCATACACACACTGCCCCCTAACACACACACTGCCACCCTTACGCACTCACACTCACTTCACCGCTCACACACACACTGCACCTTTCACACACACTTCACCCCTAACACACACCACTTCTCCTATGCCCTATATCCCAGCAGACCCCAGGTAAGTTGTCAAACTGTTCTTAAACGGTATGACTACTTACTCCGGGGTGGGATCCTGGCACTACTGGCACCATAACTGTGATGTAATTCCAGTAAAATACAAGTTTAGCAGGCTAAGATTGCCACAAGGCATATGTATGTATATGTGTTTGTAGTATCAGTTAGTTAATTACACGTAGCTAAGATACTGTCATCACTGTACTGACCAGGTGCAGGAATGTAAGAACTGGAATTACGCGTCCCTCTCCTTTGTATCAGATGAGCCACGTGGTTAGACCGGATGGATGAGTTTAGACTCTATTCATTAAATAGGTTAAGGGTATGTGTGGGTGTAGTTAATTGTGGGAGGAGCTACAGTGCTATATAAGGAATGTACTCTATGTATTCAGTACTCAGACTTTGCTGTATTTTGGTGACGCTAGTCCCTCTGAGTCCCGATCGGTGATCCAATAAAGAATCTCTTCCTTCCTGAAGAAACCTGTGTCCATCTCTCTGTGCTTGGCTTCCGTCAGTTTCTCCGGTATCATTTGGTGCATTGGCCGGGAAGCTCATCGTTCAACGGTAGCTGAGAGGCAGAGGCGTGAGACGGTCTATCTTTGCCCACGTTCTCTACGGCTGCACCCCTGAACTTCTGCGTGGACCTCCCTTCGTCTCGGCGCCACTGGTCTGTTGTCCAGGAGATCATCGGCCTCTACGTGAGAAGTGCTGGGGTGTCCCCGTCGATGAGTGTGAACTCAGGTTCAGGAACGAGGAGGTAAGACAACTGCTGTTTTAGACGGCAGGACCCGCTAGGGGTATACCGATTGTGCGGTAGGCCCAAAGGGGTTTTTGAATCTGTATCTGCCCCCTCTGTCGGAGGGAAGGAGCGAAGGCGCACCGCTCGATCGAACGCTCTTTAGTCAGACCGTTTGATTTGGTTAGTCAGGCGGGGTCCTGGTGTAAATAGCCCTAGCCGGACACCGGTGTCTTGTCTAGACTAGCGTTCTAGGGTGTATATTACGTTCGCTAGGTCGGAGGGACCGGGAGACTAAGCGGCGCCTGTGTAAATTCGGTTCGCTAGTTCTCATCCTATCTGGGCTAAGTGGGAAGGCGTGTAAATTTGGAACCCACTAGACTTTTGATAGTACGACTAAGAGGCGCCTGTGTAAATTCGGTTCTCTAGCTCGTTGTATAGTGCGACTAAGAGGCGTCTGTGTAAATTCGGTTCTCTAGCTCGCTATATATGTGGTGATTGGGCAGTGTGGCTAACCAAAACGGGTGTATATAGTTTTAGGTAGTCCATTCAAGGTACTGGCCAATAGTTTAGTTGGGAATTGTAAATGTGTTAACGATTGTTTTAGTAAAGTGTATATCTTGTTAGATAGCGCGAGCTCAGCCGTCTAGCGAGAGTGTTGATAGTGTGTTGCTGTATTATAGTGCACGGTACCATAACCCTGTATATTTACTGACATTATATAATAAGTACTAATCATTGTCGTCCATTGCATGTTTAACACCATAACCACTAATAATTGTATTGTGACCTTAACTTGTGCTTTGACCTATGCTAACCGTACTGTAACCGCTATTTGTAAAAGACGATGTTACTGGGGTGTGTTATAGACGGGTAATTCGTATATAGAGAATTATAGCGTGGGTGACTGTGTAGTTACGCCAAAGGGCATAATATTGATTATATAGTGACTGGTGTAGCAGCTGTGTGTGTACGGGAATTCCCTGAGTGTTTATTGTTATTGTGTACGTTTCACTTGGTAACCGTACCACGTGGTGCTGTTGCCAGAGGAAACGGGTGTGACTGTTGAATAGTACGCGTGTATAGTAATCGTTGTCGACGACGTTCCACTGTTAAATATGGGTGCGTCGCAGTCAACGATTCCGGATCCCTTAGGATGTATGGTTAAGAATTTTAAAAAGGGATTCAAAGTTTGTGATTTTGGGGTTAAGATGTCCCCTGTACGTTTGGTCACTTTGTGCACTAGGGAGTGGCCTACTTTGGTTGCGGCATGGCCGCCACGTGGCAGTTTGGATCCAACTCTGGTACAGCGCTTACACGTGGCTGTATCAGGTAGGCCTGAACTTTACGGCCAGTTTCCTTATATTGATTGTTGGAGACAGGCCGTAAATGACTCGCCAAAATGGCTCCGGACATGCCACGAGGAACAGTGTCGCCTCATGGTAGCTAGGACTTGTTCGTCCACTAGGGCTGGTGTTAGGCCCATTTTGGACACGCCCCCTGAGTCCGAGATCCCTTTGCCGCCCCCTTACTTTCCGGTAAGAGGAAGTGACGCAAATACAGGAAGTCCTGTAACCCTTCCCTCACTACCCTCATCCACTTCCGCTTCCTCCTCCAGTACAGGATCCACCCCCCCTCGTACTAAATCTCCCCTTCCGGAACCAGAACCCACCCCCATTAGAAACGAATATCCTGATTTGGCGCCACTTCAGACTTCCGGTCAAGCTTCATCTAGCTCGGCCCGAAGTGTTCTATTCACTACCTTTTCCCAAAACCAACCTCCCACATCCCCATACCCTATATCTCCCCGACCGGAACCCATGACTGACGCTTCCCTACGTAGCCCCATCCAAACCCGACAGTTGACTGGTGCCCAACAATTAAAGCACTATCAGATGCCTCTTCGCTTAAATCCCGGGTCAGCTTATATCGATGCCGCAGGTCAAATGGCACACGCTGACCCTGTCTTCGTATATGTCCCTTTCACCACTACCGACCTTTTAAACTGGAAGACCCATAATTCCTCGTATACTGAGAAACCACAAGCCATGACTGATCTGTTCACCTCAATAGTACAGACACATAATCCGACATGGGCTGATTGCCAGCAGTTATTAATGACTTTATTTAACAATGAGGAAAGGACAAGAATAAATCAAGCAGCCATTAAAGCATTAGAGGATAGAGCCCGTGCTTTGAACCAAGCTAATCCAGCAGCATGGGCCGCAACACATTATCCCAACACTGATCCCGATTGGAACGTAAATGGTGCTGATATGGTTCAACTCAGAGCCTATAGAGACGCTATAATTGCTGGCATGAAAGCCGGAGGAAAGAAAGCCATTAACATGTCGAAGACAGTTGAGGTGATCCAGAAAAGCGATGAAGCGCCCAGTGTCTTTTATGACCGATTATTGGAGGCGTACCGCTTGTACACCCCCTTTAATCCGGAAGACGCAGATAATTCCCGAATGGTTAACTCCGCCTTTGTCAGCCAAGCATACGGAGATATTAAGCGCAAGCTACAAAAGTTAGAAGGGTTTGCAGGTATGTCAATCTCCCAACTAATGGAGGTAGCTAATAAGGTCTATATGAATAGGGAAACAGAAAGCAAGAAAGAGGAGGAGCGCAAGATGCGTAAAAAGGCTGATATGCTAGCGGTAGCGATCGCAGGCGTAGATAAACGGGGCCCAGATAGAGGCAATAATAGATGGAGTAGGGAGCCTTTGAGTAGGGATCAGTGCGCGTATTGCAAGGAAGAAGGGCATTGGAGGAACGAATGTCCGCAAAGAGAGCAGTATGAGAGAGACCAACCCAGGGCAGGCTACGGAAACTTTAGAGGCAGAGCGAGAGGTAGAGGAGGTCCCGGAGGGAGTAATGGTTATAGAGGGAGTAATGGGAACAGAGGAAGTGTGAGGGAAGATAGGTATATTCCAGCAGCGCAAAGGTCCCGCGATAGAGAAGGTAGGGACTTCGTAGGATTGGCTGACACGGTCATGGAGGACTATTGATACCGACCGGGCTCCATCCCCCTTGGTCGAGCGGAGCCTATGGTCGATGTATCAATAGGGGGGAAAAGGAGTGCGTTCATGATCGACACTGGTGCTGAACATTCAGTGGTGACTAATCTGGTTGCTCCTCCATCTGGAAGGACTATTACTGTGATAGGAGCAACTGGAAGAAGTGCTGAAAGACCGGTTCTTAAAAGTCGACTCTGTACATTGGGAGGCCACATAGTAAAACACCAATTCCTTTATATGCCTGAATGTCCAGTCCAATTGCTGGGACGTGATATGCTATCAAAATTACAAGCGCAGATTACGTTCCTACCAGATGGAACAACATCTTTAAAGTTTAATGGACCTTCAGGTATTATGACTTTATCCATACCAAAGGAAGAAGAGTGGCGACTTTATACAGTGTTGACTAGCCAAAACCCTAGGAGTGATGAGACATTGTTTAACATACCAGGAGTTTGGGCAGAGAACAACCCACCAGGACTGGCCCGCAATATTCCACCAATAAAAATTGAACTGAAACATGGGGTTTATCCAGTGAGCCTAAGACAATATCACATTCCGCAGAAGGCTAAGAAGAACATCCAATCCTATCTGGATAAGTTCATACGGTATGGTATCCTAAAATTCTGTACTTCCCCCTGGAACACCCCATTGCTGCCTGTTCAAAAGCCCGGCACAGATGAGTATCGACCTGTGCAGGACTTAAGAGCAGTCAATGATGCGGTTGTTAGCATACATCCAGTTGTACCCAATCCATATAACCTGCTTGCTTTAATTCCGGGCGGGGCTACTTACTTCACA
This sequence comes from Pelobates fuscus, assembly GCF_036172605.1. Taxonomy (NCBI): domain Eukaryota; kingdom Metazoa; phylum Chordata; class Amphibia; order Anura; family Pelobatidae; genus Pelobates; species Pelobates fuscus. The sequence continues at coordinate 128,046,238 of NC_086321.1, forward strand.
GTCTTAGATCTCAAAGATGCCTTCTTTTGCCTCCGAATTGCCGCAGAAAGTCAATGTATTTTCGCTTTCCAATGGGAGAACGCTGTAACGGGCTCAAAACGCCAAATGACTTGGACAAGACTGCCCCAAGGGTTTAAAAATTCACCTACCCTATTTGGTTCAGCCCTAAGTCAAGATCTATTGGATTTCGAGTCCATCCCAGGAGAGTGTGTATTGTTACAATATGTAGATGACTTGTTGATAGCAGCAGTTACAAAAGAAATCTGTCAGCAAGCAACGCACGATCTACTACACATTCTCTGGAAGGCAGGATACAAGGTGTCTAGAAAGAAGGCTCAGTTGTGTTTGCCAACTGTCAAGTATCTAGGATTCCATATCTCTGAAGGTCAAAGAATTATGGGGCCAGAGAGAAAAGAAGCTGTCTGCCAAATACCAATACCCAAGAATAGAAGACAAGTGCGAGAATTCTTGGGGGCAGCAGGCTTCTGTAGGATATGGATTCCCAGCTATGCGATACTAGCAAAACCTCTGTACGCAGCTATCAAAGGTACAGAGCACGACCCCTTCTTATGGACCCAAGAACAGCAAACGGCATTTGAAGATGTGAAGAAGGCTTTGATGAGTGCCCCAGCATTAGGTCTACCTGATCACACACGACCATTCTACTTATATGTACACGAGCAAAGAAGAATGGCTGTGGGAGTATTGACACAGTACTTGGGATCATGGCAAAGACCTGTTGCCTACATGTCTAAGCAACTGGATGCAGTGGCCAGCGGACTTCCACCTTGTCTAAGAGCCGTAGCTGCAGCCGCCCTGCTAGTAGCTGAAGCCGATAAACTCACTCTGGGTCAAGAACTTTATGTACGAGTCCCACATGCAGTACAGACGTTGTTGGATTACAAAGGAAATCATTGGTTTAGTAACAGCCGTATGACCAAGTATCAAGCAATGTTGTGTGAAAACCCAAGAGTGCATTTAGAGACTGTAAACACCTTAAATCCAGCTACCCTTTTGCCACAACCTACTGAAAGTCAACATGATTGTTTGGAAGTAATGGATGAAGTATTCTCAAGTAGACCAGATCTTCGTGATTTTCCCATCCAGAACCCCGATGTTCAATATTACACCGACGGCAGTAGTTATGTGAAAGAAGGGATCCGCTATGCAGGATATGCAGTGACAACAATAGACAAGGTGATAGAAGCTCGGCCACTGGCGAAAGGAACATCAGCACAAAAGGCAGAATTAATAGCACTAACACGAGCGTTACAATTGGCTGAAGGTTTAAGAGTGAATATCTATACGGACTCTAAGTACGCGTTTTTAACCACTCATGCCCACGGAGCTTTGTATAAAGAAAGAGGACTACTGAATTCAGAAGGCAAAGAAATCAAGTACGCAGCTGAAATCCTACAACTATTGGAAGCAGTGTGGGAGCCGAAAGAAGTCGGTATCATACATTGTCGAGCGCATCTGAGAGGAGATGGTGATGTAACCAAGGGAAATCGGATGGCAGATAGTGCAGCTAAGCGTGCTGCTGAATCAGGAAGACAGGAGTATGTAGGGCATATAGCTGCTCTTATACCAACTCCACTGTCCCAATGGACTCCAGTTTATACAGCTCAAGAAGAGGAGTGGTTAAAGACTGAACCGGGAAAGTATCTGGAGAACAAGTGGTATCAGCTAGAAGATGGAAGAATAGTTATACCAGCATCGCTAGCGGTAGAAATTGTCCAAAATTATCACAACGGGACACATTCTGGGAGAGACAGTACTGAAGAATCTCTTAGAAAACATTTCTACATACCAAGATTGTCCAACTTGACTCAGGCCATTGTACGCAGATGTGTAACGTGTGCTAAGAATAATGCAAGACAAGGACCAGTAAAGCCACCAGGAGTTCAGTTTATGGGGGGACTCCCCATGTCCGATCTACAAATAGACTTTACAGTGATGCCTAAATCGGGTGGACATCGTTACCTGCTGGTAATTGTGTGCACCTATTCAGGCTGGGTAGAAGCATGTCCTACTCGTACAGAGAAAGCAGGAGAAGTTGTGAGATTCCTGCTACGAGAAATAATACCCCGATATGGACTACCCTGTTCTATAGGATCGGACAATGGTCCAGCTTTTGTTCATCAGTGCCTACAACAACTGACTCATATGCTTGGTATAAAGTGGAGGCTTCATACTGCATATAGACCCCAGAGTTCTGGTAAGGTAGAGAGAATGAATAGAACTATAAAGAACCAGTTGGCTAAAATGTGTCAGGAAACCCAACTTAAGTGGAACGTTCTCTTACCCATAGCTTTATTGCGAATCCGCAGTACCCCTACCAGAAGGATGGGCCTCTCTCCTTTTGAAATCATGTATGGGCGACCACCTCCCGTACTTGGTAACTTAAGGGGGGACTTGAGTCAGTTGGGAGAAGGAATTACTCGGCAGCAGGTTGTAGAGTTGGGTAAGACTATGGAGGAGGTACAGAAATGGGTACAAGATAGATTACCGGTGAATATTTATCCCCCTGTTCATAGTTATCATCCAGGAGATCAAGTGTGGATTAAAGAGTGGAATAATGTACCGTTAGGGCCCAAGTGGAGAGGTCCTTATGTTGTTCTTTTGTCTACCCCTACAGCAATAAAAGTAGCAGAAGTGACTCCGTGGATACATCACTCCAGGGTTAAACCAGCAGCAGTCGATTCTTGGCAAGTTACAGCAGATCCAGAGAATCCCTGCAAGATCCGGTTGAAACGCACTACTCAGTCGGAGTAACGAGGAATTATTGTGGATTACAAATCTTATTGTTACAGGTGTGAGTGAGAAGGCCATAATAAAGCCTGTCCGCTTACCATCACATAGTGTATAAGCCAGGAAAGTCTCGAAGGGACACCTGTGAAGACGAGCAGAACTCCATTCCCTGCAGCCCTCACATCCTGGAAGCTGAGGTTCCATCGCACGGACGAAGACTGAGGATGACGGCGAAAGATGTGCTTTTGATTGTGTTTATTTACATGTGTTTTTATATTCAGGAAGGTAGAGGTACCGACATTCCTAGCTGTGAGGTATGCATTAAGACTACGAGAACAGGTAACCTGAGGTATATGCAAACCAAGGTTAAGTGATGCCTCAAGTAATTGTGAAATATCAGAGGCATCAAAGGGGGGAATGTGATGTAATTCCAGTAAAATACAAGTTTAGCAGGCTAAGATTGCCACAAGGCATATGTATGTATATGTGTTTGTAGTATCAGTTAGTTAATTACACGTAGCTAAGATACTGTCATCACTGTACTGACCAGGTGCAGGAATGTAAGAACTGGAATTACGCGTCCCTCTCCTTTGTATCAGATGAGCCACGTGGTTAGACCGGATGGATGAGTTTAGACTCTATTCATTAAATAGGTTAAGGGTATGTGTGGGTGTAGTTAATTGTGGGAGGAGCTACAGTGCTATATAAGGAATGTACTCTATGTATTCAGTACTCAGACTTTGCTGTATTTTGGTGACGCTAGTCCCTCTGAGTCCCGATCGGTGATCCAATAAAGAATCTCTTCCTTCCTGAAGAAACCTGTGTCCATCTCTCTGTGCTTGGCTTCCGTCAGTTTCTCCGGTATCATAACTACTACACTGAGCTGTAGTGGTTATTGTGCTAGGATTATTTTTTTTAAATAATCTACAAGTGCCCCTCCCGAGATCAGGCTCTGGATCCGCCACTGCATACAAGAGACCTGCAGCTTTTGCAAGCTGTTTTTAGATAAACCTCCAGTTAAACTTGCACAATTGAATGCATGCATGCTTTCATTGGGGTGGTGGGGGTGGGGGGTTGGGGAAGGCAGGGAGGGTATAACTACTAAGCAGAGATTTATTTATCTTATAAATAGGCAATGGAGTGTTCCTTTAAGATTGCTAATCCTATAGAATGGAGAATATGAGACAAACCTATAAACACTGTCTGTTCTAATATCACTGGGATCTGGCATTTATAACTGTAGCCGCCTGACTCACCGTGCTTTAAATTATTAATCCATTCCCCTGAATATTCATCACCATTTACACTGTACACGGAATGTCTTAAGCCAGATTTCTGTGCTTTGTGGTCCCATTCCTTCCAAGGAGGTTCAGCCTTCTTCAGAGATTTCACTAAGGGCATTGTGTTAGCTACTGAAATGAAAATGTTCGGTCAAAACTGTGTTCTTTCAAAGAACTATTCACAGTAATAATAATAACAACAACAAAATACAGTTCTGCTGCATAGTTAAATGCTGTTTATTTGCTAAACTGTGAATTGAAATCAAATGGCAAATTTTACGTCAAAATAGCTGAACTAGAAAAGAAACCTGAAATCTGCAATTCAGTTTTTAATTTGCCACTATTCCTAATTTAGTAAATAAGTCCCATTAAAAAAAGAAATTGAGCATTTTAAAGAACACTATAGTGTGAAGGATACAAATGTGTATTCCTGACACTATAGTTGAGAAATCAGTATTTAGGTGGCTGGCCCTCCTTGCCCCCCTGTGAAAAAGGTAGTAGCTTTACTGATTGCCAGCATCGCACGGGTCTCCTCAAGGCTGGTCCTGCGCACACCCTGCCGCCTTGATTGAGATCATCAATTTTGATGATTTCAGCTAATCTAATGCTAAAGCACATGTGCGGCAAAACGCCAAGCTGAGCCAATCAGCATCTCCTCATAGAGATGCATTGAATCAATGCATCTCTATGGGAAACGTTCAGCGCCTCCATGCAGAGTGTGGAGACGCTGAATTTCAGTGCTGCATATTGTGCAACACTGATTCAGGAAGCAACTCTAGTGGCCATTTGAGTGACTGTCACTAGAGGTATTACTAGGCAGTAATGTAAACACTGCCTTTTCTCTGATCATATTAAAACCCTGCAGGTACATACTATACACAACAGAACCACTACATTAAGCTGTATTTGTTCTGGTGACTATAGTGTCCCTTTAACCCCTTAAGGACACATGACATGTGTGACATGTCATGATTCCCTTTTATTCCAGAAGTTTGGTCCTTAAGGGGTTAAGGCTCAAATAGCTAAATTGAGTAAATGCTCCAAATGGTTATTCACAATGGGTGAATATAGAGGTATATAGAGGTTAGAACTAAAGGGACATACTTTCCCCTGAGATTAGTGGGAGTTACTGTACTGGGCAGCATCTATTTCAGCTGCCAAAGCCTATTGTCCCCAGGCTGTACAGAGATAACCCATGCATGTATTTTTGCACTAGTTTTATAATTTTCGACCACTAAAAGTACTTAAAAAAAAAAAAAAAAAAAAAAATCAATGGAACCCAATTGTCACACACATTCTCAGAGATCCTTAGTACTGTCCCACACAATAATACAGATTTACCCGTGCTTCCCATGTTTATGTATACTTGCCCCAGTTAATAATCCCCTAAGTACCATGCTGCAGCACTTCTAGTATTCTCATGAAAATAAAATCAGTAACTTACCTCCGTTTAAAATCTGGAACTGAACTTGGCAGACCAAATAAAATAAATAAATAAGTAAAAATACACTCAAAACAGAAAAGTGGCATGCATTCAGCTGTGCATATGCAACCATGAGAACAGTTTCCACAGCAACAGAACGCTGAGGCGGCTAGTCAACACTTATAGATTGCTGGACTAGTGCATTCAACAGCACCACCTCTCATCTGAACCTGGTACTGCACCCAAGGAGACTGGTCATGAAAAGTGGCAATGAATACGTATTCTAAATCAATTTTGCGCTTATTTGCAATATTTGTCAATATATGTCATTTTGTGAAAGTGCACAGGTTTCAGCATATACTAATAATAATAATAATCTTTGTATTGGAAGGTTTTCTATAATAGAAATTGAAGTAATAAACTGTTACAGATTTCTTCATTATATGCCCCTAATATTCCCCAGCTTCTCCTGATTACACTGGCAGTAAGAAGCAACATGTTTGGTTGGGGTATTGTACTATGCTTCAAATAATTGCAGTCTTAAAGGCAAATAGGGAGACTATTAAAGGTATATTATTGCATCTTGTTTACAGAACTACTATTGCATTAATATTTTAAGCACTATAACCACTACAGAACATTGTAGTGCTTATGGTGCCAGGGGTGCCCTGGCACACCCTTCTCCTAATATATGTAGTCAAACTGTTCCGTAATGGTTTGATTTGTTATTTGGGATCCACTGGGCACCGTTCCCTACCTCCTCAAAGTTGGAAGCTCTCTTTGCCAAGCTAAACTCAACAGCACAGGGCTTGGCTCATTGGCTGAGAGTGATTAGCTGACCAATAAGCTGGCATTGCACTGCAGGTCTTAGCTCAGGAGAGCTAAACGAAGCTCTTAATATGAGCTTTGAACTCTCTTCCAGCACAGAAGAGGCATTTAGAGGTGCCCTGTGGATCCCAGGTAAGAGGTCAAACCATTACCAAATGAGGGCAAAAAGAAATATAGAGCATAATTGATAAACACAGAAATATGGGAACATGAGAAAAATAAAATAAAGAGACATCAAAGGGGTGATACACAAGTATCTCCATGGACTGCCAAGAAAGGGAAGACCTAACAGCTGCCAGAGTTAAGGGGTTGGGACTTAGGGGATACAATTGTAGCTAAACATGGAGAGGGGACTTACCATTCTGTCAGGAGTAGTGCGGGGATCCTAGTTCGTGTTCTGCTGGTTGTGCTTGGTGTTTGTTTCTCTTCTTTTTTTGTCACAGCTTGTGCGATTCCTGGCCAGCGCAGTACAGTGGAAGAAGGTGCCTAGTCAGCTTGGGGAGTTGCAGCCTGCTGAGAGCTTATGGCGGGGGCAGGCTGCTACGGACTCTTGGGTCTTCCAGGTTAAAACTGTCTGTTGGAAAAGCATCCCAACAACTGACAGGGTGATAATGTTTGCTGGCATTTGGTGTTTAAATAAATAAAGCTATGGCCGTTGCCCTTACCCAACAAACTTAGGTCTTGTGTATTATTGGGCAACATGAAGATGGGTATGTCAGCAGTCATGGGGATTTATCCAAAATGCTTCTTTAATTTAATTTGCCTTTTACATATTTTAATATGTTTATATATATATATATATATATATATATATATATATATATATATATATATATATATATATATATATATATATAAAATCCAATATCCCCCACACTCACGCTTAGTAGATTTCCAATGTGCCGGGTGCCATAGCCTGGACTCCAATAGTACAGTATGCCAAAAAACAGCTGCTCACCTGTCTTTAAAAGTTCCAATATTTTATTCAGTATAAGTTCAAAAAGGACCCCAACGTTTCAGTCCTTGCTCGGGACTTTCCTCAGGGTAACAAAACAAAATGTTGTTTTGTTACCCTGAGGAAAGTCCTGAGCAGGGACTGAAACGTTGGTCTCTTATTTTAACTTATACTGAATAAAATATTGGAACTTTTAAAGACAGGTGAGCAGCTGTTTTTTGGCATAATATATATATATATATATATATATATATATATATATATATGTGTGTAAAGGATAATCAGCACTCCCAGGTTTTGTAGAAAAACAAACTTCTATTTATTCCGAAATGTCAACGTTTCAGTTCCTCTAGGGAACTTTCATCAGGACAGCAAGCTGTCCTGATGAAAGTTCCCTAGAGGAACTGAAACGTTGACATTTCGGAATAAATAGAAGTTTGTTTTTCTACAAAACCTGGGAGTGCTGATTATCCTTTACACATATTGAATAGTGCAATCGAGCACCGGGTCATTAATATTGTAAGTAGGAGTGCAAGGTTTTTCCCCTTTTTTTCTATATATATATATATATATATATATATATATATATATATATATACACCGGTATATATATATATATATATATATATATATATATATATATATATATATATATATATAAATATATTAGCAATACACTGCACACAATGTACAGTGGATACACCAAAAAAAAAAAAAAATTGTTAGGTCCAGAAATATTTGAATACTGACACAAGTTTTGTTATTTTGGCTGTTTCCCAAAATAAGAAACAGTTAAATAATTCATATAGGTTTAAAGTGCAGTCTCCCGGCTTTGATGAGGGTATTCACATCCAAATTGGAAGACGGGATTAGGAATTATTACTCTTTAATATGTAGTCCCCTCTTTTTCAAGGGACCAAAAGTAAGTGGACAACTGACTCAAATGCTGTTTCATAGGCAGGTGTGGGCTATTCCTTTGTTATTTCTTCATCAATTAAGCAGGTAAAAGGTCTGGATGTTATTCCAGTAGTGGCATTCGTATTTAGAAGCTTTTACTGTGAACCCACCACATGCGGTCAAAGGAGCTCTCATTTCAAGTGAAACTGTCCATCCTTAGGCTGTAAAAAAACAAGAAAAAAAACCAAAACAATCAGGGAGACAGTATGGACATTATGAGTGCCCAAACCATTAGTTTGGTAAATTGTGAGGAAAAAAGGAATGCACTGGTGAGCTCTGCAACACAAAAAGGCCTAGAGTTCCACAGAAGACAACAGTTGTGAATGGTAGTAGGATCCTTTCCATGGTAATGAAAAACCACTTCACAACATCCAGCCAAGAGAAAAACACCAGGAGGTAGGCATCCCATTAGTCAAGTCTACCCAGGGCTGGCGCTACCATAAGGCGGCCCAGGCTGCTGCCTTAGGGCGCACAGGCCCTGGGGGCGCAATGACAGGCTGACTGGCAAGAGGGAAGCGCACTTCGATCCCCTCCAGCCGATTACTTCTTGTAGCATGGCCAAGAGCAGCCCCGAGCTTTCCACCCGCGGAGCCAAGCCCAGCCTTTTACCCTGGTGTCTGCTGCAGGCTGTGTGGAGGGGGCAGGGATATGAATGACACATGTGCTTGAAAACAAAATGGACGAGGTAACCGCCACCACCTCCACTCACGAGGTCTCCCTCAAAGACCTACAAGAACAAATTACATACGTGGAAGATACGCAAGAAGACCTGAATAACAGGTCAAGGCGTAATAACATTCGCATAAGGGGGCTGCCAGAATCCTCAGCACCAGAGGCACTTACCGCCATATTACACGAGGCCTTCAGCAGCTTGCTGCCTGACGCCCCGCCGTCAGACCTCCTCCTCGACAGAGCACATAGGGCCCTCCGCCCTCCATCCACAAACACCACGCAGCCTCGAGACATCATTATCCGATGCCACTACTTTCACATTAAAGAGGCGATTATGCGCGCAACAAGAGAGACCCCACTACAAATTGAAGGCCATACAGTACAACTGTACCAGGACCTGGCACCCACTACCCTCCGTAAACGTAGGGAACTAAGACCACTGACCCAAGCACTGCAAGCGCGGAGAATACGCTACTCCTGGGGTCACCCCTTCAAACTAGTGGTGAGACACGACAACCGCACATACACGCTCCACAGGCCATCGGAAGCCCGAGAATTCGCCGCACAACTAGGCCTCCAAGACCTCACCCAAGAACTAGCCGTAACTTTACAGCAGCCTTCGACCCAACGCCGCACATGGGAACCACAGCCTCAAAGAGACCGAGATAGGTGACAACGCCCGTCGCAATCCCACGCTTAAACACTACAAGCCCCGCTGCCGCACCCCGACACGTACGAAGCCTCAGCAACAGACCAACTCCACAACGCAGCCTCAGGCCCTAGCAAGCGGACGCACCGCATGAAGCACCCCGCTTAGAGGCCACAATGGGGCCTGGACACAAACTTTAAACTTTAAACATCATCGAACAAACGACAATTCCAAGCACTTTTCCCACCCCTCGGCTCCGGGGAAATACTCGACAGCCTCAGGACCTGACCGAGCTTCTCCATGCCTGCTCGAAACCCTGGGACCCCCCACCAAGGACACATGGCAAACCCAAGCACACGGCCCAGCGCCCCCTGACCGCACGTGACAGAGACCCCGCATGGCCGATAGATGCTTGGATCGACGCCCTGCCGCCTGCCTGGCGGAGACAGAACTGTGAGAACTTTATTGACTCTGGAAAACCGTAAGAACACAGTGGGGACACTCATTCTGCCTACCGCGGGGCTGGGGGGGTGATTGGGAGGGCTGCGGTTCGGGGCCCTGGCGGCCGCCCCCCCCCCCTCTCTGCGGAGCGGGGGGGCGGCGGGCGGTGGCGGCGCCGAGCCCAGCGGGGAGAGTCTACACCTTGAATATTGCACATGAACTGTTTGATCGCTCCTGATGAACGGCTTACTGGCACATGTAATGGGGACGCTCTGTGGGGTTTGGGGGGGGGGCGGCCCCGGGGCCCTGGCGGCCTTCCCCCCACCCCCCCTCCACTGAGGTGGGGTGGGCGGCGGGCCGTGACGGTCCCGGGGTTGGGAAGGTGGTGGCTCCTCAGCGGCCACTAACCAGCAGTCCATCGCACCAGCAGCTCCCGTTGTGCGGGGCCGGGGGGGGGGAGATGTTAAATGACCCGGGGCCCTGGCGGCCTTCCCCCCCCCCTCCGCTGAGGTGGGGGGGCGGCGGGCCGTGATGGTCCCGGGGTCGAGGGGGATGTGGCTCCTCAACGGCCACAAACCAGCAGTTCATTTCACCAACAGCCCCCACTGAATGGGGCCGAGGGGGGGGAGATGTTAAATGACTCGGGGCCCTGGCGGCCTTCCCCCCTCCCCCCCCGGGGACGGGGGGGGCGGCTGGCCGCGATGGTCCCAACACCAGTGCAACTAGCGCACTCAGATAAATGTGTCACTGCTATACCACTATTAGCACTCACGACAACACCCCGCCACAAGACTAGACCTAAGGGGACCCGGTCTCCGGGCCAGCCTAAGACTCCCGAGCCGCTAGGCCAAATAGCGATCCACTCCGACAGACCAACCACCGTGCCGGGGTGTGGCACAACACACACACACCCATGTATATAGTTTCAGGACGACCTACAGGTTTGGCCCTCTCCTTTCGGCAGCGCATACACCCACGTCCTCTTTCAGGACCCCAAGTACCACGGAAAGGACACCAGACTAGAGACGCCCTGACTTACAACAGTTACCTCCCAAGTTATACTTACTCAGGTTCTATGTAAATTGAAACTGCCCGCAAGAAATTGCACAATGTTTGCCGCCCGCTCCCAGAGAGACGACCACTTCCCCCCCACACACGACTTGATAAGTGCCGACGGTCTCCGACCACACAGGCCAGAGAGACCCCCGGCAACTCAGTCTACCCTCGCTGGCAATAAAAGTAAGCCCAGCACACTAACAACCCAACCCACCCTACCCGATACACCAAGTTCCTCTGCTGCCTCCTTGGTACCACCCAGACCCCGGTGCTCCCCCTTAACGCCTCCCCGCACCCCCCCCAGGACACACTGTAGCAAGCGTTTACCCTTTCTCAGGCCATGCCGCTCAAACTACACTGTCTTTCCATCAACGCGAAGGGCCTTAACAACCCCAAAAAACGACACTCCCTACTACGATGGGCCCACAGCCTAAAAGCAGACATCCTTATGATTCAAGAAACCCACTTTACCCATCACAAACACTTCCCACTCAAGAACAAACACTACAACCGCAGCTTCCTCACCAACTCGCCGGATGCCAAATCCAAAGGGGTGGCCATCATACTCAAATCATCCTGCCCACTGACAGATATCCAAGCCTTCCCAGACAAACAAGGGAGATTTCTAACACTCACGGGCAAAATAGGCCCTACCACCTACTCCATCACATCATTATACGCCCCCACTACCCCGGACTCACTATTCTGGCAAACATTCTCGGCCCACTTATCAGCACTATACACAACATTCACCATTATAGGCGGCGACTGCAATGCCACTCACCACCCAGTCCTGGACCGTACCACCAAATCTCAGGAGAACTCAAGACCGTCACAAAATGACGCCCTTTTCTCCCAATTCTTAAGCACTCAGAATCTACTGGATATTTGGAGAGCCCAACACCCCTCAACCCTTGACTACACATTCTATTCCCACCCTCACAACACATACTCCCGCATCGACTACTTCCTCATTTCCCCAAACATCACGACAAGAATCACACACTCTTCCATCGGTCACATAACTTGGTCAGACCATGCCGACATATCCCTAACCCTCTCAATCCCTAACATGACACGCCCATGGACATGGAAACTCAACTCACAACTCCTACACGACAAACGACCATGTCCCTCGCCAATGACATCAAAGAATACTTCACCCTCAACGACCCATCCGTATCCTCCCCAATCACTGTCTGGGCTGCACACAAACCGGTAATACGAGGTAGACTAATAGCTATAGCAACTGCCCGCAAAAAACAACACAACAAACAGCTGCTAGAAACCATTGCCGAAATAGGCCGCCTAGAAACCCTACACAAACTAAACTCAACCCCCTCTCTCCTCGAACATCTCACCACAGCTAGGGCCCTACTCAAACGCTTATCACTCTCAGCCACGACAAAAGCACTCACGTGGACCAAGCAGAAATATTACGAGAAGGGTAACAAAGCGGATGCAATGCTAGCAAAACGCCTCAAAAACCTAACCGAAACGAAACGAATCTCCCAAATTCGCACCACGGACGGCACAATGAGCAACGACCCACACACGATAGGGAAAATCTTCCAACAATACTTCACAACCCTCTACAACCATACTCCTGACCCAGGTACTGACCTAACCCGAACCCTAACTGACGCCTTCCTCGGGAAGCTTTCCCTCCCCTCCCTCACGGACACAGCCAGATCGCTAATCTCAGCAGACATCTCCCCAGAAGAACTATTGACAGCAATCAAAACCTTAAAGCCCAATAAAAGCCCCGGTCCCGACGGTCTAACGGCCGTTTACTACAAATCATTTAGCGACATCCTCACCCCACGACTCTGCAAAGTCTTTAACGCGATGCTCAAAGGCGACATCACCCTCCTGCCCAAGCCCGGTAAAGCCCATGACGAACCAGGCCATTACCGCCCCATCTCACTCCTAAACATCGACTTAAAACTCCTGACCAAAGTTATGACGATGAGACTTAACCCCCTTTTACCAAAACTCATTAAACCGGACCAGGTAGGCTTTATCCCACAAAGACAAGCACAAGACAACACGAGAAGAACAATAGACCTAATCTGGTACGCTAACTACAAACACCTCCCGACAACAATACTCTCCCTAGATGCCGAGAAGGCATTCGACCGCCTTCTCTGGCCTTACCTCTTTGCAGTGCTCCACAAGCTTGAATTCCCACAAGAACTCACACACTTCCTACAAGCAATGTATCACACACCGGCCGCACAACTGTCAGGGTACCTGAGGTCTCTACCTCCGAGAGAGGTAGAGACTTAGTCGTTCATCCATCCGGACGGCCTGATTTCCCTCTTCCTCGCGGTCCATCCGGTCATGCAAAGCCGGCCGTGAGGGAGTGACTCCCTTTTATAGCATGACGCCCAGAGGTCGACGTCAGGACGTCAACACGGAACGACCTGTCACTCAATTGGTTCAGGACCAATCAGGACTCGACGGAGGTGTGTCTACTTATCTGAACAGGGCATTTAACAGTGCTTCTTTCATTAGCTCATTGCCCTGTCGTGGTTCTAGCTTGTTCTAGTCACTCAGTGCTCGTATTTTCTAGTTATCCCTTTTGGTTTTGACCCGGCTTGTTTGCTCTATTCTGCTTATCTCTGTTACCCTTGATTCGGCTTGTCTATCGCTTACCTGTCTTCTGTTACCCTCGACCTCGGCTTGTCTTTGACTATTCTCTACTGTACTACTTACGTTAGTCCGGCCATTCTAAGGTCCGGTATACGTATCTGGCTACTGTTTGTACTCTGCGTGTTGGATCCCTGTCCCGATCCTGACATTACGACAGGGCCAATGGATCCTGCAAGTACAAACAGTCAGCTTGGTTCTCCTGATCCTAGGTTTGAAGCCATGGATCACAGAATGGATCAGATGGCGCTAGCACTACAGGCGTTATTATCTCGTGCCAATAATCCACCAGAAGAGTTACGTACTACTCCTATCTCTCCTGTTGGTTCAGGCCTAGAGGTAGCCACTGTAGGTGCTTCTTCTCGCATTACCCCACCAGTACGTTATGGTGGTGCTCCTGAGAAGTGTCGTGGTTTTTTAAACCAAATTAGTATCCACTTTGAATTGCAACCTCGCTCCTATCCTACGGATAGGGCAAAGGTGGGATTTATTATCACCTTACTCATTGAGAAGGCTCTGAGATGGGCCAATCCACTGTGGGAGAACGATAACCCGTTAGTATATAACTATAACGCATTTGTAGCTGCTTTTAGAAGAACTTTTGACCCTCCAGGTAGAAAGGTTAATGCAGCCAGATTACTGTTACGCCTGAGACAGGAGAACCGAACACTTGTGGATTATGCACTAGAGTTCAGGTCTCTGGCGTCAGAGGTCAAGTGGAATGAGCAGGCGTATATGGACGTATTTTTGAATGGGCTATCAGATGTAATCCTTGACGAGGTTGCTACTAGAGAACTTCCTGAGAATTTAGAGGATTTAATTTCGTTCATTTCTCGTATAGATGAACGTTTAAGAGAGAGACAGAACACTCGAGAGAGGAACAGGAGACCTTCCTTTAGGTTAGCTCCCGCATTTCCAAGTCCTGACTCCACGGTCTCATTGCTCCCTGAACCTATGCAGGTAGGCTATACCCGCCTCTCTGAGGAGGAGAGACAGTACAGGAGGAAGGAGGGGTTATGTATGTACTGTGGAGCCAGAGGTCATTTACTCTTGAACTGTCCTAACCGGCCGGGAAACGCTCGCACCTAAGTTTCTCTAGAGGACAGGCCTTGGGTGTTTCTATTTTGTCCTCTACTCCTAATTATAAAGATCACAGGCTTCTGCTACCAGTTTCCTTAACCTGGGAGAAAGAAGTGGTAAGGGCTATGGCCTTGATAGATTCCGGAGCTGCTGAGAATTTTATCGACCAAGCCTTTGCTACTAGACACAATATCCCATCCCAGTTAAGGGAGACACCCTTGGCCGTTGAGGCCATAGATGGTAGACCATTACTGGACCCCGTTATCTTTCGTGAGACCATACCCATTAACTTAAATGTTGGTATCCTACACGTGGAGAATTTATCTCTCATGCTCATTTCGTCCCCTTCTGTTCCCATAGTTCTGGGGTATCCATGGTTGAAGAGACATAACCCTATTATCGATTGGGAATTAGGGGAGATACTCTCGTGGGGTCTGAGCTGCCAGGAGAAGTGTTTACGCAGGGTTTCTCCATTGGCCAATATTAATACACCAGGTAGTTCTACTCAGTCCACTGAGAGACAGATACCGCCCCTGTACCAAGACTTAAAGGCAGTATTCGACAAAAAGAATGCCGATTCATTACCTCCACACAGGCCATTTGATTGTAAAATTAAGCTTCTACCTGGTACTATGCCTCCGAGGGGTAATGTATATCCTTTATCTGTTCAGGAGAACTCTGTTCTAGAGGAATATATCCGTGAGAATTTAGAGAAAGGATTCATTAGGAGGTCTTCTTCTCCTGCCGGGGCTGGGTTTTTCTTCGTTAAAAAGAAGGATGGCACGCTGAGGCCTTGTATTGATTACCGAGGTTTGAATAAAATAACTATCAGAAATGCCTATCCTATCCCATTGATTACCGAGTTGTTTGATCGTCTTAAGGGCTCCAAAATCTTCACCAAATTAGATCTCAGAGGGGCATATAATTTGGTGAGAATCCAGCATGGACACGAGTGGATGACGGCGTTCAATACTCGGTATGGCCATTATGAATACACAGTTATGCCATTTGGACTTTGCAATGCTCCTGCAGTATTTCAGGATTTGATTAATGAGGTACTTAGGGAGTTTCAACATGATTGTGTTATTGTCTACCTGGACGACATACTGATACACTCTAGGGAGATTGAGACTCACCATAGACAAGTCAGAAAGGTACTACACAAACTTCTGCAACATGGTCTATACTGTAAATTGGAGAAATGCAGCTTTGACCAGTCGCAGATAGACTTTCTTGGCTACGTGATTTCTGGGGAAGGCTTTAAAATGGACTCTGACAAACTCCAGTCTATTTTAGATTGGCCGTTGCCTAAAGGACTCAAGGCTATTCAGAGGTTTATTGGTTTTTCCAACTATTATAGGCGCTTCATTAAGGGATACTCTTCTATCATCTCGCCTATTACCAATATGACCAAACAAGGGGCTAATACTAAGACTTGGTCTACGGAGGCTCTTGTTGCTTTCAAGACTCTCAAAGAACTTTTTGCCTCTGCTCCCATTCTAGTCCACCCTGATACGACTCTGCCGTTCTTACTCGAGGTCGATGACTCTGAGACGGGAGTTGGTGCTGTTCTGTCTCAAAGGTTAGGGGTGGACAAACCGTTACACCCTTGTGGGTTCTTCTCTAAGAAATTATATGGGCCTGAAAGCAGATATGACATCGGTGATAGGGAACTGTTAGCGGTCATTAAGGCTTTAAAGGAGTGGAGACATTTACTAGAAGGGACATTACACCCTGTTACTATTTTAACGGATCATAAGAACTTGTCTTATATTGGGGAGGCTAAGCGCCTGTCCGCCAGACAAGCTCGTTGGTCCTTGTTCCTTACTCACTTTAATTATGTACTTACTTACAGACCTGGTTCTAAGAACTCTAAAGCCGATGCTTTGTCTCGTCAATATGAACCGTTCACTATAACTGAGCCAGTCCTTTCCTCGATAGTTCCTAAGGGTAACATCATCGCTAACACGAATCTCAGGATTCACTCTCCGTTGCTTACTGAGATCATGAGATTACAGCATCTTGCGCCCAAACAGACTCCTGGGGATCGACACTTCGTTCCCGCCACTCTCCAACTAGAAGTGTTACGCTGTTTCCATAACAGCAAGGTGGCTGGGCATCCTGGCATTCGCAAGACGTATGCTTTGATCTCTAAAGATTTCTGGTGGCCTGATTTACGTAAAGATATTAAAGAATTCATTGGGGCGTGTGAAGTTTGTACCAAGACTAAGCTACCTCATTCGCTCCCATGCGGATTTCTGCACCCTCTAGAGGTTCCTGAAAAGCCATGGTCCTGTTTGGCTATGGACTTCATTGTTGATTTGCCTATCTCTAAAAAGCAGACTGTTATCCTCACTGTGGTGGACAGATTTACTAAGATGGCTCACTTCATTCCCTTACCTAAACTCCCATCTTCGCCCGAATTAGCAGAGATATTCGCTAAGGAGGTCTTCCGTTTACATGGGATACCTTCCCAAATTGTATCGGACAGAGGTTCCCAATTTGTTTCCCGTTTTTGGAAATCCTTCTGCTCTCAACTGGGCATCAAATTGAATTTTTCTTCTGCCTACCATCCTCAGTCCAATGGAGCTGCTGAACGCACCAACCAAAAAGTTGAACAATATCTACGTTGTTTCGTTTCTGAACACCAGGACGATTGGGTCGGTTTGATTCCTTGGGCGGAGTTTGCACACAACAATCTCGTTTGTGATTCTACGCATTCTAGCCCCTTCTTCATGAATTATGGCTTTCATCCTTCCATTCTTCCTTCGGACTCTTCTTCCCAAGGGGTACCGTCGGTTGATGTCCATGTTGCCAATTTGAAGAAGTTGTGGGACCAGACTCGACAAATTCTTCTGCACAATTCTATGCTGGTGAAAAAACACGCTGACAAACGTAGAAGGGCAGCACCGGTGTTTGTTCCAGGCGATAGAGTATGGCTGAGTACTAGAAACATTCGGTTAAAAGTGCCTTCCATGAAGTTCGCTCCCCGGTATATTGGACCTTACAGGGTGTTGGCTCAAATTAACCCAGTTGCGTATCGTCTAGCTTTGCCTACTACCTTACGCATTCCTAACTCGTTCCATGTTTCGTTGCTGAAACCTCTAGTTTGTAACAGATTCTCCTCCACGATCGCCCCTCCTCGCTCTGTTCAGGTGGAGGGTCAGGAGGAGTATGAGGTCAATTCCATCGTCGATTCTCGAATCTCCCGGGGGAAAGTACAATATCTGGTCGATTGGAGAGGATATGGTCCTGAGGAGAGAAGTTGGGTACCTCAGGAGGATGTTCATGCTCCCCGTCTCCGCAGGGCATTTCACTCTCGCTTCCCTTCTCGTCCTGGTTACTTCCGCCCGGTGGGCGTATCTGAGAGGGGGGGTACTGTCAGGGTACCTGAGGTCTCTACCTCCGAGAGAGGTAGAGACTTAGTCGTTCATCCATCCGGACGGCCTGATTTCCCTCTTCCTCGCGGTCCATCCGGTCATGCAAAGCCGGCCGCGAGGGAGTGACTCCCTTTTATAGCATGACGCCCGGAGGTCGACGTCAGGACGTCAACACGGAACGACCTGTCACTCAATTGGTTCAGGACCAATCAGGACTCGACGGAGGTGTGTCTACTTATCTGAACAGGGCATTTAACAGTGCTTCTTTCATTAGCTCATTGCCCTGTCGTGGTTCTAGCTTGTTCTAGTCACTCAGTGCTCGTATTTTCTAGTTATCCCTTTTGGTTTTGACCCGGCTTGTTTGCTCTATTCTGCTTATCTCTGTTACCCTTGATTCGGCTTGTCTATCGCTTACCTGTCTTCTGTTACCCTCGACCTCGGCTTGTCTTTGACTATTCTCTACTGTACTACTTACGTTAGTCCGGCCATTCTAAGGTCCGGTATACGTATCTGGCTACTGTTTTTACTCTGCGTGTTGGATCCCTGTCCCGATCCTGACAACAACTCCTGATCCCCAACATTACCCCTCCCTCCTATTTTGAACGGCACCCGTCAGGGCTGCCCCCTCTCCCCCCTCTTATTCGCCTAATCCCTTGAACCCCTCCTAGAGACCATACGAACCAACCCACACATCACAGGACTCCGCATCAGAGACGAAACATTCACCGTTGCCGCATGCGCAGACGACATCCTCCTCACCCTAACCAACCCCATCCCAACCCTGACTGCCCTCCTATCCACCCTCCAAGACTACTCAGCAATCTCAGGATATCAATTAAACGCCACAAAATCAGACCTCATGCCGCTCCACCTCACTGACTCCAACATCCACACTCTGAAACAAAAATTCCCTTTCCGCATCCGCCCAACAAAAATCACATACCTAGGCGTCCAAATTACCAGTGACACCACCGCCCTCTACTCAGCCAATTACCCCCCCTATTCCAGAAAGCATTCTCAGATCTCGAACGCTGGAAACCGATGGCTATCTCCTGGCTCGGGAGAATAGCTTCGATTAAAATGAATCTCCTACCTAAATTCCTTTACGCATTCCAGGCATTACCCATCCCTTGTAAAAAAAAAATGACCTTAAACTCCTACAAACAGCTATAGACAGATTTATTTGGAACGGGAAGAAACCCAGAGTCCGCAGAGCCACCTTGTATGTACCTACACCATATGGAGGACTGGGCCTTCCCAACCTCACACACTATCTAAATGCAGCCCACCTGACGCAAATCCAACATTGGCATCTTCCCCCCGCACACAAACGGTGGGTGGACTTAGAACACTCCATTTTTGGCAAAGACCACCCCTCCCAATACATGTGGCTCCCGAGACAGCATAGACCACTACCACCCCCCACATCCCCAACGATCACCTACTCCCTGGACCTCTGGGACCACCTCAGCGAAAATTCGATTTATCCACAGGCATATCCCCCCTCACTCCAATACTCCGCAACAAAATGTTCCCGCCCGGTCTCACACCACAACACTACACCCATTTCGAAGACAGGGACATAGTCAGACTAGGCCACCTTTACCCCAATGGCAAACTCCTGCAATACGCAGAAATTCCCGACCCAGAAACCTTAACCACATTTGATTATTTTAGGTACCTCCAACTCCGAAGCTTCGCCACAACAGACACAGTCCGAATAGCAGCCACCTCGACCCTGACTGGGTTCGAAAGAGACACCCTCCGCTCACCAACTAGGAAAAGCCAAATATCAGCCCTATACACGACACTAACCACACATCACACCCAGGTAGCCCTCCCATACATCACAGCATGGGAGTCGGACTTAGGACCCCCAGCAGACTCAACTGACTGGACGGACGTCTGGTCATCCATTAAATCCATCTCCACCTGCGTCACTCACAAAGAGCAGGCTTATAAGATGCTCTTCAGATGGTACCTCACCCCTTGCCGCTTAAAAGCAATGAAACAAATCCCCACTAACCTCTGCTGGAAACTGTGTGGCGACACCGGCACCTTCCTCCACTGCTGGTGGACATGCCCCAAACTCTCCCCCCTCTGGAACACAATCACAACACTCCTATCCAGAATACTCACCAAACCTGTACCTCTAGACCCGTGGGCCCTACTACTCTCTAAACCCTTGGACACCTTCACCCGTAACGAAAACAAACTCATCGCAAGAGTGGCCCAAGCCACTCGGAGAGCAATCGCTGAAGTCTGGTCCACACAACATATACCCACCCATCCCCAAATACACACTAAAATAACTGACAGCATTGATATGGATAGGCTCACAGCACAAATACATGACACCCCAAAATCATTTCACAAAGTCTGGGACCCATGGCTAGAAGGACACAGCTCCCTTCCATGGTAACATACCACGATCTCATACAGCTATGCCACCACCTCTGATGCAACAACTACCAACTTGACCCCCCACCCCTCCCACCCTACTTGGGGTCCTGGTTGGGACCCAAGGAGGCAGCACCACTCCCCTCATCCGTCAGGCACCCCCCCACTGCCCACCTACCCAACTACCCCTCGACCACTGCACCATACCCAACTGCCTGGCTCTGCCGACGCAGCCGCACTCATCAAATATTACTACGAAGGCAACCCCTACACCAGCAAATCCCCCTATAAACGACCATCACCAGAACCCCTGACATTGATGACTCATAAGCCATACCACAACTCGCAACAGTAGAAAGGCCGACTGTATAGCCCGCTACCCAGCCGGGGACCTTACGCCCCTACCGAGTCCCCCCATTGGGATGAGTAGACAATCAACCTGTACAAAAAGGTCGGACTCACGACCCCGAACAAAAATCCCGGCCCACCATTGATGGTATAGCACATAATAACAAAACTGAAATGTCAGAATTATCCGAAGATAACACAATGTCGTACCTCACCGTTGTTACCCCTGTTTTTTATCATAACTAACCCCGTATCTCTCACTTCTGTACAACTGTTCACATGATTTGATGTTTAAAAGTGAAAAATACTGATTCTTTAAAAATGTGCATGTCTACTCAAGGCCACTGCTTAATATATTTCTGATGTAGAATTATTTAAAAATCTTTATTGCACCTGTATTGAATTATTGTACTAACTCCATTTTAATCTCACATAACCTCACATTATGACAGACCCTCCATTTTGTCTACATTACATGACAGAATTTCCCAGCAACATTTAGTACAATGAACAGAGACTGTATTTTCTATAAAGACATGACTAACCCCGGAATTGCTGAATCTCCTGTAATTTGCAACATAGTATAATCTGAAGGCCATGAGAACACTGTACTAATGAAATGTTCTATTCATAAAAGAACCTTGCACCTGACCACGAGACTGACATCACTAACTACCCAAAATGGCTAGCCGCCAGATTCCCCCTCCCATCGAGTAAAGACGACATCCCATGATGGGAGGGTGCCCCACTAGTCACTCAAATCCCTGAGCCAATTAATAATATTGATGGGTGGACACTGACATTTAACATTTAATCCAATTAATGATGTTTATTTGTTATTATCTGATATTCAATGCTGATGTCATTTTGCCTTTAAAAGGGTCTGCATACCCGTTTTCTAACCAGATGCCATTAAATTTTCTGAAGTGCTTTTAACCTGAACTCCATGTGTCAGTGTGAACTTACTTCTGCGTATACGCAATTTAATCATCTCAGATTTGGACAGGAACAGATAGACATTTAAACATATTTGTTTATTTCTAAATTAATCTACATCAATTTGGCGCCCAGAACGTGGGGCATCGGGCTATGGCCTCTGGCCGGTAAGCCGTCCTAAGGAAGACGCTGTTGAACGGAGGAATCCGGGGGGAAAGGGAGACTGATCACCTCCGATTACACGGTAGAGACTTCTGCAGAGCCACCGGTATGTTCCGGCCCCTTTGATTGACCCGTCCACGTGTCTGTGACTGCTTCCCGGGAGGACATCAAAGACAGGTAATATCTTGCCCGGTGTCTTGTTACTCACTTGTTTACCTGCATTTAGTCTATCTGTTGCCTGGGTGTGTTTGAATTGGCCTGTTCTAGTTTAAGTGCCCGGGTTGAGTGTTTATTTGTTTCCCCTTTTTGGGATAAAAGGGGGGTGGACCTGTGGTAGTTTGCCTGGGGGTCCTATGTTTGTCTGTTTACCCCTTTTGGGATAAAGGGGGGTGGACCCGGGGGTGTTTGCCTGGTGTCCTCTGCTGCCTGTTTACTCCTTTTAGGAGCCACGTGGCTGTGGCTGTAGGGAAAAAGGGGGGTGGACCTGTGGAAGTTTTCCTGGGGGTCTTCTTTGCCTGTTTACCTCTTTTAGGAGCCTCGTGGCTGTGGCTGTAAGGAAAAAGAGGGGTGTTGGATCTGTGGAGATTGTGTAGACTCATAGTTTCCTGGGGATCCTTCTGGTGTCACTTTGATAGCCTAGCTAGCCTCATTGTGCACATAGCTCTGCTTGCAGAGAGGTGGTACCCTCCAGCTTTGAGCGCTGAGCTGGAGTCATTCCAATTGTTATTTGTGGTGCGTGTATTCGGGCAGGCATTGCTGTCTCCATCACCACGGGGTAGTGAGACTTATGAGTGGGTTCATAGGGGCGCTACGGGGGTGAGGATAGAGGTGGCCACACTTAGTGGACTGCTGTAACGAGGGAGGCTTACGGATCTCGGACCGGTGTCAGTTGTTTTCCGTGGCCGCTGGTAGTGAGACTTGAGGAAGTCATTCTCCGAGCGGGGACACTACGAGGTTGAGGGAGGTGACTTTGGTCACACGAGTAAAGGAAAGGGATTACTGTTGATTTTATTTGAACTGTGATGCATGCACTGTATTTCAATTGTATTGTTGTTTTTTGTTTAATTAGGAGTCATTCAAACTCCTGTGTCTGTCTCTAAAATTTCACCTTACTTTGTACTTTTCCTATACTTCCTGTATTATTACTCTATCCACTCCTATTTCTCTTGATAGAGAAGTGATTGGTCACACACTTCTCACCCCGCTCCAATCCGTGACTACCACCTCGGGTAGGCGGATTTAGTGACTGGTCTACGTTTTGGGAAGACGCACTTAAGGGGGACCCACCCTTCTTGAGTGGCAGTCGAGCATTGTAGACGTTCTGCTTCATTTTTCTTTCCCTATATCTGGGACTCCTGTATAGGGGGGATATGGGACAGGAATTGAGTAAGCCCAGTAGGGGCTGGCTCGCATGTGATTTAGTTGAAGACAGAGAGGGAGAGGAGATGGTTAAAGGTGTTGAAAAGATTGCTATTGCGGACTGCTGAAGCATGGTACAGAGTACTGAAGGCTATTCAGCAGGAAGGTTGGGTTGAGGAAGAACTAGATCACAAAGGGTTAAGAATGTATGTATATCATAATAATTGTTTTTGTATTTTGTGTTAGCCATTACCCTGGTAGAGGGTGGGGGTTTTGTATTGAGTTGCACTGAGAGTATTACTAAATGTTGTGTTTTTGTGTCTCTTTGCTTTTGCAATAACTGTAACGTGGCTATCCTTCTGTCTTGTTACTGTACAGCATTGACATGGTTAAAGAGATTCTGCTGGCAGTCTCTCTCCCACTTCCCCCGCCTTCCCCCGCCTCTCTCTCTTGCTTTCTGTGAGACGCGAGGGGGATGGAGGGGGGGTTGCGTGCTTGCAAATTCAGATTTGTCTCTTCCGTAGAGTTATTCAGAAACTACTGATAAGACTTAGCAATGGAATTTTTGCTAGAAAATATTCTAATTGTGTATTTTGCTACTTACATAGGAGTGATGTGTCGTATAGGAGGTTTCTAGGGTTTGTGTGTTGTTGTTGTTGTTGTTGCCATTTGTGTGACGCCAGTGTCAGGATCGGGACAGGGATCCAACACGCAGAGTACAAACAGGTACAGGGTACGTATACCGGACCTTAGAATGGCCGGACTAACGTAAGTAGTAGTAAAGAATGGTCTAGAGACAAGCCGAGGTCGAGGGAACGAGAGAGCAGGTAAACGAGAGGCAAGCCGAGTCAAAGGGTAATAGAGGTAAACGAGGTAGAACAGACAAGCCGGGTCAAAACCAAAGAAACTAACAGAATACAAGAGCACTGAGTGACTAGACAAGCTAGAACCACGACAGGGCAATGAACAAACGTAGAAAGCCCTCTTTTATACCCTGATTCTAAACAGGTAATCACGCCCCCGACGAATCCTCATTCGTGCTTGGGGCTTGATTGACAGATCGGGTTGGGTTGTCGTCATGACGTCGGCTACTGAACGCCGCGTCATAAAAGGAAGTGGATCCCTCGCGGCCGGCGTGTAAACGACCGAGGGAACCGCGAGGAACGAGGGATTCAACCCTTTTGCGAGGAAGAACGTCCAAGTGTCTCACCTCCACAGAGGTAGAGACAGCAGGTACCCTGACAGTACCCCCCCCTCAGAAACGCCCACCGGGCGGAAGGAACCGGGACGAGATGGAAAACGGGAGTGAAAAGCCCTGCGGAGGCAAGGCGCATGCACATCCTCCTGAGGTATCCAAGACCTCTCCTCAGGACCATATCCCTTCCAATCAACCAGATATTGTAACTTCCCCCAGGAGATACGAGAATCGATGATGGAATTGATTTCATACTCCTCTTGTCCCTCAACCTGAACAGAGCGAGGAGAGGATGCCGTGGAGGAAAACTTGTTACATATTAGGGGTTTTAACAAGGAAACATGAAAGGAGTTAGGAATGCGTAAGGCAGATGGAAGAGCCAGACGATACGCAACTGGGTTAATTCGAGTCAGGACCCTGTAAGGTCCAATGTAACGAGGAGCGAATTTCATAGAAGGAACCTTCAAGCGAATGTTTTTGGTACTCAACCATACCCTGTCCCCTGGAACAAAGACTGGAGCCGCCCTTCTATGTTTATCAGCGTGTTTCTTGAACAACATGGAATTATGCAGAAGAATTTGTCGAGTCTGATCCCACAACTTCCTCAGATTGGCAACATGAACATCAACCGACGGTACTCCTTGGGAAGGAGAAACCGAGGGAAGAATGGAGGGATGAAAGCCATAATTCATGAAAAAGGGGCTAGAACGAGTAGAATCACAAACGAGATTGTTGTGTTCGAACTCTGCCCAAGGAATCAGACCAACCCAATCGTCCTGGTGTTTGGAAACGAAACAACGCAAATATTGTTCGATCTTTTGATTAGTGCGTTCAGCAGCTCCGTTAGACTGGGGATGATAGGCAGAAGAGAAATTCAATGTGATACCCATTTGAGAGCCGAATGACTTCCAAAAACGGGAAACAAATTGGGAACCTCTATCAGAAACAATTTCGGAAGGTATCCCATGTAAACGAAATATCTCTTTAGCGAATATCTCAGCCAATTCAGGGGAAGATGGAAGTTTAGGTAAGGGCACGAAATGAGCCATCTTAGTAAACCTGTCAACCACCGTGAGAATCACAGTCTGTTTTTTAGAAACAGGTAAATCGACAATGAAGTCCATAGCCAAACAGGTCCATGGTTTCTCGGGAATTTCCAAGGGATGCAAAAGCCCACAAGGAAGCGTCTGAGGTCGTTTAGTCTTCATACAGACCTCACATGCTTCGACGAAATCCCTAATATCTTTACGTAAGGTGGGCCACCAGAAATCTTTGGCTATTAAGGAGCATGTCTTACAAATGCCAGGATGCCCAGCCACCTTACTATTGTGAAAGCATTGTAGCAGTTCTAGTTGGAGTTCAGCAGGAACAAAATGCCGTGACTCAGGACTCTGTCTAGGAGCCAGATGTTGTAGCTTCATAATCTCGGCAAGCAACGGAGAATGAATCCTGAGGCTAGTGTTGGCGATAATATTGCACTTGGGAACTATAGAAGAGAAAACCGTCTCAGATATAGTAGAAGGTTCATGTTGGCGAGACAAAGCATCGGCCTTAGAGTTCTTAGAACCAGGTCTATAAGTGAGCACGTAATTGAAATGGGTGAGGAACAAGGACCAACGAGCTTGTCTGGCGGATAAGCGCTTGGCCTCCCCAATATAAGACAAGTTCTTGTGATCCGTCAGAATAGTAACAGGATGCAAGGTCCCCTCCAATAAATGTCTCCACTCCTTTAAGGCCATGATAACAGCTAGTAGTTCCCTGTCACCAATATCATATCTGCTTTCAGTCCCAGATAGTTTCTTGGAAAAAAAACCACATGGATGTAATGGTTTATCCATGCCTAACCTTTGAGACAAGATGGCACCTATACCTGTCTCTGAGGCGTCTACCTTGAGTAGGAAAGGTAAAGTTGTATCGGGGTGAACTAAAATTGGTGCAGAAGCAAAAAGTTCCTTAAGTGTCTTGAAGGCAACGAGAGCTTCAGTAGACCAAGTCTTAGTGTCAGCCCCCTGTCTGGTCATATTGGTAATAGGAGCAATAATGGAAGAGTATCCTTTAATGAAGCGCCTATAATAATTGGAGAATCCAATAAACCTCTGAATGGCCTTGAGACCCCTAGGTAATGGCCAATCTAAAATAGACTGGAGTTTATCCGGATCCATTTTAAAGCCTTCCCCAGAAATCACGTAACCAAGAAAGTTTATCTGAGATTGATCAAAACTACATTTCTCCAATTTGCAGTACAATCCATGTTGTAGGAGTTTGCGCAATACCCTTCTGACTTGTCTGTGGTGGGTCTCAATTTCTCTAGAGTGTATTAGTATATCATCTAAATATACAATAACACAATCCTGTTGAAATTCCCTAAGAACTTCATTGATCAGATCCTGAAATACTGCCGGTGCATTACAGAGCCCAAAAGGCATTACCGTGTACTCATAGTGCCCATATCGAGTATTGAACGCTGTTTTCCACTCGTCTCCCTGCTGAATTCTCACCAAGTTATACGCCCCTCTGAGATCTAACTTGGTGAAAATCTTGGAACCCTTTAAACGATCAAAGAGCTCAGTAATCAAGGGAATTGGGTATGCATTTCTGATAGTTATTTTATTCAAACCTCGGTAATCAATGCAAGGCCTTAACGTGCCATCCTTTTTATTCACAAAAAAAAAAACGGCCCCGGCAGGCGAGGATGATCTCCTAATGAATCCCTTGTCTAGATTCTCACGGATATATTCCTCTAAGACTAAGTTCTCCTTAGTGGATAAAGGATATACATTGCCCCTCGGAGGCATAGTACCAGGTAGGAGATTAATCTTGCAATCAAAGGACCTGTGTGGAGGTAAAGTATCAGCATTCTTCTTGTCAAAGACTGCCTTTAAATCTATGTATCGAGACGGTATTTGTAAGTCTGTAGACTGGGTGGAGTTAACCGGTGTATTACCTACGCAAAGTGGTGAGACTTTCTGTAAACACCAGTCTTGGCAACCCTGACCCCATGAAGTTATCTCCCCTAGCTCCCAATCAATAATAGGGTTATGTTTCTTTAACCATGGATACCCCAGAACTATAGGAACAGAAGGGGAAGAGATAAGCATAAGGGATATATCCTCCTCGTGTAAGATACCAACAGTCAAAATAACAGGTATAGTCTCATGAGAAATCACAGGTTCAGATAATGGTCTACCATCTATGGCCTCAACGGCCAAGGGAGTATCTCTTAGCTGAGATGGGATAGAGTGTTTAGAAACAAAAACTTGGTCGATAAAGCTCTCAGCAGCTCCGGAGTCTATCAATGCCATAGTCTTTATTACTCCCTTCTCCCATGCTAAAGAAACCGGTAGTAGAAGCCTGTGATCTTTATAATTGTGTATAGAGGACAAAATAGAAACACCCAAGGCCTGTCCTCTAGAGAAACTTAGGTGCGAGCGTTTCCCGGACGATTAGGACAATTTAGGCGAAGGTGCCCTCTTACTCCACAATACATACACAATCCCTCCTTTCTTCTGTACTGTCTCTCCTCTTCTGAGAGGCGAGTATTGCCTATTTGCATAGGTTCAGAAAAAACTGGGATAGTGGTTTGAGGACTTTGAAATAAAGGCGCTAGTTTAAAGGAAGGTCTACGCATATTATCACGAGTGTTCTGTCTCTCTCTTAAACGTTCGTCAATACGAGAAATAAAAGAAATTAAATCCTCCAAATTTTCAGGGAGCTCTCTAGTAGCCACCTCGTCTAGGATTACATCAGATAATCCGTTTACAAATACGTCTATATAGGCCTGTTCATTCCACTTAACTTCTGCCGCCAAAGACCTGAACTCTAGTGCATAATCCACAAGGGTTTGGTTATCTTGTCTAAGGCGCAATAGTAATCTAGCTGCATTGACCTTTCTACCTGGAGGGTCAAAAGTTCTTCTAAAAGCAGCGACAAAGGCATTATAATTATAGACTAACGGATTCTCATTCTCCCACAGAGGATTGGCCCATCTCAGAGCCTTATCAATGAGGAGTGTGATAATGAATCCAACCTTTGCCCTATCTGTAGGGTAAGAGCGAGGTTGTAATTCAAAATGAATACCAATTTGGTTTAAGAAACCACGGCACTTCTCCGGAGAACCACCATAACGTACAGGAGGTGTAATACGGGAAGAAGCACCTACAGTGGCTACTTCTAGACCTGAACTTACAGGAGAGATGGACGTAGCTCGCATCTCCTCCGGTGGATTACTAGATCGAGATAATAAAGCTTGCAGCGCTAGAGCCATCTGGTCCATTCTGTGATCCATGGCATCAAATCTAGAATCGGAAGGACCAACCTGAGTGTTTGTACCTGCAGGATCCATGGCCCTGTCGTAATGTCAGGATCGGGACAGGGATCCAACACGCAGAGTACAAACAGGTACAGGGTACGTATACCGGACCTTAGAATGGCCGGACTAACGTAAGTAGTAGTAAAGAATGGTCTAGAGACAAACCGAGGTCGAGGGAACGAGAGAGCAGGTAAACGAGAGGCAAGCCGAGTCAAAGGGTAATAGAGGTAAACGAGGTAGAACAGACAAGCCGGGTCAAAACCAAAGAAACTAACAGAATACAAGAGCACTGAGTGACTAGACAAGCTAGAACCACGACAGGGCAATGAACAAACGTAGAAAGCCCTCTTTTATACCCTGATTCTAAACAGGTAATCACGCCCCCGACGAATCCTCTTCGTGCTTGGGGCTTGATTGACAGATCGGGTTGGGTTGTCGTCATGACGTCGGCTACTGAACGCCGTGTATATGTATTTGGACGTGTTGGGTGATTAATAGCTGGTGAATGATGGGGGAGGTTAGTTGCATCCCGTGAGTTTATTTTTGCACCATGTTATTCCAAAGCTTCACGGGCTGTTAAATGTATAATGTTTTCATTTGTCTTATTTAATCCGTCAAGTCTGTCCATAGTTTAGTATTTCATTTTGCCGAACAGAATGTTGCTTCTCTGATTTATTTTATTAGGCTATAACTTAGTGTAGAAATGCCCTAAAAGAAAATGGCCCCTAGAACAAAAGAAGGTTGTCCTTAGTACCCACGCCTCCTCCTGCCCTCACTCTGCCCTTACCATATCAGTGAGGTCATATCCGCCCATATATCGTGTCATGCTCATCCTATCTTAAAGACATGCTGTTTTCCTTAAATTCCTGCATATTATGAACAAGAAAGTTACAATTACTAAAATAATCCTGCTATTAGTTTCCCTATATCAGGAAAGTGTCTGTGACAAGTGATGGTTAATATGTAGATAGAATATATATGTCTATCGATTCACGTGTAAGTAACAAGTGTGTTTGAACTTTGTGTACAAAGATTGATAACATGCTGGAAGAAGGGTTATCTTAAAGAACATTTACTAAAAGAAATTTCTAATAAACCAAGATTTCTTGAACAAATGGTAATACAATTAAGGATTGGTTTAAAAATGTTTTGATCTAATTGAAAAGGAACCAGTTAACATTGTAAGCATAACTATTAACAAATGAATAAGGTGGGAGTGTGTTCCAATCTGTTTTTTGTACTGGATAATGTTTGCCTCCAAGATTAAAAGACTGACTAACATAATTTTTGTTGTAAGCCCAGATATTTTATTATTGCATATGCGTAGGAATTGAGACTTTGGGCATTATAGTGTATTAATTCTAGATCTGTTACTAGCAGCAAGTGCTTAGCCTTATGCCTATCCCACGCATGCTTAAACACTTCTACTGAGTTAACCTCTACCACTCCAGTTGGAAGGCTATTCCATGCATCCACTACCCTCTCAGTAATGTAATACTTCCTGATATTATATATATTTTTTTTTAATTCTTTATTTTTGTAGTGCATATGACGGTAACATACAAGCACATGGTACCCCAAAGGCAATCCACGTGTATATTGCAAAACAAAGATTACATAGTATAGAGAGCATTGGGGTGTAGTAGTACTGTGCACTATTTTTTATATATATGTGATCACGCTTAAATCATGCTGAGTAGGTATTGTATAGATTGCGATTCTATGAGATATCAAGAAAATATACAGGAAGATAGCTTTGCGTTAGATTTATACGGTTACGTGCAGGTAATAAGCTTATTTTAGGTAAGTACATGCTTAGGTATGAACGATTTATTTTCACCCCTTACTCCCCTTAGCCACACATGGATGCAGTAGGTAAAGCTCGAGAGATATACTGTCAAGCCCTAGCCGCTGATAGCTATACATGAATACAGAAAATACTTAAAATACAGTAAGGCAGGTAGCATTTCGTTATATTTACACTAGGGAGGGTAAGGACTATTCAGATCATGCTTAGAAGGTCCCTTTGTGTCTGGAAAGTCCTGCCTTCTGTGGAGTCAATTTGGTCTCCTTGTTGTCTGGTGTTCAGCTCGCGTTGCGGCTGCTGTGGGCTGGCTAGCCGGTGCTGCATGGGGTGCTTTGCGACATCGGATTTTCTGGGCTTGGACCCCGGAGTTTCCAAGTGGTGATGTGGTGCAGAGTGAGGGCTGATATGCTCTGCCGGACTGGTGGTTGCAGGCTTGGTGCATTGTGCCCTTTTTCCCGCCACTGGTTGCTGATCCCTCTCCTTACCGGAGCTGAGAGCCTGAGGAGGGATCCACGAGGTAAGTGTCCCAGTATGGTGCCTTTTTGCAGGTACACGGCTGGAGTCTATGGGTGTTTGATCCTGCAGCGCTATGGAGCCGCGTTGGATGCGGCGGTCGTGGGGTAGTTCTCTCCTGCCGAGATCTTGAGGTTAAGTGTGTTCCCCGCCATTTTAAGATCTGGCAGTACTGCAAGGCCTCCGTCCCATTCGTGGCGGTCAGGGTGTCAGGGTGAGGACCGGGATCACCCCCCCGGTCCAGGGGGGGGGGGGGAACAGGGCCGGTTCCTCGAGGGCCCAGGCCCCCGGCTGGGTACCATTCGGCGGGATAGCGGGGCAGCGGCCGTCCGCTCCGCTCACCGCTGGAGTAGGCCTCAATTTCAGCCTCGAAGATTACCCTCCCAGGGGACTAAAACTCAGCGAGCTAGCCTCTCCCTGGGTCCCGGGCACTATGCCCATCGAGGGCCGCCACTGCCGGTCGGAATATGTGGCCAAAACTGCAGATTAATCGCTGAAAAGCTCATGTTTTGCTGGAGCTGGTCTGTCTTGCGACCGTCCAGCTCGGCGTCCGGCCCCGCCCCCCCTGATATTATTTTTAAACCTTTGTCCCTCTATTTTTGAGACTATGTCCTCTTGTTGTGGTGGTTTTCCTTCTTTTAAATATAGTCTCCACTTTCACTGTGTTGTTTCCCTTTATGTATTTAAAATGCTTTTATCATATTTCCCCTGTCTCGTCCTTTCACCAAGCTATACCTGTTAAGATCCTTTAACCTTTCCTGGTGAATTTTATCCTGCAATCCATGAACCAGTTTAGTAGCCCTTCTTTGAACTCTCTTTAAGGTATCCATATCCTTCTGAAGATATGGTCTCCAGTACTGTATCCAGTACTCTAAGTGAGGTCTCACCAGTGTTCTGTACAATGGCATGAGCATTTCCCTCTTCCTACTGCTCATACCTCTCCCTATGCAACCAAGCATTCTGCTAGCATTTTCTGCTGCTCTATTACATTGTACATTGCTATTAACAGCCAGAAACTGGAGAACAAGAAATGTGAATTAATGTATAGCTATTTATAAGCTTAACAAAATCTCCATTATCTTTTTCATTTATTTTGCAGAAGACAATGCTATTTGTCTCTTTTGTATGTTTTAAAAATACATTATCAGTGAAGAGTAGAATAAATTTTATCCCATTTGCGAGACATAAAATTGTGATAATGTATATTTGTGATATAAGTAGGAATTACATTTTGAGATGTTAGATATAAATTAATAAAATAAAGAACGAGAGTCAGGGATAGCGTCTGTCTCCACGGGCACAAGTCTGGTGTGGGAGAAGTGGTGGGCTAACCACTGCGGGACACCCACGGAGTGAAACGTTCGAGGCCTGTGCAGACAAGATGAGTATGTTAGCCTTTTATTATTTTTCTCTAGGGAAAGCATAGGGCCAGTTAATAGTTGTTGTACATGGGCTATTTGCAGCCTCCATTGCATTTCTACCTAGTCTTGATTTCTGATGTATCCTCCATTGCTACATCACCTGTCTGCTCCCTTACCTACCCACCCCCGCTTACTCCTTCCACCGATCCCTCCCCTTCATCTACAGTCTCCCACTTTCTCCTTCTCCTCCTCCCCTACTCCACCTTCTCCTCTCTCCTCCTACTTCTCCTCTATTCCTCCTCCCTCTACTCCACCTTCTCCTCCTCTTACTCCTTCTTCCTCTTTCTACTCCTCCCTCTACTCCACTTTCTCCTTCTCCTCCTCCTCTACTCCACCTTCTCCTCTCTCCTCCTACTTCTCCTCTATTCCTCCTTCTCCTCCTCCTACTCCTCCCTCTACTCCACTTTCTCCTCCTACTCCTCCCTCTACTCCACCTTCTCCTCTCTCCTCCTACTTCTCCTCTATTCCTCCTCCTACTCCTCCCTCTACTCCACCTTCTCCTCCTCTTACTCCTTCTTCCTCTTTCTACTCCTCCCTCTACTCCACTTTCTCCTTCTCCTCCTCCTCTACTCCACCTTTTCCTCTCTCCTCCTACTTCTCCTCTATTCCTCCTTCTCCTCCTCCTACTCCTCCCTCTACTCCACTTTCTCCTTCTACTCCACCTTCTCCTCTCTCCTCCTACTTCTCCTCTATTCCTCCTTCTCCTCCTCCTACTCCTCCCTCTACTCCACCTTCTCCTCCTCCTCCTTCTTCCTGCTCTTACTCCTCCCTCCTCTTTCTACTCCTCCCTCTACTCCACCTTCTCCTCCTCCTACTCCACCTTCTCCTCCTCCTACTCCACCTTCTCCTCCTCCTACTCCACCTTCTCCTCTTCCTACTTCCCCTGTCCTTCCTACTCCACCTTCTTCCCCTCTCGCTCTATCCACTACTCATTCCTCCATCTCCCCACTACCATATCTATATCCTTTATATGCTTCCTCCCTTCTTATTCCTTACCAATTTCCTCCGCTCATAGACAACTCTGCCTCTACCTGACAACATTATATTTTGAAGAAAAGTTGCTCTGGCCACTCTTCCGCCACTTCCCAGGGGGAAATACCACACTAACGAAAAATTATTCTAACAAAAAATTATTCAGACTGGTGGAGGTGCACTTCATCATGAAAGAACTGTTTTGGGCACTCTCAAGGAAATAGTGCGGTCCTGACCCAGATTCCCATGTAAGTACGACACCTGTAAGGGAGGTGGCTGTCCCTCATGTTTTTTCTTCACTAAGTCCCCAGAAATCTCATGAAAGGAACCTGACTCATTAGAACAAAACATGAAACACTAACAATCAATTTACAACTCTCTACAGAGGGGGGTCAGCAAGAGAACTGTAAATAGAAAGACAAATACCCCCCAATCTCACACAGAAATAGGTGAGGAAACCTCTTCTACTGCTCCTCATGGTTGCTTTGAACAGATGAAAGAAGAAACAAGACACCTTTCAACAGAGCATGCAGTAGCTTTACCAGATCCTGACTCCACTCTGTTTGCGGATAAAGAGGAAAGGTACCATACTGGATTTGCTGTTGCTACAGAAGATCAGGTACGTCAAGCATCTTCACTTTCCTCGCCCACATCTGCTCGAGACGCTGAATTGACAGCCTTCTCAGTGGCATACAAAATGCCTGAAGGAAGACATGCCAATACCTACACTGACTCAAGATATGCCCTGGGTGCAGCACATTATTTTGGATCAATCTGGAAGATAAGAAGCACCACTCAGCTGACCAAGCTGCCAACCAAGCCACAAGTGCACCAAGGGAAGTGGACAGAAGGGTGTCCGCTGAAGAAACTTCTATACTCACCATGTAGATCCTACCCACAGATCTCAAGCTT
The DNA here is from genome assembly GCF_036172605.1 of Pelobates fuscus. Classification (NCBI taxonomy): domain Eukaryota; kingdom Metazoa; phylum Chordata; class Amphibia; order Anura; family Pelobatidae; genus Pelobates; species Pelobates fuscus. The sequence continues at coordinate 128,080,696 of NC_086321.1, forward strand.
CTGAAAGAATGACAAGCAGCTGCTGACCCTGAAGAAATACAAAGCTGGAAAAACGGAAAGGGGCAACCCTTGAAGACGGGCTGTACTCCAACACTCTCAAGTTCTGTTTACCCAAAAACATGTACTGGGCAGTGGGCCCATGGAACTTTATACCTATCCAAGACCCTCATGAACTCTTTGATCTCTAAATACTCTAAAGCACCTAGAATTACTCCTCTAATCATCAGTTACTGCCGATCCTGTGTTATTTGTGCCAAGGACAGCTCAGGCAGAAGAGGAGGAGAATCCTAAGCACCTAGCTAACTCTCACTATCCCTTTCAAGAATCCAGGTGACAAAGAGCTGCTGGGTCAAATATGCACTAGTTATAATAGACATTTTGTCAGGATGGCCAGAAGCCTAGCCGGTCATCAATGTGACAACCAAGACCATATACCCAATAGTGCATTGTGAAAGTTGCAGAGATCACTCAGTGGATTCATTGTTCCAGATTCAAGACTCTCTCTCTCTCTGCAACATGGGAAGTAACATTTGTTGATTTTGACACACTTTTGACTCTAAAGGAAAAATGACTTGTTAAAACAAATAAAAAGATACCAACAAGTAGGTGTTTGATGGCCATAATAATGCCTGACCACCTGCCATCGATGGAAAGCTGAGGACCCCAAAAGGAGACCTCGTGAAGCTAAAGAGATCCAAACGCCAAGCTTCCTCAGGATTATTTGTCCATCCTGAGTTTGTGGTGATATTAATATTGACTAAATGATCCGAGTCCACCTACGCTGATGTAGCGTGGGACAGGTTTAATACTACGATGCATAAGCAAATGTGCCCTAGCCAAGGTTATTATGTCCATACACATAATACATGACAAGGTACTCTTGACACACCACATTCATGCTTCAGAACACAAAGAGGAGCACCCCTCTAAAGGGAAAGTTTGACACATATATATATTGATGCCATAGGTGTGCCAAGGGGGGTACCAGATGATTTTGCAGTAAAAGGAAAGTTTGAGTCCATTTTCCCAACCGTCACTGCTAATAATAATATTTTAATTTGCATTTATTATATCTATTGCAACCAATAACGTTTACCTGTCACCATGACTTGTTGTGCCTATACTCCAGATAACACAGGTCCATATGGTAATGTAAGCTTGTCTATTTTATGATGTCCCTCTGAAGAACTAAGAAGACTTTAAGAACCGTTACTTCATAGGGTTTTGTGCCTTTGGGCTAACCTGTCTTCTGGAACTAACCAATAAAGTTTATCTTTTTTAGAATCTAACATTTCATAGGGGGGACTGATGTAGAATTATTTAAAAATCTTTATTGCACCTGTATTGAATTATTGTACTAACTCCATTTTAATCTCACATAACCTCACATTATGACAGACCCTCCATTTTGTCTACATTACATGACAGAATTTCCCAGCAACATTTAGTACAATGAACAGAGACTGTATTTTCTATAAAGACATGACTAACCCCGGAATTGCTGAATCTCCTGTAATTTGCAACATAGTATAATCTGAAGGCCATGAGAACACTGTACTAATGAAATGTTCTATTCATAAAAGAACCTTGCACCTGACCACGAGACTGACATCACTAACTACCCAAAATGGCTAGCCGCCAGATTCCCCCTCCCATCGAGTAAAGACGACATCCCATGATGGGAGGGTGCCCCACTAGTCACTCAAATCCCTGAGCCAATTAATAATATTGATGGGTGGACACTGACATAAGCCACTTAACATTTAATCCAATTAATGATGTTTATTTGTTATTATCTGATATTCAATGATGATGTCATTTTGCCTTTAAAAGGGTCTGCATACCCGTTTTCTAACCAGATGCCATTAAATTTTCTGAAGTGCTTTTAACCTGAACTCCATGTGTCAGTGTGAACTTACTTCTGCGTATACGCAATTTAATCATCTCAGATTTGGACAGGAACAGATAGACATTTAAACATATTTATTTATTTCTAAATTAATCTACATCATTTTCATTCCTGTATTGACAAACGCTGTTGTGGCGTAAGTGTATATTCTGTAACCACCTGCACTACAAAAATAAAGAATTTATAAAAAAAAAAAAAAAAAAACAGACTGAGGGGAAAAAGAGCCACACAGAGGGGCTGGAGTAAGAAAGAGACACAGAGAGGGGCTGGGGTAAGAATGAGACACAGAAAGGGGCTGGAGGTAAAAGACACACAGAGGGGCTGGGGGGGAGTAAGATACATACAAAGGGGGTTGTAAGACACACTAAAGGGTGAATAAAATACACTAGAGCAAAAAAGGGATATGAAATTCAAAAGGGAGGTTACAACAAGACACATGTGAAGATGCATTTCTTTTAAAAGGGGGAGTGGGGGGCGGCAAAATGCATCTTTGCCTGTGTAGCTAAATCCTTGCACCGGTCCTGAGTCTACCATAAAGACAAAACTTCACAAGAGCAAATACAGAGGGTTCACCACAAGGTGCAAACAATTCATAAGCCTGAAGAATAGAAAGGTCAGATTAGATTTTGCAAAAATATTTTTTTTCTAAAAAGCCATCACAGTCCTGGAATAACATTTTTGGACAGATGAAATTAAGATCTACCTGTACCAGAATGATGGGAAGAAAAAGTATGTATAAAGCTTGGAACGGCTCATAATCCAAAGCATACCACATCATCTGTAAAACAGTGGAGGTGTGTGATGGCATGGGCATGTATGACTTCCAATGGCACTCGGTCCCTAGTGTCTATTGATGATGTGACAGAAGTAGCCGGATGAATTCTGAAGTGTACAGGGATATATTGTCTGCTGAGATTCAGCTAAATTTAGCTAACTTGATTGGACGGCTCTTCACTTTACAGGTGAATTTATGATTTATTATTGTGTTAATTAAGTGTTCTTGCATAGCAAGACCACTTAATATTATCTCACATATATATTATTCTTATTATAGCTAAATTTACCACCTTAACTCCTCCCACAGTTTTTACACTACATGGACAGTAATATACCGAAACGTGCGGATTGTTCCCAATTGGATTGCTATTACTTTGTGGAACGTTTCGCTGAATGGTACACGAAATATCGTCATTTTTGTTGCGAAATTGGTCCCATAGGAATGAATGGCGAAATGTTCAAAACTAGAATGGGAGCTGGCATAAGCTGAAAAATCAGGACATGATTTCTAAACTGCCACAACTCTCTCATTTTCAAGCCCACCTACACAAATCGTATATCAAAATGTTCAGCTATCCCTGACACTAAACATGTCAACTGCTAAGCCATAGTCCTGATAGTTTTCACAATATGACCATTTGTTTGCAACTCACGCTGTCCATTGACATTCATTGAAACTCCACTCTAGCCACCTCAAATTTGAAGGGCAATAGCTAAACTGCGACTGTACCTTCATTTTTAATATTTCAGAGACATACTATGCATCAAAATGTAGGTTTGGGTCTTGTGATTCTCACAATATAAAGCTCTTTGATGTAGGATTTATTTTTAAAATACGATCATTTGAAGATGGCAGCCGCCAGTGAATTGAGCAATTTGGAGCAGTTTGTTTTTAACTGCTCTTCTCTGCCCTATTTGAAATCTATTAGTTCCTGTTGGCAGTTGGTGGAATGTTCGAGGGATTTGAAAGATTTGAAAGCTCTTCTCTGCCCTTGCTGTAGAGTGAGTGAACCACACTCCAACCTTTCCACAGTTACTCCAGCCACTCCAACCACACAACAGTTACTCAAGCCACTCCACCCAGTTACTCCGCCCTCTCCAGTTGTAGACTACTGGTGGAGGCAAGAACACTTCACACAATTTCCCCAGAAATTGTAGCTTTTCTAGTTTGTCTTATTTCATTTGAGCCCCTGGAATAAGGAGACTGTGTACGAAATCCATTGTGGTAGCATACAGAGCCAAAATTAAAGGGACACTATAGTCACCTGAACAACTTTAGCTTAATGAAGCAGTTTTGGTGTATAGAACATACCCCTGCAGCCTCACTGCTCAATCCTCTGCCATTTAGGAGTTAAATCCCTTTGTTTATGAACCCTAGTCACACCTCCCTGCATGTGACTTGCACAGCCTTGCATAAACACTTCCTGTAAAGAGAGCCCTATTTAGGCTTTCTTTATTGCAAGTTCTGTTTAATTAAGATTTTCTTATCCCCTGCTATGTTAATAGCTTGCTAGACCCTGCAAGAGCCTCCTGTATGTGATTAAAGTTCAATTTAGAGATTGAGATACAATTATTTAAGGTAAATTACATCTGTTTGAAAGTGAAATCAGTTTTTTTTTTCATGCAGGCTCTGTCAATCATAGCCAGGGGAGGTGTGGCTAGGGCTGCATAAACAGAAACAACGTGATTTAACTCCTAAATGACAGTGAATTGAGCAGTGAAATTGCAGGGGAATGATCTATACACTAAAACTGCTTTATTTAGCTAAAGTAATTTACGTGACTGTAGTGTTCCTTTAAGAAAATTGTGTCAGGGTCCAAATATTTCCAGACCTAACTGTAGTTGTGTACTAAGTATATAAACTGTAAACTATATAATAAGCAGTGCATTTCTCCCAAACATTTAATTCTCCCCCTAAACTCACAACAATTTACTAAGCTATATTTGAATTCTGAGGTTTTTTTTTCTACAAGAATAGATAAATACTAGATAGTAATAGATAAACAATAAATAGCATAAAGGTGAAAAACAAAATATGGTTGCTAGGAATGTTGTACATGTTTGGGTAGGTCTATATGTCTGATGTTATCTGGTGTTCTTATCTAGAGCCATAAAAGTGCTCTTGTGTCAGTTAGGAGACTGGAACCCTAGACCAAAGTTCTCACCTACAAGCCACAAGTGATTGTACCTTATAATATTGTTCAAATATATGTCTTACAAAAACAGAAAAACATATAGTAAATAAAAAAATAAAAATAAAGGAACACTGCAAGAATGCTGCAGTGGTTATGGTATCAAGAGTACCCTGGCCTGGTGCCCCCTAATGTAAATAGTCATACCCTATGTTAAGAGTTTGACTTCCTACCTGGGGTCTGCTGACTGTTACTGCCATTACTGCATCTGACAACTTTTTTCCCCTCAATTTGTCGGAATTCTGCCTGTTCTATAGAGACAGTCCCAGTCTCACAGGACTAGAAATTCGTAATACAAGGAGAAATGCCCCAGCACTTGGCAATGCGTGATCTAATGGTGGTTTTATTCAGTCATCAAAAGTCAATGTCTACACACCGAAGACACTTGCTTTGAAAAAAAAAGTGTTTTTGTTGACTGAATAAAACCACCATTAGATCACATATTGGCGAGTGTTGTGATGCTTCCCCTTTTAATAAAAAGTTATTTTATGTCTAGTGGGGGGGGAGAGCCTACCTGTCTGCACTCTCACATGGTAGGACCATTTAAAAAAAAAAATTATAATTCCACTGCACTATTCAAATATGTGTGTGATTTCTCTAACAAAAGGGTGTTAGAGAGTGTTGGAGAGTGACACACACACACAAAAAAGTGAGCGATGTGCTATAAAGCAGTTGGGGTTAAATAAAATGGATAAATCTGATCTCGGCAATACTTCCATGTTACAACAACTTTGCCACCCCATGATTCCTGCACAGGTATCTAATGAAGAAATGTGGTATGCGTACATGTGCGTCTACATTTTGTCCAGCAAGCGTGTATGTATTCGGCACTGCAAGCAGTAACAAATCTGCATGCTTTGACAGGCTTTGCCCAGCATTGCATGTAAATTGTAGATCAGCAGAATCTGTTCTAACCCTTGGGTCGCAGGTTCAAATCCCGGCAGGGTTGACTCAGCCCTTCATCCTTCCGAGGTAGATAAAATGAGTACCATTAAATTGGGTGATAGTAACAACCCCTGGATGTTGGGCTAAGGTAACATCCCCAGGACGTACTTGGAAACCAGAGTAATCTGAATGTACCTTTCCTGGTTAAATACTTTGTAATTATTATTATGCTAACATAGAGTACCTATAATCTTAATTTTAGTAATGACAGGAAGTGAATATTTGCATAATCTTTCTTTACTAAAACGTCAGCAGCACAGGTCAATCAAAACTTTTAAACATATCAGAAAACAAGAGTCACTGCTATAAATAGCCCTGTGATGCATTTCCACTTCCTCTTTCTTTGTAGCGAACTAACAGTCCAGTGAACAGTATAAAATATAAGATACACCTAAAAATCAAGGCAGAGAGAAAATTCATAGGGCAACACTATATAATCAGAAAGTGGCCCCTCTGTGTAAATAATGCACTCACAAGATGTTGGAATATTAAGAGCCCATCAAGGTTTCTCTAAATGCTCAGCCACAGGGGTCCTCAATGTCCCAGGGTACATGTCAAAAGGAAAAAACTGGACATAGTACAGTAATGCTTAAATATAAATAGACACTTTAACTGAATGCACTTACAAAAAGTGAAAGATAAAAATGCTCATCAATTAGTCTCTGTGTCCCTCGGTTTCAGCCGGATAGGAGACCAAAATAAGCAATGATGCCAAGCTCAACGCGTTTCGTCTCCTAATGCAGACTTCCTCAGGAGAAAATACAATAAAATACAATAAAATGCAATTTGTAATAACAAAAACAAAACATCACATCATATCAAAGTCCGAAAATTCCTTTTTGAAGGTCCTCTCACCATTCGTTCCCCCAATCAGGGACGCTGGAGTCACCTGTTCCCAGTTTCCTCATCAGTTCCTTGCCAAATAAGGACTTCTGTTTTTTCCGTGGAACGCATATGCGTTCCACCCGCCGGTGGCCCACGGTGACGTCATCGGTCCGCGCGTGGAACGCCCATGCGCTCCACTTCGTTCAAGAGAGAGAATCTCAAAGACAAAAATGAAAGTGCTAGAGACATCAGGCAGAATCACATCGGACACTCTGTATATACATAATAGATCAAGTATACATCGAATATACATTATTAGAATAAATCAAATATACATTAATGAGCACTACTCACAGAGGAAAAAGGTTGATGGAATCACAAGCTATAGTCTTGGTAAAAAAAGGTGAAAAAAGAAGAAAAAAAGGAAAAATATAGAAGAAAAAAAAAATAAGTAAAATAAAAATAAAAATAGAAATAAAAATAAAATAGAAATAAAAATAAAAATCAAATAAAATGAAAATAAATAAAAAATAATAAATAAATAAAAAATAATACTAAATAATAAATAATAAAAAATTAAATAAAAAATAATGTATAATTAAAGAAAACAAATCAAAATCTACATTCAACCCAAACGGTTTAACCAATAAGAAAGAATATTGTAACAATATGTCCAAACATGAAATGCAGATTCTCAATGCTTTAAAAAAGAGGGATGACATGGTTATCAAAAATGCTGACAAAGGGGGGGGGGGGGGGGCATTGTTGTTATGACCGTGGAATTTTATTTGGGGAAATCTTACAGATTATTGGGAGATAAGAATACGTACACTAAACTCTCCAAGAATCCTAATGAGACTTTCAAATCTCAATTAAAGATCCTATTGGAAAAAGCAGTTCAACAAGAAGTGATAGACATCGGGATCTATAGGTTTCTCTTTCAGGAGAACCCTAGGATTCCGACCTTTTACTTCTTACCCAAAATACACAAATGTAAAGTGAACCCACCGGGCAGGCCCATCATTAGTGGCATTAATTCATTAACATCGAATCTATCCCAGTTTATTGACCATTCCTTACAAATATATCAACCCAATCCTATTTGAAAGATACCAAACACCTCCTGCAGGAGTTAGAGTCTATTGAATGGCATGAAGATTATATGTGGGCATCTTTAGACATGAGCTCACTATATACAGTGATCGACCATCAATTTGGCATACAAGCCGTTAAAGATAACCTAGATAAAGACACGTCTTTAAACCCAGCATTTGCAGGGTTTCTTCTAGAAGCCATTGAGTTCATACTAACTCACAATTTCTTCATGTTCAATGATGAATACTTCCTGCAGATCAAGGGAACAGCTATGGGCACCAGGTTTGCCCCAAGTTATGCCAATATTTTTATGGACTTTTGGGAACGTAGGTCCATTTGGGATAACAATCCATATGCGGCAAACCTGGTGCTCTGGCGTCGTTATATAGACAACATCCTTGTCATATGGAAGGGGTCTGAAGAACAACTACGTGATTTCTTTCGATATCTCAATGACAATATCCTCTCTTTAATTTTCAGTCCAGTAGCTAGTTCCACTTCTATTGATTTTTTGGATATGACCATCTTCATTGAAGATTCTCAGATCTTAACTAAACCTTATTTCAAGCCTACTGATATTAACAGCTTTATCGATTCAAAGAGTGGACACCATCAGAGATGGTTAGCAGGAGTCCCTAAGAGCCAATATACCCGGCTCAGACTAAACTGTTCCAATAAAAGCACCTTTATGGAACAAGCCGAAATTCTAACCACCAAATTTGTAGAGAAGGGATACGAGAGAGGATTATTAGACCGAGGAGTTAAAAGAATTGGGGACATCAAAAGGGGAGATCTTTTGATGAACAAAGTTAAACCAACTAATAACTCGGATAGATCCTTTGAATTTTCATTTAACACCCAATATAACTCTAAAACCTTTGCCATTAATAAAATATTTAAGAAACCCTGGAACATCCTTAAGTATGATGAATACATAGGACCTCAGCTTCCGAAATACCCAAATACTATCTATAGAAAAGGAAGGAACCTTTCTAGTTTTCTTGCTCCAAGTCTTTTTCAGAAGAAGACTAAGTTTCATAGTAACTTTAAGGGGTTTCATACCTGTGGAATATGTAAAGCCTGTAGAGGACAGCCTCTGCATACATATTCCTTTTCTAGTTCTGTCACCAAAGAGGAATTTAAGATTCAGGGACAAGTCACATGTTCCTCCACACATGTTGTGTATCTCCTCACATGTGGATGTGGAGCGCAATATGTTGGGAGAACAGTGAGGAAAGCTAAGGTACACTTTCTGGAACATAAGAATAACATACGGAAAAGGTTGTTAAATCATTCCGTTCCAGTTCATTGTAACCGTTGTCCGCTTTTTGATACACATGTTTTTTCCTGGGTGATAATAGAACAAATATCACTTGGTGTGAGGGGAGGTGATATTGTTATGAGACTCAGACAGAGGGAGGGATTTTGGATTCACAAGCTGAAAACACTTCAACCGTTTGGGTTGAATGTACATTTTGATTTGATTTGTTTTCTTTAATTATACATTATATTTATTTTATTTTTTATTATTTATTATTTATTATTTAGTATTATATTTTTCTTTTTACTTTTATTCATTTATTTATTTATTTTTATTTCATTTTTTTTCTATTTTATTTTTATTTCTATTTTTATTTTTATTTTTACTTGTTTTTTTTTCTTCTTTGTTTTTCCTTTTTTTCTTATTTTCCCCCCTTTTTTACCAAGACTATAGCTTGTGATTCCATCAACCTTTTTCCTCTGTGAGTAGTGCTCATTAATGTATATTTGATTTATTCTAATAATGTATATTCGATGTATACTTGATCTATTATGTATATACAGAGTGTCCGATGTGATTCTGCCTGATGTCTCTAGCACTTTCATTTTTGTCTTTGAGATTCTCTCTCTTGAACGAAGTGGAGCGCATGGGCGTTCCACGCGCGGACCGATGACGTCACCGTGGGCCACCGGCGGGTGGAACGCATATGCGTTCCACGGAAAAAACAGAAGTCCTTATTTGGCAAGGAACTGATGAGGAAACTGAGAACAGGTGACTCCAGCGTCCCTGATTGAGGGAACGAATGATGAGAGGACCTTCAAAAGGAATTCCGGACTTTGATATGATGTGATGTTTTATTTTTGTTATTACAAATTGCATTTTATTGTATTTTATTTTATTTGCTCCTGAGGAAGTCTCCGTTAGGAGACGAAACGCGTTGAGCTTGGCATCATTGCTTATTTTGGTCTCCTATCCGGCTGAAACCGAGGGACACAGAGACTAATTGATGAGCATTTTTATCTTTCACTTTTTGTAAGTGCATTCAATTAAAGTGTCTATTTATATTTAAGCATTACTGTACTATGTCCAGTTTTTTCCTTTTGACATGTACCCTGGGACATTGAGGACGCCTGTGGCTGAGCATTTAAAGAAACCTTGATGGGCTCTTAATATTCCGACATCTTGTGAGTGCATTATTTACACAGAGGGGCCACATTCTGATTATATAGTGTTGCCCTATGCATTTTCTCTCTGCCTTGATTTTTAGGTGTATCTTATATTTTATATTTGCATTTTGAGGACTTTTGAGGAATCCTCTTGTTACAACCTGATACATAAGGGAAGTAATTACCTTTAGTGTGTATTTATTGCTGCACCTGGGTGGTCTACATATATATATATATATTTATTATCAGTCCAGTGAACAAGTCCAACAATCGTAACTCAGTTAACGATGTGGATCCCAAGTAATCCAAACTTTGCTTGAAATGACCAAGGTGCGAAGAGTAAATCCACCGTATGGTATCAGCATTCACACTGCAAAAGAGGAGAAAAGGGTGAAAGGTTGCGAAATGGTCATATTTCATCAGTACCCCAGTGACAAATCTCTAGACATTCATGTTAGTTTGTAAAATCATGTCACTATAATGAAGTATGAAAAGGTGCAAGCAACAGTAGAAAATAATTAGAAGGGGACACAGAAGCCTGCTAGGGAGAGGAGGGGTGGGAAATATTTGCCTCCTGTCATTACTAAAATTAAGATTATAGGTACACTACGTTAGCATAATCTAAAATTTTACCACATGACAGTAGGCTTCATATTTGCATTTTTAACGCTGTGCGAAAGAAGCATGAAAAGCGCGAAAGAAGCATGAGAAGCAGGACGGAAATAGAAGATACGGAAAGTATCGTATCCGAGATCAGTCAGCCGAGCGCATAATATCCGCCAGAGAAACACCTGATGAAAAAGTTTGTGGCTGTTTGTGGCTGCCGCCCCGCGTACAGAATGCGCCCCAAACATAGATTCAACGCCCGCCAGTGATAGCAACCATCGAACCCATCTAGCGAGGGTGGTAGCTGAAACCGGCGCGTGCGGCTGGACATAGGAAATGAGTAGTTGTCCCGAGGGGGAACTCTGGAGCGGAGCCGTAACTTCCACGTATCGGAGACCAGTTTTAACCACGCAGAGACGGGGTAAAGCCGGAAAAAAATTATAAAAAAAACGAAGGCGAAAAAGTTTTTGTGTGACGCAAAATCGAAAACGAGACCCCTTCTGGGGAGAAGGAAGGACCGTCCACGTCGAAGGCCCTAACATCCAAAATCTGTCGGAAAGAGATCAGGCATAGTAGTAGAGTAAAAGTTGGCGCAGGGACAACATCGAGTTGTCTGGCCAATTTCGTAGGACAGGAACATGGGCTGCCGATATTGCAGACCATGTAACATTAACTGACCGGTAAGCCCGACCCAACGTAAAAATAGCTGATAGGAAATTCAACACGACGGGAACAGTGGCTGTAAAGGGATCGGAGTCCCTCTCCAGACACCAGCTAGACCATTCATTCCAGGCTGCCAGGTAGAAACGTCTAGTCCCCGGGGCCCACGAGTCTCAGAGGAGGTCCTTAACTGACTGCGAAAGTCCTGTGACATCCCAAGATCCCCTGAAATCATCCAGGCACGAGGTGGAGTCGGTCTTGGAGAACTAACGGATGTGGTTCCCCTTGCGGGTTGGATAACAGGAGAAGGAAATCCGTTAACCTCAGCGGGTGGTCGAGTGAGAGTTCCAATAGGTCCGGGAACAAGGCTTGGCTCGGCCAGAGGAATGTGATCAATAATAGGGATGTTCGGTGCATCCGGATTTTGTGCAGTACCCTCGCCAGCATGGAGAATGATAGGAACACATAGGCCCCTAGGGTCGTCCATGTCTAGAGAAAAGCGTCCACTGCCTCGCTTTCCGGATCTGGGAGCCAACTGAAGAACCTGGGAAGTTGACGGTTGGTCTGGGAGGCAAAGAGGTCTATCTGTAAGGGACCCCTAAGCTGGTTGAGGGTCTCGAAGACTGCCCCGGCTAGTTGCCAGTCGTTGTTGTCCCTCCAGTGACGGGAGTACCAATCCGCCATGAGGTTGGAGGTGCCGGGAGATATTCCACTGTCAACGTGATGTTCCTGGAGAGGCAGAAGGTATAAATGTCTTTGGTCACTTCTGAAAGTGCCTGAGCTCAAGCCCCGCCTAGGCGGTTGATGTACTGCACTGCCGAAATATTGTCCATGCGTAGCAATATACAACAGTTCGACATGTGTTTGGCCAAGCTGCGGATGGCAAAGGAGCCTGCTATCAATTCCAAACAGTTAATGAGCATTTCCGCCTCCTTGTGAAGCCATGGGCCACCGGTGGAGGATTCTGCGCAGTGTGCTCCCCAGCCCCAAAGGCTGGCGTCAGATTCCACTACTTGTTATTTCATAGCTTTGATAGATCCTTGTATTCTGTTCTCCTTCCTTTCCTCATTTCTTTGACACCCGCCTGTTACCAGCCACTCGTATGTACGCCTCTCCCTCCCTCACCTTAATACAATTAATACATTTCCCTCCAGCCCCTGTCTGCGATCCTCACTACTCACTGTTAACCCCTTCCTCACCAACCCCTGTCAGGCAACATCACTACCCACTGTTAACCCCTTCCTCTCCAGCTCGTGTCAGCCAACCTATCTATCCACTGTTAAGAGAGTTTGGCTGACAGGAGCTGCAGGGGAAGAGGTTAACAGTGGGTAGTGAGATTGGCTGATAGGGGCTGGAAGGGAAGGGCTTAACAGTGGGTAGAGAGGTTGCTATAGATAGATATAGATATATCCAACTTTTTCTGTATTTGAGAGTTTGTCCGCCTCTTTATATTTAAGTGTGATTTGGTATACAAGTTCTAGTGTCTGAATCCTGTATTTGTAGTGTAACTTAGGTTGAGTACTTTTTGGTACGGGCATTGGAGGCATGTGTTAAGTGATGAAAATTATATCACTAAGCTCCGGCATGCCCACTAAGGTGTGTCATTACTGATTCTCATAGAGAGTCACTGGAGCATGGCCATTGCTGCACAGTCTGGCTGAAATACAGGAAGTCAGAAAAAGCAAAAGGGGAAATGACAAGCAATCAGAGGAGCAGAAGAAAATCTGATCAAATCAAAGATCAATAAAGGTACTTCTAAAGCATTTAGTGACAATAGGTTTACTGTTGGGGCAAGTACCCATTCTGCTCTTTTAAGTTTCAACATTATTTTGACTGTATTTATGAAAGTGAACGAAAAATTTACTATTTTTTTTTTCATAGTAAATTCAACCAACAAATATATAGTGGAGAAAAGTTAAAAGTGAAACAAAACATTTTACTGTGATTAAAAAATGAGGAAATGTTCATAAATCTGTTATCACTGAAATAAATAAACAAATGACATTTTTAAAATAAACCAAATAGCTGAATATTAGGTATGTGAATTTCCACATTTAATTTTATTTTTCACACCTTCCAAACACATACTTGTTAATTATAAGTGATATGTAAGCATAATATTAACAAATTCTGGTAAGTGATAATTCCCTTTTAAAGAGATACTCTCCAAGAGGTTTTGCTGTATAAATCATTCAGAGTTAAATAACTTTGTTTATGCATCCCAAGGCACACCTTAACTGCGTGAGACTCACACACTCTCCAAACACTCTCCCTGAAAAAGAGTTTAAATACTTTAGCTTTCCTTATTGTACAGTGTGTTTAAGTTAGAGTTTCTTATGTGCTGCTCTGTTAATTGAAGATTATGCTAGTGTTAGGGTACTTATAATCTTAATTTTAATAATGACAGGAGGCGAGTATTTTGCATAACTCTCTTTTCTAAACTCCACAGCAGTAAAGAAAGTGAAAACATTTAACCAATCAAAATGCAATAGGGAGTATGATATTCACAGTAAATAGGCTCCTCCCCCTCTTTCGGAGGCGACATCATAAACAGGGAAGGAGATCCGTATAAAGTCTGAAACGATCACTAACAGATAAGAAACCAATAGAACGATGGTCTTGAGGAAGATCAGGAACAAGTATCAACGGTTGTCGTAACAAAGTCAACGGTTGAGAAAAGGGTCCAACAGGAACGGTGGAGTTCATGGGTTGAGCAGTAATCCGATTAGGGTCTCGCAGATATTCCATGCGTGCGTGAAGTTAAACTGAAAGAGAATGTGTAATGGGTTAGGCACCGGTCTCAAAACTGGTTGCGTCAATGACAACGACCCATGGATTACTAATACAATATTCTTATTTATGGATGGTTATATCCTGATAAACTCTAAATAACCATCATTAAGGGAGATGGAACATACTATATATATAAGCTGGATAGCGGTAGGTATAATATAAGAAAAAACTGTATCTACTATAGTAACTCGGAAGTTCCCCTCCTCCCCGGGTGGGAAGGGTGGGAAAATACTCGCCTCCTGTCATTATTAAAATTAAGATTATAAGTACACTAACGCTAGCATAATCTTAAATTTTTTTTTATTATTTTTTTTTTTAATTCTTTATTTTTATTGTGCACGAGATAACATACAAGCTGACGATGCCACAACAGCATAATACAAGCCTATGAAAACAAGGTATTTCACATAAATGGCATTTAGTATTGGCACATTTTGTTTTTATATGTGAATAAACAAGATTGGTATGTACGTCTAGTTGTAAGTCACCAGGGTGTCAAACAGCAACATTAGCATGCATGTGAGTAACTATGTTGTAACTTAATGTGGTGTGTGTTCTGACAGCATGGCTAGCCTGGGTAACTCTAAACCGGGAAGTAGAGCAGTAATACAAGCTGAAAACTAATGAAAACCTTTTAAGCCTGGAGGGTCTAATAGCAGGTAAGTATCATTGCTAAGGGATGGTAGCATGCGTGGAAACTGAGTAAGTGCTAGCCCTACTAAGCATATCAAGCAGTGACACGTATGTGGCAACAGGCTTATCTGGCAGATAAAACAGATTAGCTAAATCATTTGTGTCGCTGGGTATTTATCGGTTAATAATATTGCTAACATTTTAATTCCTGCCTTTTGACCCGTGATAGTCTCTCAGGGTATAGTGATGCTGTCGGCGTAGGGAGGTTTGCTCCAGTGACTCTCTGCGTGGGTTGTAAGTCCCAGGGTAGGTCGCTTGGCTTAGAGTCTCTGGGTCAGCCGATGCCCCTTCTGGAGGCTAGGTTGCCAGGTGCTGCAGGTGAGTACCGCTTTCCTGTGTCTTGAAGCAGCTGCCTGTCCGGCCTCTGCTGTGATTCGGACCCGTCCTGCTCATGTTGTCTAGCTGAGCTGCCTACCTTTTTCCTTCTGACAGGACAACGTTGGTGAGCTGCACGTGATCCAGCAATGGCAGTGGGTATCCTTTGGTCAGGATTGCATTAACCTGGGATAGGACGATGTGTGAGATGTAATGATTCACAGCCACATTCAATAATGCCACCTCGCACCCTTGGACATGTACGGCCTTCTCTGCTCGCACGGCAATTGGCAGGTGTTGTCAGCCCTGTAACGCTCCGGTTTTTACTTGCGCCGTCTGGCTGTATGTGCCACCGCTGGGTCCCATCTTTATTTGCTTGGTGCAGTCCGCCAGCCTAGCCCTGGTGCAGGCTGTCATGGCGGCCATCTTGAGAAGCGCCATGCGGTGGTCACCTCGCGTTCGGGTGAGTACTGGAGCCTGGTTTGGCGAGCTGCTCTGTTCCCTTACGGACCAGGATGACCCCCCCGGTCCAGAGGGGGGGGGGGCGCCGGACACCGGCCGGAGACCCGGGAGAGCGGCCGTCTCGTCCCGGCTCAAGCTCCTCACGCCTCGGGCCGTCATCGGGTCACGGAGCACCTCATGGAGGGTATCCCCTTGTACCTTAGAGTCTGGGGGTCAGGGTGAGTGTCGTTGCGGATGTTTCTGAAGGTTTTACCTCCAGTTAGCGCCGTTTTCCCGGTCCCAAGGCGGGAGCTCAGACCAAGCATGTCTGATCCCGTCGGCGGTCCGGCCCCGCCCCCCATAATCTTAAATTTTATCACATGACAGGAGGCTTCTTATTTTGCATTTTTTAACGCTGTATGAGTGACATGGCTGCACCGGAGTTCGGGCGGAAGTAGAATGTGCGGAACGTGGATTCTCTTGACCAGTCCGCCAAACGTAGGGTATCCGATAGCGAGGCACCCAACATGAAGGCCGAGGAGGCCATCGCGCCGCGTACCGAGTGGGCCCCGAAGGAAGCGTCCACGCCTGCTAGAGCCAGAATCCAACAAACCCATCTGGTGAGGGTGGTCGTCGAGATGGGAACGTGTGGTCTAACTTAAGATACGAGGAGTTGGCCTGAGGGTGAGGTCCGAATCGGTAGTGTAAACCTCCACGTACCGTCGTAGGGTGGAAACGACGCAGAGTTGTGGGTCTGAGGTGAAGAAGGGGTAGAACACCAACATAGAGTCCGATTTTGTGCGACGGGACACCCGGAACGTGACTCCCTCCGGGGAGATTGAGAACGCGTCTATGTCGAATACCCGAATGTCTGAATCCCTGCGGAAGGACACTAGGCAAAGCAGAACCGTGAGTTTTGCTGACAGTTGTCAAAGGGACAGGTTATCGTTATTTGGCCAGTCTCTCAAGAAACGGAGAACAACGTCTACGTCCCAGAGCCGTGAGTATTTGGGGCCTGGGGTTCGTTGCAGTCGGATGCCCCTTAGGAGTCGACACACCAGTGGATCCTTACCCACCGGGATCCCTAGTGTGGGAATGTGGGCCGCCGAGATAGCGGAGCGGACTACTTAATCGCTCTGTATGATCGACCTGTCGAGAATAGGTGAGACAGAAAGTTTAAAACGGCTGGAATAGTGGCTGTAAATGGATCGAGATTTCGTTCCATGCACCAAGTTGACCAGGAATTCCAAGCGGATAGGTAGCATCTTCTGGTTCCCGGAACCCATGAGTCCCATAGGAGGTCCCTAGCAGCCTGCGATAGTCCGCCAACTTGCCAGGTACCCCGGAAAGAGTCCAAGCCACTAGGGTGAGTCGGTTGTCTAGGATCAGTGGATGAGGGTTGCGTTTGGGATCCGTGAGGAGGTAAGGATGATGAGGTAGTAGGAGGGGATCCCTGTATGATAGTGCCAGGAGATCCGGGAACCATGGTTGTCCCCTCCATAATGGAGTGATGAGGACTAGGGAGATTTGTTGGCTTTTCAGGTAGTGGATGGTCCTTGCTATCATGGCAAAAGGAGGGAAGGCGTAGGCTCCCGTGCTCGGCCACGGTTGTAGGAATGCGTCTACTGCCTTGCTCTCCAGGTCTGGGAGCCAGCTGAAGTACACTCTTGTTTGTCTGTTGTTGCGAGATGCAAACAGATCCAGATGAAACGGACCCCGGTGTTCCGTCAGTTGGTTGCAAATCTGTGGATCTAGTCTCCAATCGCTGGTGTCTCGCCAGTGGTGTGAGAACCAGTCCGCCGTGAGGTTCATCTCCCCTGGGAGGTGTTCTGCTTTGAGGGAGATGTTGCGGGGTAGACAGAAGTCGAAAATCTATTTTGTTAATTCTGACAGAAGACGGGACCGGGCTCCGCCCAGGCGGTTGATGTAGTGGACTGCGGAGATGTTGTCCACCCTGAGGAGGATGCAGCAGTCCATCTTGTCTTTTGCCAGGCTGCGGATAGCGAAGGATCCCGCCAGAAGCTCTAAGCAATTTATGTGCAAGTTGAGATCCAGGCGCCTCCTGTCGAAGTATCTCAGTTTGTTGCGCCCCATCCCCAGAGGCTGGCGTCCGATTCCATGACTATATCGGGTGTGTTCCCGAAAATGGTCCGACCGTTCCATGCTTCCATACTGTCTAGCCACCATCTGAGTTCGTCTCTGAGTCGTATGAGGGATTGTGTCTGAGGAAGGACGCCTTGAGTCGTTGCATCGCCCTGTAGTGGAGTGGGCCCGGGAAGATAGCTTGTATGGAAGGTGAGAGGAGTCCCACCAGTCGGGCGAGGGCGCGGAGAGGAATGATGTGGCACCGAATGGCCCTGCGTAGTTCCTTGCGGATGGCCGAAATCTTTGACGTCGGCAGTCGTAGCGTGCTGGTGGTGGAATCTATCTTGAATCCTAGAAACTGAACTGTTTGAGATGGGTGGATGGCCGACTTTTGGAAGTTCACCACTAAACCCAGGGATGATAGGAGAGCCGTGGTATAGTGTGTGTGCCGTACCAGTCTGGACTTGTCGGAGCAGAACAGCAGGAGGTCGTCCAGGTATATAATGCAGCGAATTCCTAGTGTTCGAATATGAGCAACCACGGGCTTAAGTAATTTGGTGAAGCACCATGGGGCCGAGCTGAGGCCGAAGGGGAGGCACGTGAACTACCACGGGAGGTCTTTTTTTTTTTTTTAATTCTTTATTTTTGTAGTGCAGATAAGAAACGTACACAAATTTTGTCATGCCCCAACAGCTAATGACAATAGATTCACAATAGACAGCTTACATGTAATAGAGCCATGAGAGAGACATGCACAATTTTTAAAAGGTATAACAACAAGATTAATAACAAGATTAATAATTCGCTTTGTATATTTTGAATATAGGCATTATATAGGCATTTCGGCTGGGGTGTGTGTCCTATGAGACTGAGCTTTGTTTAAAATGTCATCTACAATGCCAGATACAACTCTTGCCTATTGCTTATATGGCCAATAAATGCTAGCCAGTTGCTTATGTAGGATAGAAGTGAAGTCGCTTAATGAACATGTTTTTCAGTATAGCAGTAGCTGTTTGATATATGGTGCTTATATAGTTACATCTTAAAGGCATTTTGCAAAGGAGATTTACCACCCTGAGTGACTATATCAGTATGAGCTTGTATGGGGATGTGTGGAACAGATGGTGCAGGCTTAGGTACAGATGATTGATTTCTCCTGGCTGTGTGTAGTGTGGTTGTGGGTTCGGCGACCATCTGTGCTTTCAGCCTATGCCCGTCATGAGCAGGGTACAGTACCTTGTGTTGGGATGAGTCCTGAGGTGTAGTGACCCAGAAAAGGTCGGTGGAGTGTCCATAATGTTTAGTGTCTTCTTCTGTGTCCCCTGCTTTCCTCTCCCTGCTTCGGCTTGCTTGGCTTTCCGGCTGATGGCTCCATAGGCATCACTGTCCGATGTAGGCCTGTGCTTCCCGCCCTTTGTGCTCCGCCGACCCGTTTTTTTTCGCCCTGTTTGTGTTTTCTCTGTGTTCCGCTTATTTCGAGGCTGCCAGGGATCAGGTTTGGATGGGTGCTCTTGCAAGATTTGTTGGGCGGGTACTGGGTTTCGGAGGGACAGCGCTCCCCAGAAGTCGGCAATTAGGTTGTCCAGGAAGGCCATCGTTCTGGGCATCACATCGCCATAATCAGACGTGAGGACCGCCGCGTCCGCCATATTGGTTATGCCATGTGGGTTGTCAATGCTGGTTGAGGCCGTGTCGCTTAGTCCTGGTGGAGGGAGTGAGCCTCCAGGGTGGGGACCGGGATCACCCCCGCCGGTCCAAAGGGGGGGGTTGCAGGGTGCCATCAAGGGATGTACAGAGGTCTGCCTGAGCTTGGTTGAGAGAGCGGCCGCCTCTCCCCTCCACGCTGCTTGCTAGGCCTAACTTCGACCCGTTGAGGGTTTGATGCTGGACGGCTGCCACCGATCGTGCAGAGCCGGTCGCCTTACACCTGGCGTTCAGAACCTCGCTTTCTATTTCGGAGAGAGCCCCGGTAGTACAGGTAAGTCGCTTAATTTCAATGATTTGCCCGGAGCTCTCTGATAATGCGTCCAGCCGCCATCACAGTCAGGCCCCGCCCCCCCACGGGAGGTCTTGCCAGAGTAAACGTAGGAATTGTCGGCAGGAGTGGTGGACAGGTATTGAAAGGTACACGTCCTTTAGGCCTAGCCTTGTGAACCAATCTTTGTCTTGTAATAGGTCCTGTATGTGACGTATTCGTTGAGTCTTTTCAAATTTATGACGGGGCGAAATTCTCCCGTTTTCTTCTTCACCAAGAATATGTTGCTGAAGAAACCTCTGGGATCGGAGGCGGGTTCTATTGCCCCTTTCGAATATAGTTCTTGAAACTCGTTGTGTATGAGGGTGTGATCTTCTATTGAACAGTTGATGGGATGTGGTAGATCCCTTTGACGTGGGAGGACTACAAAGTCGACGATGTAGCCTGTAACGGACCGTTTCAGCATAAAAGGGGGAAAATGCGTTTAGGCGATAATCCCCTTTTCCATAGACAGGCACAGCTACTGCAGAACATCAGAACTCACGAGCTGGATACGAAATAACACTCCGAACTGGAACAGCTGAACAAGAAAAGCATACAATCGGCTTACACTCTTGGCAGTCAGCTTACAATCCAATCCCCCCCAAGAACGAGACGACACTTCATTTTGAGGGTTAAGCAGGAACTCAAGACTGGGACACCCAGTCTGGCTTTTATTACCAACAAGTACATACAGGACACTCCCAGGGGGAGGATGAAATTAACCAATCACATGGATGTACCTCCCACACATTTCCTCCCCTTAGATTAACACTTAACACAATTATACTGTACACCTTTTTCCCCAATTCCTGGATGTACCCCAAATACATATGCTACACCTCCAAAACAGGTATCCCCTGATAGCCCTTATTCAGGGGGACAACATATGCAAGAATCAGCCCATTCGGATAAATGGTTCAGGAGTTATGGAACTTTAAAGTATTGACCGACCGCATGGGTAAAGTATCCGAAAACAGTTCCATGCATTTTGGCCCTGCGGTCGGTCACAAACAAGGGAATGAAAACAGACGAATTGCCTGTGTTATAGAGCCTGGAGAGGGTTTGAATGAATTCCCTTGTTTGTGGGGTTCTTTCTACCGAACGGGGGGTCATTCGGTAGTTTCCATACGAACTTCTGGAAGTATGGAGGTCTCAGCGGTGTTTGCCTAGTCAAGTGTCCGATTTCAGTTCCAGACACTCGACGGCAAAACACCGCTGTTCGGTAGTTAAAGATGGCCGCCGCCACGTGTTGGTTTCCTGAATGGCGGCCACCCAGAGGACACAGAACACATTACATGATTGCCAATTACCCGTTTGCAACATTGTTGCAAACGGTAATTGGAGGCACACTTAATCCTGGGTGGTCTGGTTGTTCGGTAGTTTCCTCAATACAATGAATGGAGTGATTCTACCGAACAATCAGATGAAGGCTGCATATATATATATAACCCAGGTTAACTGCATACAACAATACATACATGACATTTAAAGTATTAAAGGCAGGATTACTGTACTACGTTCCACAGTCTTAAAGGTACAGTAGTCCCAAAAGTTCCAATATGTCCATCGCTGCTTTTAAAGGGCCAGCAGCAGCAATACAAATTATTACCTGCCCAAATATAGTCTTTAAAGTGCAATATGTCCAGGGGCCATAGTCAGCGGGCAGGAGGTTAGCAGCCAGGCTTTTCCAGTTCACAGTGGCGAAGCTGGTTTCGCCACATTTCTCCCCTTGGCCAATTAGACTAACAGGGTACCTGACTTTCTGCCGGTCAGTGCCCTGGTTAGTCCAGCAACCCACCCACAAAACAGAAATAACCGAGCAGCCCACCCACACTAACCGGTTACTACATCTGGGTGAGGAAGGATTTTGTCCAAGTTCTGGTGTTTCACCACTGCTGGGTGGGAGACGGGTAGGCTGCCTTGGTGGGTTGTTGAGGGGGCAGAGACCAGCGGTACTCTGTCCTGTTGCCAGCACTACCACGGGAGTAGTCTGGTGGGCGTCTGGTTGCTGGAGACTGGCTGTCTCCCCTTTAGGTGCGCAGCTCGACTGCCGGAGGGGGAGACCGACTGTCTCCCCTTTGGATCCATCACACTGAGGCTGGGGAACAGGACCGACCGTCCCTATCCCTTGTGCTGTAAGTGCAGAGACTACGGTCCCATCTGCACAGTTGTGGGGCTTAACATCTCCCCTTGGTGAGTTAGGCTGCCGCTGGAGAGAGGGTGTAACAAGTTCCTCTCTCTGGACGGTAAACTGCCGCTGGGGAGGGGGGTTAGCAGGCTCCTCTCCCTTCCCTTCACACTGCCTTCTTGGCATATCACTTTGCTGCTGGGGGGCAGGAACAACAACCTCTGCCCCCTGTAACTCAGCCTGCCGCTGGGGAGGAAGGACTGCACCTTCGGCTCCTTTGGACACACACGGCTGCTGGGGAGGATGGACGACACCATCAGCTCCCTGGGGCACACATTGCCGCTGGGGAGGGAGGACGCTGCTCTCCTCTCCCTTCACTTCACACTGCCTTCTTGGCATCTCACTTTGCTGCTGGGGGGCAGGAACAACAACCTCTGCCCCCTGTAACTCAGCCTGCCGCTGGGGAGGAAGGACTGCACCTTCGGCTCCTTTGGACACACACGGCTGCTGGGGAGGATGGACGACACCATCAGCTCCCTGGGGCACACATTGCCGCTGGGGAGGGAGGACGCTGCTCTCCTCTCCCTTCACTTCACACTGCCTTCTTGGCATCTCACTTTGCTGCTGGGGGGCAGGAACAACAACCTCTGCCCCCTGTAACTCAGCCTGCCGCTGGGGAGGAAGGACGACACCTTCATCTCCCTGGGGTTGCTCACAGGACCAGTCTAGGCTCTCTGCTACCTCGGGTACTGCTGGTTGCTGTTGGGCGGGAGGACCGGTTGTCTCTTCCCAGGCCTCATTGATGAGTCGCAGGTAATCCCCCTCCAGGTTCCATTCCTGGTTAACCAAATATCGTAGGTCTGCCTCGAGGTCAATAGCGCCAAAGAGACCCAGCATGTTCTCTCGGATGCCGTACAGGTCCCAAAAACGATAGTCGGTATCTTCCCCAAAGTCCTCGTCACCACTATTATCCCAAAATAGACCGGGGCCAGTGTAATCTCCGCCTTCTGGGAACTCATACTCTGCCATCCTGGGGACACACTGAGCCGCGTACCACTGTAGCGCCTGGTATGCGTCGTCGAGCACCAGTTCTGCGTATACTAGAATCTCGAGTCTAGTCACCCACTTTTCTGTGGTCTGTTTTCTCAGGAGGGGCATCCGCTCTGCCATTCTAGCCAGAATTCGCTGCCTTCTGCTGCGGCGCTGATCCCCTCGTGAATACTGTACTTCCTCTAGGGCTTCGTCCCACAATTCGGCTCTGGCAGACTCTCTGTACATCAACATGTGCTCCTCTGGGACTACTCCAGACCCCAGGCATACGTAACTGTACAATCTATCCTGCAACTTCTCCTCCATTTTCTGAGTTCCTTTGTAGATAGGGTCGCTGTACGGATACTAACGTTGCCCTCAATTTGTAATCCAGAAATGGTGTTGTCTGTAGCTGTCCCTCTGGTTGTAGGAACGATCCCGCCGCTTGCCACCAATTGTAACGGACCGTTTCAGCATAAAAGGGGAAAAATGCGTTTAGGCGATAATCCCCTTTTCCATAGACAGGCACAGCTACTGCAGAACATCAGAACTCACGAGCTGGATACGAAATAACACTCCGAACTGGAACAGCTGAACAAGAAAAGCATACAATCGGCTTACACTCTTGGCAGTCAGCTTACAATCCAATCCCCCCCAAGAACGAGACGACACTTCATTTTGAGGGTTAAGCAGGAACTCAAGACTGGGACACCCAGTCTGGCTTTTATTACCAACAAGTACATACAGGACACTCCCAGGGGGAGGATGAAATTAACCAATCACATGGATGTACCTCCCACACATTTCCTCCCCTTAGATTAACACTTAACACAATTATACTGTACACCTTTTTCCCCAATTCCTGGATGTACCCCAAATACATATGCTACACCTCCAAAACAGGTATCCCCTGATAGCCCTTATTCAGGGGGACAACATATGCAAGAATCAGCCCATTCGGATAAATGGTTCAGGAGTTATGGAACTTTAAAGTATTGACCGACCGCATGGGTAAAGTATCCGAAAACAGTTCCATGCATTTTGGCCCTGCGGTCGGTCACAAACAAGGGAATGAAAACAGACGAATTGCCTGTGTTATAGAGCCTGGAGAGGGTTTGAATGAATTCCCTTGTTTGTGGGGTTCTTTCTACCGAACGGGGGGTCATTCGGTAGTTTCCATACGAACTTCTGGAAGTATGGAGGTCTCAGCGGTGTTTGCCTAGTCAAGTGTCCGATTTCAGTTCCAGACACTCGACGGCAAAACACCGCTGTTCGGTAGTTAAAGATGGCCGCCGCCACGTGTTGGTTTCCTGAATGGCGGCCACCCAGAGGACACAGAACACATTACATGATTGCCAATTACCCGTTTGCAACATTGTTGCAAACGGTAATTGGAGGCACACTTAATCCTGGGTGGTCTGGTTGTTCGGTAGTTTCCTCAATACAATGAATGGAGTGATTCTACCGAACAATCAGATGAAGGCTGCATATATATATATAACCCAGGTTAACTGCATACAACAATACATACATGACATTTAAAGTATTAAAGGCAGGATTACTGTACTACGTTCCACAGTCTTAAAGGTACAGTAGTCCCAAAAGTTCCAATATGTCCATCGCTGCTTTTAAAGGGCCAGCAGCAGCAATACAAATTATTACCTGCCCAAATATAGTCTTTAAAGTGCAATATGTCCAGGGGCCATAGTCAGCGGGCAGGAGGCTAGCAGCCAGGCCTCTCCAGTTCACAGTGGCGAAGCTGGTTTCGCCACATAGCCCTGTACCGTTTGTAGGACCCATGCGTCCGCGGAGAGAAGCGCCCTGCTGTACGAAGTGGGAGAGTAAAATGTGTTAGATGGTTGCTTACCGGTAGAGAAGCGTGCTCTGCCTCGGGTACGTGGTCCATGACCTCTGTCTGCACCTCGGGTGTAGGAGAATGGTTGACGATATCCCACCTCTGGGTAGAAAGGTTGGGGCCTTGGGGTGCGGGGGCCTGAAGGCCAAAAACGGCTGGCAGCACGACCCCTTTGGCGGCCAGCCCGTCCTCTCCTCATAGACTCTCCTCATAGAGGATTGAGCTTTGTTTAGAGATGTGAACACGTTGACGTGTCTGTTTAAATCTTTAAGGAACGGGTCTCCGAATAATTTGCCCTGTGCCAGTGGACCTAATTCTTTGGTGCCCAATTCCACCAACTTTCCGTCAATACGGAGTAGTGCTGCCTTGCGCTGCTCAGAGGAGAGGGCGACGTTTGTGTTACCCACAAAGCAGGAGCATCTTTGTGCCCACTCCCGCACATCATGAGCCCATTCACGCATCCTGGTTGTGTCAAATTGGTCTGCCCTAGCCAAGGCCCCACTGAGTCCAATAATTTGTCCTGAAGCCTTTTTCTACCCCTTTACGGGAGTCACGGCCACCTCGAGACATAAAGGTGGTCATCACCTGGTCAAACTCGAGTGTTTCTGCTACATGGTCGGGTAGCGAGGGTCGTTGGCATTCTGACCGCAGGCAATTGCGGACGGTCTTGTCTAGGGACTTACGTAGCCAGAGGTGCATAAATTTTGCAAGATGATCCGGGGGTGTCCAGTCCCCCGAGCATGGATGACGTATGTTTCTTGGGTCGAAGAGTCTGTGACCCAATGGATCAAATATAGTGTCTTCGCCCTCTTGTGGGGTTTCCGCGGTATCGGGATCTAGCGATTCCCCTAGTAACGTGTTTTGAAAGAAACCGGGTTGGGACCCGGAGTCTGAGCCCCATGCGTCATCTTGCGAGTCAGACTTCTGTGCTTGCCATTCATCTAAAACGGCCATGGACTTCGTGTGAGTGTCGTCTTCATCCGAGGAGTCCTCGTATTGTAAGGTCGGAGTGGTGATCGTGGAGGGTTTGTGCCTTTTGGCCGGGTTTTTACCCTTAGTTGGGTTCTGGTTTCCCTTTTCCCCTTTCCAGTGGCGTTTGTCGGGGAGGGGTTCTTGGCTCTTGTGAGATTCTAGGTCTTCAGAATCTGAATCGTGGCGGGATTGGTGGGATTTTAATGGTTTCCTCTTCTCGGAGGCCATCATCCTGGAGAGAGCCTTCTCCATGGAGGCGGCTATAGCCTCATTAATCATTGTTTGGAAGTCTGTCGTTTGAGGAGCTTCCATCTTGTCAATAGATAAAATATAGGCTTGGCACAGGGCGTATATGGCAGAGGTCAGCGAAGCTGTATTTGGTAGTGACTATAAGGGCAGCACCCTTGAAACCCCAGCAGGGCTTTGTATTAACGTGTAAATTGTTAATAGACACGTAAAATATATAACCCCAGCAGGGTATGTGGTATGTAGTACCCCAGCAGGGTATCTTGGGGTATAGTGGTGGTATATAAAACCCAGCAGGGTTAATATAGTGGAGAAATCCAATTTGTGGGGACCCCAGCAGGGTATCACAGTATGTATTTGACACTAGCAATGTCAGTTTGCCCCAACAGGGCAGTAAACCACAGTATTGGGATTTTTAAAATATATATATATGTTACTAGGCCTCACCCAGGAAACAACAGAGATGGCCACAGGGCGACCTCCAACAGCAGCACAGTATAGGGGCAGCACCCAAGCAAGGCACAGGTTAATAACCTTTGTGCTAAATAATTAACGGACCTCTGTAGTATTGGATAAAGGAAATTATTCTTCCGAACTGTGTGGCAAAGGGGGAATAACCGCTGTGTGAAAAAGAGCTCGCGGGCGATCAAAGATGGCCGCCGCAGTCTCGCGATATGCGAGAACAAAGATGGCCACTACTTGAGTGAGGAAAACTAGCGAGTGGCACGGAAAAAGCAACTGATTGAGAGCCGGCAGTGGGATGTGAGGTGAGGTATCAGCTGTATCGAAAAAAAAACGCCGAGGGGGGTCCGCCCGAGGGCGGGGACGGAGAAAAACACAGTCTAAAGTAGGAAATGACAAGTAATAGGCAGGACAAGACTGACTAGAAAACTGCCTAGAAACAGCAAGTATATAAACCTCAGAGATAAGGCAAATATACACAGTGAAGTGTATGCAATTAAAGAAAGGAAAGATAAATAGGTGATAAGTGTTACAAGGATTTTAAATAGACATAGCAATAAGTATAGATAAACTATAAATAAAGGGAAGAGCCAAAAACTCTGACCTGTCTGCGATGGAGCAGTAAAGAAAGAGGGGGAGGAGCCTATTTACTGGGAATATCATACTCCCTATTGCATTTTGATTGGTTAAATGTTTTCACTTTCTTTACTGCTGTGGAGTTTAGTAAAGAGAGTTATGCAAAATAGGAAGCCTCCTGTCATGTGATAAAATTGCCTGCTATAACCTACAGCATGAGGAGGCAATCTTTGGTATTCCAAATGTTGTGGACTATATCTCCCATAATGCTTACGGACATCATGCTGGTGTCACAAAATGGCTCTCCTGAGCCGTTTTAAGAGTAGCTCAGCTGCTTCCCCTCATGTGTAGCTCCACACCTTTTCTCTCGCAAGTAGCTTGACCCTTTATTTGGTTATGAGGTGAATGAGAGATATAGCAGACACTGTGGTAGAACAATGGGTGTTTACCCCTGCAAAACCAGCAACAATTCATCATCTCCAGTCAGACTACCACGCAGTAAGATGGTCATACTGGACTGTCTACGGTGGGGGGAAATAGAGTGCTGTATTATCTGGGGTGGGGGGATATGAGGGGCTGTACTATCTGGGAGTGGAGGAATATAGGGGGCTGTATTATCTGGGAGTGGGGGTATACGATGCTGTATTATCTGGTGTGGGGGATATAGGGTGCTGTACTATCTGGGAGTGGAGGAACATAGGGGGCTGTATTATCTGGGAGTGGGGGGTATAAGGTGCTGTATTATCTGGTGTTGGGGATATAGGATGCTGTACTATCTGGGAGTGGAGGGATATAGGGGGCTGTATTATCTGAGAGTGGGGGGGTATAAGGTGCTGTATTATCTGGTGTGGGGGATATAGGGTGCTGTACTATCTGGGAGTGGGGTGATGTAGGGAGCTGTATGATGTGGGATGGGGAATATAGGGTTCTGCATTAACTGCTAGTGGTACTCTCACCAGTGGATGTTGAATCACCATTATTGTTTTACCGAGTTGCAAGTTACGTTTTGTTCCCAGCTTCTGAGTCTTCCTTGACCCAGTGCTAGAAAGGTGTATATACGTTTATGTTGATTTCTTGGTGCAGGCACTATCTAATATCAATGTGTCCCAATCTCCCTATACCTCTGCGGAGGCTCAGAACTCCCGGTCTGTTCCAGCCCATGCAGTGGTCCCTGAGTTTCCAATACTACTGCCTAGTATGGAGCAAAAAGGAGCTACAAATGGAGGCACTGCTGGGATAAATTGGGACTCTAGAAAGTTTAATATGAAGTCTTTCCTTCCTACACCACGAGAAGTCAGAGATTGTGCTCAAAAGATGTGAGTTGCTCCCAGTCAAGCAGTAGCGACATGCCAGACACCTCTCAACTTAACAAGACATGTCTTTTGAGCTACATTGTGACAGATCACTGGTCTATTGAAACCTAGGACTGTCCACACTAAGTGTGACTCAGAGACATCGGAATGGCCCTAGTGCAAGGATTATCTGACCTACAAGTGAAAGAGAAGCCAAGTAAGGATCTGCTTCCTGGTGAGAGGTCTATGGTGTATGCAGTAGAGGATGATGAAGAAGATTATGATCCTAGCCAGATTTTTCAAGATTCTTGAAGTGAGGACAGAGACTATGCTATAAAATATGTAACTTCGCCACGACGTGGCTGCCAAACCAGCTCTCCATGTGAACAGAGAGAGAGCCTTCAGCTTTCCTTGACTTAGCCACTGGATTGAGCCGTATCTCCCATAACAAAGACTACAAATGGCTAAAGGTTTTCTCAGGATGTATACCTACCCCCACAGGGGAAGAGAGTTTTCATGTGTGGAGAGACATTGCCGTTCAGTCTTTATAGGAGAAGAGACACAGTGAAGACTGATACTAGAAAGTTTGAGACCACTTGCATTAGGCTTTGTGAGATATCTTCAGGTCACATCCCGCCAGGCAAGCGCTGAAGAGATTCTCCAGGAGATAAATAATTTTTTTTTGCTGGGGAGGAAGAGATAGAAAAGTATTATAATACTATCAAGAGACATAATGCCGTCAACCTTTGAGTGGAGCTTTAGTAAAGCAACCTTTGAAGTGGTAAGAGCTCAATTGCTAGTGGCCCCCTTCCATAGAAACACTGGGAAAATCTCCTGCACAAAGGTCAAGAGGGAAGCCTAAAAGGCTCACCTATTATTGATGCATGCAGCCTAGGCATTACAGCAAAAATTGCCCAAAGGAAAGTGACACCATGGGTGTAAAGATGCTGGCGATAGATTTGTGTGGCAGTACCTCAGAGCCTGAGTCAGCGGCAACGACACATGTCCCAGAAGAATAAGAAAAAATTGCCTAAACCTGAGGGTCCATTATCCTCTGAGAATCCAAGGATAGGCCCATGATCTATAGTGACTGTCATTGTAGAAGGGGTCCCCACCACAGCTTTACATAGGATCCCAAGGCACTATTGTATATCGCTCTTTCTATGAGGCCCACCTCAAGCATGTTCCAATTCTACCTGCTGATGATGCTAAGCTTTGGGGCCTTAGCACAAGTGAATACCCTTGTATTGTAGTCCCAATTGAACACTGGGACATTTCACCAAGTGTAAGTTGAAGCACTGGTCTGCCCTTCCCCTATTATTTGGAACACTTACACAAGCATGGTGCGGGAAATTTTCCGGAGCTATCCGAAAGAGGTTGGAGAGGCTTCATTAGTCTGTATGGTGGAATTTCCCCCTATCTTGCAGAAAGATTGCTACAAGTAGGCCCTTGAAGCTCAACAGGGCTCCTTTTATTTATTTTTTAAAAATACGAAAACGGGGAATCTATTCCCCCGGTGTTAGCAGGGGGTGGTAGGTCGAGATTCGGCCTGATGGGAGTACCTCTGGGTACCCTGCTATGGAGATGTTGTAGCAGTTCAACTGAACTTAATATAAACATTGAAAACAAAATGGCATAAAAAGTTGCAAACAGTGCTATAGGTAACTTGGTGGAATGGTGTCATTCAAAATATCTCCTGGGAAGCAGGGCAGCAGGTATAAATGAACGAACTCAGGACAAGTCCCAGGTGGCGTGCCGCGATCAGTGTCCCGGGGAATGAGTTGCTGCAGCTGTGTTGGATAGTTCAACTTTTTGGAGTGTGCTGGCAGTCTCTGTGGCTTCAGTGACTTTTAGGGTCCCGTGTACATTGGGTATTATAAAGGGCTCTTTGGGAAACCCCACCTGTATAGTATTTTGTGTTTAGCAAGTTCCAAGGTTAGAGGAACGGGGGTACGGGGATTTGTTGCGTACTGCGGACATAAGTGCCTGTCTGTAGCGGTACTTACCCTCTCCAGGGGCCGGCCGGGGTCCTCTCGGCTCAGCCAACGATAAGATCAGTCAGGCGGGCAGTGACCGCGAGAAGCGGTCACGTGTCCCGCCCGACACTAAGAGCGCGCCGCGCGTCTCGGGCGCGCTCTTAAAGGGACAGTGGGAGACTAAATTAGA
The DNA here is from genome assembly GCF_036172605.1 of Pelobates fuscus. Taxonomy (NCBI): domain Eukaryota; kingdom Metazoa; phylum Chordata; class Amphibia; order Anura; family Pelobatidae; genus Pelobates; species Pelobates fuscus. The sequence goes on from NC_086321.1 coordinate 128,111,202, forward strand.
ATCAGTCTCCCATTGGCCCCTGTCATGCCACGTTCCCCATACACTCACGTTTTGGGGGCGTGGATATGACAGGGGCCAATCAAAGTGAACATTAGGGTATTTATACTCACCTGTTTCCTTTGCTCCTTGTCCTATCGTGGTTTCTGTCCAGTTCCCTTTAGTGCTTGTATCGTTCAGTTGGTTTTTTGGTGCTTGACCTTGGCTTTGTTCCCGACTCCGCTCTCTCTTTATCCTTGCTTGCTTATCCGCTGTTTTGTCCTCTGTGTACCAGTCCTCGGCTTGTTCTACGTTACGCTGTCTCTCAGTTCCCTTGACCTCGGCTTGTTCTAGACTCTGTCTTTCTTATTCTCGTCCTAGTCCGGCCATTCTAAGGTCCGGTAGACGAACCCTGGTTTCTTGTCTCTTGACTATCTGAACTATTCCTGCGTGTTGGGGTATATTACCGTGACATTACGATAGGGCCATGGACCCCGCAGGTTTAGGACAACAGATGGCCACTCATGAGGCTAGATTCGCAGAACAGGATCACCGTATGGATCAAATGGCTCAAGCCATCCAGACACTGTTATCCAGATCAGCTCCGGTACCTGTACCTGCGCCTCCTGTAAACCCTATACCAGACACAGCTAATATGCCTAATGCTTCAGCACATCTAACCCCGCCACCTAGGTATGGAGGGGACGCTAAGACATGTAGGGGATTCCTTAATCAAGTGGAATTCCACTTTGAAATGTACCCACGTTCATTTCCCACTGATAGATCTAAGGTGGGTTTTCTTATGCACCAGCTTACGGATAAGGCACTAGAATGGGCAAATCCTATTTGGGAGGCTAATGGGCCTATGGTACACGACTTCAATAGCTTCCTCACAGCGTTTCGTAGAACATTTGACACGACTAAAAGGTCAAAAAATGCCGCCAGGGCATTAATGAGAATAAAGCAAGGATCTAAATCTGTAGCCGATTATGCTATTCAGTTCCGTACCCTTGCCTCACAGGTAGATTGGACTAATAATGGGCTTACTACTGCGTTTATGGAAGGTCTGTCTGAAACTATGTTGGATGAGGTAGCAGCTAAGGACCTCCCTGTACCCCTGGAGGACCTGATTGACTATCTTATCGATATAGATAACAGGATCCGTGACAGGTTATATACCAGGTCCAGAAATAGACGTTTTGTTCCCGTTAACTCACCTAGAGCTGAGACTCCCGAGGGATCTAAAGGTTCTGAGGAGGAACCTATGCAGTTAGGGGTTGCCAAACTTACTGACGCTGAAAAGCTTTATAGGAGAAAGGAGGGGCTTTGTCTTTATTGTGGTAGGAGGGGTCATATGAGACAAGAATGTCCCGTGCGTCCGGGAAACTATCGCACCTAAGACCGTATAGAGGACTGGCCTTGGGTGTGACATCACAGTCCTCACATTTGCCTCTTAATAAATTACTTCTCCCTGTTTCCCTGCACCTTGGTAGTAACTGCATAGTAGGGAATATACTAGCCCTGGTTGATTCCGGAGCGGCCGAAAACTTTATTGATTCCAGTTTTGTCAAGGAGAATAACATACCCACCAGAGAGAAGGAGACACCCTTGGCCGTTGAGGCCATAGATGGTAGACCATTATGCTCTCCAGTTATCACACATGAAACTGTTCCACTACATATGTCTACAGGGGTGTTACACTCTGAGACCATTCGGTTTCAGATCATTACTTCTCCTTCCTCTCACCTCGTGTTAGGGTATCCTTGGTTACGTACTCATAATCCCACCATTGATTGGGAGTCAGGACAAATAGTTTCTTGGAGTGATTCTTGCCAAGAGTCTTGTATTGTTAAAATCACCCCTTTGAATTCTACTAATATTCCTCCCGTGCCTACGGTCATACCCCCTCAGTACCTGTCTCTTAAATCTGTTTTTGATAAAAGGGAGGCTGAAAAATTGCCACCTCACAGGCCTTACGACTGTGCTATTAATTTACTACCTGGTACGATGCCTCCCAAAGGGAGAATATATCCTTTATCTCCTCAGGAGAATCTGGTTATGGAGGAATATATTAAGGAATCTTTAGAGAAGGGATTTATAAGAAGATCCTCTTCCCCGGCAGGGGCTGGTTTCTTCTTTGTATCTAAGAAAGATGGCGAATTAAGGCCTTGTATTGACTATAGGGGCCTAAATAAAATCACCGTCAAAAATGCGTACCCCATACCTTTGATCACAGAACTATTTGATAGGCTTAAACAGGCCACAGTTTTTACTAAATTGGACCTTAGGGGTGCTTACAATCTCATACGTATCAAAAAGGATCACGAATGGAAGACCGCATTCAATACCAGGAGTGGCCACTACGAATATACTGTGATGCCCTTTGGCCTTTGTAACGCCCCAGCAGTTTTTCAAGAATTTATTAATGATGTCCTACGTCAATATATACATACATTCGTTATAGTATACTTGGACGACGTATCTTGCATGTGGTTAATCCTGTCTCGTATGCATTGGATCTTCCTAGGAATCTACGCATTCCTAACGTGTTTCATACCTCCTTGTTAAAACCCCTCCTGTGCAACCGTTATACTCGGCATGTCCCTCCTCCTCCTCCGGTTTCTGTGGAGGGCCATGAGGAATTTGAAGTGGCGGCTATAATTGACTCTCGTTTTCTTCGGGGTCGCCTCCAATATCTGGTACATTGGAAGGGCTATGGGTCTGAGGAACGCAGTTGGATTTCCGCTGACGCTGTTCACGCTCCTCGCCTTGTGCGTTCTTTCCACGCTCGTTTTCCTGCCAGGCCTGCTCCTCCCCGCCCGGTGGGCGTGTCTTCAGGGGGGGGTACTGTAGCGGTATTTACCCTCTCCAGGGGCCGGCCGGGGTCCTCTCTTCTCGCCGCGCGCGGTCCTGCTCCTGCACGAGCCGCGCGCGGCTCAGCCAACGATAAGATCAGTCAGGCGGGCAGTGACCGCGAGAAGCGGTCACGTGTCCCGCCCGACACTAAGAGCGCGCCGCGCGTCTCGGGCGCGCTCTTAAAGGGACAGTGGGAGACTAAATTAGAATCAGTCTCCCATTGGCCCCTGTCATGCCATGTTCCCCATACACTCACGTTTTGGGGGCGTGGATATGACAGGGGCCAATCAAAGTGAACATTAGGGTATTTATACTCACCTGTTTCCTTTGCTCCTTGCCCTATCGTGGTTTCTGTCCAGTTCCCTTTAGTGCTTGTATCGTTCAGTTGGTTTTTTGGTGCTTGACCTTGGCTTTGTTCCCGACTCCGCTCTCTCTTTATCCTTGCTTGCTTATCCGCTGTTTTGTCCTCTGTGTACCAGTCCTCGGCTTGTTCTACGTTACGCTGTCTCTCAGTTCCCTTGACCTCGGCTTGTTCTAGACTCTGTCTTTCTTATTCTCGTCCTAGTCCGGCCATTCTAAGGTCCGGTAGACGAACCCTGGTTTCTTGTCTCTTGACTATCTGAACTATTCCTGCGTGTTGGGGTATATTACCGTGACACTGTCTACCTGAGCCTTGTTGGAACCGAATAATGACGTCTCTGCTGATGTTCGGAGCGCCCGCCTGTGGCACCGGTAGTTGGTAGCAGGCCCGGACTGGCCATCGGGCACACCGGGCAAATGCCCGGTGGGCCGCGATGGCCGTGGGGCCGAGGCCGGCAGGGGAGATCACAGCTATCCGAGCGCTGGCCCTGCTGTGTGTCTCCATGGGCCGGTGGTGAGATCAAAGATCTCCCTCACCGACCCAGAGACACTTCCAGGCGTCCGCCAGCTGGGGTGTGAGGGAGGGAGGAGAGGACCAGCGGAGCTCTAGCCAGCAGCTCCGCCGGGCCTCTCGTGAGGTCTGAGCATTGCCGCGGTTACCGCGGCAACGCTCAGATCTCGCAAGAGTGAACTCTCACCACTGGACCACCAGGGAAGGCAGCACCCCACCCACAGGCAGAACGGATCCCCCCCCCTCCCACGATAAAGGTAAGAAGGGAGGGGGGATATCACTTTTTTTTCAAATTATTAATAAAAAAAACAGCCCCCTCACACACACATCACCCCCTCACACACATCACCACCAGACACACACAGCACCCAGACACACACATCACCCCCAGACACACACATCACCCAGACACACACAGCACCCCCAGACACACACAGCACCCTCAGACACACATAGCACCTAGACACACACATCACCCAGACACACACATCACCCAGACACACACAGCACCCCCAGACACACACAGCACCCTCAGACACACACAGCACCCAGACACACACAGCACCCCCAGACACACAAAGCACCCAAACACACACAGCACCCAGACACACACAGCGCCCTCAGACACACACAGCGCCCCCAGACACACACAGCACCCTCAGACACACACAGCACCCTCAGACACACACAGTACCCAGACACACACAGCACCCCCAGACACACACAACACCCCCAGACACACACAGCACCCTCAGACACACACAGCACCCTCAGACACACACAGTACCCAGACACACACAGCACCCCCAGACACACACAACACCCCCAGACACACAAAGCACCCAAACACACACAGCACCCAGACACACACAGCGCCCCCAGACACACACAGCGCCCCCAGACACACACAGCACCCTCAGACACACAAAGCACCCTCAGACACACACAGTACCCAGACACACACAGCACCCCCAGACACACACAACACCCTCAGACACACACAGCACCCAGACATACACAGCACCCTGACACACACAGCACCCAGACACACACAGCACCCCCAGACACACACAGCAACCAGACACACAGCACCCTGACACACACAGCACCCCCAGACACACACAGCACCCCTAGACACACACAGCACCCCTAGACACACACAGCACCCCCAGACACACACAGCACCCAGACACACACAGCACCACCAGACACACACAGCACCCTGACACACAGCACCCCCAGACACACACAGCACCCAGACACACACAGCACCCCCAGACACACACAGCACCCAGACACACACAGCACCCAGACACACACAGCACCACCAGACACACACAGCACCCTGCCACACAGCACCCCCAGACACACACAGCACCCAGACACACACAGAACCCCCAGGCACACACAGCACCCCCAGACACACACAGCACCCAAACACTCACAGCGCACCCAGACACACAGCGCACCCAGACACACAAAGCACCCTCAGACACACAGCACACATCACCTTCAGACACATACAGCACCCTCACTCACGCACAGCACCCTCAGACAGACAGCACCCTCGCTCACACACACACATATATATATATATACACACACACATATATATATAATATATAAAAGAACCCTCAGTGAGTTAACAGACAAAGAAAATTAGAAACCTAGAATGTGACGGCAGATAAAAACACCCTTACACTGCGCCCCTCACACATACAATACGTCCAAATATATATATATATATATACACACACACACACACTACAGCACCCCTCACACTGCACCACTACACACATTACGCTCCAGGTACACGCTAGATACCTTACCCTATATGCACTCTTAATCCTCTATACACACACACACAATCTCCTATACACACTCTGGGTCCTTTACACACTAGATCTCCTACACACCCTCTCTACAACCCCTACACACACTACGTCACCTATACACACACACTACAGCCTGTAGGCACACACTCGCTACATCCCCTATAACACTATGCCCCCTATACACACACTCTCTACAGCCCCTAGCCACACATATTACACCACAAACACAAATGAAATTGGCCTATTTACACAATACCACACCACACTCTACACACATGCAATCACACAAGCAGGCTCCAAACACATGCACCATACACTTACCTGGCCCTTTTGTCCTCTGGTATCCCACTTGTGGAGACACCAGAGACAATTTAAAAGCAAACACAGCGCAAGCATGTTATTAAATTTGCTTGCGCTGCGCAGAACAAATACAGGGCCTTTTTCTAATGCCAGAGCTCTTCAGCCACTGTAATATTGCCTGCAAGGTCTCTCATTTTAACATTATTACAGCGTCTGCAGCCCTCCATAGCTGCCATGCGGTTTAGTATTTGAGTCTGGTCGCATTTGAGCGTTGTCAGCTTACTTTCCATGTCAATGAGTCGGATCTCGTGTGCAGCTGTGGTAAGCTCTGTATCATGTAGGCGCACAGATACTCCCTTGATCTCCTCCTTAAAAGCGTTGATGTCTACGGCAATGTTGCGGCGGAGGTCGCCCAGGAGGGTTTTCAGAGTTCCCTATGTAACAGGCTGCTCTGCATTCTTCGTAGAAGGCACAGTGGCATTGCGTCTGGTAGCCGGCATCTCCAGCTCTCTGATATTTGCAAGGGACGCTTCACTGGAGGACCGGGAAGGTCCGAGAGTGGCGCCATTTCAGGCCTTGTGGCTGACCGCGGCCTCCAGAGTAAGTCGCCGATATCAGCGGTCGTCGGGGGCCTATCCGCCCTGTACTTCATATTCTTGCGCCCGATAGCATGGAGACCCGATTGTTCACACTAGGGCACTTGTGGCTGTAATTCTTCTGGTATTTTGTATGATATTTAAGCTGGTCTGCTCGGAGCTCCCCAGAAACGCGTCCAGAGAATATGGTTGCTGGCTCCGCCCCCCAAGGTTCCTTTTCTATGCCCCCGTGGGGAGGAACTGTCAGGGTTTCTTTGCTGTTTTAAACAGCAACCCTTTTCTGTTTCAGTGATTGAGTTTTCAGCTGCAATTACTATGAGCTCCTGCTGCTTGTTGCCACGGTTACTCACCTGTGAGTAGTAATCAACCCTGCTGCTAATCAGTTCTGCCTATTTAAGCAGCTAAGCCCAGAACCTCCTTGCCCTTGCGTGGTTTCCTGTTTCCCAGAAGTCTCCTTGTTCCTGTGTTTCCTGTTTGTTCCTGGTTCCTGACTCCGGCCTTGTTCCTGACTCCGCTGCTCTCCGTGCTCCTGATCCCTGGCTTGTCTGACTACCCGCTCTGGTGACTGACCCCTGCTTGATTCCTGGACTTTGCTTTTGTTATTTATTTGTTATTTATCAATAAAGGTGTGTTTGCATCTAGTTCCGTCTCTGTCTGGTTCCTGGTCCCTGACATTACGCAAGGGCCATGAATACAGATGGTACAGGCAAGACACCTATACCTAACCTACTTACCCGGTGGGACCAGCAGAACCACCATTTGGACCAGTATGCCCATCTGGATCCAGTACCCGGCCAGCCTGCGATTGAGGCCGCCTCTGCCTCACTTCCTGTTCTAGCACCGGTTGTAGCCTCCAAACCTGTAGCGGCTAGAGAAATGACTGGGTCTGTCCCGCTCCCTCAGTATTTTGGGGGCAACCCAGCTCAGTGCAGAGAATTTATAAATCAGGTTAAAGGATACCTTGAAATCCTGCCCCAGGCATTTCCTACAGACAGTGACAAAGTTCACTTCATGATTTCTTTGCTGTCTGAAAAGGCCCTAGCTTGGGCAAAACCTCTCTGGGAGGCAGAGAAGCCTATTATTTACAATTACCCTGAATTTGTTGCATCCTTCAAAAGGGTTTTTGATATTCCAGCTCACTCCACCCCTACTGCCGAACTACTCATGTCTAATGCTCAGGGCACAAAAACTATTGTCAAGTATGCCAGTGAATTCCGTACCATGGCAGCAGAAGGTGGCTGGAACAACGAGACTCTCGTGGCTGCCTTTGCACAGGGTCTCTCCAATGTGTTTAAAAATGAGATTGCAGCCAGAGAATTACCTAAAGATCTCGAGGAACTGATATCATTTGTCACCCTCATTGACATCAGACTCCGAGAGAGATCCTCATCCAGGGAGCGCCTGCAGAGGCCTCTTGTAGATTTGGCAGCGAGCTTTTCTTGCCCACCCTCACCTCCCTCACCTCCCATGCCTCCTGGTCCTGAGTCCTCTGTCTGTGTGGAGCCAAGGCGGTTAGGCTTCTCACGCCTCTCGGTCGAGGAGAGAGCATTTAGGAGGAGGGAGGGTCTGTCCCTATACTGCGGACACCACGGTCACGTGTTAAAGTTTTGCCCGATTCGTCCGGCAAAGGGCCCGCACCCAAGATACTGTCAGGGGCAGATCTTGGGTGGTCTTTCTGCAGACCCAGAGATATGTGTGCGCAAACCCTTGGTGCCTATTATCCTCTCCTGGCCTGATTCATCCATTAAAACCCGGGCATTTCTTGATTCTGGGGCCGCAGGCTTGTTTATAGATTGTGCATTTGCATCAAAGCACTCTATACCCTTACAGTCTCGCAACTTTCCACTAGCCTTCGAAGCCATCGATGGCAGACCAATACAGCCAACCCACGTGACCCAAGAAACCGTGCCCATATCTCTGGCTGTAGGGGCTCTACATCATGAGACGATCCAATTCCAGGTCATTTCCTCTCCATATTACCAGGTTGTTTTGGGATACCCTTGGTTACAGAAGCATAACCCCACAATTGATTGGCGCAAAGCTGAGATATTATCATGGTCCCAGCAATGCACATTTTCCTGTCTCCAGAAACCGGTCAAAGTTTTGGGCGCATGTTCTGCCTCTTCCTTACCCGCTGAGTACCAAGAATTCCAAGATGTATTCGACAAAGGTCAAGCCAGCGTTCTGCCACCACACCGTCCGTATGACTGTGGTATTGAACTCCAACCTGGTGCCAATCCTCCCCGTGGCCGGATTTACCCACTGTCTGTAGAAGAGAATCGAGCCATGGAGGAGTATGTTACCGATGCACTGTCTAAAGGTTTTATTCGGAAGTCATCTTCTCCTGCCGGGGCCAGCTTTTTCTTTGTAAAAAAAAAAGATGGCGAGTTGAGACCCTGTATCGACTATAGGGGTCTCAATCGCATTACTATTAAGAATGCCTACCCCATTCCATTAATCACCGAGTTATTTGACCACCTCAAGGGAGCAACGGTCTTCACCAAACTTGATCTGAGAGGGGCATATAATCTCGTCCGGATAAAAGAGGACCACGAATGGAAAACCGCATTTAATACCAGGAGCGGCCATTACGAATACCTAGTAATGCCCTTTGGTCTTTGCAATGCTCCGGCGGTTTTCCAAGAATTTATAAATGACGTCCTGCGAGATATGCTGCAGCAATGTGTGGTGGTTTATCTTGATTATATTCTTATCCATTCCACATCTCTCGAGAACCATCACGCAGACGTTTCTCGTGTTCTACAGAGACTCAGAGAAAATAATCTGTTCTGCAAATTGGAAAAATGTGAGTTTAACTGCAAACAGGTCACATTCTTGGGATATGTTATCTCAGATGCTGGATTCTCTATGGATCCTGAGAAACTTTTGGCTGTACTAAAATGGCCTCGACCTACGGGTCTTCGCCAATTATTATCGGAAGTTCATACGCAACTTTTCTTCCTTGGTAAACCTCTCACGGACATGACCAGGAGAGATGCTGATCCACAGCATTGGTCACAAGAAGCCATTACTGCCTTTGAGTCTCTCAAAGTCGCCTTTGCTGCTGCTCCTATACTGGCACACCCTAACCCTGCCTTACCATTCATTCTTGAAGTCGATGCGTCTGAGACAGGAGTAGGCGCCCTCCTGTCTCAACGTCCTAACCCTGAGAGCTCCAGGCATCCGTGCGGGTATTTCTCGAGGAAATTGAACCCGGCAGAATGCAATTACCAGATTGGTGATAGAGAACTTCTAGCCATAATTTTGGCTCTCAAAGAATGCAGGCACCTTCTTGAGGGTACTTCAGTGCCAATCCTCATCCTCACAGACCACAAGAATCTTACATATCTTTCCAAAGCTAAGCGGCTTTCCCCCCGGCAAGCTAGATGGGCTCTCTTCCTATCAAGATTCAATTATGTGGTTTCTTAATTGCCCGGTACTAAAAACATTCGGGCTGATGCCTTGTCTCGACAGTTCTCCCCTCCATCTAGAGAGGAAATAACCCCTACTCCTGTGATTCCTCCGGACCATATACTGGCAACCATCCGTACTAACCTCACCTCACCCCTAGGCGAGGAGATTCTGGCTGCACAAAGTAATGCTCCTCCAGAGAAACCTTATGGCCGTTGTTTTGTACCTATTAACCTCCGTACGAAACTATTGAGTACATACCACGACCCCAAAGCAGCTGGACATCCAGGCAAAAACCAGTTAATCTGGTCCGTCTCCCGGCAATTTTGGTGGCCTAGTCTCCGTTCGGATGTCACCGCTTTTGTAGCTGCCTGTCCTGTGTGCGCTGAAAATAAAACCCCACAACGCCCTCCAGTGGGTCTCCTGCAAACCATACCTAATGGTGAACGACCCTGGACCCACTTGTCCATGGATTTTATCGTAGATCTTCCGGTCTCCCGTGGCAATACAGTTGTTCTCATGGTTGTTGACCGATTCTCGAAGATGTCGCATTGCATTCCCTTGAAAAAACTACCAACTTCCCAGGAACTTGCAACAATTTTTGCTCGGGAGGTCTTTCGTTTGCATGGGTTACCCAAAGTGATAGTCTCAGATAGGGGTAGCCAGTTCGTGTCCAGATTTTGGAGAGCTTTTTGTACGCAAATGGGAATTCAGCTTTCCTTCTCCTCGGCCTACCACCCGCAATCCAATGGTGCAGCGGAACGAGCTAACCAAACACTGGAACAGTTTCTGCGTTGCTACTTTTCTGACCACCAGAACAACTGGTCTGATCTGCTACCCTGGGCGGAGTTTGCCCACAATAGTGCGATTAATGCCTCCTCCCGGCTATCCCAATTCTTGGCAAACTATAAATTTCAACCGTCCATGTTGCCTGATACGTTCTTGCCACAGGGGATACCGGCATTGGAGGAACATCTCAGGGAACTCCGTTCCACTTGGGTGCAGGTTCAGAATTCTTTGCAACGCGCAATGCAGAACTACAAACTCCAGGCCGACCGCAGACGCCTTCCTGCACCTACCTATCAGGTCGGAGAGAGGGTCTGGCTGTCTTCCCGCAACCTACGCCTCCGTGTTCCCTCACAAATCTGGCACCCCGATACGTTGGGCCATTTCGTATACTTCGAAGGGTTAACCCTGTAGCTTACGCACTTGACCTTCCTGCTAACATGCGCATCTCAAATGTTTTCCATGTTTCCCTCTTGAAACCGTTGGTTTGTAATCGCTATACCACCTCAGTGCCACGTCCTGTTCTGATTGACAATCATGAGGAATATGAAATACGCAGCATCATTGACTCACAGGTCTTCAGAGGTGTCAGGGTATTTATATCGGCAGACATTTTGTGCTATGATGAAATACAAAGTGTATATTCTGAAGTCAATCTAAATAGACCAGACTCCATTTTGTATCTTCAAGTTAACAAAGAGACACAAAATTTCTATCCTTTCTCTAAAACTGACCGCTTTGCCCGAGCTGAATGGAATGTGTAAGATAAGCAACCTAGAGATAAGACATTGAGAGCGGGGGATGGATAGACTGTCTAATTACTAATAGAATATAAATAAATTCTACATCCAGACATATATGACAGAGGATTAAATAATTAAATTCTACTTTCGATATTGTACAAGATTCCCATTGTAGTCTAAGTTGAAACTTAGTTCACAATGTCTCATATTAGGAATTACTACAGAAAATGGAGACGCATAGTCTGGATAAGTCTGAAGAAATCCTCTTGATCTGACAGAAAGGATAAAATAAGTTATAGCCACCATATAGGTAACGTAAATGACGTCAAAAATAGCCACCAGGAAAAGTTAACTCTTTCCTGGATAGGTATGGTTAGTGGGACAAGGCTGCCATCTAGAGTCCAAATACTAAAATGGTTACCTAGAAAGGAACCACACCCCACAATTGTGATTGGCTATCACTTAGAGGAATTTCCCCTTTAAAAAGTTAAGACAAGGGAAGAGAGGGAAATTCAGAGATTCAGACATTCAAAGATTGAAGAGAAAGACATTACAACACTCTCGGGAGATTCAAGATTCAAGGCAGAGAGGAGGGAGACTCAAACAGGCCACATTCTTTGTCTCTGTGAAAGGGTCGTAAATCAATCCTGACGACCTAATGTTTAGATTTTAAACTGTCTTAGTCATTAGGAAATGTTTGTTTTAAATTATCATATTGTATTGCATATTGTTATACTGAAATTCCATTGATTATTATCATGCATGTTACTTATATTATTATCATTTGAATATAAAAATAAATATCTATTTTTATAACAAATCTGTGACTTAATTATATGGTTTACCTTTCACTTATAACGATAACGATTAGGGATCTGAGAATTAAAATAGTGGGTAATTCTCATCTGTTTACTATTATTATCCCATAAATATCCCCACAGAGGACAGATCCAATACTTGGTGCAATGGAAAGGATACGGTCCAGAGGAACGCTCCTGGGTTCCAGCCTCTGATGTCCATGCACCATCCCTCCTTCGTTCCTATCACGCCCGCTTCCCCATGAAGCCCGGACCCACCAACAGAGATGGGGGGAGTCGTTGAGGGGGAGGTACTGTCAGGGTTTCTTTGCTGTTTTAAACAGCAACCCTTTTCTGTTTCAGTGATTGAGTTTTCAGCTGCAATTACTATGAGCTCCTTCTGCTTGTTGCCACGGTTACTCACCTGTGAGTAGTAATCAACCCTGCTGCTAATCAGTTCTGCCTATTTAAGCAGCTAAGCCCAGAACCTCCTTGCCCTTGCGTGGTTTCCTGTTTCCCAGAAGTCTCCTTGTTCCTGTGTTTCCTGTTTGTTCCTGGTTCCTGACTCCGGCCTTGTTCCTGACTCCGCTGCTCTCCGTGCTCCTGATCCCTGGCTTGTCTGACTACCCGCTCTGGTGACTGACCCCTGCTTGATTCCTGGACTTTGCTTTTGCTATTTATTTGTTATTTATCAATAAAGGTGTGTTTGCATCTAGTTCCGTCTCTGTCTGGTTCCTGGTCCCTGACAGGAACTATATTCCTTACTCCTGGAGCAACCCAAAGATTTGAATCAATCCTCTCTGCCTATTAATCTATTAAAGGGGATTCGACAGGTCTCTATAGAGTCTATCACTGAGCAGGACCATATCAGAGGTTATCCCTGAAGTAAAGAAATGGCAATGGAAGAAGACATCTTCAGTGATTGTGTTAATACAGAATGTAGCGTTTATATCAGTATATCAGAACTGTGCCTGACCGGTATACCTTGCTCAGGAGTAAATATCTACTAAATGCTCTGATGGGGTGTCACTGATTCCATTGTATTAGATTTAAGATCTGGGTATTATCAAGTTCCCATGAAGGCAAAAGATCAAGAAAAGACTGCTTTTATTTGTCCACTGGGGTTATATCAGTTTACTCGAATGCCCCAAGCAGAAGGTAATGGGCAGTTTATCACCAGCAGCCTGCCTAGTTTACCTCAATGCCCTTATTGTGTTTGGAAAAACTCCTGCATAACATGAAGAGAAACTGATAGGGTATTATTAGTTATTATAGATTAAGAATAAGGGCTCAAGCAATCACCAGACAAATGCAAGTTTTCCCAAAGTTCAGTCACTTATGTGGGGCACATCATTTCTCCAGAAGGTATATCCACAGACCAGCCAAGATTGAGGCTGTAGTTAACTGGCATCGACAAACTAATGTAAGGGAATTACGCTCTTTTCTTGTTTTTTTTTTCTTCTGAATTACAGAAGGTTTGTGGGAGGTTACTCTGAGATTACTACAAGCCTGCGTGACCTCCTGAAACTAAACCATAGCCTAGAAGAGAAGAAGACGTTAAACCATTGTGAAGCTTTTGGGCAAAAGCGGACGCCCATGTGTGAAGATGCCTTCATGTCTTTAAAGATGAAACTAACGGAGGCTCCAGTGTAGGCTTATGCTGACCCAGTACAGAAGTACATCCTCCATGTAGACGCCAGCATGGACGGCCTGGCTCGAGTTCTTCACAAAGAATATCCCTTGGCTTTTAAGCAGATAATCGGTCTTCTTACTTCATGGTTTGGTTGGCACAGTGGAGCTAAATTTAAGAGGCAGCAATTGTCAAGACTTTGTCAAGCCACTGTTTAATATCACTATGTCCCAATCTCCCTATAACACTGCAGAGACTCATTGGTCCATGAGTTTCCAAGGCTACTGTCCAGTGTGGAGCAAAAATGGACTATACTGGCAAAGCTTTAGAGGAGATGTAGTCCAAAACTTAAGTACCAAAGGTTGCCTACACCATCCTTCTGTATATGATACAAGTTCATTTAACAAAGCAGGAGAAAACAATTTCTAAAGTAAATACAGTGTGCTGTAAAAATGTAACTTTTTAAAAAGAAGCTGTGTATCTTCCAGCTAGATGCTCTTTGTCTGAGATAAGCCACGCAGGATTTAGTTAAGAAGCATGAAGGGGAGGCGGAGCCAAGCAGCTGAACTGAATGGCCGCATGTCGGAACAGCTCGGCACTAACAAGTCACTAAAACGCTGAAAACAAGCTGAACAACCCTCAGACACAAGCCCAACGGAGCATCAGGAGGGTAAAGACACAATGGGTTGAAAGACCAAGAAATCTAAGCCAGACAAGCCCAGCATAAGCAAAAACATAGGGGACCTCTGGCGCCAGGCCCAAAGAGCGGGAGAAGCCAAGATGGCGCCTTTGCAGACTTCACCTCCAACATGTCAGATGACTTCTCGGATGGGGCAGCGGAGGAACAGGTACTACCAATACCGGCCCCCAAGCCACCACCTGCACCACCAGACTCGGCCCCAGTCACAACGGCGGTCCTGAAAGACCTGCTCGCGGGCCTACAACGCACGCTACAGGCCGACGTGGCCCAAATACGACAAGACCTGAGAGGCCTGACAGGCCGAATGGCCACATTGGAACAGGACACTAACCAAAACAAGATGCAAATATCGCAGCTGCAACAAACAGTATGTGAGCTAACACAGTAACAAGCAAAAACGGAGCTGAGGCTCTCGGCGGCAGAGGACCACAGGAGAAGCCTAAATCTGAAGGTCAGGGGGATCCCTGAAGATACAATGGAGGCAGAGCTACCTCACCTGGTACGCAGATTGCTCCAAGCGCTCCTACCGCCCAAGCAAGCGAAAGCTGTGGAGATTGAGGGGATGTTTCGCTTACCCAAACTGACTAAGGCCCCGGCCGGGGCACCTCGAGACCTGATCGTCCGGTTCCAGAGGAGCAGAGACAAAACAGCAGTCCTCAACGCGGTACGCAACCACTCTCCATATTCATTCAAGAGCATGGCGCTCTCCTTCTACGCAGACCTATTGGGGAACACACCTGCATGGCGCCGCTCTCTCCAGCCCTTCACGGCCCTCCTACGAGCGAACAACATCCCCTATAGATGGAGATCACCCCGCACACTGCAGGTACAACATGGAGACGCCACACACCCAGTCCACGACATACAAGGAGCAAAAGGGCTACTGCCAGCGCTGGGGCTCCCAGGGGACTCTATGGCTAACGGCGTGTCAACTGCTACCACTCACACCTGGAACCAGCTAATGCCCCTCCATTTATACGGGAACTAAGGAGGGAACTCCATACACCAAATACCACCTGAGACACCTCAGACAGCTTGCAGAGATACGCCGTCCTTCCCAATTATTATAATACCGGCCCGTTACCATAGCCGCAAGACTACTCCATCCTCAATTCAATGTGTACATACCGTTGTGGACTTTTTTTTTTTTTTTATATTTTATCACTGCCTCCACTTACCCTTTGGAACTGCAGCAGCCGACACCAGATGGACACTGGGACTAAAGTCTATCTCGCTTAGCCTCACAGAGCTGAACAATACGGTAGGACTGCCTCTCAGTTTTTGGGGACTTACAGAGTATTGACTATTTTTTCTTTTTCCTTCCGTTTAACTTTTCCGTTTAACTTTTCATGAACAACCCATTCTTACACCGACCGACAGACCAAGTCGACCATAACCCCCCCACACTCCCACCACGCCCTCAGGTGATCATATGAACATGGTATTTACACACACATTACACCCTGGGCAGCCCAGACGGGGGCAAGATGGTGCCCAATGCAGCAGGAGCCTTACCTTGCCCTGCAACAAAGCCAGCAACCCAAACACAACATGGGAGGTTCAGACCCTGACACGGAGACATACACACCACCTCACACAATCAGACACACCAAGATTCTCTATCCAAATGGTGATATATAGAATCTGAATACATGTCGTGTGTCAAAATACCTGGTTAACAACCCCATCTATGTAAATATCAAAGTTTTGATGCTCCCCTCACTTTTATTCCGGGCGTCAGCCACAGTAATCTACAAATCACCACCCATACTATGCATAGCCGACCATACTTTCCTCGGTAGAACAACTACATTTAATGTATCATTTCAGTATGAACGATATAGAGGTACCAGCACTTTCTCCTAGCCTAATCTATGTCAGCGTAGGTACGTCAATCATTCTGATTTACCATACATATCCTACTATCTTATTGCTAGCGAGATTACACACACACCCATTCCCTGCAAGAAATCCTTCCTGTTACCAGTTAAGACCACCAAGGCCGCGCAGGGATGTTACAAAATATAATTCTCAAACGTGAATGCTATGTTTATAAACAAAAATGTGCTTTTCTCTACCATGCAATGTCAATGTCGAAATGTTGTGTTTATGCTGACCTGCTCTGTTGTCGTGACGAAGCAGACTGTTCTGTAATTCCCTGCACGAAAAAAAAAAGAATAAAAAAAATAAAAAAAAAGAAGCATGAAGGAAGTCTTAGGGCAGGAGCTTCAGACTCTGGGCTGATGAGGGGAAGCAGAAGCCACACTGGCATTCCCATTAGTCCAACCGTTCCAAGCCAGTTTAACTACATACAATACACACCTGGCACCATAACCACAACAGTACATTGTATTGTAGCACCATAAACACTAGCTATGGTGCATTGGAGTGTTCCTTTGTTACTGTATATCTTATTGTGATGTTTGACCTCCTTTCGATTTTTTTTTTCAAATTTTTATTATTGATATTTATATAGTGCTAACTAATTCCGCAGCGCTTTACATTTACAATATTATGAATGGGGGGAATTTACAATAAATGAGACAATGACACAGGAACAATAGGTAGATGAGGGTCTTGCTCAAACGAGCTTAAAGTCGCACTTTTGTTTTTATGTAAAGATATTAACCCCTTAACGACGCTAGACGGTTCAGGACCGTCATCGGCATTTTTGCGTTGCCGACCGACGACGGTCCTGAACCGTCCTAAATTTAAGAGGTACTTACCCGATCGCCGTCGTTCCCCCCGGCGGCGATCGGCGTTGCTCCCGTTGTGGGGAGACTGCCTGCAGCCCAGACAGTCTCCCCATGGCGGATTAGGACCCCTGTGGCCATGTGATCGCCCAACAGGGCGACCACATGGTCACAATAGGTGTCCAAGTATCTGCCTGCAGGGGGACTGTCTGTGCTGACAGGCAGTCTCCCTGCCAGTGTAAAATCAAAAAAAAATTAAAGTTATAGTGAATAAAAAAAAAAATTATATATGTGTATATATATATATATATGATATATAGACATATATTATACCTATATAATATATGTCTATATATCATATATATAATGTCATGCTAAGTTTATTTTTATATTAATATGTACATATATTAATATAAAAATACACGTATTATTAAATTACACACATATATATATAATATATATAATAACTATATATATTGTATATATATATTATTATAAAATACAAATAATAAGTAAATTAAATTAAATTAAAAAAATAAAAATAATAATAAAAATGTAAAAAAAAATTATATATCTATACGAAATTTTATTCTAACTGTATTTTGATATTAATATATATATATTTATATCAAAATACACTTAGAATGAAATTGTATATATATCTATGTATATATAAATAAATAAAAAGAATACGAACTATTCATATGTCCATATACAAAATTACATAAATAATTATATAAATATACATGTAGACTTCAAATATATAAATATGCATATATATTTAAATTCTACGTGCGTATTTATGTAATATTTTTACATAATTAAGTAATTTTATTAATTGCAATTTGAGGGACCTGCCTGCCAACCCACGCCGAAATTGCAGAGAATTTAATTTGCTAGCACTGTATTTTACCCTGTAACGTTCTACGACACCCTAAAACCTGTACATGGGGGGTACTGTTTTACTCGGGAGACTTTGCTGAACACAAATATTAGTGATTCAAAACAGTAAAACATATCACAGCGATGATATTGTCAGTGAAAGTGACTTTTTTGCATTTTTCACACACAAACAGCACTTTTACTGATGATATAATTGTTGTGATACATTTTCCAGTTTTGAAACACTAATGTTTGTGTTCAGCAAAGTCTCCTGAGTATAAAAGTACCCCCCATGTACAGGTTTTATAGCGTTTTTGAAAGTTACAGGGTCAAATATATGGGTCAAATATTTTTACATTGAAAATGGCCAGGTTGGTTACGTTGCCTTTGAGAGCGTATGGTAGCCCAGGAATGAGAATTACCCCCATGATGGCATACCATTTGCAAAAGAAGACAACCCAAGGTATTGCAAATGGGGTATGTCCAGTCTTTTTTAGTAACCACTTAGTCACAAACACTGGCCAAAATTAGCGTTCAATTTAGTTTTTTACTTTTTTTACACACAAACAAATATGAACGCTAACTTTGGCCAGTGTTTGCGACTAAGTGGCTACTAAAAAAGTCTGGACATACCCCATATTGAATACCCTGGGTTGTCTGCTTTAAAAAAAATATGTACATGTGGGGTGTTATTCAGCGATTTATGACAGATAATAGTGTTACAATGTCACTATTGATACATTTTAAAAATGTATGTTTTGAAACCGCAATATCCTACATGTACTTATAGCCCTATAACATGCAAAAAAATAGCAAAAAGCATGTAAACACTGGGTATTTTTAAACTCAGGACAAAATTTTGAATCTATTTAGCAGTTTTTTTCATTCGCTTTTGTAGATGAGTAAAAGATTTTTCACATAAAAGTCAAAAAACATGTATTTTTTTCAAGTTTTCATCATATTTTTTCATTTTTTTAAAATTAAATTACATGAGATTATATAAATAATGGTATGTAAAGAAAGCCCCTTTTGTCCTGAAAAAAACAATATATAATTTGTATAGGAACAGTAAATGAGAGAGCGGAAAATTACAGCTAAACACAAACACCACAAAAGTGTAAAAAGATGCCTGGTCGCAAATGTACAACATCGCAAAAAAAGTCCAGTCCTTAAGGGGTTAAAGTCAGTGTGGAGGTAAATAGAATGTGCTCCCCATGCCTCCCATAGCCCCCCTCCCATGCCTCCTATCCTGTATCTAACCTCCACCCCTTCACAGCCACCCTTTATCTCCTCTATGTTCCCATGACCCCCATAGCTGGCACGTTTCCCACCCCCTTAGCGGTAACAATGCTGGTGACAAGGAGCGGTCGGCGTCATGGCAACCAAGCGGGATGAAACTGAGTGGCGCGATGGGCGGGGCCTGGACGCGAGACACGGCCATGTTCTGACTCCGCCCACCGGCCGGCCTGATAGGTGCGCGCATGCGCAGTGCTGGGCCCGCCCCCGCTGCCCGCACGGCCGCCTGGTTCGTGGAGTCGGGAAGGTGACGTCAGGTGCGAGCGTGGCTGCGGCGGCCGGTCTGCGCTGTGTGTGGTACCCGACATGTCCTCCCTGCACAAGTGCCAGGAGGAATGGGGCGAGCTGGAGAAGGAGTTCCAGCAGCTGCAGGTAAGGCCGGCTCCTCCTCGGGCAGCTCGGGGTCCCCATGGTCAGACTAAAGTTGGGAGAAACAATGAGCGTCCCCCGGCCAGTGCTCTGTGTGTGTACGTACAGTGTGTGTGTGTGTGTGTGTACACAGTATGTGCTCTGTGTGTGTACACAGTGTGTGGTGTGTGTACACAGTATGTGCTCTGTGTGTGTACACAGTATGTGCTCTGTGTGTGTACACAGTATGTGCTCTGTGTGTGTACACAGTATGTGCTCTGTGTGTGTACACAGTATGTGCTCTGTGTGTGTACACAGTATGTGCTCTGTGTGTGTACACAGTGTGTGGTGTGTGTACAGTGTGTGTGTGTGTGTACACAGTATGTGCTCTGTGTGTGTGTGTACAGTGTGTGTGTACAGTGTGTGTGTACAGTGTGTATGTACAGTGTGTGCGGGGTCAGTGCACATATGGCCATAGGTGAGGGCTGTGTGTACATGGCAGCAATGACTGCCCTATACATGTATCAGCCAATAATGAGAACACACAGTATACATATTACCTGACCTGCAGGGACACTCGCATATCACAGGGTGTATTCCTGGCCCTTCAGGGATCCAGCAATATGACACATCATCTTTGGTTTTTTTTTTTGTTTCCAATGTGTATCTATTGGGCCATTGTGTGCATTAGGCACATATTCTATCATGCAGCTCAATGGCACTTAAAGGGTAATGTGTGTAGTTCTGTCCCTTGCTTTTATTATTGTTATATTTATGCACCATGCTTAATATATCCTTATCGTTTTATTTTGATGGAAGTATCCTTTTCATTTCTATTGTAACCGTTTGTGTACTAAAGACATTGCTGAGCACATATATTGTGCAACAATGTGGCACACACAGGGTTTATTTGTGTGTGTTTGTTATTAACTAAAGCTTTACATGTCAACAAAAAAAAATGTTGCAGGAATACCAATATTCACTGCAATGTGGAGCTGCTTCACGTGGAAGTAACACACACACATACTGCAATACTCTGGTATTTTGGATATATATATATATATATATATACACACACACACATACATACAAGCTTAATACATTGTAAACCTATAGACTGTAAACACATTTGAGTAGGGTCCTCTTCAACCTATGGTTCCTGTAAGTTTTTTTTGAATTTTCCTATTTATAGTTAAATCCCCTCCCCTCCCCCCTTCTGCTTATAATATTGTATAGCGCTATGGAATTTGTTGGCGCTATATAAATGGCAATAATAATAATATATTTGCAATTGTTTGCTACCTTCAGGCATCTCTATTTATTTCCTCTAGAGTGTACAAGAGGTTAATTTTGCCTATTTTCAAGTCTTAGAATGTTTTTATTTAACTTCTGATAAAATACCATACAAAGTATTACAACTCTAGCATGCCCATATATTTCTTTTATCTGTTTGCATTCAGGTTGTCTATAACCTGAAAATAAATTCTTGTGGATAGCCCCTTACCTGGCTTGTGGGTTATTAGAAAGAACAGAATTCAAAACATCAGCTGTGATAATGAATCCCTTCAAGCTAAGGCAGCCTGGAAAGTGCATATCCTTAACCCCTTAAGGACACATGACATGTGTGACATGTCATGATTCCCTTTTATTCCATAAGTTTGGTCCTTAAGGGGTTAAAGGGACACTCCAGGCACCCAGACCACTTCTGCTCATTGGAGTGGTCTGGGTGCCAACTCCCACTACCCTTAACCCTGCAAGTGTAATTATTGCAGTTTTTCATAAACTGCAATATTTACATTGCAGGGTTAACTCCACCTCTAGTGGCTATCTATTAGACAGCCACTAGAGGTCACTTCCTGGGTTCTAGCACAGGTTTCCTGTGCTAGAGCGTAGCTGGACGTCCTCACGCTGTGTGAGGACCTCCAGCGTCGCTCAAAACCCCATAGGAAAGCATTGAAATGATTTTTCAATGCTTTCCTATGGGGAGACGTAATGCGCATGCGCATTAGGTCTCCTCGGCCGGTGAGCGAGATTAGTCTCGCCCACCGGCCGACGTAATCACTAGGAGGAGCGTCGCGGAGGCAGAGACAGCGGCGAGGGACATCGCCGCTGTCCCAGGTAAGTGACTGAAGGGGTTTTCACCCCTTCAGTAACCGGGGATTGGTGGGTGGGAGGGAGAGGGACCCTCCAGTGCCAGAAAAACTGATCGTTTTTCTGGCACTGGAGTTTCCCTTTAAGACTAAGATTAATGGACTCACATTGCTCTGTCACACTGTGCAATACAGGGTAGGTGAGGCGGTGTGGGGAGGAGATGCAATCTAAAGGATTAAAGCCTGTGGGAGATACAGGAATGGTGATCAATGAGTTGGGTTTGGTGAGAAATACTCAATTAAAAAAAACTGTAGTATTTATGTTTTATAAAAAATCTATTCACTTACCCAAATGTGGTGTTAAGAAAGTGATCAGAAGGAACCTAGACGTTTACAGTCGTATAATGTTTTTTTTTTTTTTTTTTAGTAAATCTCTTTATTTGTTGGTTGTAGGATAACATGACAAGTCGTCTCGCAGGCTGTCATGAAAAACAATTGACAGACAAGTGTGGTATCGGACAATTTGAATCATAAATCATCATTCCAAGTAGCAGAGCTCCATTACTTAGTTGCGATTTGTTTCATTTTCCCTCTTTTTTTTTTTTTTCCCTCCCCCTTTCCTCCCCTTTCCTCCCCCTCTTGGAATAATACAACTATGGAAAATATAACAGGAAGGTTAGGCTCGCAGGCCTTTGGTAATGACAAACGTCGCTTCAAGACATGTAAGGGGAGTAGAACGGGAAGGTTAGGCTCGCAGGCCTTCAGTAGTAATAAACATAATTTCAGGACATGTTTACGCCTTATGACCCTCTGTAGGCATATTAGCAGTGTTGTGGGTCAACTTTTATTTTCGTCCCATCGTCATATGTAGGTTATAGTATGTAATTCGTTTGTAGTAGACAGCGTCTACGAGCTCTCCTTGTCGCTTATGGGTGTTTATGTTCTGTATGAGGACCTATGACGGGTGGCCTCGCATGTGATATGTACGTAGTGGGCCTGCATCATGTCAGTTGCCTATGCATTCGCTACTCTCATGTCCCGGTATATTAGGTCTGGTAGGGATTCATGTGCACCCTGTCCAAGCTGCCCTCTCCGTCATTGTGCCGTATGTCTGCTCTCGATTCTGCCGTATCTGATTGTGTGTCCATGGGTAGCATTTACAGTGGTAGTGTGTCTTGTTTGTTTTTCTTCTGGTCGTGTGATCGTGGCTTGTTTTCAGTAAAATCAATCGTAGGTGCTTGTATATGGTATGGAAGGTGAGTGTATTATAGTCACAAGAATCGTGACCTAGAAGAAGGGAGAGGGGAAAGAGTAAGGTTACGGGTATTGAACTATGAAATGAGACGCGGGTTCCGCCCCGAGGGTCCGGGGCCCCCCACCCACGGCCCTCCCCGTGCCACCCTATCGAATCCTGGACACATATGCAAACCAAGGGCGCAACAGCTCTGCGTGTCTGTCCCCTCTGCCTAGTAGAGATGCCTGCATCACCTCTGCCCCCTGAATGTCCTCCACTCTGCGTATCCATTCCTCCACACCGGGGGTCTCTGTTTTTTTTCCAATATATAGGGATCAGAGCTCTGGCAGCGTTGAGTAGGTGACGTAATATCGATTTTTTTTTTTTTTTATACCTTGCTATCGGCATTTGTGAAATATGCAGTAGAGCTAGGGCCACGTTCCACACGGGTATCTCTTCCAGGACGTCGATTATGTTTTGTCGTATTAACTCCCAGTAGGGGACAAGGGCGCTGCACTCCCACCAAATATGTATCAACGTGCCCCTTTCCTCTTGGCACCTCCAACAAGTTGGAGGGGTTGGCGGGAAGATCCTGTGGAGGAGCGCCGGTGTTCGGTACCAGGACGCGATGATCTTGTAGTTAGTTTCCTGGTATAGTGAGCTGATGGTGCTCTTGTGTTGCCAGATCAAGGCGTTCTCCCACTGTGTGGGTGTGAAGGCAGTGTTGAGCATGGTTTCCCATTGTCTGCGAAAGGTGTTGTTTTCCGTAAGGTGTCCAACTAAGAGGT
Organism: Pelobates fuscus; assembly: GCF_036172605.1. NCBI lineage: Eukaryota > Metazoa > Chordata > Amphibia > Anura > Pelobatidae > Pelobates > Pelobates fuscus. The sequence goes on from NC_086321.1 coordinate 128,135,034, forward strand.
GTTGATAAAATATGGAGATTGCTTTTCCCACGGGTTTGCCTTTCTCGCACAATGCTTCAAACCACGTCAGGGTGCGGTGTAGGCGTTCTCTATCATGCATGCGTTTGTAGAAGTGTGTCACTTGCATATACCTGAATGCTATGAGCTGGTTCCAAGGAGTATCCCCTAGGAGGGAGTCCAGTGCCTTTATGTTGCCGTCCTGTAGTATCTTCATGATTGGGACATATTCGCAGCCTCCTCCGAAAGGGAGAGACGTCGATGTGAGGCCCCCCCCCCTATTGCGTCGTTGTAGGTGATGGACATCATGGGGCTTGGTGTGGGCGAAATGTGTACTTGTTCCCTCATGCGTCTCCAGCTGGTGAGCGTTTGCGCTATGATATCTTCCTTTTCCCGGTCCAGGTTTGCGTTCACCTGTGTCCCCCATACCGCAGCCTGTAGATGTGCCCCCCGTTCCTCTTGTGCCAGATTAACCCATTGTTTGCGCCTTTGTGGGTCTGCGTGTAGGTCTAGGATGCATTGAAGGACAGTGGCCTGATGGTACCTTTTAAAATCGGGTAGTGCCAAGCCTCCTCTGTGTCGCGGCAAGCATAGGATGTCATGACGGAGTCTCGAGCGTTCGCCTATCCAGATGTAGTGGATGACCGCTGATTTTAGCTTGGCAAAGAAGGATGGGGGTATTGCTAACGGGATCGTCTGGAACGGATATAGGAGTCTTGGTAGGATGTTCATTTTCAAGACTGCGATCCGCCCATGCCAAGATACATGTGGGTATGCCCATTTATTTAGGTCCGCCAGTATAGTTTCCAGTAGCGGCGTAAAATTTTGTGAGTACAGGTCGTTCGGGTCTTTCATTATCCACACCCCGAGGTATTTCATCGTATTTCATCTTCATCTTACCGGAGCACCACCTGAAGGGAAACAGAGATGCCTGAGCTGAGTATTCTTCCTCCGGTAGATTGACGTTAAGTACTTCACATTTGGATAGGTTAAGCTTGAAACCTGCCAATTTGCCGAAGTATTCCGTCACTGCCATGATGTTGGGCATCGTGATTCTAGGGTTGGTTACAAAGAACATAAGGTCGTCCGCGTATGCGGCCACCTTATGTTCTGTACCCCGCCAGGAGAAGGCCCTGAATGTCTGGGTGTTGTCTGATCGTCTGTAGTAACGGTTCCAGGGAGAGGGCAAACAGTAACGGTGAGAGTGGGCAGCCCTGTCTCGTACCGTTGGAGATCTTAAACTGTGCTGTGAGTGCTCCTTTTACTCTCACCGCGGCCCTTGGTTCATTGTATAGTGCGCGTATCCAGGTGAGGAGTTTGGGTCCCATTCCCAAGTGGCCTAAGGTGGCGAGCATGTAGGGCCATTTCACCCGATCAAAGGCCTTTTCGGCGTCCGTGGAAAGCAATAGGAGTTGTTTTCGCATCGCTCTCGCCCTGCGCTGGATTGCCAACAACCTCAGGGTACTGTCACGTGCCTCCCGGCCGGGTATAAACCCCGTCTGGTCCGCGTGGACCAGCGATGGGAGAGGACCCTTTGGAGTCTAGTCGCTAAAACCTTCGTGAACAACTTAGTGTCCACGTTTAGCAATGAAATCGGGCGGTAGCTGCCGCAAGCCGCCAGGTCTTTCCCAGGTTTTGGCAGTACCGTTATTATTGCTGCTAAAGATTCTTTTCCGAATTTTTCCCCCTCCGCCACAGCATTGATGGCTTTAGTCAGCCAGGGCAGCAGGATCGGCGAGAAGGTCTTCTAATATCCGGAGGGTAGGCCATCGGGGCCTGGTGCTTTTCCCGTTTTGGTGGATTTCAGGGCTGCCTGGATGTCTTCTGGTGTGACTGCAGCGTCCAAGTCTTCTGCGACGTCTGGATGTAATGTTTTCGTCACGGCCTCCCTTAAGTATTCCTGGGTACTGCTATGTTCGGTTATCCCGTCCACTTCTCCGTCTCGGTCCTGTAGGTTGTACAACGATTGGTAGTAGCGTCTGAATTCTTCAGCGATTTGGTCCGGGAATGCAGTCGTTGCGCCCGAGGGGAGTCGCAGGGCGCGGACCTGCGTGTGGTGCGTATTGCCTTTCAGGAGCCGTGCCAAGTATTTGCCACCTTTGTTGGCATGGGTGTAGAAGAAGCCCTTAGATTGTTGCAGAGAGCGTAGGTGGCGTTTTGTAAGGAGGTCCCTCAGTTGGCGTCTTGCCTGCATTAGTTCCCCGTATGTTTCCATAAGCTGGGTCCTCTTGTGTTGCTGCTCTAGCTTCGTAATCGATTTGTAGAGTTCCGCCATTTCTCGAGTGGCTTCCCTTTTCCTTTTAGATGCCATCCGAATGCCCGCGCACCCCATGATCCAGAAGGAGGGCCTCGTTGAGTCTCCATGTCCAAGTGCCAGGTCGGAAGAGTGGAGATTCGAGTTCAATGGTCACGGGACCATGATCTGACCACGTTGCCGGGTCAATTTTGGCGGAGAGGAGGCGCGTTAGTCCCGCTTGTCTTATGAAGATGTAGTCGATACGCGAGTATCTATTATGTAGCGAGGAGTAGTAGGTGTAATCCCTTGTGGTGGGGTGAAGAGTCCTCCAACAGTCCACAAGATCCATGTCTCCCAGGGTCCGATGTACGGAGCGTATATGAAGTTGAGTGGTGCTGCTATGGCCCGTTGATGAGTCTACGATGGGGTTTAAGGTGGTGTTAAGGTCTCCCCCTAGGATTAGTGTGCCCTCTGAGAATTCTCCAAGTTTGCCCAGTGTCGTCCTGAGGAATTGGGCTTGTCTCTTATTGGGTGTGTAAACGGTAGCGAGTGTGTAGAGCATCCCCGCAATGGTCCCTTTCAGGAACAGGAAGCGTCCCTGGTCGTCCTGTAGGCTGTCTAGCATTGTGAATTCCAGATCTCCAGCGATCAGGATGGCCACGCCCGCCTTTTTGGTCATGGGGTGATTGCAAAAATGGTTAATCGGGTAATGTCGATTCCGGAGTTTAGGTGCGGCGTTCTTTTTGAAGTGTGTTTCTTGCAATAGCGCGATCGAAACGCGTCTCTTCTTCATTTCTCGTAATATGTGAGTTCTTCGTTCGGGCGCGTTCAGGCCCCCACAGTTAAGGGTGAGGACAGTCAGGGGAGCAGGGCGATACGCCCTCGCGTCATTGGGTACATTGCCGTTGGCCATTGCTCGGTGCCCTCCCCCGTTGTGGTCAGCCCGTTTCAGGTGCCCGGACACCCGTCGCGCCCCCCAGGTAAGAGGGCAGTAGTAGGGCTGGGTTGGGAGGGGGATGAGAGAGGTTACAGTGGGTAATAGGGGTGGAGAAGAAGGATAGGAAAAGAGAGAAGAGAGGAGAGTGAACAGTTGCCCGACTAGGCGGGTACTGTGACCGGGATAGGAGATATCTCGGTCGGTCAACCTCTGATGAAGAGGTGGCTCGTGCTACGGTCGGCAGCCCCGTGGGTTTGCCCCAGTATCCAGACCAGTAGGTCAGAGCCCGTAGGGTGCCGCCGTATATGTGTAGGCACGAGTGTGGTGTGAGGTGAGTGGTCAGCACCTGTCCAAGTTGGAAAGAGTGTGTGTCTTGTTCAGAGAGCTCGTATCCGCCGCTACCCGTGGCAGCTAACATTCTAACATGAAATAAAAGATCCATCTCAAACATTTGGCCAAAGCCATAATTAACAATAAAACAACAACATAGGGTAAATTTTTTGTAATACAGAACACCTGTGATTGCGTCTATCTCGGCTCCATGGTTGTCTGGCGTGTGCCATTGGATTTCCCTTGGCCTGCGCCCTGATCCCCCTCACGGGCCCCCCTCAGTTCTCGTGCTGTCGCGGGGCAGTGCAGCATTAATCACATGTGTGCCATAGGGGTTGTCATCAGTCCTTCACTACGTGCGTTGTCCCCCTCTTTCCCATGTGTCACCTCATTGAGTCTCGGGTTACAGTGGGTGTGTAGCAGTCGTATCCCTTCTGAGGTCACCCTAAGCGTCAGCGTTGCGTTCTGTTCCTTATCGTCCTGTAGTTGTCTAAGTCTTATCTACCTAAAGACTCTACAGTCGTATAATATGTTGGCCTAGTGTTGACAAAAAACATTATATCTCTTTAAGGACCATAACTCTGATTAGGTCCTTATTTGTATGTTTGCCTTTGGAATTTCATTGAAATTCTCATCAGGTACTGTCTGCAAAGATCACAGAAGTGACAGTGCTATGCTAAAGTGAACCTGTAAAGAAAACAATGAAAAATGAAAACTTACCTGAAATTGCCACCATATACATTGAATACAGCATATATCTCCAAAATTCATGACGTATTTAATGTAAAATATAAAGATTTACTCCTCCTCCGTTTCAGCTCAGCTTCATGGGTGTAACTTTGTGTAACCCATACCTCCGGTCTGACCTCCACTCCTTAAAGGACCACTCTAGGCACCCAGACCACTTCAGGTTAATGAAGTGGTCTGGGTGCCTGGTCCCTTTAGGATTAACCCTTTTTTTAATAAACATAGCAGTTTCAGAGAAACTGCTATGTTTATACTGAGGGTTAATCCAGCCTCCAGAGCCTCTAGTGGCTGTCTCATTGACAGCCGCTAGAGGCGCTTGCGTGCTTCTCACAGTGAGAAGACGCCAGCGTCCATAGGAAAGCATTGTAAATGCTTTCCTATGCGACCGGCTGAATGTGCGCGCGGCTCCTGCCGCGCATGCGCATTCAGCCGATGACGTCGCAAGGAAGGAGGAGAGGAGGAACAGAGCTCCCCGGCGCTGGAGAAAGGCAAGTGTTTAACCTCTTCCTCTCTCCAGAGCCTGGCGGGAGGGGGTCCCTGAGGGTGGGGGGCACCCTCAGGGCACTATAGTGCCAGGAAAACGAGTGTTTTCCTGGCACTATAGTGGTCCTTTAAGCAGTCTTCAATGGTATGCCCTGCTTGTTGCAGCGTTAAGTCCAATTTTTAGTGACTGTCAATATGAAAGCTGCTAGAGGCACTAACCGAGGAAGCCCCTAGAGGAAAGCATTGATTAAATGCTTTCCAATGTGGAAGTTTGAATGCGAGCACAGCACTCATGTTTTAGGTCAACCCATGCTCTTCTGAGGGCATTGGTTTGGACAATGGTGGTGGAGGCCATGCCTCTTCCTTGATGTAGCGTTTCTGGAAAAGGTAAGTACATTTTGTTTTAAAGCACTCTGGAGCAGGCTGGGGCTGAATAAGAGTAGGGACAGGGACACTATAGCATTACGAATACAGATTTGTATTCCGAACTCTGTTGTGTTCCGTTAAGGGACTGTAGAATGAAAAGCATTGCACACGGTCTAAACCAATATTTCAGATAATATCTTGCAACCCTTTGTAGGGAGAGAATCCAGTTGAGTGAAAACAATGTTACAATCACATTACTTTTATTGGGTTTGAAAATATGCTGGTAAAATTGGATTAAAATATTTAAAAGGTCACTTAATTGTAATAAAGTTGTTATGGTGCAAAGATAACCTAGGTGCCAGCCTCCCTTCAGGGGTTGAACCGTTAATTAACATTTTAACACCAAATACTTAAGTCTGGTACCCAGTAGCTCTGCCCTTCAACTGTCTGCGCAGCTGAGAGCATTAGTTAACACTCTTAGCCAGTCAGCAGTGTCCCAGACCGAGGCTTTCTGATTGAAGCCTTTAACTCATACGGAAGGTGATGGGCAGAGCTGACAGTCACCGGACTGAAGATTTAAGCTGGAGCCTTGAACCTCATGGCACCATAACAATTTCATTCCATTTAAGTTGTTCTGTTGCCTGGATATATCCTGTAATCCATTTTGGCCCACATTTTAAATGTGGGTTTTCAACTATCTTAATTTTTCTGCTTAGTGAGTCAACTATATCATTTTAGTGGACCTTAGCCATTAAAATAGCATTCGTGGGAATTATAATTTTTAAGCCAAAATATGTAAAGGGAAAACTCTTGGCTATTTTTCCAGTTCCATTGTATAAAATTATATATATATTATTTTTAAATGATCAAGGCCAATATTTCCATGTAGATGGCTTAGAATAACAGTAGAAATTCTTTATTCACATACATAATTTTCAATTATATGAAAAATGGTAACATTTCATATATACATTGTGTTTGCAGAATTGCTAGGAGATATATAGGTTTTCTTAAATTGCCATGATGGGTGAAAGGAAGTTTATCTATTTCAGTTTTTTTAGTCATAGACAGTTTAGTGAGGAGGCCTCCTACAAGTGGTTGGTTCTCCTGCTCTCTCACAAGAAATAATTAGCATGCTCTGTGGCTTCTGTGCTATTTCTCTTACTAGAGTATCTTACAATGTACAGAGGAACAGAGAAACCGAGAAACCAAGTACCAAACATTTCCCCATTTGGTCACCAATGCACTGGCATTAAGGCAATGAAGCCAGCTTTTTGGCATCACTGGGAAAAACACCCCGATTGGGTGTAATGGCTCCAGGCAGGGCTAATCGTGTGGTGGGTATTAAATCAGTGTAACACTTGTGTACCATGCATTAAAGTATATTGCCCTTTGATAGGAGGTGAGTATTTTGGCATCTAAAACAATTGAAGAAATATCTTCATGAAAAATTATGAATTATTTGGCTAAAGGACCACTCCACATCCATAAAGCATTTCAGCTTGCTCTAGTGCTTTATGGGTAAGGAGTATTTCATTTTAATGGCACATGATACAACTGCCTATTTCTTTAAGAAGTAGGCCCTTTTATAACTCAATAGGGAAACCCTTCCCTAGCTGTCAAACAGCCGGGCATATTCTCTTCCTCTGTGCTGTGGAAAAGGGGAGCTCTGCAGTGAGAAGATCTGCAGCTTTTCTATTTTTGATACATCCCTGCATGTTTTCATTGGATTCTATTAACAAAGTATTCATTGTAACATTTGAATGTTTCTTTAAGGAAATGTTAGTTCTTAAAGTGAACCTGTCAGGAAAGGTTTACTTTAACTGTATTTCTGTGTTGGCTCTGGCCCAACTTATCTCACTTCTGTCAACTTCTGGTTGAGGTGAAGAAATTGGAACTCTGCCAGCTGTCTGTGTTGGTGATGTGTACTGCAATAACTTTGACCTTTTAATTCTTTGTATGAAGTTCTCTGATAATTGTGTATGCCTATTTATTGTGTTTAAAATATTCTCTGTAGTCACCTTTTATGAGAACATTCAATAAAAATGATTTACGTTTCTTAAAGGAACACTCCAAAAAAAGGGGGAGGGGGGTGGGGAGTGACTATTTTCTAGGTATACACCCAATGAAAGCATGCAGGAGGAAGTGCAATCAGGGCACAAAACACATGCCACTTCCCCCCACGTTTTAATACTTTATATAAATGAATCGTGTTCCACCACTAGCTGTCAATCAGATTACCAATCCTGTTAATGGATTGGTTAGTTCAGGGGAGCTAAACTCAAGAGGCATTCAACTGCTCAGAGCCCCCGCATTGCAAAGACTTCTCATTGAGCTGCATTGGAAAGTCTGTGATTGGATAGCCACAGGAAATCTAGGCGGTGTTAAAATGGGAGGGCTTTTTTTTTTTTTTTAGATACACCCCCAATGACAGAATGCAAACCCAACTGCATGCATATTTTAACAGTGATTTAACACCCCTTTACATAAACCTCCTGTACATAAATACAGAGTATAACATTTTAAAAATGCTATCTCAGGTGTGAAGAAAATTGTGCGTTTCAAAGCACGGGACTAATGTCAGAACATGCAGACTGAGTAACACAGAGGAGATAGATCAAGGTTACAGATAACAATGAAATGGTATTTGCAGAGTTCTAGCTGTAAATATAGCACATGTACAGCAATGTTTTGAGAACTGGGGATACAGATCTGTTTAGACAACATATACCCTAAAATCCTGTTTATCTGGGTAGTTTACCCTCAGGCAAGTCATGCTTTGTAAACCAAATCTATACTTTAAAGCTGGAATATCTAGTTGAAAATAAAGCTGGAATATCTAGTTGGAAACAGGGCTGATTCTAAAGATATCGCCTCAAGTAATACCATGCCTGCAAGAAATGAGTACATCTGCTGCTGCTACAATGTGTGGCTTTATAGAAATTGTTTGTAAATCAAATAAGCCAGGAGAGCGCCATACAATGTATACAGATTGTAGCTACTTTCATTATCTTGTGCTAACCTTTTTGCCTGGAATAATACATGCATGGCATTAGCTTGGCACATGTTCTGAGTGTAAAGGAACACTACCAGTCACTCCACCTCAGTCAAGTTGTTGTAAGGCATCCAGTGCCCCTGTGGCATTTTATCTTCTTGGCTTAAACCATTGTTGACAATGGTCTAACCCAAAAGTGGGCTTTGGATAGCCCACTTTGTGCTGGCAACCGATGAACTGCTGTGAGCACAAGTTGATATTTTCAGGCCATCACTGGCTGTCCATTGCTAGTAAAAGTAGGTATTACTAGCAAATGCTGGTCTGTGGTCCTTTGATTTTAAATTGCAGTGACCCGTTCTTTAGCTGTGAAAACATGAAAATTAACTCTGCAAAATTGCGCCATTAGACTGTTCCCAGAGTTATATTGTTCTACATTGCACTTAGGTCTCAGGGCTGCCGCAATAATAACTTTGAGGGCAGTTGCAATAGGCCTAATAAGTATCTGTTCCAGCCATTGGGCAACCACTAGCTTATGCTGTTTGTGTATAGTGTATTGTTTAATTAGAATTTCTTTAAATGACCTGTTATGTATTTTTTTTTGTGCTCATAGGAAACACACAAAGTGTACAAACAGAAATTAGAAGAACTAAACAGCCTACAAAGTGTCTGTAGCAGTTACATTAGTAAACACAAGAGGCGCCTGGCTGATCTGAAAAGCAATCTTCGCAGGTAAGGATCATAGTGCACATCATTGGTGCTTATGAAACATTATAACCTCCTTAAATAAGTTGCAAACTTACCTTTATTCTAGTGCCGCACAGTTCTGCCATCGCTGGCCCTGACCCTGATTCACCTCCTTGACCGAGATCATTAGTATGGATGATCTCAACCAATCCAATGCTTTCCTATGGGATCTCAGCCAAGGAGGCGAGGCCGGGGGTGAAGCCAAACACCTCCCTGGCCAATCAGCTTTTACTTAGAGATGCTTTGAATCAATGCTCTCTAAGGGGAAAGTTCAGCTCCTCCATGCTCTGCATGGAAACGGTGCACATTGTGCGGCACTGACCAAGGAAGCCCCTCTAGGGGCCGTCTCAGTGACTGTCACTGGAGGTGTCCCTAGGCAGCAATGTAAACTCTAAATGTTCTCTGTTTTGGTGACTATAGTGTCCCTTTAAGTGGAGGTTCCCCTCCCCAGGTACCATATCTTTATCCCTGAGATGGGGATCTGTGAATATGGGGGATAAATAAAGAAGACTGGATAAAGGAAATAATTATGGTTTTTTTTATGTCTGTGACTCAAATGATAGAATCATGCTGTATGCATATAGGTTTTGTAGCAAATTCATTAAGAAACTTCAGGTTGTTTTGGGAGATGGAGTCATTTTTAAATTTATTTTTAAGCATATTTCACTGGAATATCTCCATAGGCTCTTTCTGTGGAAAATGGAAGGGTATCCATGAGGATTTAATATTGGAGACAGATAGCTAGTTACAGAGAGATGGAGAAGCTATAGTGGAGAGAGTAACCTTTAGCATTCAGTGCTTGTGCACACCTGCACACTGCTGTGCTATACTGTGAGATTTAAAGACCTATGGTAATCATTAGATAAAAGTCTGGAAATGAAATGCTATACTTTGTGTTCCACAGGGAATATTAATTTTTGTGCTCTGACTACACAAGCGACACAGTTTTTTTGCTCAAGGTCCCAACTGTAAATCAAAGGGTAGTTTTTATTTAAAGCAGTTTGAAGCAGTTTTGATGTATAGATTATACCCCTGCAGTCTCGCTACTCAATTCTCTGCCATTTAGGAGTTGAATCACTTTTGTTAATAGAGCCCTAGCCATTCCCCTTGAATGTGACTTGCACAGCCTCCCTAAACACCTCCTGTAAAGACATCTAATGTTTATACTTCCTGTATGCAAATTATGTTTACTTTAGAATTTCCTCTCTTCTACTCTATTAATAGCTGTCTAGACTCTGCAAGAGTCTGCTATATATGATTAGAGTTACATTTCAGAGCTAAACAGCCAGCGAAGGTGTGGTTAGGCTGCATACATAGAAACAAAGGTGATTTAACTCCTGAATGGCAGAGAATTGTGCAATGAGAATTCAGAGGCATGTTCTATAGACTAAAACGGCTTTATTAAACTAAAGTTGTTTTGGTGACTATAGTGTCACTTTAATATGTGTTTTTATACATGGATACATTTATCTGCAGTTAGACACAGTAGACTAATCCAGGTGATTGAGGGGCATAACCGGTGGTGGAGGCATCAAGCAGGTCATCTGAGCTCACCAACTGATGCATTGCTACTACTAGACAAAATACTTTCATTATTATTATTGCATGGTGCGATTATTGGCACTTACTGTCTACTTGGCTCTGTTATTGAGTGAATTGAAGGGAAATTCAGTTAGTAGAGCTAAAATATAATCCTTGATTTGTTTTAATATTTTGTTTTTAATGTATTTATTTGTATTTCAATTTATGTAAATAAAATCATTTAGTAGCTACGGTAAAATTTCACTTTGCATGCTACTGCATGAGCAGGATTATTAAGTTATTGCCATGAATGTTTCATTGGTTGTTTTTTTTCCTCTCTAAAGGACAACATGGATTCATTTTTGAGCTATATTATCTTTCTTCTTCTTCTTATTTATTTTTACCTGTAATAGCTAAGTGAAGCAACATAACAAATTTGATTCCTATTTAGAGTAAGCTTGTTTGTTTAAGACCTTTCCAGCTAAAACTGTTTTATCCTCTTGGGAATGTGCTTTACAAGTACATACATGTAGCAAAGTAAATTACAGGTTGAGAGGTCATACCTGCTATTTTCCAGATACATTTCTGAATATCTTTAAAACAGACAATTATCTTGTTTACAAATCATTATTCCCATTGCTTCTCAACATATGTAAGGAATTTCCTGATCAAGAGCAATGGAAAGAAACCGCTAGAAGTTTTTCTTGAAATATTAAAGGGACACTATAGTCACCACAACAACTACAGCATGTAGTTGTTCTGGTCATTATTATTATTGCCTTTAGGCATTTTCATGCAAACTGTCTTTTCAGGGAAAAGGCAGTGTTTACATTGCTCCTAGGGTCACCTCCAAGTGGCCACTCCTCAGATGGCCACTGGAGATGCTTCCTGGTTTAGTGCTGCACAGTAGGCAGCACTGCCCTTCACCGTCTCCACGCTCTGCAGGGGGATGCAGAATTTGCCTCATAGATATGCATTGATTCAATGCATCTCTATGAAGAAGTGCTGATTGGCCAAAATGGCGTACCTATGAATCAATGAAGAAAGTAAGAGTGGCTAGAGTTGGTTAGAGCTTTATAGGTAAGGGTTAGTATTTTAAATGGACACCTGTAGGGGACAGGAAGCCAGTGTAAGGAGTGAGGGGTGAGAGGAGGGGTGGCAGCAGCATTCACCACAGATTGTAGGGGGGCAGTACGGCTTCTGGGGAGACCAATTAGGAGAGAATTACAGTAATCGATGCAAGAGATTACTAGAGCATGAACAAGCTCCTTGGCAGCATCTTGCGTAAGAAAGGGGCGTATGCGGGCAATGTTTTTAAGTTGGAATCAACAGGTTTTAGCAACAGACTGGAGATGAGGCGCAAAAATGAAGCCAGGATCAAAATTGACATCAAGACAGCGAGCTTGAAAGGATGGGGTGAGGCAGGTACCGTCAGCCTGCAGGGAGAGTGAAGGAGGAGGATCAGTGTTATGAGGAGGAAAAATAAGAAACTCCGTTTTAGAAAGACTGAGTTTAAGAAAGCAGGAGGACATCCAATCAGAGATAGAAGAAAGGCAATTGGTGACACGTTGTAGGACAGCAGGGGAGGAGAGGTCAGGGGAGGAAAGAGATATTTGGGTGTTGTCAGTGTTCAGGTGGTAGTGGAATCCAAATGAATTAATGGTGGAAGGAAAGAACACTATGGGACAGGGGAGGGAGGGGGAAGGAAAGAACACTATGGGACAGGGGAGGGAGGGGGAAGGAAAGAACACTATGGGACAGGGGAGGGAGGGGGAAGGAAAGAACACTATGGGACAGGGGAGGGAGGGGGAAGGAAAGAACATTATGGGACAGGGGAGGGAGGGGGAAGGAAAGAACATTATGGGACAGGGGAGGGAGGGGGAAGGAAAGAACACTATGGGACAGGGGAGGGAGGGGGAAGGAAAGAACACTATGGGACAGGGGAGGGAGGGGGAAGGAAAGAACACTATGGGACAGGGGAGGGAGGGGGAAGGAAAGAACACTATGGGACAAGGGAGGGGGAAGGAAAGAACACTATGGGACAGGGGAGGGGGAAGGAAAGAACACTATGGGACAAGGGAGGGGGAAGGAAAGAACACTATGGGACAGGGGAGGGAGGGGGAAGGAAAGAACACTATGGGACAGGGGAGGGAGGGGGAAGGAAAGAACACTATGGGACAGGGGAGGGAGGGGGAAGGAAAGAACACTATGGGACTGGGGAGGGAAAAATGCTATGGGGCGGGGGGCGGGGGGAGGAGGAGAAAAACGCTATGGGGCGGGGGGGAGGAGGAGGAAAACGCTATGGGATGGGGGGGTGGGAGGGAGGAAGGCATGAAATATGTCTGTCCTTCCTTCCTTCCCTCCCCTTCTCTACCTTCCTTTCCTTCCCTCCCTCCCAATAGTCAGATGGTTGCTCCACAAAGGGACAACTCATCAAGATAGCGTGGTTTGTGAAGTGACATTACTTTACACATATTTATTGCCCAGCTTACATGCTGTACTTCATTATTTAATGCTGAATAAGTTACTGAACTTTTCTTTTATTTTTATTTTTTTATCCCCTTATAGGCATAAATACTCTGCAAGTCTAGGAGAGACTGATCTTATCCAACAGATAGACGGCACAATCAAAGAACGGCACAATGTGTTTTTTGATATGGAGGCTTATTTGCCAAAGAAAAATGGGTAGGTTTAAATATACTGGCATGTGTATATATATATATATTGAAGGAACACTATAGTCACCTAAATTACTTTAGCTAAATAAAGCCGTTTTAGTGTATAGATCATTCCCCTGCAATTTCACTGCTCAATTCACTGACATTTAGGAGTTAAATCACTTTGTTTCTGTTTATGCACCTCCCCTGGCTATGATTGACAGAGCCTGCATGGAAAAAAAAAACTGGTTTCACTTTCAAACAGATGTAATTTACCTTAAATAATTGTATCTCAATCTCCAAATTGAACTTTAATCACATACATGGAGGCTCTTGCATGGTCTAGCAAGCCATTAACATAGCAGGGGATAAGAAAATCTTAATTAAACAGAAGCTGCAATAACGAAAGCCTAAAAAGGGCTCTCTTTACAGGAAGTGTTTATGGAAGGCTGTGCAAGTCACATGCAGGGGGGTGTGACTAGGGTTCATAAACAAAGGGATTCTCCTAAATGGCAGAGGATTGAGCAGTGAGGCTGCAGGGGCATGTTCTTTATACCAAAACTTCTTCATTAAGCTAAAGTTGTTCAGGTGACTATAGTGTCCCTTTAATACTGTTGAATTAAAGCATTGTTTTTTCATAATCCTAAAAAATTATTAAAAATAACTCTTAAAAGTATTTTTATTCCAGCACCAGAGCAGTCTCCAGTCAGCAGACTTATAATCCTACTATGATATCTTAGAAGTTTAAAGGGACACTATAGGCACCCAGACCACTTCATCTCATTGAAGTGCTCTGGGTGCAGTGTCCTTGTACCCCTGAATCCTGCAATGTAAATTATTACATTTTTAGAAAAACTGCAATGATTACATTTCAAAACTAAGACTACCTCAATCAGACAGGCACTAGAGGCATTTCCTGGTGGCTAAGTGATTTTTGTTTGCCTATCTGACTCAGGACTTCCTCACGCTCTGCATGAGGATCTCCGGCATCTGTGAAATTTCAGTAGGAAAGCATTACAGGAATGCTTTACTTTGGGGAATGCCTAATGTGCTGGTGGCGCTTGCCGTGCATGCAAATTATCCCCACCGCATCCGATGGCGGAGGAAGCAGGGCGCCGACCAAGCTCTGAGGGACATCGGCGCTTGAATCGGATAAGTGTTAACAGGGTTTTTAACCATTGCAGTGCCAGGCTGGTCAGAGGTAACTATAGTATTAAGGAATTCAACTTTGTATTTTTTATTTTTTTTTACACTTTAGAATTCCTTTAATGATTTATCCGGCTGTGAACACACAGTTCATAAAGATCCGACAATTAATTTGCTTCTCATGGAGAAGCATTGGACACTCACCCAGCTGGCTGGGTAAGCCAGCTTGAGCTTACTTTTCATTCTGACACAGTGCATAAACTAGATTCATTATTGAATCTATTTTAGCCTGAAGACCCTATTGGCTGTCTGAATGACGGTCATTAAAGTCATGGGAATTGCAAAATGGAAACTTTGGTGTTACTTAGAAACCACTTTGTTTTTAACAGCAAGGTTACCAAAATTGCGTCTTCATCAAAATCACTTTATTAAGATAAAGTGATTCTGGTGTATCGACTCTTCCTCTAATGTGCTTTATGTACTTTCTAAACAAAGGATTGCCTTTTAAGTGACACCTAGCAGGATATTCAAGGCAAATACCATCATGTGACTGACAATTCTTGAAAATCAGGAAGGGCACAGGTTAATATAGTTTACTAACAGTGCTACTTACTAAAGTGGATATTCAAAGTTCAGCTATTTTAGTCTTAATTTTTCTAATTCACTTTGAATTCTCACTTTATCAAATAACTCTGTTATCCAATATAGGTTTAATATCATCTGTTTTTTGCTTGTGCATGTACAGACCCCAGGCATCTTTCACATAAAGTGTTGTATATATTTATCATAAGCATCTATTGTGCATTGCATAAGAAGATGACTGTCACATCTTCTGTCAACAATTGTGGCTAATGTGAATGGCAGTACTTTTTAGCTTATATTCTGATCTAGCATTCCAGCTCCAGTGAAAAGTTATACCTAGAGTGGCACTATTACCTTTGAGTTTTTCATGAAGAATAAATCTTTATAATAAACTCATAAAAGCTGTGATGGAATATTGTTGATGTACATAATATCGTTGAAGCTGTACATAAAACAAAGTAGAGGCAGCGATCAGAGGATAAACATATTATTTAATAATAAAGTTTTCAACAAAACTGCTTAGAATTTTGTTTCCCTATGTCTGATCGTTCCAATCAGTGAAGTCGAGAGACAGAAATATTGGTAAAGTCAACATTTGCGAACCTTGGATTTGTATTCTGAGTATTGTGATCAATGTTAGTCTGTCTTCACAGTCCGTTACACTCTAGGGGCTCTTGCTGCACTCTGGGCTATATTTGGACATAGTGGAAAAATAATTCCCAGGGATTGCTTGCTGCCATTATGTCAGAATTAAATATTGTAATACAGAGTTTGATGCATATTTCTCACATGCCTGTTTTAAATAATGTTCATATATGTTTCATGGTAAAAAAAAATAATAATGCATCTAACAGTCTATGTCTAAAAGTAATGTCCTCTGTGTCTGTTAACATAGTATTTCTACTTCTCATTTTTTTTAGATTGTACCTGAACTTGGTTCTTGGAAATGTGAATGTCACCCTTCTAAGCAATCAAGCAAAGTAAGTGTAATTTTACATATATCATGTCCACAAGTCTGTCTTTGTCACTTTCAGAGCTACGTAGTTACATGAGAAGGTTAGCTACTTCAGTGCTTGCACGTTGGTCCAAATTGTCGTTAATATTGCGTAATTATAAATTTCGCATTCTCAAAGAAACGGAGGAGAGGGCTTTCTCTGGGCACTTACATCAAACAGCTCCTATATGGTGTCATATTTCTGAGGATGTCACTTGGGCATGCTAGGGAGCAATTATCCCTACAGCGAGCTGTCGTGGGTATGTTTCTTAGGCAAGATTGGTTGGTTTACACTAAATTTACTCTAGATGTCTTTGTGCATTCAGTCTGAAACTTGTAAACAGCTGCCAACATGATGTAGTTTTGTAGCTCTGTGCAATGTACATCTAATGATCCTATTACAATAGATTCTGTCATCCAAAACGTTTAAGGAAATAATAGTCTTAAGGGACTTACAATAAACATGATGGTAACAGGTGTGTGACTGTTTATATGTATGACCGTTTAATTGTGAAAAGTGATGTGAATCTCGTTTATTATAGTTACCTTTGAACTCTAGTAGTTGTAAAAACAAAAAAAATTATCCCTGTGATTACTATTTTAAGAAACTTGCTGTATTTTTAGGTTTGCATACAAAGATGAATATGAAAAATTCAAACTCTACTTGACCATAATCTTGCTCCTGGGAGCCATAGCATGCCGGTTTGTGCTTTACTACAGGTGAGAAATCACTCTTCTTTTTGGTGATTGCAAGTAACACTGAAATATGGTAGCCCGCAATCATCCATACACATGATTTTTATCTTTTTTTTTTTTTAATCATTCCTTTATTTATAGCGTGCAACGAGAAAACATTGCTTGGTATGCCACAACTGCTTCAGCTAACAGAATGATAAGACGTACAAGATAGTATTATGGCATTCGCATAAGTTGCACATTTTTAAATTGTATATCATGCTTAGAGTACAGGCTAAACAGTATGTCTGGATTAACTAGCGAAAGGAAGTTGCTCAACTTTGTGTGGTCATAGACCTGATGATAGAAGAGGTAAGTTAAAACATTAACATGTCCGTGATATTGCTTAGTACAGGCAGCGTGTTAGGTTACGGTCTAAACATGTTAGGAGTATCGCACGTTTGTGAAAACCATTGCCCAGACAGTAATGAAGCACACAAATTGCATTTCAAGATAAGATGTGGTGAATATGAGGCTGAGAATGCGCTGAATTAACAGTGGGAATGACTGATGTATTCCGTATTCTAAATAAGCTGTGCTAGTGGGCCTCCTAACTGTGGGAGCGAGGCATGTAAGGCATTAGTGTGAAATTAATAAAGATAAAAATGTGTGAAAATGAAAGGTGTGAAAGGGCTAAGACATGCTAATAAAACCATCAAACTAGGACTGAACAGTGGCAAATGAATACCCTTTCGGGTCTTAGGAGTCCTCATGTGGGTGGCAGGTGAAGTATATTATGCTTGGGGTAGTAGCCCCTGAAGTTGCCACTTGGACGAGGAACAATATTCCAGGTAAGTCCTTTTAGCTAATGCCCTGCGCGAGGCCGATTCCAGCGGAGTACCCGATGGTGCCGATGGAAACTGCTTCCAGGCGTCCCAGGGATGCAGCAGACGGGAGTTCCATGCGGGTGATTGCACATAGGTATAGAGCTTTTCTGGAACAGTCCCTATAATGTGTGAGAGGTTTAGGCGAGGCGGGAAATGCCCTGGTGCTTTGCGCCTTTCGGGTGCCTCATTCTTCCCCCTCATTGGGCAAATATGCGTTGCTTGTACCGGGCCTTTCCGTATTGAGCTTTCCACCCCCTCGTGGAGTATGGTGGTCTCCGTAGAAGGCCAGGTTGGTGCACCTTCAAAGGGCCTTGTGGTCTCTCCGGCGGAGCACGAGTGGTAGTGATGGCGGGCCCAGCTTCGTGTTCAGCGCCAGTTGAGTGCTTTAATCCGGGAAACTCCCGTTGTCGTAGTCGGTCCCAAAAGGCTGCACAAATGCTGTTGAATGTCTCTAGAAAGCGAAGGCATTCCCCACATGCCCTGTGGAGTTGCTCTCCGTCGCCATCTTGGGTATATAGGAGCTGTTCCCTTTGATCGTTTCGTCATGGTTTCAGGTCAGTCCCAGCTGATAGTAGGTGACTGAGAGTGCCCGGATATCCCTTCCAGCAGCGGGGGAGGAAATGGGGGGGGAGGGGGAAGGGGCAGTTTGCCGGGGGTTCTGGTTCCAGGGTTGAGGGATCGGCCCCACTCCTGTTGTGCCAGAATGCGACTAGGCTGCAGGATTGTGCCGGTGGGTCATCCTGCGACAGTCAGTGTCCGCTGTCTCGAACACGGAGTAGTCGCCCCAGACCTAAGGTAGGTAAGCAAGAGTAGATTGAGCCTGATTTGCGGTTTAAAATCTTGCAAGAGATGCTATAATAGCTAGAAGGCTCCTGGAGTTCATGAAATGTGCGACTGCTCGCCATGCTTTTCAGGCCCCGCTGTCTCCCTGCAGCCATTGGAGTCGGCCGGCCTCTCCTGATCACATGATTTTTATCTTTTAATTCATACAGTAAGCAATTTAGCATATATGAACATCTCAGCCATACTGTTAACATTGCATTCAAGTTGATTTAAAGTGTGCTTTCTAGAAATGTAATGTAGAATGTCTGTATTTCTACCAACCATTGTAACCTAGCTGTAGAGCGTAGATTTTAGTCAAGTACTTCTAGCTCTGAATCTGGCAATTCAGTTATGATAATGGAAGGTGTCCTGACCTCAGAAGATAGGAAATCAATTATTACTTTTGTGGTAATTCTTCATTATTGTGGTAATCATTAGGATGGTCCTTCATGTAGGCAGTAAATTAGTCATTTAATGAAACTGGTTTGGCACATGTTTAATCTCAAGAGTCAAGATCCATACAAATTTTAGGTTTTGATTCCCTCCATGATATTTTGTTGTGCAATATAATTAACTTTTTTTTTTTCAATTCTTTATTTTCATAGTGCAAGGAATAACACACATGCTTGTGATGCCACGACAGAATTGACAAGCATATTGCAAAATCTTAGGTAGATACACTGTCATGGCAAATGAAGAAAGTGCACATTTTTTATCAGGTTCAAGATAAGAGTGCTAGCAGTAGATGGAGTAAGTTGTGTCAGTGTGGAGATTATGAGCAGCAGGAACAATGTTAAAGGGACACTCCAGTTTTCCTGGCACTGCAGGTCCACTCTCCCTCCCACCCCCCCCATCCCATGTTGCTCAAGGGGTGAAAAACCCTTCAGTGACTTACCTGAGACCACCGCCGATGTCCCAACATGCTATGGAAAATATCAGATCTATTAGGAGGTTTGCAGTGCCAGAGATGGGGAGGGCACAGTGTCCACACATCTGGGCAGCACATGAGGACGTATACATTTCACTCATTTGTGCAGTTTTGCTGATCTTTGCCACGAACTCAAGAGCTAGGAGATCGGCCACCTCTTCTTGTCTCCAGCATGCCGCAGCTAAATGTCTCTGGCCCCTGACAGTGTACACAATTGGTAGAGGTGTCCTAAAGCATGCCCAAGATTTTCTGAACTGAGATGGGCACAGGATGAGTCGTGGCAGTGGTAATGCAGGTATAAATCACTTGGTTTTTAACCCAGCATGCAGGAACTCAAGTGCCATGTGCCTAGACTGCTTGGAGATCAGACTCTGCCCCCACTCTCTCCCCCATATCCTTCCTTTTTGCACATGCGTTTTGATCACATATGAATCTATTCTTCTAAACACAATCTCTGGTCCAGATATTCCATCTGCCTGGTACGGAAGCCACTCCTAAGAAATGAAGAGGATGGGGAAGTTTTCTGCTCCTGTCTTGCTATCAGCCTTCAGGGTGCAGGAGAGGGTGGAGGGGTGGGATTTTAAGAGACACCCTGATGCAGTATACAAGGGCTTTTGTCATTCTGCCGTGTCTGAGGTGCATCTTCAGGGCTGAGAAGTCTTCTCTTGTGGCACAAGGGTTTCACAGCTGTCCTGCATGATGGTCTAGTATTTTCATAAGTGTGTAGCAGGTCTGAGCTGTAATTGTTTCCAACAGATATATTCGTACAAATTACACTTGCTGTTTCACGAAAGCATCAGAGCAAGATTAGACATAAGAAAAGCAAAACTGCAATTGTCGTTAAAAGATTGTGTTCATTACTAGACCATAGGGAAACTGTATGTGTATATATTATGCTCAAACTTGGCTAACATAGATTTATATTGTTACCTAAAGGTTTATTATTCGGTTAACATTTTTTATTATTATGATTATACTTTATTTAGAAAAAATCATTTATACATTGAATAACATAAAATATAGTGAGGCAAATAATCAGTCCGTATAAAGCGGAGTCTCATTCTTATCCCCATTTACAAGAACGGAGAAAGTAGGAGATTTTGGACCTATAGGAGTAATCCTATGTATGTCCAAACTACATTTGATACCTAATTTCTACAAGTAAATATAAGTAATGCATACAGTACAATATACAAAACCTTGTTACCAATTTTTTAATGTATTTACATTTTAGAATAATTTATTTTATTCGTGCAGGAATAGTATAACTCATTACACATAGTGAGTAATACATAATTAGCGATATATTTCCGACACTTTCAGTGCTGAATTTGTGCTGCACACGTTTCTTTCTAAAGGGCTGGTCATATGCCTGGCACTCAAGGGGTTAAACATATTTATTTATTTATTTTTTTTTTTTACAGCCATTTTGATATTTCAAACATTTCAGGAGTTGGAAGATACAGAGAAGGGCAAGATCATTGGTCAGTGTTTGTATTTTATATTCTCTCTCTTCTTCTTCTTTTTTTAGAGTGACAGATGAACTGTTTAACTTTTTATTGGTCTGGTACTACTGCACACTGACAATAAGAGAGAGTATCCTGATTAGCAATGGCTCAAGGTGAGTGTTTATATAGAGCATCCAACAGCTTATTCATTCAATACATGTGGAAGGCATTGAGAAGCTTTTAGTCCTTGCCAATTTTATTTGTCTTTTTCCCCTTGTTACCTTGCATGCAACATGAAACTTAGAATGAACGTCACACCAGTACTAAACATGGGAGCTTGTTAGGGCTGGATATAATCGGATTTCACTTGGCTGTAAATAGTGGCTTGCCTTTGTGGAAGATTCAGATGGTGGTTGCCACTCAGTGTAATGCTTGCTTTTGAGCCTTGGTGTATGTTGTGTTTTTTTATTTTGTGTTTTTTTTAAAACAATTCATCTTTATTGAATATTTTATTATTTTTATATATATATATATATATATATATATATATATATATATATATATATATATATATATATATATATATATATATATTATAGTCAAATTCTCATCATACAATCTCTCTGGAAATGTATTTGAGTTTTTATTTCGATCCTTGTTGGAGTGGTTGTATTTCTCCAATGTCTAGCTAAACACATTTTCGCTGCAGCCAAGATGTTAACACATAGATATCTATTGTATCTTCCTGTAACAGGTAAATTTATATGAAACAGGAAAGATTGTGGCGTAAGGCTATATTCTAATGAGAAGAGAGTTATAAGTTGTTCTTCAATACATCTTTTTATAGGAGCCAGTCTCAGGCATTCCCACCAGATGTGAATTTGTGTGCCTCGATAGTTTTGGCAACGTCAACATAAATTATCTAAATTTGTATTGAACTTTGCAAGGCGTGTAGGAACCATACACCATCTCTGTATTAACTTGTAGTGTTCATGTAGACTGATACAATGCATTGCGGTTCTCGTGATTCGTCAGTTATTGTTCCAAATCTCTAAAGAAACCGTAAAAGCACAGTCTCTCTCCCAACTGGAAACCGCTTCAGATTTATTTAAGTAAGTTCTCTTATTTAGAATTCTGCCAATTATAGCAATTGTTTTAGAATTAAGTTGTGTAGTATGAAGTATGCCTATTAATCCTTGATGACTTGTTACATCTGAAGTAAGAAAATGTTTAATCTTAATATATTTAAATATTTCTCGTGATGGAAGAGCATACCTTTCCTGCAAGTTGGAAAAAGATCTTAAGGATTTACTATCATAAAGATCTTAAATTATTTTTATATCGTTGTTTTGCCATTGTATATATATCTTCTATATACACTGGAAGAGACACAATAGGACTAGCTCTAGTAATAGGATTTAAGGTTTGTCCCTTTTCACTTCTCTTTCTGAATCTAAAAAAACAGGTCATCAATGCTGATACTATTTGATTGGATATTTTAAGTTGTCTAAAATGTTCATAGTCCAGCCAGAGAATAAAAATAGGGATCAGTCCCTCCACATTTACTTCTTTCTAGATTATACCATCCCAGATTTGTGTTTCTTTTAATGTTTAACATAAATAGATGGTAGAGCATGCATGTTTCGTGAATTTTATGTAGATCTGGATCTCCCTGTCCTCCTGAATTTGTTTCTCTTGAGAACATAACCAGTAACTCTTGTTTTTTTTAGCATTCCACACACATGAAGACAAAATAATTTCCATTTCTTTTATTATATTAAATGGAACTGGGATCGGAATAGTTTTATACAAATATGCAATTTTTGGGACCAGATATGATTTAAGTATGTTTACTTGTCCAAACAAAGAGATCTCAAAACTCCTCCACCTATCTGTCTCCCTAATATCTATCATCAAATCCATGTAGTTTTTCTACATCGTGGACTTTGAATCTGAGCAGAATTTAATTCCTAAATATTGTATTTTTTTATTAGACCAATTTAATGTTGTATATCTTTCTCTTAAAAATAGATAATTAGAATTCTAAATATGAAAAGACATAATTTGAGTTTTTGAAAAATTAAGTTTTCATTATTTGAAAATAGACTAAATGTCTGTAATATCCTAAGAACTTCTGGAAAAGAACATTCCGGAGAAGATATCGTTAGAAGAATGTCATCTGCATAAAGGGAGACCTGGTGGTCCTGTCGTCCAACCATTATTCCTTTAGTTGTAGCTGTCTTTCTTAATAGTGCTGCCAAAGTTTCCACTGTAAGAACATAAAGGAGGGGGGCTAGAGGACAACCCTGACAGGTGCCATTTCGAGTCTTCACATTCAAAGAATTGAAGAAAGGACCAGTGATCCTTGCAATGGGAAGCATGTATAGTGCCATAGTCCTTTTAGCAAATGGACTGGTAAGTCCAAACACCCGCAGAGTCTGAGCCATAGATCTCCAATTTACCCTGTCGAACGCCTTTTCGGCGTCTAAGGCCATAATAATAGATGGGGTTCTCGTATGGTGGATTTCATCTATGATGTTAATGACTCTGCGGGTGTGATCTTCCCCTGATCTTCCCTCTACAAAGCCCACTTAATCAGGATGTATCAAATCTAAGATAACAAAGGTAAATCTCTGTGCCAGGATTTTAGAATATATTTTTCTGTCTATGTTAATTAATGAGATTGGTCTATAATTACTTACCTTAGGGTCTTTGCCTGTTTTTGAAATAGGTGAAATAGTGGCTTCAAGCATTTCTTGAGGAAATCCATTTGATCAAACTATGGTACCATACACGCGTTCCAAGAGAGGAGTAATCTTAGGTTGTAAAATCTGGTTAAAAAAAGAGCTGTAAAGCCATCAGGACCTGACGCCTCTTCACCCCCCCCCCCCCCCCCTCATATAATTAATTGCGTTCCTAATTTCTATCTGAGAAAAAGGTTTTCAAGTATATTTTTTTTTCTAAAGATAGTACTGGGAGGTCTAGAGATCTTAAGAAATCTTCCATATCTAAGTCGATTTTATTGGGTTCGGATAGGTTATATAGAGATTCATAATATGCTCTAAAAGCCTTGGCGATATGGAGAGGAGGAAGACAAGCCACTCCCTCATTTATTTGTTTAATGCTATTTCTTTGATCCTGGGCTTTTAATTTATTTGTTAAGGCTCTACCTGCTCTGTTATTTGAATAATACCATCTTTGTTTAAGACGTGTTAATGTGTAGTTAGTTTGTTCTTAATCTCTTGTTGGATGATTATCATCCAACAACGAAAAGCAAATAATGAGACCAGCAATTGTGTGCCAATGTATATGTCTGTTTTTATAAATGAATATATGTGAGGGTATATGCATCTCTATGTATAACTGGATATGTTTGTATAAATGAATTCCTGTGTATGAGTTTTTGTCTGTCTGTCTGTCTATATGTATGTGTCCTTCAATATATGGAATATATGTGCAAGCATTTATGTGCGTTAGTGTCTAGTTTGGCATGTTTATGAAAGTGGCGTATGTATGATTGTGAGTGTAGTTAATTAGGACTATGTGTGAAGCTAATGCAAATTTTGCTAATACTGACATTAGACTTTGGCTTCTATATATAAGTAAATTTGTCAAGCCCTATGCTAATCTTCCTACTGGGTCATGATTCAGCCTGCTAGCTAAGGTGTAATTGAAACCACATTGTCACTTAGATATAATCTGGTTTAAATGCAGGAACACCTTACAGAGCTCAACACAAATAGGAACTAAAATACCGGTACATGAATCACTGAAAAGATGTGCATGGAAAAATAAAAACAAAGTTTACAATTTAAGTACAAATACATTTTCTATTTAATTTATTGCCATACTGCCTGATTTTTACCCTTTCTGATAACTAGCTGAGACAGATTTCTATGTGTTATAAGTAGCTTGTGATTGAAATGCTTATGTACACTATTCAAACCACTTTTTTTTTTCCTCCTGCAGGATAAAAGGGTGGTGGGTTTCCCACCATTATGTCTCAACATTTCTTTCAGGGGTGATGTTAACATGGTAAGTTAATTTTAAATGTAGGCTTTAGGCAACTTTGAGGATAAAATGAGCGATCTGGATGTAAGCAATACAGTGTGCGTGCATTTTATATATATTTAAATATTATCTTTATATCATTCAAAACATGTAATAGAAATACTGTGTGTGTGTGTGTGTGTGTACACACCCATGGAAATTGTGTAATTTATAGAAAGCCAATTTAGAAAGGTTGGCATCATTGAAAGTATTGCTGCACTATGAACAATTACACCAGGATTGCCCAGCCTCTTGTAGATTCTCAAGGTATTGTTAAATTATGATCTGTGATAATCGTTGTCGAGTGAGACATAAATTCATTCTGGCTGTTTTTAGGATACAGTGGATCTGTAATCTACATTTCCATCCTTCTGAAAACTGCCTTGTAACATTAACGGAATCTAGAGGTTTAGGAATGCGCAAAAAGTATAGAAACTTGTTTTTGTAACAATTAGAAAATAATGTACAGGATAAACTTGTTCTCTACATTTCCAGTTTAGAGTTCCACTACCTTGATGAGTTATGTTGCATTAATATTTGAAATTTATTTTTGTTTAAGCCTAACGCATATTATTTTTATTAGGCCCAACGGTCTCATATATCAGATGTTTCGCAATCAATTTTTGGCATTTTCTATATATCAAAGTAAGTGGATTTATGTAACAATAAATTTAATTTGTGTAGTTTCTGCTTGTGAGGCTAGAAATTAATGTACATGTTAGAGAGAAAATTTAAGAGGGAAGATATAGACTAACAAACCTCAGAGTTGTATAGTGTGTGTGTGGTTTTTTTTTTTGTGTGGTATTTTTTGTTTTTGTTTTTTTATATCCAGCCTATAATTTATATTTTTTGAGCTTTATCAAAGATAAGATGTGAAGTACACTGCCTTCCAGTGGTTGGAAGGAAATAATTATATATTCTAATTTTCTGTATATCTTTTCTTCTAGGCTGTGTGCAATTTCTTCAGTACTATTATCAAAGTGGTTGCCTGTATAGATTACGTGCATTAGGCGAAAGGAATCATTTAGACCTTACTGTGGGTAAGTGCAATTACTATGTATAAATATAGTCTTGGCGTAGAGATTGTGAGATTAGTTATTAGACTAACAGAATATTGGAATGACAAGCTTTCCAGAGGTCCTCTCTTTCTCAAGTCTAATGTATTTCTGAGCAAAATGACAGACTTCAAAGTTAAATTGTGATATAGAAGTTAAAACGACATGAGAGCAGACATTGTAAGGAAAAAAATAAATAAAATAGATACCGATCTTCCAGAGAGTCATAAATATTCTGAGTAAGTATCAGAGAATGAGGAGAATTGGTAGGGGGGTATTCCAAGGGGGAGAGGTAAAACCATCAATGCATATACATACATACACCCATGCACAAACAACAATACTTACATACACACATATATATTTACTACCTTCTGAAATAATGGTGTCTCCACCCCCCTCTCTCCCCCCCCCCCCCCCCACACCTTTCCATCATGAATCATGAGACCTGTGTATTATCTGCTCTCATGCCACTTTAACCATTGTGTTGGTTTTCTCAGAAATGCTTGAGACTTGAGGAATGGAGTATCTCCCGAAAGCTTATCATTCATTCCAAATTCGTATTTTTAGATATAGTGGACCTGTTGGCATCTGCCTGCCTGCCATAAACTAGGTTTAATATCCTGTTTTACCTGATTAGTATGTGTGTTCATTTAAGTGGCAACAGAGAGTAAAATGATAAGGAGATTGCTTATGTCAATGTAAGAGCTACATATATATATATATATATATATATATATATATATATATAGGTATATTTCCTTTAGTCCTGAAGCTGAGACTGATGAGTCAAAATGTTCAAAATTAATTTTTTTTGGAACATTTTGCTGGCTCGATATCTAGACTGCAATGCAAGAGAGAAGTTTATTGATTGAGAGAAAATAACGACCTGTTCTGTTAAAAGAAAGACTGTTCTGTTAAAAGAAAGACTTCAAAACGAAGTATAGGAGTTGTCGTCTTGTTTATTATGGTCTTTCAACTCACCATAAATAAAATGTGTTTATAACTAGCTTGCTACAGTTTATATATTTAAGTGGCTGTTTTGTGTTTTGTTAATTTTTTTAGAGGGATTTCAGTCCTGGATGTGGCGAGGACTGACATTTCTTCTCCCATTCCTGTTTTTTGGCCATGTGAGTATTTGTTTTTGTTTTGTTGTTTTTTTTCCCGTTTTTTTTTAACTGAGCAGCATACACTGATCAGCCACAACATTAAAACCACTGAGAGGTGAAGTGAATAACATTCATTATATTGTATTATAATCCTCATATGGGATTATCTAACTGCTGATTGTAATGCTGGAACCTCCTCTGGTCCATGCATTTTTGCTATTCCGTTGTCCTCTAGCAGATCCACTCTGGCCAAACAATTGTATTCAAAGCTATGAGAAGATGCCAATAAATTTTAAAGTATAGCATGCACACAGTCTTCTACAATAGATAAATGCTCCCACACTGCAGATGGTTCATCATCAAACAACTTAAAGTCTCTCATTAGTGCTCTAATATTGCCATTTGTCAGCGAGGTTTGCTTCTCCTAATTAAAGCAGTCCTCATGTGTCAAGATGGGGTTCTGGCAAGGAAGTCGGATTGCTTCTTTTTTTTCAGCGTCATCTTCGTTCTCCGTTTGGAGGATTATCTGCGGTGCATATTATAATGTGAAGTGTCCCTCTGCTTAGATTCTATTCTTATGAGCTTGTATTTTCTGGTGATCTAATGTAAAATGAGAAAGTTTTAAGGCAGATAAGTCTGCTTTTCATGCTGATCACACCGGAACCCCTTTTAGAATGCCTCGGGTATGCTGAGCCCTCTTAATACATACTTTGTCACATCTGTTGTCTGATGTGACAAAGTATGTATTAAGGAGGCTCAGCTAACTCGGTCTGAAAACCAATACAATGTTTGTATTCATTTAAAGTGAAAGGTCGATTTTTCTAATACATGTACTTTTGCCCTGTCAGGCTCTTATCTAAAGGCAAGGAATTAATATGGGAATGGAAAGGAATTTGTGATATGATAGAAGAACAGATTACTTATCTGGCAGGTGTATATAACCTTTGTCACTGTATTAAATCTCACAGCAAAAGTGCCATCTGTCTAGACAAAAATCACAGTAGAGGTTGGCTCTTCCTAGTATCACAAGCTGTTTAGGACAATGGGAAAAGTAATTGAATGCTCAGAAATTGCAGCTACTAAGACAGAGGTCATTGGCAAGACTTAACTCGGTGTTAATCTGGGCTGTCATGACTAGCAATTGTTGTCTTTATAGAGAGACATGTACAGGGCATGCATTGTGCATCTTACCCTTTCCCCTAGGCAGAGCCAGTCCAAGCATTTTGACACCTTAAACAAAGATTTACTTTGCTGCCCCTTTAAACAATTAAAGGGACACATCAGGCACCATCATAATGAGCTTATGACCTTTGCATAGGTTAGGGCAGGGGTAGGCAACCTTCTGCACTGCAGATGTTGCGGACTACATTCCCCATAGTGATGGTAGGTCATGGGAGGTGTAGTCCAAAACATCTGGAGGGCTGAATTTGCCCAGCAGCAGGAAGTAGTAGTCAGGCCTCTGCGGAGCCTACATTTAATTTGCTTCCTCCATGGCTGGGATAGGGCAGGGCACTGTTCTTTCAGGCCGATGGCATTTAATGAATCCCAAAGAACATAGCATGTCTATGGATAAATCCTCCATTGTCTGGGTGAATGCAGCACATATTGGTTAGCAAGGGTTAGTACAGTTATCCCTACCTTTACAATAGAAATGGTTATCTGCTTGCTGCAAAGTTACTTTTCAGACTTTCTTGCTTCAACTGAAGTGGAGCTTAGAATGGTCACCTAACCTTTTCTGTTTCTTGAGCTTGTACGTCTGTGGGTTCTGTCTTCTGGGCATAGTCTGCACAGGTATGGGCATGGCTGCTTATTTTAATAACCGTCTTGTATACAAATTCCTATTGCATAGGCAATAAGTAGAAAGCAGGTATCACTATGACAAGTTTTTAAACTACTACTGGAGTTTCACAACATATAGGGCTTTTTCACCAACATCAAATGATAGTGACTGGAAACCAAAATAGAAAAATAGACTAAATTTTCATTTTGCAGTTAAACATTCCCTTCACAAAAATAGTTTTTCAGTGAATGACATCCACATACTTTGATCTCTGGAGCATGAACAATGTTCTTTTCTTGAAAACAAAAGCACTGTATAAAACGCGCCCAATCCTTTGAAAGGAGCAAAGTTTGAAACACTGACAATATGTTTCTCTAACCAGCAGGGGGCCAGCTTACATTACATATGTACAATACCAGTTTGAGCAGCGGTTAACACTTGCTATTTTGCAAAATTGCCTGTCTTATGCGCTAGCATTGTTTACAGTGAATAACTAAATTGTAATAAAGTGTAATTTTTTATTTTTTTTCTAGTTTTGGCAGTTGTACAATGCAATCACACTTTTTGGGTTGTCCAGACATGAAGCATGCAAAGAGTGGCAGGTAATGTATCCATTCTTCAATAATACAGTAAAATCATACTATGTTTCTTTTATATTTTCTTGAACAATAGATATGTAGGAATTTCTGCAACAAATTAAATGCCCAGCTTGAGAGCATATAATGTACAGTAGGAATAAAGGTTTTAAAATAGCTTGAAAATAGGAACTTTCTTTAATGTTCTGTTTTGTAAGTATATACCAACGTGACTGTTGCTATTGTGTACATCAGAATAGGTTATTGATTTGATACATTCTCCCATGGTGAACCGAAATATAAGTTTGCTCCATTATTCATTGTACATCCCAGCTGAAAAAGTTAATATGTAAAAATAATGTGCTTTTGAAATATTAAAAGGATGCCTATTGTGAGGGAACTCAATTTCCTTGTACAAGCTATACAGGTTTCCAGCCCTTAATATCTCTAGTATTTTTATGCACGTTCTGTTTTTTTGTTGTGTAGTTTTTGTTTTAACATGAATGCAGTCAGCACTTTTTTTGTTGTTTTATAATTAAAGTTCTTAAAAATGTATATACAATGTAAACAAAATGGCACTGTAAATGTAAACAACAACAAAGCTCAATCTACTGTCAAGTTTAATTTGAAAAGTAAGTGAGAAGCTGCTATGTTTTCTTTATTAAAGGGACACTATAGTCACTTGAACAACTTTAGCTTAATGAAGCAGTTTTGGTGTATAGAACATGCCCCACGCAGCCTCACTGCTCAAGCCTCTGCCATTTAGGAGTTAAATCCCTTTGTTTATGAAACCTAGTCACACCTCCCTGCATGTGACTTGCACAGCCTTCCATAAACATCTCCTGTAAAGAGAGCTTTCTTTATTGCAAGTTCTGTTTAATAAAAGGACCACTCTAGGCACCCAGACCACTTCAGCTTAATGAAGTGGTCTGGGTGCCAGGTCCAGCTAGGTTAAACCTTTTTTTATATAAACATAGCAGTTTCAGAGAAACTATGTTTATATAAGGGTTAAGCCAGCCTCTAAATCCTCTAGTGGCTGTCTCACTGACAGCCGCTAGAGGCGCTTGCGTGATTCTCACTGTGAAAATCACAGTGATGGCATGCAAGCGTCCATGCGCATTCAGCCGAAAGGGAGGATCGGAAGCGGAGAGGAGGAGGAGAGCTCCCCGTCCGGCGCTGGAATAAAGGTAAGTTTTAACCCTTTCCTCTCCCCAGAGCCGGGCGGGAGGGGGGGCACCCTCAGGGCACTTTAGTGCCAGGAAAACGAGTATGTTTTCCTGGCACTATAGTGGTCCTTTAAGATTTTCTTATCCCCTGCTATGTTAATAGCTTGCTAGACCCTGCAAGAGCCTTCTGTATGTGATTAAAGTTCAATTTAGAGATTGAGATACAATTATTTAAGGTAAATTACATCTGTTTGAAAGTGAAACCTATTTTTTTTTTTTTCATGCAGGCTCTGTCAATCATAGCCAGGGGAGGTGTGTCTAGGGCAGCATAAACAGAAACTAAAGCAATTTAACTCCTAAATGACAGTGAATTGCAAGGGAATGGTCTATACACTAAAACTGCTTTATTTAGCTAAAGGATCATTTAAGCATAATAAATCTGAAGGTTGCTTAGAAATCCTAATGGTATATCTGTTAGAATGCTTTTGGTTCAGTAAATCAGAAGGTTGCAATTGCTTATATCTAATGTCCCTATTAGAATGTGACTGCACGCAGTGGCTTATAATCCTAGATTTCTACTCAGTCTTGTTTTCAAAACTGTGAACAGGCTAATGGCAGCCATGGTATGGATCCTTTGAGTTTATTGAGCAGTTCCACTCATTCTTTGATGTGGGGGTTCAACTAGTTATCCCATAAATCAGGACTTAACATTGCAAGACCTACACAACTAGTCTGGCCTTAAATCACTTTAGCTTCATGAAATGCATTATTTCCAAATAGGTTCTCTTATTAACTAAACAGTGATTTCAAATCTTAGAGATTGTAATTAATATTTAGTTAATAAGCGAGTGCGCTGGATTCTGTATTTTGTATATTTTGGCCCCAGCAGCACCCTATAAGGAATGCATGTTCAGGTGAGTGCAGCCCTCTTGGTTTATTTGATATATTTGGGAGTCCCAGGCCAACTCCTTGGTTTTGCACCCCTACCTGTTACAGGTGCCTCATTCTAGGACCCTATTTAGCCTTGACTTGCAGAGAGTCCCAGTAAGGAAGTATTTCCCAAGTAAGTGGATTAATCTAATAAGAGCAAGCATTAGGCTGCTACTAGTATAGGACCTGCCGAATATGGGGTACTTTGACATAGTTGGCAGGCTTATGCAATGTATGATCATATAATGTAACTAAACCCCCATCATTTTTCCAAGATCCCAGCACTCAATGTTCCCAGTCTTTCATAAGCTCAGGTGCAAAATTTCCAAACCATCAAACATATATTCAAGAAAGTAGAGAGCACTCAAGACTTTAGACAATGTTTTCCAAAATTCCAAAAATTGGTGCTTTATTTGCAAGTAGTGATAGTCGACGTTTCAGCCTCTAAAGACTTATCAAGACTTGATAAAAGTCTTTAGAGACTGAAACGTCGACTATCACTACTTGCAAATAAAGCAACAATTTTTGGAAAACATTGTCTAAAGTCTTGTGAGTGCTCTCTACTTTCTTGAATTAAGATAGATATAGATATAGATATAGATATAGATATAGATATAGATATAGATATAGATATAGATATAGATATAGATATAGATATAGATATAGATATAGATATATATATATATATATATATATATATATATATATATATATATATATCTCACACACACACACACGTGTGTGTGTGTGTGTGTATATATATTTTAAAATATATTATATGTATATATTTCTGTAATAATTTTACATAGTAAGGTCATCTTATTAATTACAATTTGCGGGACCTGCCTGACAACCCAGACAGAAAGTCCAGGGAATTTAATTTGCTAACACTATATTTAACCCTGTAACTTTCCAAGACACCATAAAACCTGTACATGGGGGGTGCTGTTTTACTCGGAAGACTTAGCTGAACACAAATATTAGTGTGTTTTAAAACAGTAAAATGTATTCCAATGATGATGATATCGTCAGTGAAAGTAACATTCTTTTTGCATTTTTCACACACAAATGGCACTAACACGGACGATATAATTGTTGTGATACGTTTTACTGTTTTTAAACACTAATATTTGTGTTCAGCGAAGTCTCCCGAGTATAACAGTACCCCTCATGTACAGGTTTTATGGGGGTTTCAAAAGTTAGAGTCAAATATAAGGCTTGCATTTGTTTTTTTACATTGAAATTTGCCAGATTGTTTACGTTGCCTTTGAGACCGTATGGTAGCCCAGGGATGAAAATTAGCCACATGATGGCATACCATTTGCAATAGTAGACAACCCAAGTTATTGCAAATGGGGTATGTCCAGACTTTTAGTAGCCACTTAGTCACAAACACAGGCCAAAATTGGCGTTCAAATTAGTTTTTTGCATTTTTCACACACAAACAAATATTAACACTAATTTTGGCCAGTGTTTGTGACAAAGTGGCTACTAAAAAAGACTGGACATACCCCATTTGCAATACATTGGGTTGTCTACTATTGCAAATGGTATGCCATCATGGGGTTAATGCTCATTCCTGGGCTACCGTAAGGTCTCAAAGGCAACGTAACCAATCTGGCGAATTTCAACGTGAAAAAACTGAAAGATTTAACATGCTATATTTGACTCTGTAACTTTTCAAAACCCCATAAAACCTGTACATAGGGGGTGCTGTTTTACACATGTGACATCGTTGAATACAAATGTGTATTTTATTGCAGTAAAAGCAAACAGTATTATGACATTTACAGTTAAAATGTCACGTAGAACTAAATGTTTTTTTAAAAATTCTCATTTTCTCCCATTTCTTTTTTTATATTTTATTCATATTCAATTACGTTTCATACCTAAATATTTGATGTCAAATGAAAGCCCTGTTTCCCCTGAATAAAATTATATCTAAAAAGTGTGAGTGCACATAATATGAAAGAGGCGAATTACGCCTGAAAAGACATATAGCGCAAATTTCAGGTTTTGTTTACGTTTTGTTCTGATCACAACCTCTACATTTGGCTCAGTCCTTAAGGGGTTAAGTTACTCTCCACTACCAGCCTGGCACGTCCATGACACACTCACTAGGGGTGTATTTTTACTTGCTGGGACTACATTTTCACTTGCCTAAGACTAGTGGAATTTTTTTTTTTTGGGGGTGAATTTTTTTATGCATTCTAAATATTCATAGGCATGAACAGCTTGTTACTTTAGGGTATGCACTCAGTATATTTTTAAGTAATGTTTAAATTGTTAATTTTCTCTAATTTGAAATACACATTTACACAAGTAATAAGTTGTGTACAGAGGTAAACTATTTCAAACGCTGACAGAAGTGCCCATAGAGACCAAAATGGGACAGGACATGGAGGATGATTTGGTCCTGTATGAGAACCTGACTTGGCTCACCTCCTGCTCACAGCTATGCCTATATATTTACATAATTCTGTTGTCTCTTTCACTCATATTATTCCAAAGGCGTATACGCCATTTAATTAAAATAATTGTTATATAATACTTCCTGCCCAATTAGAACAGGCACATTGAATGAGCTTGTTCACCAAGGATCAGTTGGGGATGAGTTAGTGTATGTAACTTGTTCCTGGGTACATACATTTATATCACATTGAGAGAAAAATAAAATATGTATTCTTGTTGCACTATAAATCATGAACTTGTGGTGTTTTTTTTTATATATATATATTTTTTTCCTCCTTTAGTTATGGGGTGGTTTTAAACCACTTGTTAATCCAGCCCCATAAAGTGTTAGCTCGTATAAATATGATGCTTAATTAGCCTATTACCAGAATCTATGAATCATTCTTTTCATGTAAATCGAACAGCAGCTAAGTTTATCAAAGGTGCATTGTGGGTGAGGCTCAGGAGAGGCCACAGTCTGCACAAGCACTCATGACACACCCAGCTAATACAAACATTCAGAGGTGACACTTTATTTAAACTTCCCTAATAACAGCTCATCATCAAAACTAAACAAAAACTCAATATGCATCCATAAGGCAAAATTGTTAGAGAGACACTCTAAGCACTTTACATCTGGGCAGACTAGATGGGCCGAATGGTTCTTATCTGCCGTCACATTCTATGTTTCTATCTTAATGACGGACATCCACTGGAGCAGAGGTAAGCAACCTTCGGCACTCCAGATGTTATAGACTATCCTATATGGGATATTTAGTCCACAACACCTGTTATGGAAAAAAGATAGGGTCGCACTCAGCCACAATATTTCAATCCAGGGTGCTACTGAGCATGGGTCTGCAAAAAAACCACATGGACTATGCATAAAAAGGAAAAATCTCACTGTTATTGTGTCCAGGCAGATTTATTTGCAACGTTTCGACCTGTCTAGGTCTTTATCAACCATGATTTTTTCATTTTACACAACATCTGTTATGTCCTCTTGAAGGTGATGCCTCCTAATCCAACACTGCTGCCAAACATTTCTGCTAATCTACACAAGATAGCAATTCTATTCCCGCCAACACTATCTCTATGGGGGCCTTTATTGTGGAGAGGTAGCCAACCCTGGATGTGGATATGACAGCACCTTATACTTGG
This sequence comes from Pelobates fuscus, assembly GCF_036172605.1. NCBI lineage: Eukaryota > Metazoa > Chordata > Amphibia > Anura > Pelobatidae > Pelobates > Pelobates fuscus. The sequence goes on from NC_086321.1 coordinate 128,169,806, forward strand.
TGGACACTGGGGACCTCTGATCTTCTTCCTAGCAGGAGGAGGGTGATCCAGATTCATAACTTGTGAAAAATGCCTTTCTGCTTAATCCAAAATCAGTGTCCTTTAATGAATTTCTACTGCCATAGGCTTTCAGTCATTGGAATCTTGTAGATGACTTAAAGTGAAACTATAGGCTAGGAATACAAAATCGTATTCCTGGAACTATAGTACTCCCCTCTTCCTCCTCTCTTCTCAACCGCAGCACCGAAAGGGTTTAAAGAAAACAAAACCTTCATTCGGGGAGCGGAGCCAGCAGCCGACCAGAGCAGACGTGTGACAGACTAGCTCTGTAACAATTAGCGTGAAATCAGCAATTTCAAGAACTAAACTATACTAATTTAGACCTACATAAAGTTATTATGAGATGGGGAAGAAATCTAAACACCAGGGGCCTGTGATATTTGGGGACCTTTTCCTCTGTCCCGTTAAGGCCTCAGGAATCCCTGTGCCAAAAGAAAATGGCAACACAACCTCTGCCTCCTCCGAAGAACAAGCGTTAGATGAGCTGGATGAATTTCCAAACACGGGGGGATTACACCATCCCTCCTCAGACGAGGAAAAGGAGCTGCCCCCCACTAAAGGAGATATAAAATCCCATCTCCACCATATTCACACAATGTTTGCGGCAGACCAATCCACAATGCGGGAGGAGATACACACGGTGGAAGGGTGAGTCAAGACCGTAGAGGAGGACACACAGAGACTCAAAGCATGATGCATACAGATAGAAACACGAAATGCAGAGTTACAATCTACCCAGTCCTTGCTTACCAACTGCATGGACGCAATGGAAGATCAGCACAGAAGCCGGAATGTCAAAATACAGGAATCCCGGAGACTGTGACCCCGGAAGACTTGACACAATATATCAGGAGACTTCTCACCTCACTACTTACGCCACAGCAGGCGAAACAAGCCGTGATCGAAGGGGTCTATCGCATCCCGAGAGCGACCAGAGCTCCAGCATACTACAGCTCCAAGGGATGCCATACTACAGTTCCAAACAAGGTCAGCCCAACTAAACCTCATGGCAGCAGTGCGCGGAATATCTACTCATTCCTTCGAAAATACCGCTCTGTCTTTCTACCAAGACCTGTCCAGGCCTACCTTGGTATAAAGAAGCCAGTTCAGACAGCTGACCACTGCGCTCCAACAACACTCTATTCCATATCTCTGAGCCTGTTCATCAAGCATTGTGGTGCAACAGCCAACATAACCGATGCATCGCAAAAGCCCCCACACACCTAGGACATATCCAAAGTAAAACTTACAGCCAGCCGGACCCACCACCCCATCCTCTACCGCATTCAGAGCACAAAGGGCTAACCTGAGACTCTGAAGGCATAGGATCTGGCCGAAAGGACTGTGCATCCAATCTACCGTTGTTTTTTTTATTTTTTTTTGTATTTTGTTTGTTTTTATTTGATTTTGGTTTTCTCTGACTTTACGTTTCTCTGTCTCCTGCCTACTTAAGTCTAAACTGTTCGCACACTGGGATCCTGACAGGCATACCCGCTCCTGACACCATAGCCAACATCACCTCTCACACAACTGACCGCGCGCACAACCACCACATGAGGAACTTGGGATGGAGAGCGGTACTATAACTATAACTCCTTAGACAGGAAACTGCACCCCTCCACGTGTGGACCACAGAACACAGTGCACAACGCTAGGCTCTGTAAAATATACCCCCAATGTCCTGCCCTTCCTGCAGCCATGAGACTGACACTAGGTGGACACAGAGCACAACCGACACTAGCCGAGCCGCTCCATAAATGGACAGGCCACAGAGCGACAATTAAACCCCCCCCCCCCCCCCGAGCTCGGGAATACAGAGCATTGCACCCAGCATACACTGACCGCTCCCAATTCAAGCACCCATTAACACTACAGACAGGCAATGTACATTTCTACATTTAAGATTCCAGTTATACAAGCAAGTTATTATACTCATGTGTTTTTCTTAATTGCATACTTTTAAAACAAAATAGGCATGGCATATATATATTACCTGTACTATTCTTTGAATCTACGATTGTACAATAGCAACTACTGAAACTACGTAAACCTTATGCCTGCAAAAAATAAATAATAATAAAAAAAAACCTTAATTCACTTACTGAAACCAGCGCCGATATCCCTTGGTGCTGGGTCAGGCTCCACATCCGCTCCTCCCACGACGTCAGGGGGACCAAATGCGCATGCACAGCAAGCACTGCAATAACATTAGGACAACCCCATAGGAACAAATTGATTCAATTCTTTCCTTTGGGGTTTTAGCTGACGCTGGATGTCCTAATGGATAGTGTGAGGACATCCAGTGTCAGGCAGGAAGCGACCAAAAGACGCCTGACTACCCGAACGCCTCTTGTGGCAGTCTGGTAGACCGCCAATAGATCTGGAGTTAACACGGCAATGTAATTATTGCGGTTTCTCAATATCTGCAATAATTACCATTGCAGTATTAAACTTACAGGGGCACGTCCTATAGTGTCCCTTTAATTCTGCAGACAATATTTTGTGAATATAACTGGTTATGGTACGGAGTTACAGTAATGTAATTTGGAAGGGATGCTAAGTTTATGGCTAGATTGTAAGTCCGTTTGAGCAGAGCCTTCTCTATCTCCTTGTTTCTGTTATTTTTTGTTTATCAAATATCCCCATTCTAGAATGGCAAAGCACTGCGGAATAGGTTGGCGCTATATAAATACTAGTTTTATTAATATTTTGTGCGTGCATGTCCTGCAGCCCAACCTAACCAAGTCTTAATTCAGCTATTAAGATGTTGGGATGTTTTTCTTTTATCATTCTGGTGTTTTTATTTTTATTTGTTTAAACGGTTTGTCCTAAAGGGTAATTAAAAAAAAAAAAAAATCTTATCATATTTGTTTAATCTAACCCAATGTTATTTACATACAGTTGTCTAGCCTTTTCGGATTTGTGTAGAAACTTGATTGACTAATCTTTAGAATGTGTACACACAAACTTGGTTACGGAGTGATGCTAAGAATCAGCAGTATCCCAATGTACTGAGAAATCTTGAAATCCATTACAATATCATATAGTAATGTTGCATTTTTCGAGGGCTAAAGTGATAAGTAATGTGGGAAACCTGTGGTAATGCCTCATTTCAAACAGCCTGTCAACATTTAAAAATAATTGTCTTAAAGCATCTCTTGGAATTTTTGGAAACCACCCTTAGGTGAAGAGCGTATTTGTTTTTGTTTTCTTCCTTTTAACCATTTTGGAAATCTGTGTTTTATATGTAAACAAGCCATTCGTACCAAAACCCGTAGCTAGAGATTAATAAAACACCATCACTCTGAGGAATCTTTCAAATGGATCTAAATTGATTTGGTTTGAAATGGCTTTGGGTGTGACTATATAAACATATACGTTCTCAGTTATTCTACCAACTATTTAAGTTGGTCTTTAAACACTTTATACAGCATTGGAATGTCTTGCTTCTTTAGCATTGGCAGTATTCGTTTTGTTTGCACATATTGCAGTAGATGGGATGTAAACAAATTAATTTTAACTCTATGCTTGTTTCAATCTACAGGTTTTCGTGCTGGCACTCACCTTTCTCCTCCTCTTCCTTGGTAACTTTCTGACTACTTTGAAAGTGGTTCACACTAAATTTCAGAAGAATAAACTGAAGAAGCCATAACACCTTTTTTTTTTTTCTTCCACTGGACTGTTTGACTTTCATTATGGCTAAGCTAATCCACTCATCTTGAATCACATACCAAATGGCTGGAGAAGACATAAGTGCCCCCTCTCCTGGATGCCACATTGTCTATTCTAACATTCAGTAATATGAAGTGTTGGTTAAAAGACTGGGTTTGAGCTGCTGCTCCCTATTTCTCTCTGGGAGAGAAATGTCCTACCAAAAATTTTTAAGCGTCTTCTGCATTGTTTTAACTCGTTCCCTCCTGAATGAGTCCCACAACACAATGCCACTTGAATGGTTATATGTATTTACAATTGTCTTTATATATAGCCTGCATTGATGGTAAAAATCACTACTTTTAATACAGGCTGTTCATCTCTTGTCTGCACAGAATACTGCCATGTTTTCTTAGTAGTGCTTGCATGATCATACTCCTACTGATAAGGCGGTTCATTAATGACCTGTAGTGAGAAATGCTGGACCTGTTAGGACGAGAATCCCAAAGGATGGAGTTGAACAGCTTTGCAGTGTAATTTTTAATTGATATTTTTTTTTGTTTTCTATCCTCTTTGAAGGAGGTAGTGCATTTTTAATATTTACAGCTGGAAACTATGTATGAATAACGTCCCTACAGCAAAGGGAGACTGCCTTTTAATTACACTGTATGGTCATACAATGTTTACATGATAATGCAGAAGCTGTTGGACAAATGTCTGTCTGTATGGGAGGAATGAAAATAAACTTTAAACTACAGTGCATTTCCTTTGTTGAACAAATTATTTGTATATGTGTTTGTATATCAGGGCATTCAGATTATATTCAGTCCCCTTCATTGTATTTCACCTTTTTTATGTTGCAGCTTTCTGCTACAATTGTTAAAAGGAACAATGTGCTCACTATAACATCTTATTAAAGTTGTTATATTGCCTATAGTGGTTCTTCTCTTCCCCTCCCCCTTCGCCCCCTATAAACTTGACCCCAAACTGTTTTACTTTTACCAATTAGAAGGACTATTTCAAGCCACACCTCAAATTTCTATGCATAGGAGAGCCAGGATTTTTACTAACTGGCTCTCATACCCAGGCATGTAGTCATGCGCGCATCCGCAGTGTCATCATGGCTTGCCATAGAAAATCATTGCATGCAACGATCCTCTATGACAAGATTTTAAATGGCAAATGTGCCTACGGTCCCCAATGCACCTCTATGAAAAGCATTGAATTGGACTGTCATTTCGGGTGCAAGATAACGTCATATGAGAAGGAGCTTGTAGCAGTGGGGAGGCACACTCAATACTGGAGAAAAGGCAAGTAAGATTATTTAATTTTCTTATTTCAACGCACACAGAGAACTTGCAATTCGCTAGAAAAACATACTTGTAATCTTAACGCTATAAAGTCACTTTAAATATTTTTTATGAAGTGTTTTGGGGTATGATACAAAAAACTTTGCAGATCTTCTCAGGCTCTGCCAGGTTGGATGGGGAATGTCAAACCGCAATTTCAGGTCTCTCCAGAGATATTTAATTGGGTTCATGTCTGGGGTCTGGACATTTAGAGTTGTCCCTAAGCCACTCTTGTGTGGTCTTGGTTGTTTGCTTAGGGTTATTGTGGTGTCTGAAGGTGAACCTTTGGCCCAGTCTGAGGTACTAAATGCTTTGGACCAGGTTTTCATGAAGGATATCTCTGTATTTTGCTACGTTCAGCTTTTCCCTCAAACGTCAGCAGTCTACCAGCCCCTGCTTCTGAAAACCAACCACAAAGCATAATGCTACCACTACAATGCTTCACTGTTGAGATGGTTTTGCATCGGTGATGAAGGTGCCAGGTTTCCTCCAGACACGATGCATTTAATTGCAGAAAACCTTTAAATAGTTTCATTACAACAGCGAATCTTGTTTCTCACAGTCTGGGAGTCCTTTTTGGAAATTCCAATCAGGCTTTCATGTGTCTTGGCAAATGGAAGCCTCTCCTCACTGCTAGTTTGCCATAAAGGCCAGATCGGTGGAGTGTTGCAAATATGGTTGTCCTTCTGCAAGTCTCTGCTATCTCCATGAATATTCTCAGTTTGGCCAGCTCTAGGAAGTCCTGTCTGTGCCAAACTTAAATCTAAAAAAAAAAAAAAATGGCCACTGTGCTCTTGTGAACCTTCAATGCAGTTAACATGTGTTAGTGTTTCTCTGAACTGTGGCTTGACTTAATCCTGTCTCTAATCTCTGCAGGCAGGTACTTTGACTTCATCGCTTGGTTTGTGCTCTGATATGTGAAACATTATGTAGACAGATGCCTTTCCAAATAATGTCTAATCAATTTGTCACTGGTGGACTCTGAAGTGTAAAAACATCTCATAGATAACCCAGAGAACTGTGATGAATCTCAGCTAAATTTCAAGTGTCTTAGCAATAGGTCTGAATACTTATGTCACTGTGATATTTCAGGGTTTTGTTTTTTTATTTAAATACATTTGCAAAGTCTTCCAAACGCTGCACCTAGTCAACATATATACTCCCCAAACACAGCTTACCGTCAATTGAGGTGGGACCTGGGTGAGCTAGTAAAACTTCTCAAGTCAGGGTTTATAGTGCTAGGCGGTGACTGCAATGCAACTCCATGCTCGGCAGCATACAGGGGCAAGGCCCTTTGGGCCAGGCGTTTCCATAACATGGGGGCAAATGATAAACTCCTGCATAAATGCATCTAATATTGTGAATTAGTAAACATCTGGAGGGTGTGACAACCCAGGGAGCAGAATTATACCTTTTATTCCACCCCTCATGGAACAAACTCTCACATCGACCTGTTCCTAGTCCGATCACGCAGACATACATCTCTGCTAAAGGGGCTTTTTGATCCCAACCCACTGGTCATGGTGTGATGTAATTCCAGTAAAATACAAGTTTAGCAGGCTAAGATTGCCACAAGGCATATGTATGTATATGTGTTTGTAGTATCAGTTGGTTAATTACACGTAGCTAAGATACTGTCATCACTGTACTGACCAGGTGCAGGAATGTAAGAACTGGAATTACGCGTCCCTCTCCTTTGTATCAGATGAGCCACGTGGTTAGACCGGATGGATGAGTTTAGACTCTATTTATTAAATAGGTTAAGGGTATGTGTGGGTGTAGTTAATTGTGGGAGGAGCTACAGTGCTATATAAGGAATGTACTCTATGTATTCAGTACTCAGACTTTGCTGTATTTTGGTGACGCTAGTCCCTCTGAGTCCCGATCGGTGATCCAATAAAGAATCTCTTCCTTCCTGAAGAAACCTGTGTCCATCTCTCTGTGCTTGGCTTCCGTCAGTTTCTCCGGTATCATTTGGTGCATTGGCCGGGAAGCTCATCGTTCAACGGTAGCTGAGAGGCAGAGGCGTGAGACGGTCTATCTTTGCCCACGTTCTCTACGGCTGCACCCCTGAACTTCTGCGTGGACCTCCCTTCGTCTCGGCGCCACTGGTCTGTTGTCCAGGAGATCATCGGCCTCTACGTAAGAAGTGCTGGGGTGTCCCCGTCGATGAGTGTGAACTCAGGTTCAGGAACGAGGAGGTAAGACAACTGCTGTTTTAGACGGCAGGACCCACTAGGGGTATACCGATTGTGCGGTAGGCCCAAAGGGGTTTTGAATCTGTGTATCTGCCCCCTCTGTCGGAGGGAAGGAGCGAAGGCGCATCGCTCGATCGAACGCTCTTTAGTCAGACCGTTTGATTTGGTTAGTCAGGCGGGGTCCTGGTGTAAGATAGCCCTAGCCGGACACCGGTGTCTTGTCTAGACTAGCGTTCTAGGGTGTATATTACGTTCGCTAGGTCGGAGGGACCGGGAGACTAAGCGGCGCCTGTGTAAATTCGGTTCGCTAGTTCTCATCCTATCTGGGCTAAGTGGGAAGGCGTGTAAATTTGGAACCCACTAGACTTTTGATAGTACGACTAAGAGGCGCCTGTGTAAATTCGGTTCTCTAGCTCGTTGTATAGTGCGACTAAGAGGCGCCTGTGTAAATTCGGATCTCTAGCTCGCTATGTATATGTGGTGATTGGGCAGTGTGGCTAACCAAAACGGGTGTATATAGTTTTAGGTAGTCCATTCAAGGTACTGGCCAATAGTTTAGTTGGGAATTGTAAATGTGTTAACGATTGTTTTAGTAAAGTGTATATCTTGTTAGATAGCGCGAGCTCAGCCGTCTAGCGAGAGTGTTAATAGTGTGTTGCTGTATTATAGTGCACGGTACCATAACCCTGTATATTTACTGACATTATATAATAAGTACTAATCATTGTCGTCCATTGCATGTTTAACACCATAACCACTAATAATTGTATTGTGACCTTAACTTGTGCTTTGACCTATGCTAACCGTACTGTAACCGCTATTTGTAAAAGACGATGTTACTGGGGTGTGTTATAGACGGGTAATTCGTATATAGAGAATTATAGCGTGGGTGACTGTGTAGTTACGCCAAAGGGCATAATATTGATTATATAGTGACTGGTGTAGCAGCTGTGTGTGTACGGGAATTCCCTGAGTGTTTATTGTTATTGTGTACGTTTCACTTGGTAACCGTACCACGTGGTGCTGTTGCCAGAGGAAACGGGTGTGACTGTTGAATAGTACGCGTGTATAGTAATCGTTGTCGACGACGTTCCATTGTTAAGTATGGGTGCGTCGCAGTCAACGATTCCGGATCCCTTAGGATGTATGGTTAAGAATTTTAAAAAGGGATTCAAAGTTTGTGATTTTGGGGTAAAGATGTCTCCTGTACGTTTGGTCACTTTGTGTACTAGGGAGTGGCCTACTTTGGTTGCGGCATGGCCGCCACGTGGCAGTTTGGATCCAACTCTGGTACAGCGCTTACACGTGGCTGTATCAGGTAGGCCTGAACTTTACGGCCAGTTTCCTTATATTGATTGTTGGAGACAGGCCGTAAATGACTCGCCAAAATGGCTCCGGACATGCCACGAGGAACAGTGTCGCCTCATGGTAGCTAGGACTTGTTCGTCCACTAGGGCTGGTGTTAGGCCCATTTTGGACACGCCCCCTGAGTCCGAGATCCCTTTGCCGCCCCCTTACTTTCCGGTAAGAGGAAGTGACGCAAATACAGGAAGTCCTGTAACCCTTCCCTCATTACCCTCATCCACTTCCGCTTTCTCCTCCAGTACAGGATCCACCCCCCCTCGTACTAAATCTCCCCTTCCGGAACCAGAACCCACCCCCATTAGAAACGAATATCCTGATTTGGCGCCACTTCAGACTTCCGGTCAAGCTTCATCTAGCTCGGCCCGAAGTGTTCTATTCACTACCTTTTCCCAAAACCAACCTCCCACATCCCCATACCCTATATCTCCCCGACCGGAACCCATGACTGACGCTTCCCTACGTAGCCCCATCCAAACCCGACAGTTGACTGGTGCCCAACAATTAAAGCACTATCAGATGCCTCTTCGCTTAAATCCCGGGTCAGCTTATATCGATGCCGCAGGTCAAATGGCACACGCTGACCCTGTCTTCGTATATGTCCCTTTCACCACTACCGACCTTTTAAACTGGAAGACCCATAATTCCTCGTATACTGAGAAACCACAAGCCATGACTGATCTGTTCACCTCAATAGTACAGACGCATAATCCGACATGGGCTGATTGCCAGCAGTTACTAATGACTTTATTTAACAATGAGGAAAGGACAAGAATAAATCAAGCAGCCATTAAAGCATTAGAAGATAGAGCCCGTGCTTTGAACCAAGCTAATCCAGCAGCATGGGCCGCAACACATTATCCCAACACTGATCCCGATTGGAACGTAAATGGTGCTGATATGGTTCAACTCAGAGCCTATAGAGACGCTATAATTGCTGGCATGAAAGCCGGAGGAAAGAAGGCTATTAATATGTCAAAGACAGTTGAGGTGATCCAGAAAAGCGATGAAGCGCCCAGTGTCTTTTATGACCGATTATTGGAGGCGTACCGCTTGTACACCCCCTTTAATCCGGAAGACGCAGACAATTCCCGAATGGTTAACTCCGCCTTTGTCAGCCAAGCATACGGAGATATTAAGCGCAAGCTACAAAAGTTAGAAGGGTTTGCAGGTATGTCCATCACCCAACTAATGGAGGTAGCAAATAAGGTCTATATGAACAGGGATACAGAAAGTAAGAAAGAGGAAGAGCGCAAGATGCGTAAAAAGGCTGATATGCTAGCGGTAGCGATCGCAGGCGTAGATAAACGGGGCCCAGATAGAGGCAATAATAGATGGAGTAGGGAGCCTTTGAGTAGGAATCAGTGCGCGTATTGCAAGGAAGAAGGGCATTGGAGGAACGAATGTCCGCAAAGAGAGCAGTACGAGAGAGACCAACCCAGGGCAGGCTACGGAAACTTTAGAGGTAGAGCGAGAGGTAGAGGAGGCCCCGGAGGGAGTAATGGTTATAGAGGGAGTAATGGGAACAGAGGAAGTGTTAGGGAAGACAGGTATATTCCAGCAGCGCAAAGGTCCCGCGATAGAGAAGGTAGGGACTTTGTAGGATTGGCTGACACTGTCATGGAGGACTATTGATACCGACCGGGCTCCATCCCCCTTGGTCGAGCGGAGCCTATGGTCGATGTATCAATAGGGGGGAAAAGGAGTGCGTTCATGATCGACACTGGTGCTGAACATTCAGTGGTGACTAATCTAGTTGCTCCTCCATCTGGAAGGACTATTACTGTGATAGGAGCAACTGGAAGAAGTGCTGAAAAACCGGTTCTTAAAAGTCGACTCTGTACATTGGGAGGCCACGTAGTAAAACACCAATTCCTTTATATGCCTGAATGTCCAGTCCAATTGCTGGGACGTGATATGCTATCAAAATTACAAGCGCAGATTACGTTCCTACCAAATGGAACAACATCCTTAAAGTTTAATGGACCTTCAGGTATTATGACTTTATCCGTACCAAAGGAAGAAGAGTGGCGACTTTATACAGTGTTGACTAGCCAAAACCCTAGGAGTGATGAGACATTGTTTAACATACCAGGAGTTTGGGCAGAGAACAACCCACCAGGACTGGCCCGCAATATTCCACCAATAAAAATTGAACTGAAACATGGGGTTTATCCAGTGAGCCTAAGACAATATCACATTCCGCAGAAGGCTAAGAAGAACATCCAATCCTATCTGGATAAGTTCATACGGTATGGTATCCTAAAATTCTGTACTTCCCCCTGGAACACCCCATTGCTGCCTGTTCAAAAGCCCGGCACAGATGAGTATCGACCTGTGCAGGACTTAAGAGCAGTCAATGATGCGGTTGTTAGCATACATCCAGTTGTACCCAATCCATATAACCTGCTTGCTTTAATTCCGGGCGGGGCTACTTACTTCACAGTCTTAGATCTCAAAGATGCCTTCTTTTGCCTCCGAATTGCCGCAGAAAGTCAATGTATTTTCGCTTTCCAATGGGAGAACGCTGTAACGGGCTCAAAACGCCAAATGACTTGGACAAGACTGCCCCAAGGGTTTAAAAATTCACCTACCCTATTTGGTTCAGCCCTAAGTCAAGATCTATTGGATTTCCATCCCAGGAGAGTGTGTATTGTTACAATATGTAGATGACTTGTTGATAGCAGCAGTTACAAAAGAAATCTGTCAGCAAGCAACGCACGATCTACTACACATTCTCTGGAAGGCAGGATACAAGGTGTCTAGAAAGAAGGCTCAGTTGTGTTTGCCAACTGTCAAGTATCTAGGATTCCATATCTCTGAAGGTCAAAGAATTATGGGGCCAGAGAGAAAAGAAGCTGTCTGCCAAATACCAATACCCAAGAATAGAAGACAAGTGCGAGAATTCTTGGGGGCAGCAGGCTTCTGTAGGATATGGATTCCCAGTTATGCGATACTAGCAAAACCTCTGTACGCAGCTATCAAAGGTACAGAGCACGACCCCTTCTTATGGACCCAAGAACAGCAAACGGCATTTGAAGATGTGAAGAAGGCTTTGATGAGTGCCCCAGCATTAGGTCTACCTGATCACACACGACCATTCTACTTATATGTACACGAGCAAAGAAGAATGGCTGTGGGAGTATTGACACAGTACTTGGGATCATGGCAAAGACCTGTTGCCTACATGTCTAAGCAACTGGATGCAGTGGCCAGCGGACTTCCACCTTGTCTAAGAGCCGTAGCTGCAGCCGCCCTGCTAGTAGCTGAAGCCGATAAACTCACTCTGGGTCAAGAACTTTATGTACGAGTCCCACATGCAGTACAGACGTTGTTGGATTACAAAGGAAATCATTGGTTTAGTAACAGCCGTATGACCAAGTATCAAGCAATGTTGTGTGAAAACCCAAGAGTGCATTTAGAGACTGTAAACACCTTAAATCCAGCTACCCTTTTGCCACAACCTACTGAAAGTCAACATGATTGTTTGGAAGTAATGGATGAAGTATTCTCAAGTAGACCAGATCTTCGTGATTTTCCCATCCAGAACCCCGATGTTCAATATTACACCGACGGCAGTAGTTATGTGAAAGAAGGGATCCGCTATGCAGGATATGCAGTGACAACAATAGACAAGGTGATAGAAGCTCGGCCACTGGCGAAAGGAACATCAGCACAAAAGGCAGAATTAATAGCACTAACACGAGCGTTACAATTGGCTGAAGGTTTAAGAGTAAATATCTATACGGACTCTAAGTATGCGTTTTTAACCACTCATGCCCACGGAGCTTTGTATAAAGAAAGAGGACTACTGAATTCAGAAGGCAAAGAAATCAAGTACGCAGCTGAAATCCTACAACTATTGGAAGCAGTGTGGGAGCCGAAAGAAGTCGGTATCATACATTGTCGAGCGCATCTGAGAGGAGATGGTGATGTAACCAAGGGAAATCGGATGGCAGATAGTGCAGCTAAGCGTGCTGCTGAATCAGGAAGACAGGAGTATGTGGGGCATATAGCTGCTCTTATACCAACTCCACTGTCCCAATGGACTCCAGTTTATACAGCTCAAGAAGAGGAGTGGTTAAAGACTGAACCGGGAAAGTATCTGGAGAACAAGTGGTATCAGCTAGAAGATGGAAGAATAGTCATACCAGCATCACTAGCGGTAGAAATTGTCCAAAATTATCACAACGGGACACATTCTGGGAGAGACAGTACTGAAGAATCTCTCAGGAAACATTTCTACATACCAAGATTGTCCAACTTGACTCAGGCCATTGTACGCAGATGTGTAACGTGTGCTAAGAATAATGCAAGACAAGGACCAGTAAAGCCACCAGGAGTTCAGTTTATGGGGGGACTCCCCATGTCCGATCTACAAATAGACTTTACAGTGATGCCTAAATCGGGTGGACATCGTTACCTGCTGGTAATTGTGTGCACCTATTCAGGCTGGGTAGAAGCATGTCCTACTCGTACAGAGAAAGCAGGAGAAGTTGTAAGATTCCTGCTACGAGAAATAATACCCCGATATGGACTACCCTGTTCTATAGGATCGGACAATGGTCCAGCTTTTGTTCATCAGTGCCTACAACAACTGACTCATATGCTTGGTATAAAGTGGAGGCTTCATACTGCATATAGACCCCAGAGTTCTGGTAAGGTAGAGAGAATGAATAGAACTATAAAGAACCAGTTGGCTAAAATGTGTCAGGAAACCCAACTTAAGTGGAACGTTCTCTTACCCATAGCTTTATTGCGAATCCGCAGTACCCCTACCAGAAGGATGGGCCTCTCTCCTTTTGAAATCATGTATGGGCGACCACCTCCCGTACTTGGTAACTTAAGGGGGGACTTGAGTCAGTTGGGAGAAGGAATTACCCGGCAGCAGGTTGTAGAGTTGGGTAAGACTATGGAGGAGGTACAGAAATGGGTACAAGATAGATTACCTGTGAATATTTATCCCCCTGTTCATAGTTATCATCCAGGAGACCAAGTGTGGATTAAAGAGTGGAATAATGTACCGTTAGGGCCCAAGTGGAGAGGTCCTTATGTTGTTCTTTTGTCTACCCCTACAGCGATAAAAGTAGCCGAAGTAACTCCGTGGATACATCACTCCAGGGTTAAACCAGCAGCAGTCGATTCTTGGCAAATTACAGCAGATCCAGAGAATCCCTGCAAGATCCGGTTGAAACGCACTACTCAGTCGGAGTAACGAGGAATTATTGTGGATTACAAATTTTATTGTTACAGGTGTGAGTGAGAAGGCCATAATAAAGCCTGTCCGCTTACCATCACATAGTGTATAAGCCAGGAAAGTCTCGAAGGGACACCTGTGAAGACGAGCAGAACTCCATTCCCTGCAGCCCCTCACATCCTGGAAGCTGAGGCGCCATCGCACGGACGAAGACTGAGGATGACGGCGAAAGATGTGCTTTTGATAGTGTTTATTTATATGTGTTTTTATATTCAGGAAGGTAGAGGTACCGACACTCCTAGCTGTGAGGTATGCATTAAGACTACGAGAACAGGTAACCATATTTCCCAAACCCTAATTTGGCATTCACAATACGAATGTAAAGGAGAGGTATCAAGATGTAGATACCTAAATATAGACTATAGTGTGTGCCATTTAGGAGTAGGAGAACCTAAGTGCTTCAGTCCAGAGTATCAGCCTCGTACAATTTGGTTGACTCTCAGGAATGGAGATCCTCAGGGGACCCTAATTAATAAAACGGTGTTAGAATCCGTACATTCTTCGGGTGTTCTGCTATTTGATGCGTGTAAAGCGATATCGAGTGGTAGAAAGCCGTGGAATGTATGTGGGGATCTTAGATGGGAGAGGACGTATGGGTCTAACGATAAATATATTTGTCCCAGTAGCAAAAATAAATATGTAAGTCCTAGATGCCCAAATAGAGATTATAACTTTTGCCCATATTGGTCTTGTGTGGGGTGGGCAACTTGGGGACAGACAGTAGACAAAGACATGATAGTGACTAAGTTGCCGACTAGCCCTTATTGTAAGTCTATGGAATGCAACCCAGTCCATATACTCATTAATAACCCCGACAAGTTCTTAGATAAGTATGGAAATTTATTTGGGTTTCAAATATACGGGACGGGTTTAGATCCTGGGACATTATTGTTTATAGGAATAGAGACTGATACGGTATCCTCCCAGACTCATCAAGTATACCATTCCTTTTACGAAGAGATGAGTATAGATAATAAGATCCCCCATAATGCTAAAAACCTGTTCATCGATTTAGCTGAAAGTATTGCCGGTAGTCTTAATGTTACCAACTGCTATGTGTGTGGAGGTACTAACATGGGAGACCAATGGCCTTGGGAAGCAAAGGAGGTAATGTCCGGTTCTGAGGCAGTTGACCAACTAATATCTACACAAGCCGATTATCATTTGAGTGTTAGAGGTAAATCTGAGTGGAGATTAAAGACCTCCATCATAGGTTATGTTTGCATAGCAAGGAAAGGAATAATGTATAATACTTCTGTAGGAGAATTAACTTGTCTAGGGCAAAAAAGCTTATGATGATGATACTAAAAATACAACTTGGTGGTCGGCTTCAAATGTCTCAGAACCATCTAACCCGTTTGCTAGATATGCCAGTTTAAAGGATGTGTGGTTTGATTTATCCATCACATCTACCTGGAGAGCCCCAGCAAATTTGTACTGGATCTGTGGTAAGAAAGCCTATTCGGAGTTGCCACAGGACTGGGAAGGGGCATGTGTGTTGGGTATGCTCAAACCATCCTTCTTCTTGTTACCGATTGAAACAGGTGAGACTTTAGGTGTTAAAGTGTATGATGTGAATCATAGGAAGAAAAGGGGACCCATAGAGATAGGCGCCTGGGAAGATGATGAATGGCCTCCCCAGCGTATTATAGATTACTATGGGCCAGCCACGTGGGCAGAAGATGGTACCTTTGGTTATAGAACCCCAATTTATATGCTCAACCGTATTATAAGATTACAGGCGGTGGTTGAGATTATCACAAATGAGACATCACAAGCGCTCAATCTTCTAGCGAAGCATAATACCAGGATGAGGACAGCAGTGTACCAAAATAGATTAGCCTTGGATTACCTTTTGGCAGTAGAGGGAGGTGTATGTGGGAAGTTTAACCTGAGCAATTGCTGTCTTCAAATAGATGACGAAGGGCAAGCAATAGCTGAGCTTACTAGCCATATGGTTAAACTAGTGCATGTGCCTACTCAGGTATGGAAAGGGTACAATCCAAGTAGTTGGTTTGGTAGCTGGTATGAGTGGTTTGGAGGGCTTAAGGCAGTGGTAGGTGGAGTCCTACTGATTTTACTGTTGTGTCTACTCCTACCGTGTCTTATACCCTTAGTAGTTAGGTCTGTGCAAAGCCTGATAGGAAGTATAGCAGAGAGGAAGGCTGCTGCACAGATAATGGCGATATATAAGTATAAGGCTCTAGATCAGGGAGAACCAATGCAAGAAGATGAATGTTGAAGATTCACATCATAAGATAAGTCTGGTCTGGTTCATGGTAACCTGAGGTATATGCAAACCAAGGTTAAGTGATGCCTCAAGTAATTGTGAAATATCAGAGGCATCAAAGGGGGGAATGTGATGTAATTCCAGTAAAATACAAGTTTAGCAGGCTAAGATTGCCACAAGGCATATGTATGTATATGTGTTTGTAGTATCAGTTGGTTAATTACACGTAGCTAAGATACTGTCATCACTGTACTGACCAGGTGCAGGAATGTAAGAACTGGAATTACGCGTCCCTCTCCTTTGTATCAGATGAGCCACGTGGTTAGACCGGATGGATGAGTTTAGACTCTATTTATTAAATAGGTTAAGGGTATGTGTGGGTGTAGTTAATTGTGGGAGGAGCTACAGTGCTATATAAGGAATGTACTCTATGTATTCAGTACTCAGACTTTGCTGTATTTTGGTGACGCTAGTCCCTCTGAGTCCCGATCGGTGATCCAATAAAGAATCTCTTCCTTCCTGAAGAAACCTGTGTCCATCTCTCTGTGCTTGGCTTCCGTCAGTTTCTCCGGTATCAATGGCAACTGAATACATCCTTACTAAAAGATAGTGAAGTAGTGGAGGAACTGAGGGAGTATTTTCTTTTTGACACTGCAGAGGTATGTGCAGCTGCGATTTGGCCTGTAAAAAGCTACACATAAAGAAAATATATAAAACAATGTAAAACGTGTAAGGTTAGTGAATTGCAGGAAGCACTTCGCAGAGCTTCACAAATCTGTCCCAGACCCCCAATCTCTGGAGGCATTAAAAGGAATTAGGACTGCAATAAAGGGGACCCTTTTAGATAAAGTAGCCAGAGACATGACATGGTATGCGAATGGATACGTTCCTGGCCAGAACACTGCGTACCCGTCTGAAGCCAATTACAGCCTTGTGGCATCCAAAAGAGGTGTTAACCACTTCACCAAGTGCGATAGAGGAGCTCTTCATTATTACCATTCTATGTATTATGTTATTTATATAGCGCCAACAAATTCCGCAGCGCTTTACAGTGGGTGGACGATCAAACATGGAGTTGTAACTAGACAAGTTGAACACACAGGAACAGAGGGGTTGAGGGCACTGCTCAATGAGCAAACATGATAGAGGGAGTGGGGTAAAGTGACACAAAAGGTAAGGATAGTATTAGACTAATGACAGTTGCAAGAGAAGAGTCAGTTGGGAGCTATTAACAGTTCAATTGATATGCTTTTATGAAGAAGTGGGTTTTTAATGATTTTTTTGAAGGAGTGGAGACTGGGAAAGCATCTAACGAAGGAGGGAAGTGAGTTCCACAGGAACGGTGCAGCCCTCGAGAAGTCTCGAAGGCGAACATCAGAGGTGGGAGTACGGACAGAAGATAGACGTAAGTCTTCAGCAGAGCGTAAGGGCCTAGACGGGACATATTTGTGCATTAGATAGGTGGGAGCAGCATTATGTAGAGATTTGAAAGCAAGAACCAGAATTTTAAACTGAGGCTTATATCTTACAGGAAGCCAATGTAGGGACTGACAGAAGGGTGAGGTGCGAGCGGACAGGAAGATGAGCCTCGCCACCGCATTCATTATGGACTGTAACAGTGCAGGTTGGGAGCACGTAAGACCACTGAGAAGCGGATTACAGTAATAAAGGTGAGAAAGGACCGTGGAATGGACCAGCACCTTAGTTGCATCTGGCGTTAAGTAGGGTCGGATGCACGGAATGTTTTTGAGATGGAAGCAAAAGGGTTTGGCGATAGACTGAACATGAGGCGTGAAGGAAAGGTCAGAGTCAATGAGAGCACCTAAGCAGTAAGCCTGTGTGGTGGAGCTGATGGTAGCACCGTTGACTTGGAGGGAGACCGACACAGGAGTAGCAACACTTGAGGGAGGAAAGTCCAGAATTTCAGTTTTTGTCAAGTTGAGTTTAAGGAAGTGGGCAGTAATCCAGTTAGAAATAGCAGAGAGTCAGAGACACTAGTCAAGAGGGACGGGGAGAGAACAGGTAGATTTGCTTGTCATCCGCATAGAAATGATATTGGAAGCCAAAGACGCTAATGAGTTTTCCAAGGGAGTATAGATGGAAAACAGTAGGGGATCAAGGACTGAACCGTGAGGGACACCAACAGAGGAGTTGGGGAGAAGAAGCAGAGCCATAGAAAGAAACCCTGAAAGAGTGCTGGGAGAGGTACCTCTCCATACCGCTCTCGAAATCTGATTTTGGGACCACTGAAACACATACACATTCATCTGAAGCGGCAGATGACATAGGTTAGCGAAGAACATGCTATATAGACCCAAGTCGAGGGGGTAATTGCGCTTACTGAACCTACTCATGTATTATTATGCAGCTCAACTTGCTACTCCAGGCGAGAGACAGGTCAAATTAGAGACCAAGCTTATGGGCTTTTACATGTGGCTTACTAAGTCCCAACGAGCGCTACTTAGAACAGTGTCCAGGTATCCTTACCTCTCTAGCAGTATGAGATAGGATCAGATCTACATTTGAGCTCCGCTCCAACGTCTCCCTCCTGTATTGCAAGAACAAAGACTTCTCTCCCCAGGGATACGGTAACATAGTATCTCTGCAGGCCAGCGTCTTCTATTACTTATGGGAGGGAGACATGCTTGTGACAAATGACTCATTGAAGCAACGAGCTTCACAACTACTTATGCTATTTACAAATCAGAAATTTTGCCCAACAGATGGAGGTAGCTGGGACAAAACATACACGACCCACTTTCTTCGAAACGCTCTGTCAGTGGGACAGACCTCACGCATTTTACAGAAATGTCTGATCGCTGATATATACACCGATATCTGATCTTACTCCGAAGCCTGGAGCCCGCTACGGTACATAGAACAGTGGGAGAAGAACCTTGGTGGGGAGATTGATGGGGATGAATGGCAAGATATGTGGGAGACCGCAGCAAAGGTTTCAGCGTGGGTGATCTACCAGGAACAGATGTGTAAGGTTCTCATCAAGTGGAACACCACCCCGTTACAACTGCACAAGTTGGGAATATGCCCCTCAGACGATTGCTGGAGAATGTGCGGGATGAGGGGAACATGCGCTTATATGTGGTGGTTCTGGGAACCTTGGCAAACGTAAAAAAAGATGCAATATAACTTCTCCTTCTCATCTCCAACACTGACTCAATTTTGACAACTCGAGTGGGGTCTAGAGGACACTCTTTTCCCTGCAAACTGCCTGTCTGGGGATCCTTCGCTACGGTTCCGCTGGTGGCACCCTCACTCTGGGAGACCATGGGTTCAGGGCCACAGCATGTTGCGTTGGTGCCCAGGAGGGAGGTCATCCTGGTGTTATTAAAATGTTCCCATTCAGCGGGGGATGGAGCCTAGCGTCTGAGCCGAACGGACACCATCTGTCACAGCTCCCGAGATTTGACTCTCAATCTATCACAATCAGTGGTACTACAACACCATCAAACTTTTTACCAGTCCACTGCTTTGAGTACTGAGGGTAGGCCTTGTTTATGCGTGCAAAAACGATCAGCGCAAATCTGGGACCTACCTTGAGTAGCCAACCTCACAGGCCGTACTATGTGAATTATAATCCAACCTTGAGGAGCTGCACAGTTCTCCTTACAACCAGACTATCATGCTCAGCACACAAGCACCATCTGACTGAGATCCCAGAAACCACCACCGGATCAGAGTAAAGACTCCTTAGATATTGGGGCTATGCTACAACATCCTGTGGCCTCCAAAATGGCAGCCTGATATGAGGGCAGGCTGAGCACCACAGACTCTTCCATGGATCAAACACCACAGAATCCCCATCTCCAACTACTCTCCTGGCAGTAGCTGACCAGGACTGGATTGTGGCAGCAGTTCAGGGAAAAACCCCATTTGAATTTGAGACTTCTAAGCTGACATTTTTTTCTCAGGACCTAGCCAGGAATACGTTACAAAGGCAGAGATCACTGGGTACGGTCACAAGTCAACTGCGTGAAGCTGGAATAGAATACCGCTGGACTTTGTAACGAACCCCTTACAGCTACTACAACTACGTTGAAACTTACCTCCATGACGGCAGCAGATTCCTTCTTTTAAGCTCTGGGGATAATCCTGAAGGCCACCACATTGTCTGCTCCTCACACATGGGATCATGCACGAACAGAGCCCTAAAGGAGGCCGGGAGCAGCAACCTGATCTGCTTTATGTACCAAGCATTACATTTTATTGTTATATTTTTCTTTATTTACTTTCATCTCGAATCTGTTAGGTAGATAATTTGCTTTTGCATCACCTAGGCTATTCCACCACTACCCCTAGTGGGATCACACTGGTCTAAGATGGCTCCTATCAGCCATGAGAGAGTCTTTGGCTCTCAGGAATATTTACTATTCTTCCCCCCCCATACCCGTTGGTTAGGTGTCTTAAATCTTCTTGCAGGTACCTGGCATACTGTCTGCGACACCATTTATGCTGCCACCATATTATGTGTGTATAATCTAGATGTAATTACTTGCCTCGACGGCTTGTAGCAAAACCGTTCAATAGTCATTACCTTTTTGTTTGACACTGACACCTTACTATGGTACCTGCACTTACTACATTATACCTTCATCTCCATTCTCCTTTTTTTAAGTTTATCAAACGACAAAAAATAAGCTGGATTCTACTGAAAGCTACCCGTTATGACTATGTACAAAACTGTATATTGTTATTTATGTATTCTTTCTGATGCTTGTATGTTTGACTCAATAAAACAAAGAATGTAAACAAAACCGTGCTTAGTGGCAGCTGTGTAGCAGAGTGTACCACCTTAGCTAACTCCATAAGTAAAATACAAATGCCCAGGCCAGAAGAGGACATAGCTTTCTGATTCAACATAAAAAGATTACTTTGAAGAAGTAGAAATAAAAATGCCAAAAAAAAAAACCACTTGAAAACAACCGAGCCAGAGTTCCACCATAACTCAGCCAGGCTAGTCATGAGGTTGAGCGAGATATTCAGCACGCTGTTCAGCCTATCCCTGCCAAGGGTAGGACAGTCTCTCAAAAGGGTGCAGTTCTGCAAACTTATTAACTTATGTTTTGTTGGCAAAAATAAAATATGCCGACAGGGCAGGCCCCTTGTCGCCTGTCACTTTCCCCTCCTGCCGGTCACCCTAGCCTTCCCCCGGGCATTGGCAGATGCTTAATCCACATAGTGGCTGCACCGGGCCTGACTTTACCTCCCCCCCCCCTCTCCCTCTAGAATGCAAGCTCATTTGAGCAGAGCTCTCCACACCCTCTGTTCCTGTGTGTCCAACTCTTGTTGCAAATACTTGACTGTTAGTCTACCTATTATACTGTGCTACGGAATTTGTTGGCGCTTTATAAAGAATGTGTTTGTAAGATATGTATATTAGTTTGTACACATTATGCAAACTGTACACCCTCATCAGACTTAACATTCCAGCAGTATCCATTTTTCTGTTTAAATATTTAATGTCTGTAGAGCACACCTTGTTCTGAAGCATTTGTTTGTCCTCTTGCCACTTTTGAGAATTCTTTGTTCACAGAAATTCTGGATGGATAGAAATAGTAGCAGCATATAATCTGCTCTTTAGGTCCAAACTTAGGTTTGTAGTTTACATTGGGTTTCAGAGGGAATTCTGCCTACAGGTTAGAGATAATGGAGAGGGGAAGGCGAGGGGGGTATTACTTAATGAATAAACCCAAGTCAGTAAAAGTAAAGTCACATATTTGCAACTGACTCACCCATTTACTTCAAGTTTGGTAATGCTTCACAAGAAAGCAGACATTGCAATAAAAGTGTAGCCACTGAAAATATCCTTAAGACCTATTACCCAGCTCTTAACTTTGGTATAGCGACTGTATTTGACATGAAATGCTCATCCTGAAGTTTTACAATAAATAATCTTGCTGGCTAAATTGAGCAGTCAGTTGCCACCAATCTATCAGTTATCCACAAATGTAAGGTTAAAATAGCCAAACTGGAAACATTTTCCAAGTCTGCTATGCTTTCAGTTCAGTTACATTGGCCAAAAACAATTCTCAATTTAGAGTAAAACCTTGTAAAAAACACACATGCCTTTAAAAAGTGGAGCCCATATATTATTTCCTTAGATATCTATGCACAAAGCCAATGCAAGAAAACACTGGAAGTCACTAATTGGTATACAAGTAGAGTCATATTTGATAAATCACCCTTACCTCAAAATATACAATAGCCATCATTAGTGTACAAATGTGTTTTACCTTTCTCCACCTCCCCACCCAAATAGACTTTAAATTGTCAATGTCTGTTTCTTGGCTTTAGATTTAAAATACAAATTTTAAGACACTTTAGACGATATTGTATGACACGCATTATACCAAACTATTTATTGTATAAATAAATGCACTTGATGAGTTTCTTTAAATAAAAAATAAAAAAGTATTCAATAGTGAAAGTAGGGCTTCTTTGGCAGTTGCATTGTCTCTTGATGATCCATTGATAAAGATCAGAAGGGGCGGAGGGGAAGGATTACTTTCATCACATTTTACTGTGGTTGGTACAAGTGTAAGCCTTTTTATATACCGGTAGTTATGAATAAAATTCCAATTACTCTTCTAGAGTGTGTGTGTGTGTGTATATATATATATATATATATAATAAAGCAGAAGGATCTTGCACTCCGCCAATCAAAATACCAAGTGCCTGGTGCTTATCAGCCAAAAATAAAAAATAAAAAAATAGTCCGAGATAGCACTCCAAGGACTAATATAAAATATAACTTTTATTACCTTAACTGAAACATCAAAAGGTCAATGTTTCAGCTTGATCCCCTCAAGCTTTTGTCAGTCCTTGGAGTGCTCTCTCTGGATATATATATATATATACACACACACACACACACACACACACACACACACACAAATCAGGCAGAATAAAAAAAGTTTTTAGATCTGATCCTGCTAACACTATCAATTACATATTGCTTCTCACATCATTATCTCTTTTCTTTTGTAGAAAGCACCTTCCATGTGTTGAGCAGCACTCATTTGTATTATATATGGTCATTTCTAATAATGGTTTGCGCTTTTTTGTCCACATTTTATATCATCTCTTTTCTATTAGAGAAGGTGAGTGAGGATTTGGCATTCCTCTGACAAAAAGGGGTTAATGAGATGGTTTGTCTTGCTCCTAAATTGGCCCTGGCTCAGCAATTCAGCACAATTCACTATTTAAGGATTAGCAAGACGCTGCGTGCCCAGTATACGTGTAAAGGGTGCCCAGCCACACTAGAACCACCCTACTGTCAGTGTTATCAGGACCTTTCACAAGCAATTTCATATAGTGGAACAGTGGAAAGGTCCTTGATATTTTTAACAAGGTGCTGCAGAATATTTGTTTGTATGTTTGTTTTTTGGAAATAAGAATGTGCCCACCTGACAGAGCAGCCACTTTATTTTCACAGTTCCATCTCCAAGACACAGAGTGCAACTATTTCCTCAAACAAAACAAAATGCAGGAACATGATTAGCAGCTCAAAACTGTCATAAGTAACTGGCAGTTAAACGTTAAGATGAAATGCTCACTTTGAAGCATGTATATTCTCCTCCCCCCCCCCCCCCACCCAAAACAAAACAAAACAAAACAAAACAAAACAAACCCCACACACAGTCCACACAAAAGCGATTCTATCTTCATATGATGTGGACTGTGTACCAGATTTGGAATGTCCTTGACAAACCATATTCCCTTTTCGGATTGAATACATTATTCTGACTTAATATACAAGATAAAACAAGAATGTTCCTAATTTCTTACAATAATAATAAAAAAATATTTACAGTAAAACAGTCCAGATAGTTAAATATAAAATATTAAGATATCCAAGTTTGTGCCAGTGTGGAGAGAAATCAAGCAATCAACATGGACATCTTCAGAGAAGAAGACATTTCTTCTGTCTCCTCTTTAGTTTCTCTTCCTTTTTCATACTGTTCAGTGCAATTAAAGTGGCTTCTCTAAATACATTATCTACATTCTCCTGAAACTTGGCAGAGCATTCAAGGTACTCCACAGCCTGGATATTTTTACAGATTGCTTCACCCTGCAAGAAAACCAGATAATTATTATAGGTAACAATACATACATAATATATACAAAATAATTACTACCCAATAAAATCTGACATGAGCAAGGAATTCCAAGACACCCTTAGCTCACCGTTTGTAAATTTAAATTCATTTTTTTTAATTCTTCTTTGTAATAGAAATGTAGTGAAAAGAGCAGAATTTCCTGCTACTTGTATTTTTATAAAAAAATTTTTTTTTTGTGTGCAGATTTAATTTAATTAGCTTTGTATGTTCAATACAGTTTTGTTGTGAAATACATATTATTGGATATATAATAATTTAGGCAAGCACGTACATATGTATATAATGCATGAAACAAACTTTGCTTTTCAAAAAAAACATACTGCAGGTAAGAATGCTGTACTAAAACATGCCATGCAGACAGGTAAAAGTGACACTGGGTCTACCCGCTAATTCTAAATACATTCAGGAGTCCCTGTTATGATTGCAAGTAGTCCATGGGAAAAACCTGAGTGCTCAACAGTGTGGCAGGAAATTTTGAACAAAGAGAGAGTATCTCCTAATCATGAAATACACTGAAGGAGAGTACACAACACAGGCCCTGTAAAGAAGTATATTGGGCATATTGTATGCTCTCATGCTGGAGCTGCATAGGATGGCATCCATTCAGTTTGATGGCCAGGCCCCGTCCCTCAATTAGCTACTTTAAAGAGAAACTCCAAAACATTAATCACTACAGTTTATGGTGTGGTTTCTGATGCCAGGAGGCTGTGGGCAATATTCTTCAATTTTCAAAGCTTTCCCCCAAATAGTTTGACAGAGACCATGGGAGTCCCCAGCTCCCAGTCAAAATTCTCTCTCCAAATATAAAAAGTCTTCTATTTAAAATATTTATATTACATGAAAAGAACAAAACTAGTTTGAATTCCTTTTGCTAATAGTGCAACTGATGTACCGTAATAATTATTCAGTGTCTGCATCTACAAAGTACTTGTTCTTAGTTTATTATAACCATGTGGCACAATAACATTATTCTGTGGCAGTCATGGTTGTCACACAAATAATCTTAACAGTCTCATTACATTGCATCAACTCTTGGAGTTACAGATTAAAGGGATACTTTAAAAAGGGAATCCTGGCACCACCGATTCCTCTGCCTCCCTCGTTCCCCCCACCTCGCCAGTAAGTAAAGGGTTAATAACCCTTACTTACCTGATCCCAGCGCAGATATCCCTCAGCGCTGGGTCGAAGCTCCGCCCCCTTTCGACGTCCTGCGTTCTGAGCATGCGCAGCAAATGCCACGCGCGCATTAGACCTCCCCATAGGAACGCATTGAATCAATGCTTTCCTATTGGTAAAAAT
The DNA here is from genome assembly GCF_036172605.1 of Pelobates fuscus. NCBI lineage: Eukaryota > Metazoa > Chordata > Amphibia > Anura > Pelobatidae > Pelobates > Pelobates fuscus. Next base: position 128,195,350 of record NC_086321.1, read on the forward strand.
CTGACGCTGTAGCAGAGCGTGAGGACGTCCAGTGTCAGATAACGGACCAAAAGTCTGTTACGATTCCGGAAGCGCCCCCAGTGGCTGTCTAGTAGACAGCCATTGAAGGCAGACTTTGTGCTGCAATGTAAATATTGCAGTTCTCTGTAACAGCAATGTTTTACATTGCAGCACTAGGTGCACAAGGGACACAGCACCCAGACCACTTCAATTAGCTGAAGTGGTCTGGGTGCCAGGAGTGTCCCTTTAAATTACTATCTTTATGCGTTTCTTTTCTCGAAGGGAACCAGGTCTCTCTTTTGTAATCTGTTATTATATTAAGGAGGAGTCCGTTAGATAGTACATTTGTTTACACTTTTTTTCCCCACCAACAAAGAACTCAATGTGACTCCAGTCTTATAGGGATTTGGGTTCCTTTCTATAATGATCCCTCTGTGTGCATACATTTAAACCTCAGTACATAAAGGAGGAACTTTATATACAGTGGAATAGTGTGTTTTTTTTAGACTATTAATTTTCTCTTAAGCTTGCCTACTGTTTTAAAGTTTTTCTTTCACTGTATATTTTGCCAGTGTTCAAGTGAAATGCTTAATAAAATATAACAAGCTTTTGTGTTTGGACCTTTTTTAATACTCCTGTTTGGGGTAATTGGTTCACCATTTGTTTGTTCTTTGGGTTAGTCCCTAATTAATGCCCCTACAGCACAACCCCTAGGACCCCTATCCTAGTAGTGTCCTTAGTTTTTTGCACCACAATAATCTGCCTAACATTTTATTTAGCTTACAATGATTAGTTAGAAGGCAATTTACCAAAGTCAAGAGAACACAATTATATACAATACTGGAATCTCAAATAGTTGTCTAATTGAATGCAGGCTCACGCCATGTGTTTTGGCATTATGCTTTAGCACAGTGCAGAATATAGTATTTGCATAATTAAGTACATGTTTTAATGCTATGTGAATATGCGCCTAAGAAAACTTTTCATCCACTTAGGGCTGTAAAATGTCAACTGCTGTGTGAGCTTTGGACTAGTTTTATAGCCAGACCTATGAATAGTTTGCATTTTTTCATGCCATCAGTGAGAAGGGTTTGGCTACCCTTTCTGTGAAACAAGATCCTTACAGCTTCCAATTATGAAACAGATCTTCTCATTTTGACACGTCATTTAATAACAAAGGTTTAGTTTTCTTTTATAGTTTGATGACTCGATAATTTGTTACATTACAAATGGCTCATTACAATCAGTTAATCAAACTTGTCCCCCTAACGCAGTGATGGCTAACCATGACACCATAAATTGTTTCTGGACTACATTTCCCATGATGCTCAGCTAGCTTTTAGAGTCTAAAAGGTTAAAGGATCTGAACATGTATAGCTTGGAGGAAAGACAAGACAGGGGGGATATGATAGAAACATTTAAATACATAAAGGGAATCAACACAGTAAAGGAGGAGACTATATTTAAAAGACGAAAAACTACCACAACAAGAGGACATAGTCTTAAATTTTCTAAATACTTTCATTAGTCCCTGGCCTTATCTTATAGTTAGGATAGCCTTATGCCTATCCCACACATGCTTAAACTCCCTCACTGTGTTAACCTCTACCACTTCAGCTGGAAGGCTATTCCATGCATCCACTACCCTCTCAGTAAAGCAATACTTCCTGGTATTTTTTAAACCTTTGCCCCTCTAATTTAAGACTGTTCTCTTGTTGTGGTAGTTTTTCGTCTTGTAATGACCAGGACACTTCTGTCACCATAACCAGCCTAGGGATTACCCAGGCCACATGTTGTTGAACTGACCTGCTCTTGGGTTTAGGAATCATTAATTAGAATTGCATATGTTTCTACCTGATTATATGTAATTGGTTCCTGCTGAGATGTTTTCAGCTTACGCAGCCGTTCCTTGTCCTTACGCAGATCTGTCTTGCAGCCAATAAGGATTATGGGAACTCCTCGGCAGAAGTGATTCACTTCTGGATACCACTACAGAAACAGAAAAGGAATATGTGTGGGGGGTTGTTCACAGAAGCCTCCTAGGTTTGTTTTATAAATACAAACAAATATATACATACATATTTACATTGTATAGGTATATGTATTGAATATGAACTTTCATATATATTTTTTTATTTTTTTTTTAAAGGTCTATCATGTTTTTGGTTTAGTCAGCTACAAGAGTGGTCAGGAGCCGGATTCAAGAGTTTGGAAATGTAATTGTATAGATAAAATATATCCTGAAAAAGCAAAACGGTTTTATCGATAATAATTATATTATTGTGATAACAACATGAAAACTCTGTAAATAAAAAAACAATATGGACACACACATAGAACAAAATCTTACCTTTATTAAAACATTGTCAAAACTGGTGGGGCTTGTAACATCGTAGCAAATTAAAACCAGATTCACGTCTTGATAGGAAAGTGGGCGTAAACGATCATAATCTTCCTGTCCTGTAACATTTTGCAAAAGCAAAATTAGAACAAACATCACCACATGCAAATCAGGCAGAGAGCTTTTGGTTCGCTTAGAGGCAGGAAGCAGCGCTCTAGTTAAGAAGTCAAACCATTCTAAAACAGTTTGACCACTTACACTAGGGGGGGCATTTCTGCCACAATAACCAGAACACACTGTTCTGATTATGGTGCTCTGAGTGTTCCTAAAACATGTTCAGGGCTGTAGCAGAGAGCAGCACGATACGAAGCTCTGTACTGGGGCACTATAAAGGCATACATAATACTAGGTATGGGTCTGATGAGTGACTCCATCTTCCACCCCATGTGCAGCGAGGTCAATGGTAATAATTTGAGACGTATAATTCTGTTCCAATACAGAAAGAAAATTCAGTCTCCTGGCACTAATGAAAGTATTAAGAAAATTGGGCAGACTAGATGGGCCGAATGGTTCTCATCTGTCATTCTATGTTTCTATATTCTATTTTTTTTACATGGAATGTAGTTTAACTGATCAATATGCAAAAGAGGAGCAATCCATATAAAATAATTAAAACATACTAACCTGCAGAATACAGGTGCCATTAAAATGCTCAACTATCCCTTTAGAAGTTCACATAAACAGTATATGTTCTCAAACAGAGAGGGACACCAAAACATTAGCCCCCCAAAAAGTTATATTTGAGTTAATTCAGTTGTTGCAATGTACTTCAACACCACACAAACAAGTGTCTGAGTTGCAAAACAAAGATCTTCAGACAAAACCAGAAACATTTTCTTCAGCAGAAACAAACAACCCAGTGTTCAGCACAGTCAATAAAAACATATAGACTATGAGGTCATTTGAACATTGTCCTCTTCAACCTATTGTTCCTGTAAGTTTTCTTGTAATTGTCCTATTTATAGTTAAATCCCCCCTATAATAATATTGTAAAGCGCGGTGGAATCTGTTGGCGCTATATAAATGGCAATAATAATAATAATAATGAAAACATTTACACTGCTTATTTCACCCTCACCAACCTCTTGTCGAGGAGATAATTATAACAGAGGTGCACGCTGTTCCTGTCCACAGCGAGAGGTGGACCGGAATTTTAAGCAGTGCTTTTTTCCTAAACATAACATTAAGAATACCAAGTAGTTAGTGAAGTGAATAGAGAGGGGGGGAAAAAAAAAAGTTAACTTTTTGGGAACCAGAAGAATGTTCAAATACTTACTGACAGCCAATAACTATTCGCAAATGATACACATTACAAACATGGTAATCCCTGCCCTTCTCGGGGTCGAAATGTTATTTTTTTCTGCAATTCGGCATTGCGCCTTACAATTAACCACGGCTTGATGAAAACAGTAAAAACAGTACAGTGTGTGTACTCTACTTATTGCAAGAAAATAGTTTCTTGCAATGCATAAAATGTTACAATATACATTTTCCGGATAGCTGTCTTATTGTAAAAGCAGTATATTTACCTATTTTTTTTTTATGACCGTAAACACTTTCAGACAAGTATATGTCCACAGGTTTTGAACTACATTACCATCCGGCAATTGAACAAGCCAAGAATTATTATTGGTTTACAGTGCGCCTCTATTTAACACCCACTTATGAAAGGTAATCTGCTGGATATTCAGACTAAGATAACTGATTTCTGTCCTAAATACGGTTGTAATTAATAGTCCCAGTCACTCATCGTCCTTCATTGCAGCTTCTACTAGCTGCAAATATCCCTGTGTCTACCAATGAGGCACACAACATAAACCATTTGCCTTTTGACTTTGGTAGTTAAAAAGGGGATTAAAGGGGCCGTGGCTTGGACGTCGAGCTGAATGGTGGCTTGATTCTGTGGCTCTGCTCCAAGCACCCGTAATCCACTACAGTCCGCGACCCAGCATGCTCATCCAGACACAGAGTCATCCCACAACAAACGCCAACTAGGTGGCTACTAAAACCCCCCAAAAAGAAAACAAATCAAAGGAGGAGTCAGTGACGGCCCTTTTCGCTCCGGGTAGTAAGCCTCGACAGGGCTCGCAAGATGGCGCCCGCGACGGAGAGTACTCCTCCCCAGCCAGAGATGCCGGCCTAGACGACTCGCTCCTGCGCATTCCTATGCCACATGGGCGACCTCAAGACATACCTCACCCATGTGATCTCCCAAAGCACCAGGGAGATAAAAGCAGAGGTCCGATCGATGGGACAGCGGACGGCTGAGCTAAAGGAGAGGAGACTGGTAACGGCTCATAACCACCTGGCTGACTGCTCCTTGGATCTGTTACGTCGGATTTCGAAGCAAGAGATCGCGGTGGAAGACCTCTCCAACCGGTCCCGCTGAAATATTCTCCACCTGGCCCCAGACTTCTGCGACGCCAGATGGGAAATTGATAGAATCCACAGAGTGATGGGGCTCCAGCGGGATGAGGGTGAGCAGCCTAAAGGTTCCATTACTTTGAAACTAAAGCAGCTGTTTTGCGGGGTGTGAGGCACTCCGAGCTACGCATCCAAGACAGTGTTGGCCAATTATACCTGGATATCTGCCATACCACCCTGCGGAGACATAGGGATTGGCGGCCTCTGGTGGATTTGCTAAGGAGGAATAAGCCCTTCAAAATCATGGCCTTCTACAGAGGAAAGACGGTGGTAATGCTGCCCACAACACCACTCTCCAAGTTCCTGGAGGCACTACACATCGAGCCACCAGAAAGTTTCAAGCTCCCAGACCTCAAGTCCTACACCATCCAACATTTGCCTAGAAACAGAAACATAGAATGTGACGGCAGATAAGAACCATTCAGCCCATCCAGTCTGCCTAGAGAATGGCGCCAAATGGGTGAAGATGACACTGAGGAGGGCTGATCCGGCTGGACATACTTCTTTGGAGCCAAGTGAAGTTTACATTAAAAGTATGGGGATCCTTTCCGGATAGCTCCTATGGGGCTTTGGGTGGGCTGGGGACCCTGGGGGTGTGGGTGGCTGGCCAAATAGAGATTCCCTGTTTTGACCCCCCTCCACCCGCACAGTTCCCCTGGGCTCCGTTACCAATTGGCTGGCACTCTGCCCTCCACGGCGCACCCCACTTCAACCCAACAGCTGGGGGTGCCACACTGGGGGGGGCGCACATACGCCCCCTCTGCCCATGTGGCCCTGTTGTGCCTAATCATTAAATTCATGGAGCGACAATATCAAAAAGCAATAATCAATTACCCTTTTAAAATTATTGGTGGGCACCAAAACCCTATTCGGGATGAGTGAATAGAGTATTTGAGCAAGGGAAAAAAAAACATCAAGTACTTGTAAATAATCAATACAAACTTTGACTAACAAAGACTTCATTAATAATCATTCAGCTTAAAATTCAGCTTAAAGAAACAACTCAAAGAAACAGCTTAATAAAAACAGCTCAATAATACATCACCATAAGAGAGACTTGCTGCACTTGACTGAGAGAACTTCTGGCAGTCAGGCTGGAAGGACTGGGAAATCAGCTTAACCAGCAATACTCATCCGTATTACTCCAATGAGTGCCAAATTATCTCGTCTTTTCATAAGTTATTAATAATCAATGGGGTGAATATTCTGTACTTTTTTCACCAAATCTTATCAGTGCAGCCCAGCAAAAACCTTGCAAAAGCGTTGGATGGGACCTTACAGTTGGCCAGACTTTCAGTCCCACAACGTTTTGCCAGATCTGTGCGGTTTTTATCTCTTTTCTCATAACTATCTAAAAAGCTAGCTCTGTTCTCATAACTATCTAAAAAGCTATGCATGACTGAGTTTTGTGGTTATTAACATTTTCAGTACTGTGTACCAGCGCCATCTTGACCATCTATAATAGTTTGATTTGCTCAATAGTGATCATTCTTAATTAATATGGAATATTATCACAGGCCCTACCATGGTGACCTGTACCCCGATTACAAGGATTCGCCAAGCCCGATCCTCTTGCTCCAGGCCCCAAGACACAAATAATTGTCTCAATGCTAAAGGTCTGAATAACCACCGAAAACCGAGGCTCTTACACAGGGAAGAGGCAAAAGGCTGATATAGCCTTTATAGAAGAAACACACATACCGCACATACCATCTCCTGAACATTTATGCACCAAACTGATATGACCCTCAATTTTTCATGTCACTCCTCCCCTTGGTCCAGTCTAGGAAACACGATTTCCTCCTCATGGGAGGAGATTTCAATGCAGCACCATGTCCTGGAATCGACAGAAGGACCAGACAAGGGCTCCAGCGTTCGCACGGCTTGGGGGGGGTCAGGATAAGTGTTGCATAGAGACTCCCGAACCCCCCAGCACACGGGACTATACTTTTTATTTTGCACCCCACAGCTATTGCCGTATAGACATGTTCCAAGTAAACACAAAAATCTTTATGAAATACTCATATTAATTGTGTTGGAATTTCAATTAACTCTCCACAATAATGTAACCTCATGATAATTATGAGAACCACCAATATATCATTTGTGTTAAAATACACATTTACACATATCATTTATACATATTGCCAACAGAAACAAACATCTGCAAAAATCACACAAAGTCTTTCCAAGTTTTCTTTGTAGCCCATTGTGGAAAGATTTGTGAATAAGACAGTAATTATATTTGTTCCCATCACCTCGTCAAAGTACTTCTTACAAACACAGGTCTGAATAATTGAAATTGCAGTAACATGAAGGGGATGGTTAGAAGGATGGTGGTCAATGTATTATATAGAAAGTTAACTGTGCTCACAGTCCCGAGGAATAATGAAAAAGCACATGTACACTGAGAAAATCCAATGGACAACAATCAATCAATCTGCATTCCTTTTTTTAATGCAGTACCTATGTCATGTAATCAATGAGGAAGGGACAACAATCAAAAAGGAATAATTTTCAGCACTCTTAAATCCATGTTCAGGTTTTCAGACTGTCATGGAGGCAAAATGACACTTACCAAGTATTAGTAGTATGAAAAAGCCATTGTATGGTGAAACGTGTTAAGTGTATTTAAATATTGTTTATATAGTGCTTTTACACCATTTTATTTTTTTTATCATTTATTGTTTATCAATAAAAAGTACTTTTTTATTGGACCCGTTTGCTGCTGGGTTCCTGTACCCCATATCCTTGGTGGGGATAATACCACCTTGTGGAGCCATACTTGTGGAGCCACTCTATAGTACATCTGCATCCACAAGAACCTTCTATAGCGTCTGTACTCTACCATATCCTCAGGCAGGGACTATTCCGCCCAAGCGTCTAAGTTGGAGCTGCAGCTAAGCTCTTATAAAAAGTGTGAGTGCATATCATTTTATTTTCCCTCACCTTACTGTATTTTTTACGTACTTCACTATCAGTTTCCTATTTCTCATCTTTTTTATGGAATATATATATATATATATATATATATATATATATATATATATATATATATATATATATATCACACACACACCAAGGACATTCCAGGCGCTGCACCTCCTTCTCTGTTTTTGCTTCTCTACGGGACTGTCAGGATCGGGACAGGGATCCAACACGCAGAGTACAAACAGTAGCCAGATACGTATACCGGACCTTAGAATGGCCGGACTAACGTAAGTAGTACAGTATAGAATGGTCAAAGACAAGCCGAGGTCGAGGGTAACAGAGATAAGCAGAGTAAGGAAAACAAGCCGGGTCAAAACCAAAAGGGATAATAGAATACACAAGCACTGAGTGACTAGAACAAGCTAGAACCACGACAGGGCAATGAGCTAATGAAAGAAGCTCTGTTAAATACCCTGTTCAGAGCAGTAACCACGCCTCCGAGGCGTCCTGATTGGTCCTGCAGCAATTGAGTGACAGGTCGTTCCGGAGGAGTGTCCTGATGACAACTTCCTGCCTAGATGCTGTAAAAGGCAGTCACTCCCTCGCGGCCGGCCTTGCATGACCGGATAGACCGTGGGAAAGGGAGCCATCAGGCCGTCTGGATGGAGGAACAGCTAAGTCTCTACCTCTTTCGGAGGTAGAGACCGCAGGTACCCTGACAGTACCCCCCCCTCTCAGATACGCCCACCGGGCGGAATACACCAGGGCGAGAAGGGAATCGAGAGTGAAACGCCCTGCGGAGACGGGGAGCATGCACCTCCTCCTGAGGTACCCAACTTCTCTCCTCAGGACCATAACCCTTCCAATCGACCAGATATTGCAGTTTCCCCCGGGAGATTCGAGAATCAACGATGGAATTGACCTCATACTCCTCCTGACCCTCCACCTGAACTGAGCGGGGAGGGGCGATCGTGGAGGAGAACCTGTTACATATTAATGGTTTTAGCAAGGAAACATGAAATTAATTAGGAATGCGTAAGGCATTAGGCAACGCTAAACGATACGCAACTGGGTTAATTTGAGACAGTACCCTGTAAGGTCCAATATATCGAGGAGCAAACTTCATGGACGGCACTTTTAACCGAATGTTTCTAGTACTTAACCATACTCTATCGCCTGGAACAAACACCGGTGCTGCCCCTCTACGTTTGTCAGCGTGTTTTTTAACCAGCGTAGAATTGTGCAAAAGAATTTGTCGAGTTTGATCCCACAACTCTCTTAAATTGGCAACATGAACATCCACCGACGGTATCCCTTGAGAAGAAGACTCCGAAGGAAGGATGGAAGGATGAAAGCCATAATTCAAGAAAAAAGGGCTAGAATGCGTAGAATCACAAATGAGATTGTTATGTGCAAACTCCGCCCAAGGAATCAAACCGACCCAATCGTCCTGGTGTTCTGAAACGAAACAACGTAAATATTGTTCAACTTTTTGGTTAGTGCGTTCAGCAGCTCCATTGGACTGAGGATGATAGGCAGAGGAGAAATTCAATTTGATGCCTAGTTGGGAGCAGAATGATCTCCAAAAACGGGAAACAAATTGGGAGCCTCTGTCAGAGACAATTTGGGAAGGTATCCCATGCAAACGGAAAATCTCCCTGGCGAATATCTCCGCTAATTCGGGCGAAGATGGGAGTTTAGGTAAGGGAATGAAGTGAGCCATTTTAGTAAATCTGTCTACCACAGTGAGGATGACAGTCTGCTTTTTAGAGATAGGCAAATCAACAATGAAGTCCATTGCCAGGCAGGACCAAGGCTTTTCAGGAACCTCTAAAGGGTGCAGAAATCCGCATGGAAGCGAATGGGGTAGCTTGGTCTTGGTACAAACTTCACATGCCCCGATGAATTCTTTAATATCCTTGCGTAAGTCAGGCCACCAAAAATCTTTAGAGACCAGCGCATAAGTCTTGCGGATGCCAGGATGCCCAGCCACCTTGCTGTTATGGAGACAGCGTAGCACCTCCAGTTGGAGAGCGGCAGGAACGAAGTGTCGATCCCCAGGAGTCTGTTTGGGTGCCAAATGCTGAAACTTCATGATCTCAGAAAGCAATGGAGAGTGAATCCTGAGATTCGTGTTCGCGATGATATTCCCCTTAGGAACTATGGAGGACAGAAGTGGTTCAGTTATAGTGGATGGTTCATATTGACGAGACAAAGCATCGGCTTTAGAGTTCTTAGAACCAGGTCTATACGTAAGTACATAATTAAAGTGAGTGAGGAACAAAGCCCAGCGAGCCTGCCTGGCGGACAAGCGCTTAGCCTCCCCAATATAAGACAAGTTCTTATGATCCGTTAGGATAGTAACAGGGTGTAGTGTCCCTTCCAATAAATGTCTCCACTCCTTTAAAGCCTTAATGACCGCTAACAGTTCCCTCTCCCCGATGTCATATCTGCTCTCAGGCCCAGAAAATTTTTTAGAGAAGAAACCACAAGGGTGTAACGGTTTATCCACCCCTAACCTTTGAGACAGAACAGCCCCAACTCCTGTCTCAGAAGCATCGACCTCGAGCAAGAAAGGCAGAGTCGTATCAGGATGAACTAGAATGGGAGCTGAGGCAAAAAGTTCCTTGAGAGTCTTAAAAGCACCAAGAGCTTCCTCAGACCAGAACTTAGTATCAGCCCCTTGTTTGGTCATATTGGTAATAGGCGCAATGATAGAGGAGTAACCCTTAATGAAGCGCCTATAGTAGTTGGAAAAACCAATAAACCTTTGGATAGCTTTGAGTCCTTTAGGCAAAGGCCAGTCTAAAATAGATTGGAGTTTACCAGGATCCATTTTAAAACCTTCCCCAGAAATCACGTACCCAAGAAAGTCTACCTGAGACTGATCAAAACTGCACTTTTCCAATTTGCAGTATAGACCATGTTGCAGAAGTTTGTGTAACACCTTTCTGACCTGTCTATGGTGAGTCTCAATCTCCTTAGAGTGTATTAGTATGTCGTCCAGGTAAACAATAACACAATCATGCTGAAACTCCCTAAGTACCTCATTAATCAACTCTTGAAATACTGCAGGAGCATTGCATAGTCCAAATGGCATAACAGTGTATTCGTAATGGCCATACCGAGTATTGAATGCCGTCATCCACTCGTGACCTTGCTGGATTCTCACCAAATTGTAAGCCCCTCTGAGATCTAACTTGGTGAAGATTTTGGAGCCCTTAAGACGATCAAATAACTCGGTAATCAGTGGGATAGGATAGGCATTTCTGACAGCTATTTTATTCAAGCCTCGGTAATCGATACAAGGTCTCAGTGTGCCATCCTTCTTCTTAATGAAAAAGAACCCTGCCCCGGCCGGAGAAGAAGACCTCCTGATGAATCCCTTTTCTAAATTCTCCTGAATATACTCCTCTAGAACCGAGTTTTCCTGAACAGACAAAGGATATACATGGCCCCTCGGAGGCATAGTCCCAGGTAGAAGCTTAATTTTACAGTCAAATGACCTGTGTGGCGGCAAAGAATCGGCATTCTTCTTGTCAAACACTGCCCTTAAGTCTAGGTAAAGGTCTGGTATTTGTCTTTCTGTGGACTGAGTAGGATTCTCCTGTATGTTAATATTAGCTAATGGAGAAACCTTGCACAAACACCGATCCTGGCAGCCCTGGCCCCACGAGAGTATCTCCCCTAACTCCCAATCAATAATAGGGTTATGTTCTTTCAACCATGGGTACCCCAGAACTATGGGAACGGAAGGAGACGAAATGAGCAGAAGAGATAAATTCTCCACGTGTAGGATACCAACATTTAACTCAATGGGTATGGTCTCACGAAAGATAACAGGGTCTAGTAGTGGTCTACCATCTATGGCCTCAACGGCCAAGGGTGTCTCCCTTAGCTGGGATGGGAAATTGTTTTTACTAGCAAAGGCTTGGTCGATAAAATTCTCAGCAGCACCGGAATCTATCAAAGCCATAGCCCTTACTACTTCCCTCCCGCAAGTTAAGGAAACTGGTAGCAGAAGCCTGTGATCTTTATAATTAGGAGTAGAGGACAAAATAGAAACACCCAAGGCCTGTCCTCTAGAGAGACTTAGGTGCGAGCGTTTCCCGGGCGGTTAGAACAGTTCGAGAGTAAATGACCCTTAGCTCCACAATACATACACAAACCCTCTCTTCTCCTGTACTGTCTTTCCTCCTCAGAGAGGCGGGTATACCCTATCTGCATAGGTTTAGGAAGCAAAGATACCGTGGAGTCAGGACTTGGAAAAGCGGGGGCTAACCTAAAAGAAGGTCTCCGGTTCCTCTCTCGAGTGTTCTGTCTCTCTCTTAAACGTTCATCTATACGAGAGATGAACGAAATTAAATCCTCTAAATTCTCAGGGAGTTCTCTGGTAGCAACCTCATCAAGGATTACTTCAGATAAGCCATTCAAAAATACATCCATATACGCCTGCTCATTCCACTTGACCTCTGACGCCAGAGACCTGAACTCTAGTGCATAATCCACCAGTGTTCGGTTCTCCTGTCTCAGACGCAACAGTAATCTGGCTGCATTAACCTTTCTACCTGGAGGGTCAAATGTTCTTCTAAAAGCAGCTACAAAGGCGTTATAGTTATAAACTAATGGGTTATCGTTCTCCCATAATGGGTTGGCCCATCTCAGAGCTTTCTCAATAAGTAGGGTGATGATAAATCCTACCTTTGCCCTATCTGTAGGATAAGAGCGAGGTTGCAATTCAAAATGGATACTAATTTGGTTTAAGAAACCACGACACTTCTCAGGAACCCCACCATAGCGTACTGGGGGGGGTAATGCGAGAAGAAGCACCCACTGTGGCTACCTCTAGACCTGAACCGACAGGAGAAACAGGGGTATTACGTATCTCCTCTGGTGGGTTATTGGCACGAGATAATAGAGCCTGTAGCGCAAGCGCCATCTGATCCATTCTGTGATCCATGGCTTCAAACCTAGGATCAGGAGAGGCAAGCTGACTGTTTGTACTCGCAGGATCCATTGGCCCTGTCGTAATGTCAGGATCGGGACAGGGATCCAACACGCAGAGTACAAACAGTAGCCAGATACGTATACCGGACCTTAGAATGGCCGGACTAACGTAAGTAGTACAGTAGAGAATAGTCAAAGACAAGCCGAGGTCGAGGGTAACAGAGATAAGCAGAGTAAGGAAAACAAGCCGGGTCAAAACAAAAAGGGATAATAGAATACACAAGCACTGAGTGACTAGAACAAGCTAGAACCACGACAGGGCAATGAGCTAATGAAAGAAGCTCTGTTAAATACCCTGTTCAGAGCAGTAACCACGCCTCCGAGGAGTCCTGATTGGTCCTGCAGCAATTGAGTGACAGGTCGTTCCGGAGGAGTGTCCTGATGACAACTTCCTGCCTAGATGCTGTAAAAGGCAGTCACTCCCTCGCGGCCGGCCTTGCATGACCGGATAGACCGTGGGAAAGGGAGCCATCAGGCCGTCTGGATGGAGGAACAGCTAAGGTAGAGGTAGAGACCGCAGGTACCCTGACAGGGACAAGAGGGACCCCGGATTTGGTGACTTAACTGCCCTTTAGACTGTACCAATCCTGGACAAGCACTGAATATCCTGTTGCTTCTATCCCAAACCTTGCCTTGACTGGCTTTAATGGACATTGGAATGGCACATTGGAAAAATCTCCTGTTTCAATGTGTATAGGGATTTTGGATAGTGCACAGGTACATTATAATTTATTATAAAAAGTGTGGAAATATGTAGACCCAGCGCACAAGTAATACAATTAAAGCACTAAAAAATTAAACAGTTATTACGGATTGCCAAAAAATAAAATATATATATATATATATATGAAAATGTTTTGCAAAAGATAGCATTCCAATGACTAATCTAAAATTTTACTTTTATTTACCGCAAATAAAAAAATCACAAGGTACCAGGCACTGGACATATTGATTGGTGGAGTGCAAGATTCGTTTGTGTGTGTGTGTGTGTATATATATATATATATATATATATATATATATATATATATATATATATATATATATATATATATATATATAGACATACACACATATATACTACACATTACACACATATATACTACACAAATACGCACACAAATGAACCTGGTTTTATGTGGACATTCATATATTTAAAGCAAGAAGCAGTCTTACTCTCATAGGCTTAATGCTGACCAAAGAACCACGTTATCTTGTGGGTGCAGAAGTAGTTATAATGAAAGACTCCCGGATATGACATGCAGCCTATTATTAGTACAATGAGATGTTTTTTCGCAACCTACCAAAACCTATCAAGAGCTCTTCTATCCTTTACCTGCCTGGTGCAATCATTTTTAAAATGTACTCAAAATTACATTGTAAAGAGTAGTTCCTGATCTGTGCTCTGCAGTTTCCATATAACTATTTCACAAACTTTCAAAGTCAGTCACGAACTAAAATGTATTCATCACATCCGAGAGCAAAGATTTCCTTTAAACTGCACTATATTGTTTCACACATCACAACATACTTAATACTAGTATTAATATAGACATTTGTGATGCAAAAATTAGTGGTGCAATTAGAAGTGCATAAACAGTGTTGGCAGCACCTCACAATTGGTGTATACTTACCTCAGTGCTTGACAACAGAGCCAGCTACAAAAGTTAGAAGCTATTTTTTTTTTAAAACTAACAGCATTATTTTCAACAGCAAAAATACAATACTTGAAGAGACACTATAGTCACCAGAACTGCTACAGCTTAATGTAGTGGTTCTGGTGTCTATAGCTTATCCCTGCAGGCTTTTCAATGTAAACAATGCCGTTCCAAAGAAAATGCAGTGTTTACATTGCTGCCTAGTAACACCTGTAGTGACAGTCACTCCGATGGCTACTAGGGGTGCTTCATAGTCCAGTGCTGCAGTGTGTAGCACCTACGTTCAGTGTCTCCATGCTCTGCATGGAGGCGTATGATGTTCCCCATAGAGATGCATTGATTCAATGCATCTCTATGAGGATATCCGGATTGGTGCATCAGCCTCCCAAAGCTTTGGTATGGGAAAGCATTGACTTGGATAAGATTATCAAGATTGATGGTCTCAGCCATGGAGGTGGAGTCAGCCATGGTGAGACTGGCACAGCCTGGGGAAAAAGGTGAGTAAAAACACCTTTCCCATGCGATTGGACAGGAGCCGGTCACCTAAACAGACCCACTCACTGAGACACAGAAACACACTTACTGACTGACAGATACACTGACAGACAGACACTCTAGTCTAGAACATGAGGCTCGACAGTGCTCCCTCCACAAACAAGGTGAACCTGAGGCTGGCTAGATCTTGGTCGATACCAGAAGAAACAAGATGGTCCGGGCACTCAAGGTGTGTATCAAGGCAGTTTTATTGAAGATTTGCCAGTTTTATGTCCACTAATCGCATAATACACCTGGAGACGATACTTCTGGAATCTGTATCCATAAGTTTGTGTCAAAATGGGCAAAACATACAGTATGTATACAGGAGGATTAAAGAGTTACTCTGCTTTCAGAAGTGATAATGGTGGTAGGCATCTGTATGTGCAGCATTTCTCCTTGAAACTCTGCACATACGGATTAATCTGCACTTCCGACATTAATTGCAGACATTCATCTATTAGGATAATGTCCAAGGCCGAACATTAACTTCACTATGAATGTGCGTTAGGGTTAATGAAAAGTTGGCCAAACGATACGTGTAATCAGAGATTCTGTATATAAAAAGGGAAATGGACTGTCTGGGCAAAGTGATATCCTGCACAAAAGCCTTCTATGTGTGGGATGAGATCAGTACGTACACTTACACTTAACACAAACTGGGGTAGCAAAAAACGAGAAGGAAAATAAAGAAATGAAAAGGGAACGGTCTATCCTTTTTCTAGCAAAGTAGTTACCATTGTGAATATTGTCATTATGCAATGCAGGGTACATCTTGCAAGCAGTTCCTTCTGTCATATGCATCATACACTTCCTGGCAAAGTAACAGACCTGCATTGCAGTGCACGGAGTATTGTCGCTGTCAATACAAAGTGGTTTCTCACATAAATTGAGAAAGAAAAATACACATGTATAGTAGCTGTAATACAACTGTGTTATTATGTGACTTCTAATGCTGCCAATTCTGTGTTCACTTTGTTATATCCAAAGGGTTTCAATCAGAAAAAACAATACCAAACCCCCAAACTTAACATGTCAAGTGTCACAACTTCAGACCTCCCTTGCAAATGAAGACACTCAGGAACATTTAGAGAGAAGGAAGGGGAGAGGGGGGGGGGGGGGGGGGAGGAGGTAAATAAAAGCCATACTTCTATTAAAAATGTGTATTTATATATATTTATTTTTTTAGAGTTCCGAAGTAAACTTTAATGAAAAGAATAAAACCATCTGAGCTGTGGTGGGAGGGGGTTGGGTGTATTCAGAGTCTGTCCAAAACGGATACACATCTAAAGATCTTTATAGCCATCGCTTATTTACAGTGCTTTTTACCACGGTTTCTGCTCATAAATATGCCTCAGACTCTGCTAGTTATAGGTTGCAGAGAATAGGAAGGAAATCACGGTTGGATTCCGGCTCTAGCTCCTGAGATATTGGAGCTTTTCTTCAGTAGAACCAGAGGCTTGTTAAAACTATGATGGCAGCCTACTCCTCAGCATCATGATGGGAATATAGTCTAAAAGATGACCAGTCAGACATCCCTCAGATGGGGGTTAGTCCAACCATACTTCAACCCCAGAGCACAAATGTCCCATCCAAAAGTGCTCTACTAATAGGGACCACAACACGGTCTTATGGCAGCAATTTATCAGACCTTGCACTAAGCTACTACACGACCATGAAATCTCCTGTATGTAGGAACCCCTTAATTTTGTTGGCAGAAGAGAATGGCTAGACGTAACACCCTCACTTATGTGGAAGAAGCACCTACCTTCCATCGTTCTTTTGGACTCTCGCCAGACTCCTTGCCACCTCAGGTGCAACATAAATGAAATGTCGCCATCATTGCACTATTTGTCCTAGAACTCACAGGGCAACAGAACTCTCACTAGGTCTTCTAAACCTTTTATTTAGCTAGACGGGATCCCCAAGACTATGCTCTGCTTCCATTATGCAGTTTTCCCTTCCACATTTTACATACATTGTTTCTCTTTTATTTGCATCTTATTCTCATATCCTTTCTGGGAATATTAACCTGACTGATTAAAAAAAAAAAAAAAATTTTTTTGTTCATTTCACCCACTTTTGTTTCATTCATCAGTACAATCTGTTCTGTGTTTTACTTTTTTTTTCTAGCATGGTTTGTTTGTACCCAGGAACACTGACCTTTAGCACCTTAGAATTTGTATCTTTGGTATTTAAATCATTGAATATTAATGCGTAGGTATTGAACAAATGCCCTACTGTGCAAAAGAACAACGACATAGGCTCAGAAACCCTGATCTGAAGTTTAAAAGGCAGTTGATGGCACATAAGTTAAGTACCAAATAATTACTCATACTGTCAGGTGCTCTCCATTGCAATTTAGGAAGAAAGAGTCGCCTCATTGGAAAGAGGGTGCAAAGAAGAAGGTTCCTTGCTCCATGTGTAATTATATATATATCTACTCCATAGATAGCTGAACAAAAACAATCCAGTTTCCACATACAAGTCCATACTGATGTCAACAGTGTATTCAATGTAAAGCAATAAATAAGCACAAGCTTACAAATCAATGGTCATATACTGTGGGGATTCAGGCAATAAATTGTGCTTGAACAAAAGACAGCCAAGACAGGTATTATACAGCATACTTTGCTTACATTCCTTTCCCATTAAAAGGCAGTGCTAAACAATATTTTGCATGGGAAAAAAGGCGTATTTGGACATTGTAAATCTTTTTATATTCCAAAATGTACTAAACAGAGATTCCATTTAAATAATCAGTGACAAGGACAATACCATATCAGAGGAAAAAGCACATTGTAAAGTTTCAAAAAATAATTTTCAGCCCATACTTTACATGTGGAGTATCTATAAACTGGCCACATCATCTTTAACAGAGAAAGAATCAAACATAAGTGTTATATTTGTTTGTGATGAGCAGCTGTGTTCCTAACATGGCATGGGTAATTACAGTACCCATGAAATGTAAAGGTTACTTGAATATCATGTGAAATATAATTTACATGCATCGGCAGTGCCAAGTTTAGCCTTCACTGGCAGACAATGATCAGGGCTCTAAGTGTACATTTGGCGTCTTACCACAGACAAGTGTGTACTAGGGCCTGGCAAGCTAAATGTAGTGGAGGCTTTCATAGACAGGAACCAAGGAGCAGTTTAATGGGCAGGTAGAGGGTGAAATTGCACCATTGCATTCACAAACACACTGTTATCCCGTCACACAATGAACCCCTTCAGGACCGCTGACGGTTCAGGACCGTCAGCGGTAAAACGTGCGTTTGGACCGCTGACGGTCCTGAACCGTCATAGCGAAAAACGGGCTGCGGGAAGCGATCAAAGACCGCTCCCGCCAGTATAACGCTGTTACTATCTGCCAGACATCCCAGGCAGATAGTAACAGCCAATTGCGGCGTGTGAGCGATCCGCGATCGCTCACAATTGGCTGCTGTCAAAGTGGGTGTTACAAACACTCACTTTGACAGTGATCTCTGCCCCTCTCTCTTCTGTAGCGTTTTGTGAGGCGAGAGAGACAGAGATCGTGATAGTTTGTTGCAGCAGAAGTGTTCCAGAGCTTTATACAGTATCTAAAGTGAATTAGAAAAATCAGTTTTAACCCCTTCCCTGACAGATCTGTTACAGCAGTGCATTTGTACTGTCTGTATTTTGTTTTTTGCCCTTAAAGGGTTAAATTTGTTTTAAAAATCTGTGTCTTGGTCTGTCAGTTTCCTTCCCCAAAATCTCCATTAGATTTTTGTGACAGGAGTTAGTTTAGGGATTGCTGTTTAGTCTGTTTTAGTAAAAAAAAAAAAAAGTATAAAAAAAATTTGTTTTAGTCATGTATAAAACATGCAGCGTCTGTATAACTTGCAGGAGGCATATGCCTTCTTGGCGTCAGACTCTGACGCCACTGACACTGCGTCAGATTTTGACCCAGGTCAGTTTTCTGACACGTCTAATCAAGACGACATATCATCTGTATATGAGCCGGCTGAAGAAAGAAGCTGTGCTTCCTCTGCTCCGCCGAATGTGGAGGAGGACTGGGTACCTCCACAGTTAGCCGAGGCCAATGTCCCCCCCTTTTAGTGCCAACGCAGGCATTAATGTTAATGTGGATGGCTTCTCCCCAATGCAGTATGTAGAACTATTTTTAGGGGATACCATCTGGGAGGAGATTGCTTCCCAGACTAACTTGTATGCTACCCAATTTATTGATAACAATCCAGGTAGCTATACAGCCAGGGAGCATGACTGCCATCCCACAGATGTCCCAGAGCGTAAAAAATTCTGGGCTCTTACAATGCTCATGGGGATTATAAAGAAGCCATCGATTCGCTCATACTGGAGCACCAACCCAATAATGTCTAGTCCAGTATTCTTCCAAACCATGCCTAGAGCCAGATACGAGTTACTGCTGAGATTTTTACATTTCAGTGACAATACCCTCTGTCACCCTAGAGATCACCCCCAATACAATCGGCTTTATAAAATACGCCCACTGCTAGACCATTTTCAGGACAAATGTTTATACCCCCCAACAAAATTTATCCATAGATGAATCTCTAATGAAATACAAAGGGAGATTAGGGTTCAGACAATACATCCCCTCAAAGCGCTCTAGGTATGGCATAAAACTCTACAAACTGTGCGAGAGCGAAAGTGGATACACATTTGCCTTTCGTGTATATGAGGGGAAAGATGGTCAACTGGACCCTCCTGGCTGTCCTGACTCCCTGGGGACAAGTGGGAAACTTGTATGGGACCTACTAAACCCCTTGTTTAATAAAGGTTACCACCTTTATGTGGATATTTTTTATAGTAGTGTCCGTCTGTTTAAAACACTTTATGGTTTACAGACACTGGCCTGCGGCACTGCCAGAAAAAATTCCAAAGACTTTCCACGATCTCTCATAGATGCAAAATTTAAAAAAGGCGAATGTAAAGCACTTCACAAAGCTGAAGTGCTTGCACTAAAATTTAGGGACAGGAAGGATGTCAACATGCTAACCACCATCCATGACGAATGCATGTCAGACGTCTCTGTCCGGGGCAGAGTAGAGTCCAAACCGGTAAGCATCAGGGCGTATAATAAGTACATGGGGGGGTGTTGATTTGGCTGATGCAGCCATATCTTATTTTACGAAAAACCAAAGCATGGTATAAAAAGGTGGCTATCTGATGCAAATAGCAACCCACAACTCATTTTTGCTTTTTTTTTTTTTAAAAAAAATCATCCAGGGAAAACCACCTTTCTCCAATTTCAGTTGAAAATAATTTCTTTAACAATTTATGGATATGGACAAGTTCCAACAACGGTGCAAGCTGAGTCCAGACATTTTGTTTTTAAGTTACCGCCAACTGCTAGGAAAAAGAAACCCCCAGAAACGTTGCCGGGTCTGTTTTAAAAACGGGAAAAGGACAGACACCCCTTTTCACTGTCCTGATTGCCCTTCAAAACCAGGACTGTGTGTAGGAACATGTTTCAAGCTGTACCACACAGAACAGTTGTAAGAAGTGTTCCTGAATTTTTATTTTATTTTTTGTTTCTTTGTAAAGCAGCCATTTTTTGTTAGTCAGTTTCCTTCCCCCAAATCTCCAGTTAGATTCTATTTGCAGGAGTCAGTTTAAAGATTGCTGCTAAATGTACATTTGCTACCTGCACATTTGGCCTTACAAGTTTTCTGGCAGTAACACATAACCAGCTGGCCAAAACCAGATGACGTGTGCATAAAAACCAGAATAAAAAAATGACCACTACACTTTCTTTGGGGGGCAAAAAAGTCAAAACACCCCATCCTCTATAACCTTTGATGTCTACTTTATAAAAATATATACTATATATACTGTCATGATGGTAACATTAACTGGGGGGTGCAAAAATATGTCAAACTGAAGATAGACCAAGCATACCTATATATCAAGTTGAAAAACTGACATGTACAAGTTCTGATTGTTGCCTTTTGGCCCCCAAACAACCCAGCAACCCTATACATGGGAGGTATCACTGTACTCGGGAGATGTTGCTGAACATATTGGGCAGTGTTTGGCAGTGACACATAACAGGATCTGTAAATTCATGCCTAAAATACAATGTGTGTGGGAAAAAAAAATGAAAAACATTTACTAACTCAATGTTTGACAAAGCCTGGTGGCAGAATTAGTGCATGGAAAGTGTAAAAATACCACAGGGTGTCTACTTTTCAAAAATATATGGTTTGATGGGGGCAAAATACATTGGCCGGCTTCAAAAATGTTCCAAATAGGACATGCATGCAGGTTGACTACATGTCAAAATTCCAAGCTCGGAAACGGATATGCGCACCTGCAAAATGTGGCCTTTTAGCCCCTTAAACAACCCAATACACCTATACATGGGGAGTATCTCTGTACTCGGGAAATGTTGTTGAACACATATTGGGGTGTTTGGCAGTGACACATAACAGGATCTGTTAATTCATGCCTAAAGTACAATGTGTGTGGAAAAAAAACTGAAAAATATTTACTAACTCAATGTTTGACAAAGCCTGGTGGTAGAATTAGTGTATGGAAAGTGTTAAAATACCACCATGTGAAATACCCTAGGGTGTCTACTTTTCAAAAATATATGTTTTTTGGGGGGTAAAATACATTGGCCGGCTTCAAAAATGTCCCAAATAGGACATGCATGCAGGTTGACTACATGTCAAAATTCCAAGCTGGGAAACTGATATGCGCACCTGCCAAATGTGGCCTTTTAGCACCCCGACAACACGACACACCTATACATGGGGGGTATCCCTGTACTTGGGAGATGTTGCTGAACACATATTGGGGTGTTTGGTAGTGACACCTAACAGAATCTGTGAATTTATACCTGAATTGCAATTTATGTGAAAAAAATAAAAAATAAACTACCTATTCAAAGTTTGACAAAGGTTTGTGGTAAAATGGCTGCATAGAAAGTATCAAAACATAATATTTTGAAACAGCAATTTCCTACTTGTACTTATAGCCATATAACTTGCAAATAAAAGCAAAAAAAAACACAAACATTGGGTGTTTTTAAACTCAGGACAACATTTTGAATCTATTTAGCAGTTTGTTTCATTCGATTTTGTAGATGAGTAAAAGATTTTTTTAAGTAAAAGTCAAAAAAATTATTTTTTTTACATTTTTCACCATATTTTATTATTATTTTTTAATTAAATTATATGGCATGATAAAAATAATAGTATGTAAAGAACGCCCTTTTTGTCCTGAAAAAAACAATATATAATTTGTATGGGAACAGTAAATGAGAGAGCGGAAAATTACAGCTGAACACATACACTACAAAAGTGTTAAAATAGCTCTGGTCCTTAACATACAAACATCGCAAAAACTGTCCGGTCCTGAAGGGGTTAATACTCCACACAAATATATAAATGGGCGTACACAGCACATAACATTAGAGTGCACACCGAGAAAAAAAAAAAAAAAAAAAAAAAAACTTTGCTCAAATAATAGAAGTTTAGCTAAAAGTGGTACAAAATACACATTTTGTTCTAATAGGTTTATACAGTGACCTTCTTTAAAAACCAAACTAATCACACAAAACACACACTCACACAAAGGTGCCAGACCTAGACACTGGGCAGAGAGGGCATTTTGGCCTTGCATAAGGGTGTGCCTAGGCACACACTTGTACATACACCCTGTATTTACACACCTACTAAAAAGGTGGATGATCTCATCGAAGAAGGAGCAGCCTCACGGTGCCAGATTACCGGTAAATTGACCAGTGTTTGTTTGTTTTTGTTTTTTTAAAAATCACTTTAGAATTTTTGAAGTAAAAATAAATAAAATTATATTATATATGTTTCATTTTAAACAGCAATTTAAGTAGGATAGTGCAAAAATGCAATACATATGGCCAATAGCTTAAAAATACTAAAGTATTACAGATATTTCCTATTTTTTTAAATTTATTTTTCATAAATCATCAGGCAAGACATAATATGTAAAGCACTTAAGTAGGTGGAAAAAACAAACATACAAAGAATTGTTTCTATGGTCCAAGAGGTGGTATAGTAAGCAGATGTTTAGTGTGCACTATGAAACTTTATAAGTCGTTATTTGCAAACCGTGTAACATCAAATAGGAGAATCTACAACGGTTTCATCAATAACAGATGTCTAGAGAACAAGGTCCAGAAACAGAAAGTAAAAGCAAACAATTGAACTTCATAAACACAAGAGCATCAGCAACCAGAAAGGCAAGCCCAAGACAACTTTTTATCTGTACCGGAGTGGAAAAGACAATCAAAAATAATAAAAATCAAACATTCATACAGATGAATAGCAGGAGAACACATCAAGGAATTCAAAGAAACCCCCACATTTTAAGCTAAATGGCTGATTAATTCCATCATTCAAAAGCAGAATATGAAAATCATATCAACATTTTCTACTAGAAAGCTACTTACGATTAAAAAGTGGAACAGTCCACATTTGCATGGTATGAAATATCATTGGTCCTTAAGGGGTTAACCATTTTCAGATACAGTATTTAACAAGTTCTCTTCTAGCATTAAAGAAATACCAAGGTTTAGATAAGATGAAAAGTGTTTCCGAAAGATGCAGTGACCAGGATCAGTGACTTTTTAATAAGCTTTAAAAAAACAGAAGCGGGTGGGGATCTGTCAATATTTTAAATGGGTGATTTATTGCGACAATAATCTCCTATAAAAATAAATAAATAAAAAAAGTATGCAGCACAAGTCAAGTGACAGCTTAACAAAGCATACCAACACCTAAATCACATTAAAAGTTTGGGATGGCCCAAACAATCATGATTACAAAAGGAACTGCATCATATTTTTATTCAACAATAATTTTTTTCTAACCAGCCACCTTCGGTGACAGTTTAGATTTTTTACCCAATAAATGCTAAAAACTCTAGATGTATTGTAAAAAATATATATATATATTGTTGCGCATGTGTAAGGACACCCCAAGCATCATAACCACTACAGTTTATTTTAGTGGTTATGGTACTAGAGATTAAGGGTGTAGTTTTGGTCAAAAATTTTAGTGGTTTGGGAGAACCCAGAAGATTAATTTTAAAAAAAGTCCACTCAGCTATGCTGCAATTAGGGGCTGCAAGCAATTAACTTATGGTGGACCAAGATATGTTGAAGGAACACTTTGAAAAATATTTTGAATTTAAAGTGTTCCTTTCACCATGTAAATGACGGGCAATAGCCCATACACACAAATTAAATTAAAAAAAACATTGCTTACTTTCTCTAGTGGAGAGTCTTCACTTTCTGTTCAGACAAAAATAACACATGCACCAATCAAATGCGGTGATCGCCAAATAGAATATTCTCATAGGCAAGCAGTCTTGCACTACTTAGCTACCTAGCACCTCAGCAACTACAATAAACTGTTGTAAAAAATGTGGTCCCTAAAGTGACGAGTGCCCCTTTATTGGAGGCTTCAATAGATCAGCTCAAATCACCCATGACAAGTGGCATAATGCCAGCTAGGCACTTTACAGCACAACGCGGACAAGGGCACCATTGTAGCAAGCAATAAAGAAAAGAACAGAGATCATGTTATGTGTAAAAGAATGGGATGTATGAAACCTGTTCTCCTCCTGTAGAAGTAAGAGTTAAATGTCGCAGCTTATTTTTAGTCAGTTTTTTCATGCCAGAGGCTAAATACATCAATCTCGAACTGCCAGAACATTCAAAATAGAAAGATTCTATGCCCTCTAAAAATGCATGGCTTTACATCAAACACTTCCAGGTATCCCAGAAAGCAAATTCTATTATTTCATAAACAGACTACCTTGTAACCATAAAATCGCAAGCAGTTTTATTCCATGGTTCTTCAAGTGCATTCATCTGATAAAATCAACTGTTTCTTTGAAATTTTACAACTGGTTTAAAGGGACTCTGTCACCAACAAAAGATTTGAGTGACAAGTTTCATGGAAGTATACACTAGATCAGGGGTAGTCAACCTTTTTCTACCTACCGCCCACTAATGCATCTTTCTTGATGGAAAAATTTCCTTACCGCCCACCAGTTTTCGCGCAAGTGCAGAATATTTTTTAGAAAGGAGGGTGTTTTTAAAAATAAAATAAATGTACGTACATTTATCTTTTTATTTCTACTTTATCCATGTTTATAATGTTTTTTTAACTTTATAAAGTTTAATGAGAAAACAATAAAGTAAATTGAAATTACCTTTACTAGTGATTAATGAGGTCCTTGAGGTTGATGCTGCGAGACTAAATATTATCTGGTTCGATTTTCGTAAGGTGGATGGGGGGGGGGCTGTAAGGTGGGTAGGTGTTCTGTAAGCTGGGTAGTGGTTCTGTATGGTGGGTAGGGGTTCTGTATGGTGGGTAGGGGGACTGTGAGTTGGTATGGGGGCTGTGAGTTGGTATGGGGGCTGTGAGGTGGGTAGGGGGGCCATATAGTGGGTAGAGGGGCTGTAAGGTGGGTAGAGGGGCTGTAAGGTAGGTAGGGGGACTGCAAGGTGGGTAGGGGGACTGTGAGGTGGGTAGGGGGCTGCATAGTAGGTAGGGGGACTGTGAGGTGGATGGGGGACTGTGGGGTGAATAGGGGGGCAGTATAGTGGGTAGGAGAGCTGTGAGGTGGGTAGGGGGGCTCTATAGTGGGTAGGGGGTTGTATAGTGGGTAGGGGAGCTGTGAGGTGGGTAGGAGGGCAGTATAGTGGTTAGGGGAGCTGTGAGGTGGGTAGGGGGGCTCTATAGTGGGTAGGGGGGGTTGTATAGTGGGTAGGGGGGCTGTGAGGTGGGTAGGAGGGCAGTATAGTGGGTAGGGGAGCTGTGAGGTGGGTAGGGGGGCTCTATAGTGGGTAGGGGGGCTCTATAGTGGTTAGGGGAGCTGTGAGGTGGGTAGGAGAGCTGTGAGGTGGGTAGGGGGGCTCTATAGTGGGTAGGGGGGCAGTATAGTGGGTAGGGGAGCTGTGATGTGAGTAGGGGGGCAGCATAGTGGGTAGGGGAGCTGTGAGGTGGGATGGGGGGCTCTATAGTGGGTAGGGGGCTGTAAGGGGGGGTAGGGAGGCTCTATAGTGGGTAGGGGGCTTTGAGGTGGGTAGGGGGGCAGTATAGTGGGTAGGGGGCTGTGAGGTGGGTAGGGGGACATTATAGTGGGTAGGGGGCATTATAGTGAGTAGGGGGTCAGTTTAGTGGGTAGGGGCAGTGAGATGGGTAGGGGGGCTGTGAGGTGGGTAGGGGGGCAGTATAGTGGGTAGGGGGCTGTGCGGTGGGTAGGGGGGCATTATAGTGGGTAGGGGGCATTATAGTGAGTAGGGGGTCAGTATAGTGGGTAGGGGGCTGTGAGGTGGGTAGGGGGGCATTATAGTGGGTAGGGGGCATTATAGTGAGTAGGGGGTCAGTATAGTGGGTAGGGGGGCAGTGAGGTGGGTAGGGGCAGTGAGGTGGGTAGGGGGGCAGTATAGTGGGTAGGGGGCTGTGAGGTGGGTAGAGGGACTGTCTGTGAGGTGGGGGCATTTGAATGGTGGATAGGGGGCTGAAAAAGGTAAATACCTTTCAGTGTCCTCTTGGTACGGTGGGCAGCTTCCCAGTAACGTGTGGGGGTGGAGCTTGTGGGCAGGAGGCAGAGCTTCTGTTTGGGGGCGGGGCATGCGACCGGAATGATTTTAGATTGTGCAGGGAGACTGAGAGGTCTCCCTGCAGCTGCTGGCAGCCACACCAGCCCCCAGCTCCTCCCTCCTTCCTCCTTCCTCCCCTCGGACTGACAGGCTGGCACAGTCTGAGGGGAGGATTAATCAGAATGATTAGGTCTGTCAGCCCCAGCCACACCAGCCCAGCCACCCACTCTCTTAAACAGAGGATTTAGCCGCCGAAATCCCTACCGCCCACCTGGAATCCTGAAACGCCCACTAGTGGGCGGTAGGGACCAGGTTGACGACCCATGCACTAGATCATTGGTTCCCAAACCAGTCCTCATGGCACACCAACAGTCCAGTATAGATGCATTTCCCTTTTGATTTCATTGCAGATGCTGAAAAAACCTGGAATGATGGTGGGTCGTGAGAATTGGTTTCAGAACGCCTGCCCTTGATGATTTAGCCCAGACATCTCAGTCTATCTTAGCCATTTAAATCTGAACAAATTTGAAATATTCACATTAGTTTGGTGGTTAAAAAAAAATAAAAAATAAAAATAGATGTGGCTTTTTTAGTGCTAGGTGGGCCATATTGTTTGTGTGCCCTCTTTTTAGTTTGCTAAACATGCAGATTTTAATTCAGTGGAGCTAAACTCAAGAGGCAGCAATTGCCAAGAGCACCTGCCTTGTAAAGACTTTTCATTGAGCTGCATTGAGAAGTCTGATGGGACAGTCACAAAAAGTCTAGGCTGGGGAAGAAGGGGAGGGCTTACAAAGGCAGCAGAAATCAGAAGCTTTTGCAACTTGTTTTTAGAGTTAGCCCCAATAAAAATACATAGTTAAATGGATGCATGTTTTCATTGGCAGTATATCTACTAAATAGCGGGTGTGTGATGGGTGAGGAAGTTTTTGGTCAGTGGAGTGTCGTTTTAAAAATCACTAAAATCACTCAAAATCTGTTTAACAGAGATCCCTTGCACCGGTCCCTAACCACCACAACAAGCTGCAATAATGATGATGTTTATTTTATAAATAATGCTAGAACCAGTAAATGGTGCAAGCACATTTATTAACCATGAAATTATGGGCATTGCATCCTTTCATTTTCGTGAGGCTTCAAGTCTTTTCTACTCCATTTACTAAATTTCTAGTTCTTTCGCTAAAGATGTGTTGAACAACAATGTGTACTAGTAAGTATATTTAAAATTATAGAACATGAAAACGTTGTTTGTTTCGCACCACATAAAGATGAAGTTAGGAGCACATTATTGCAAGACTTATTTTTCATTGTTCTAATTAAATACACATTATATTGTGGAGTCACAAAAATATTTTATTTATTTATAGTATTTGTTTTATAACCATGATACACTTACATTTCTAAAAGACAAGTGCTCTCCTGATTTATTTTCCTTTTTGTACCATGAAACTATAGCTTACTCAGGAACAGGTTTGGCCACTGTTCATTTATAACCATCACCTTTTAAAAACCGGAAGGTCTACACACACAAAAAAAAATAAAAAATAGATGACAGTAATTTAAACTGTGGAATGAGGTGCAACTTGTGGGCCATGTTTACCAAACTACGTTACTATAACATTAGAAGGATAGATAGGGAAGCCAGCATGTTTTTTAGCGATACATTTAAGAAAAGTCAAGGTGCTGTAATGCAGAAAAAAGTTCAGTTGACTGATTCCCAACAAACAAACATAGGGTTCTATATACTATTTTGTGTGGTTGCCAAGGAACAGACGCGGAAGGTTTTCTGCAAAATAACTTACCCTGGGAACCCTTATTTTCTGAGTATACATGAAGAGATTATAAACCTCAACATTTAAGTGCAAAGAAAATAAGTTTTACCCTTATAGGGTTGGTTTTTACATGTTTGCAGTATCTTTAGTTGTTCTGTACATACTTCGTGCACAGAGTTTCTTCCACAAATAAACAGCTAGATCAACACTGGGCTTCTGCAGCTCTGCCGAAACTGGTCAGACGCTATTAGAGGTGGCTGTAGTGGTTATCATGCTTGCGTAACCTTTTAAAAGACATTCCACTTTCAAACGTCTTCACATCAAAGCATGGTAACGCGGATAGCGCCCAATGCTTCTCATTGTGGAAGCATTGCTGTAACGATTTAAAGGGGGACATTCCTCTCATCTTTTCAATTAGTGAGAGGCAAGTACATTAGGAATGTTCAAGCAGCATTCCTGTGAGAACTTTGTAGATGAAACTTATGATCAAGTGAACCAACAAGGTTTTCATTTATTCTGATTTGTTGTTTGCACTGGAAATTGCAAATCATGTGCACTTTGTTTAAAGGGACACTGTAGGCACACAGACCACTTCACCTCATTGAAGTTGCCTGGGTGCAATGTCCCATGTCCCTTAGTCCTACAGTGGTAATGACTGCAGTTTCTGAGAAACTGCAATAATTACCTGTGAGGGTTAACTCCTCCTCTAGTGGCAGTCTACCAGACAGCCACTACAGGGACTTCCGGTATCAAAACGGACCTTTGGTCCTTTATTTGATGCTGGACTACTGCACGCTCTGCATTAAGGACCTCCAGCATCAGATTTTTTCCCCATAGGAAAGCACTGAATAACGTTTTCCTATGGTGAAATCCTAATGCAAGAGCGGCCATTGTGTGGGCGGAGCCTGCCCCAGCGCCAAGGGACATTCAACGGCGCTGGATTCAGGTAAGTGACTGAAGGGGTTTTAACCCATTCAGCCCTATGGGAGGAGGGAACTGTAGGATTCTATAGTGCCAGGAAAACAGCTTTGTTTTCCTGGCACTATAGCATCCCCTTAAGTGTGTTGATAAAGGAAAAAAAAATATTTCAGTGTCACCCCCACAAAAAGTATAAATATAGGCAGTGGCCAGTGAGTAGAGCTACAATTTATTAAATGATACTCAAAATACTTCAGTTCCTCTCTGCTCACCAAAACCTGATCCAAAGATTTGACAAAATATGAGATTTCCCTACACCTTCAACTGATTAAATAACTAAATAGGAAAATCTACTCTGAAGTTGCAGTGTTCACCAGCATTTATATTCAGTGACACTTACAGTAGTCTGCTGGACCACTGTGATAGATAAAGGTCTTATAGAATCATGTGGGAGAGTTATAAGTGTTTTTTCTGTGACCTGAAAAATGGTGCAAAGATCTAAAAGCGGGGCAATGACCACGGAAGCCAGTAAAGTCAGCAGGCACACAGCACAGTAATACATCCCCCCTCTCCCCCCAGTGTTAGGGGAGACTTAGACCGGAGTAGGAGCCGCAAATTTTACGAGCGTAAAATGTCAATATACATTTGCCGGAGGCTGTGTCACAAAATATAGCCAGTCTTGAAGAGGTAGGACAAATGAAGCCCATAATTTTCAGGCTGGATCTGTTTTTGACCAACTACAATTACAGCATGGCCCTGATCACTAAGACCTCTGAATAGTAGTTGTGGTTTGACAATGACGTCAATATTTTTCACAGATGAATCCTGATGGACAGCTGTAAACTGCTTGTCAATGCTCCGAGCAATTGTCAGATATGTGCTTACACTGAACTTGCTTTGCTGGGTGTCTCTTCAACAGTGCTGCCTCTCTGACATGCGGAAACCAGACTCATTTCTCATATGAAATTAATGTTCTTTCAAGGGTTAATTAACATTCAGAGAAAAACAAACATCGTCATTCAGTGTGGGCAGGAGGCAATAGAGGGTGTAAGGAGAAAGGCATTTGACAGTATTTTGTGACCAAATCTGCAGATGTGACAAATGTTCTTTAAAAACACTTACAAATAACCCATACACTCCTAACACTTGCATTTCTAAGAAAAACAAAACTAAGCCTGTTAAGACCCACTTACCTTCCCCTCCCGCACCTAAGGCAGAGGGATAAGATACACTGGTCCCCACTCTTCCTTGTCTAGAAATGCATTCGCTGCAGTCTAGTAGGAAGGGAAGAGGAAGGACTATGTACACCATGCAGGTAGCAATAGCATTTTGTGAAGTCCTATGCTGTGCATATACCAGCTTCTATTCAGGTAACGGTTTATTGTGGATATTATAAGGTACCCCTGAACAGTAGTCCATCAACAATACAAGACAAATATTATTTATCATAACTTTTTAGATCAGAGAGAGTTATTTTTGTTTCAGAAGATAAACATGGCAGAATTAAAAGATAACTTGAGAACAACTTAGTTATAATTACCTGCTGTATCATACAAATGTAAGTCAACATCCTTGTTTCCAATTGTGATGGTGGTCATATACTTTTCAAACACCGAAGGTGCATAACGCTGTTAAGAAGACAGACAAAAAAAAATAATATATATATATATATATATATATATATATACACACACACACACATACACACACTGAATATATATCTCCTTTAACCCCTTAAGGACCAAACTTCTGGAATAAAAGGGAATCATGACATGTCACATGTCATGTGTCCTTAAGGGGTTAAAACAAGTAAGGCATCAAGAACAAAAATGGAACAAACAAAAGGCATGTTTTGTGAAATTTGGCATCAAAGGTTTTCTAGGAGACTTTTTTCCTCATTAACATTTTATTGAAAGTGATATTGAGGCATATCACAGTAATACAGTCTACAAAGTTAAGTCGATTGAAAAGATACAGCTTTAAAAAAAAAAAAAAACAACACAACAACAACCTTGTTTTGCAAAACAAAAGGGATGGTGAGAGGTGCCACAATGGGATAAAAGAAGGGTGAAGGAAACAAGCAAAATGTAGTTCCTCCACTACCAGAAGGAGGGAAGACTGTAAATCCCAATATGACATCAAACTAATGTAAAACATAACTATGGTTGCATACCTTTCCACTCCTAAAACTCCTGGTAGGTTGGGCATTAGTTCAAAATAAACAGGGGATGGGGAAGTACGCAATTAGAATTGAGCTGTCAATTCCAATGTCTGTTCTGGCAGTCTTATCTTGATTATTTGCATTAGTCTCCCCCATCATTTTACCGAGCAAACATTAAATGAAGTTTCACACTCTACATTAGAGCTTCCATTAACTCTTTTCCAGATGTAAACATTAAATGAAGTTTCACACTCTACATTAGAGCTTCCATTAACTCTTTTCCAGATGTAAAAGTAATGTCCGCCTATGCCTTTGCCAGATCCCTTTCCCATCTAATAGGACTTGTGAGTGACTGCTTATAAGAACCCACACATGGCTAAAGATGGTATATTAATCATAAATATCTATGTTGTAGGGGATTTTTTTAATCTTTATTTTACAGCCCACTCTTTGCAACTGAAATTGAGCATTATGAGCTTATATCATGCATGAGTGTGTGTGTTTGGAAACATTTTAGATATCTCTGCAAATTAAGTGTGTGAGAAAGCTACATTTCGTGGTTGAGACATCTACAGAGGACAGGAAGTTCTGGCTGGCGACACCTCAATATCTTCATATACACGCAGCTCATGGTGTAAAACAAAATACACAACAAACCTCTGTTGCTACACAATTCTTAAACATGAAGTATTACATGCAGGCATGCCGAAAATGGATTACATAAATTTCCGCAACATAGTTCTAAATAGATCTCCAGGACAAGATTGATCGTTTTTTTTTAGAGTTTATAAAATACCACATGCGTTGCTGACATCACTGGGGAGCCACACACCCACCTTGAGTTTCATTGCTTAAACATGAAACTCCACACCAACCTACAGGAGGACCAATATAAACAACCACTCCATGGAAAATGTTTTCAGCTCATTATTTGTGGCACCTGTTTTTACTGCCGGTTCTTTTATTAATAGAGCAATGTATTCGTTCCATTTAACTTGGCTACTGAAGCTGCAGCCCTGTATGTGCATCTTGACACAGATTATTAAAACGCAGACCAACTTGTCACACAGATGACACATCGATGTTGCAAATGTGAGGTTTATTGTGAGCACTTTCAAAGAAGGAAGATGTAGGAAGCTTGATGTCTACAGCAACACAAGCTGACTTTAGATGATTTGCCTCCTCCTTCAAACCTGCCGTGCAACTTTACAGCAGCAGTACACACATGGGTTTCCTGAACAAATAGGACTCTAATATATAGCTTTAAAACAGCAGAAGCAATGCTTAGTGCATGGAACATCAAGAACATTTAAAATATTTACATTCTTAAAATTCCAAGGTGCACAATCATTATTGAACCGGCTACTGCATTCCTGACTTTGGCACTAAGAAGAGAATCAGAGCAAATACACTAATTGTTTAACCTATGAAAACATTTTAGCTCCAGACACACAGTAATACAAAAGTACACAGTTGCTTTAGTTCAGAAAAATGATGTGCTAAACTTGCAACCAAATAGAAATAATGGCTTTTTGCATACTTTTATTGAATTTAAAAAAAAAAATTTAATTGGGACCATAATTTCCAGTTGACTCATACACAAACTTTCTATTTTTATGTAAAGCTGTTTACACATTTCAGTAAAGACAGGTATACAGTAGGTGCCAGGGCAATGTAAACACCAAGAAAAGAACCAAAACAACCCACTGTAAGCCAAAGAGGAACCCATATTTTTTTTTGTCTATTTTACTTGAATACTAAATGTGGGTGTTTTGATTCATTGCTACCTAATTAAGCCCCTTTCTTCTATTACACATATCATTCCTCTTCCATGCGTAGGATGTGGGAGACAGTTGACCACACCACTCTCTCATTTTACTTCTTCCCCTCTCTCCCTTCCATCTCCTTGTCTTCTTCCTACACCTTCC
Organism: Pelobates fuscus; assembly: GCF_036172605.1. Classification (NCBI taxonomy): domain Eukaryota; kingdom Metazoa; phylum Chordata; class Amphibia; order Anura; family Pelobatidae; genus Pelobates; species Pelobates fuscus. The sequence continues at coordinate 128,228,686 of NC_086321.1, forward strand.
TTCTCCCCAACCCTCTTATCTCCTCTATTATCTACTCTGTTTCACTCCTTCTACTGTTATTTTCAAGAGTGTTTTAAAAAATTTTGTTGGTTCACCAGATTAGTATACTACTACTGCCCGAAGTACATCTCTACCCTATGTAGAATTTTGCCATTATTTGTGTTACAGGGTCAAATGACAGATATGCCAATTTCAGGTTTCAAAATTCCACTATTGCTGGAAGTCTAATGTTGATATGTCCACCGTGACAGGGAGTCTCCATTCATGTACCCTACTAGGACCAATAATTATTTCTCACAGTTGGTATGTAATTGCCGTGGCATAGTGTCCTATTCGGTTAAGTCAGCTAAAGATTCTTGCCCTAAATGGTCTGCTATAGAAGTCTTTTCCTATACAAGTATGCTTTCTAAGCAGTCTCATCCTATATTATAATGTTCACAATACAGCAATGCAGGACTCATCATTTCCACTCACCACTAAGGAGAGAAAATGTTTCCCCGGTGAAAGAAAATTAACCCCCTGGTGAGTGCTATGGATCCTCCCGTCTTGCAGTGTCAAAGGGGTTTTAGGACCTAGAGTAGGGCTTGACATTTTAAGTCCTGCTGTAATGTATCTATATAAATCTTCAATGATACGTTTGCTATACAGACTTGTCCTTCACTGTATAGTCCCTCTATATGACCTTTTCCTATTCCATGTTAACCACACTGTTGGGCTTTATACTGTAATGTTCGCTATATAGTCTTGTCCAGATCTGTATTGTTCAGTGTACAGTCTAGCTATATACTGTGATATCCACTATAGAGTCTTGCCCTTCATTGTATGTCCATTATATAGTCTTGTCCCATACATACACTTGTTCATTCAATGTTGGTTATACAGTCTGGTCCATTTTCAGTAATGTGTGCTATTTACTCTTCTCCAATAATGTAATGATCGCTGTACAGTCTACTCCTTCACGTTTACGGTTCCTTATCTGGACTGGTTCTATTCTGCACTGATCACTGTACAGTTTTGTACTCAACTGTAAATTCTCTATACCTACTCCCAGATGCCTTTCGGGACTTATGTATTACTAGCTGGTGATACGATGCAACAAAGTTAAACATTTTCTGGTTCACCAGTTGTTTAACCAAAACCTATGCATGAACATCAGCATAAACACTTTCAACAAGGACCTGCAATTTCCTAGGATACGGATTAGCACACTTACTCCATAAATACAGCCTCGATATTCCCCCGTTAACAGGCAAAATAAATGGGACATACTGCATCAATAAGTCTCCGAGAGCACCAAACACTGTCTCAGGATGTTATTATGCAATGCCAAACTTATATGAACAAAACCACCAACTTTTGTTTTCATCAAGAACTCGCCAGATTCACTCTGCAGTGATGAAAACATTTGGCCTCAAATCAACAGAATAGCTCAATTGGACTAAAGATGAGAAGCTCCCCAAACCTGCATGGTATATAAAGATACTCTCAGCCAATGATCATGGCCCTGCTTGGCTCAGTCAAGTTAACCAAATTCTCCAGAAGTAGGGTATGCAACTGTGGACTCCAAGAGGAAGTTGTCAAACTGTTCTATTATGGTTTGACAAACTACATTGGGTTGGTGCCAGGGGCTATTGTGTTTGAAGTGTTCCTTTACGTTGCGTTGTTGCCCATAGTGTTCAGTACTGTGTTCCTTCACTCCAGTAAATACACTTTTTTTCAGGTGAACTTGATGGACACGTGTCTCTTTTCAGGCAATGTAACTATGTAACAGAGCAGTGGATGCAATTAAAAATACATACTTCCACTGCTTTTCGGTGTTTCGGAAGCTTTGTTGGCTCATGATGCCTCTGGTGCATGCATGCTTAGACATCTAACGGGCCTGCACAATCCAAAATATTTCCAGCTGCAATGTACACACACGCACTGTGCATATTGCAATACAAATGTTAACCAATTTTCATACTTTGCTCTGCCAGCAAAGTGTGTAAGCTAATTTAGTAATCGTTTAAAAAATAAATTAAAAGAATATTTTTTGTATTTATTATTATTTTTTTTTTTTTTTAAGCACAGCCAATTGGTAAATATTCCTGTTTCTCTTTAAGTCTCTCTCATCACCCCTAATAATAACATAAGAGTATGTGTTTTTCTTAATCTGCAATAATAATAATAATCTTTCATATTGCTATGCTATTTTATTTTCATCCACATAAAAATGAAAAAAAAGTCACAACGAATTCTGAAAAACCTGCTACCTATATATAACATTGGTAATATGCATTCTTTGAAAATGGTATGGGTATTGGTTACTGGGTCAAATCAAATGCCCACGCAATGTTCTATCTACAAAGCAGCACTACTAAGTTTACTAATGTTAAATGTTACACAGATAAACTGAAGTGTTTCTATCATTATTTATAAACATGTCAATGCTGCACAGCACGTAACCAAAACAAGTGTGTCATAGAAAAAGAGTGGTGACGATGGCTCTGCTAAAAAACAATGCAGTCAAGCAGGAAGTTTGGTATAATTCCATAGAAGGTAAATGGCCATGTATCCTGAAGGAATATAGATTGTAAGGTGTAACAATTATATCGGTAACATATAATGTTTTTCACCTGCAAGAGCTAAAAAGAATAGGTTGGAATGGAGTTTGTGAGGACCATTGTGGGAAGACATGCAATGATGGTTAGAGATAGAGAATTAAAATTGTAGGGGATGTGCTTCTCTGAAGTAGTGGTGATGTAGAATTATGTGAATCAAAATGTAACACCCCATTATTTCCTGTGAAGAAGAAAACTCCAAAAGGTGAACCAGAGAAGTATAGAATGGTTCAGGATCTCCATGCAGTGAATGAAGCAACAGTCCTGGACACCCCTATTGTGCCAAACCCACACACTCTGCTCTCTGGGGTCCCACCTTCTGCAAAATACTTCACAGTCATTGATTTGGCCAATGCCTTCTTCAGTGTACCACTGGATCCAATTTGCCAATACCTGTTCGCTTTCACACATGAAATGCAACAGTACACATGGACTGTCATGCCCCAAGGGGCACAAAACTCTCCAAGTCAGTTTGCAAAGGCCATGTGCTCTATCCTTGATCCATGGCAAGCAGACCATCCAAAAGTTGTCCTGCTCCAGTATGTGGATGATTTACTGCTCTGTGGAGATGACATACCAACAACTGAAGAATGTTCAATTAGTCTCCTTTGCTATTTAGCAGAACAAGGATGCAAAGCTTCACTTCTCAAGCTGCAATTCTGTCAACCTACAGTAATCTTCCTTGGACATTGTCTATCTCAAGGCACCAGACATCTCACTCGTGACCGAGTTAGAGCAGTACTGGATATTCCACCTCCAAGGACTTCAAAATCTCTACATGCCTTCTTAGGCCTCATTTCCTACTGCCGAGCATGGATCCCAGAAGCCTCTCTGCTCATGCAACCACTCTATGATGCACTCAAGTCAGACCCATTCTGCCTGACCAATGAAGCACTGGATAATTTCAATACACTAAAACGTGCCATTGCATCTGCTCCTGCTCTAGGCCTACCAGACTATACCAAACCCTTCAAATTGTTTGTCTCTGAAAGACAAGGCCATGCTACAGGAGTCCTTACCCAAACAAATGACTTAAGAGGCCGTCAAAGGCCTATTGGATTTTTCTCCTGCCAGCTGGATATCGTGGCCAGAGGGACCCCTTCTTGCCTTAGGGCCGTTTTTGCAGCAAGAGAACTCATTGAAAGAACTGCAGACCTGGTCCTTGGCCACCCTCTAGTTGTCTTGGCCCCTCATGACATTTCTGCCATCATCAACCAAGTACAACTCAAGCATGTGTCTCCTGCAAGACACCTACGTCTCCAATGTCATCTCCTGTTACCTGACAACATTACCATACAAAGATGTCAAGTTCTCAATCCGTCCACTCTTCTCCCACTACCTGAGGGAGGTATCCACTATGGGTTTATCATGGATGAAACCTACATCTACCTTCTTACTGGTACCATTAAGAAAATGCATCCTGATTTATCCTTTCATGATGAACAAGCTCCTCTCTGCGAGGGACCAGGATATGCCTTCTGTACCATGTGGTATAAGCCAAACAGCACTCCTGAGCCTTGCTACGAAGATGAGCTTTATCACCTGGTGGAGGTGAAACTCACTGCTCAAGATTTCTACTGTGACTCTGAAGGCAACAGCATGGCCTTGATTCAATTACCTTCAGAACTCAAATACTTGTACCGTCATTGGGATACTGCCATTCCACATGTCCCTGTCACCAAGTTGAAAACAAAATCATGGAATGATCTTGGGCCCATGGCAAAATTATGGGCCACCATGGATGAATCACAGCTACAGGAAAATGGCATTGCCAAGTACCCAACAACTGACATTCTTGAAGCATGGCCACGCCACTTCCTGGAGAATGAATTTCAAGATCTGGTCATAGTGAATGATTATGACCCAGAGACACCTCATGACTGTTTTGAACAGATGAAAATGGAGACAATACATCTACCAACTGTACATGAGAATCCATTAATAAATCCTGATTTCACTCTGTTTGTGGACGGTTCAAGGTATGCTGATGAAGAAGGAAAATACCACACAGGATATGCCGTAACCACAACAGATGAAGTTATCAAATCATCATCTTTACCCCCAGCAATGTCTGCACAAGAAGCTGAATTGCAAGCCCTGACTTCAGCATGCAAAATCTCCGAAGGAAAACGTGCCAACATCTATACAGATTCAAGATACGCTCTGGGTGTGGCACATGACTTCGGCCTAATTTGGAAAACAAGAGGATTTCTTACCACAGCCAGTACACCAGTCAAACACAGCTCTGCAATCAAGGAGCTAATGGATGCCCTCCTACTCCCTGAAGAAGTGGCCATCTTGAAAGTGAAGGCACATGGGAAGTTGGATACAGATGAAGCAAAGGGCAACCACTTAGCTGATCAGGCTGCTAAGCAAGCGGCAAGAAAATTGCAGGAAGTGGATGAAGAAGTGTCCGGACACGAAGATATTCCTATTTTTACCTTGCAGACCCTTCCTACTGACCTAAGAATCTTACGGGAACAGCAAGCTACAACCCCCGAAGAAATACAGAAATGGAAGAAGAAAGGAGCAGTCCTGAAGGATGGAGTATATTACAACAACTTTAGATTCTGCCTCCCTAAGAACTTATACCCAGCAGTTGTCCAATGGGCACATGGACCTGCTCACCTGTCAAAAGATTTAATGGCGGCCCTCATACAGAAGTATTATGAAGCACCTGGAATCACAACATTGATCAACAGCTTCTGTAGGGCCTGTGTCATTTGTGCAAAATGCAACCCAGGGAAACCAACCAAGGTGCCCTTGAAACACTTGGCTAAGCCCATGTACCCATTCCAGAGAATTCAGATTGATCACATACAAATGCCCAAGAGTGGGCCTCATGAGTATGCACTAGTAATAGTGGACATTTTCTCAGGCTGGCCAGAAGCCTACCCAGTGGCCAATATCACTGCCAAGACAACAGCAAAACGTCTACTTGCAGATATTGTATGTAGGTTTGGACTTCCAGAAGTCATTGAAAGTGACCAGGGCCCAGCCTTTACAGCAACAGTGACTAAAGAAATTTGGACTGCTCTGGGAGTGACCCTAGCCTTTCACACCCCTTACCACCCACAAAGTAGTGGCAAAGTGGAACGCATGAATGGCACCCTAAAAGCCAGAATGTTAAAAATGTCACAAGAAACAAAGATGCCCTGGCCAGAAAGCTTGTCAATAGCTTTATTCAGTGTTAGGCACACACCTAGAGGGAAGCACTCACTATCCCCATATGAGATTCTATTTGGGACTGCACCCAGACTAGGTTGTTATTACCCGCAACAGTTGCAGCTTCAAACTGATGTTTTAGTAGACTATGTAACTGAACTTGCAAATGCCTTGAACAAGATACATGCCCAAGTTTTCTCTTCAATTCCAGATCCTGAATCTGATACGGGTACCCACAACCTGCTTCCCGGAGATTGGGTTCTGGTCAAGAAATTTGTGCGGAAACACACCCTGGAACCAAGGTTTGACGGACCATTCCAAGTTCTCTTAATCACTTCAACCTCCGTCAAGTTGGCCGGCAGGCCACATTGGATCCACGCTTCCCATTGCAAGAAAGCTCCTGCCCCAGAGGAAGCAGATACCGCACAACCATGTACCTCTGGTACATCATCTCCTTAATTAGCCTAATTAAGGCCCAGCAAGTAGCCATTACCAAAGATGCCAGTGGGTATACCTTCTGGTACAATTCTTCATGTACCCGTGTGGCTACTTACACTTTTGATTACTGTGACATTGTAGATTGCCCATTCCCTACGTCACAAATTCAAAATATCTATAGAGATATCCCTCATTCAAAGGACCCCTATGTTTGTGTAGTTGACAAACAATGGGGGCATAATTGTAACCATTGGGGGGCGGCGGGATGGAATGCCGGGCCTGCCTGGGGTTACAAACCAAAAAGTGCCTTATCTAAAGTAGATGATCATGGTAGATCCCTTCTCCAAAGAATGACTCTGAGGAAGCCTGGAGGAGGTATACCTATGAAATGAATCCTAAATATTGAGCATCCCAGTCCAACAGATGCAGATCAGTATGTAATGGGAATGTATTGGAAGAAAGGTTCCTATAACAATCTAGGGCACTTCTACCTTAAAGATATGTTCCACTCCCCAGAGTGGCAAGGGGCCACCCATATGGTCTCAAATCCATTAAAACCACACAGCCAGTCCTTTAAAGACATGATGGCCATTGCAAACCCCACCTTTGAAGATACCATGGCCGCTTAAACAGGTTTTAATGATGTTAATCTATGGTTGGAATGGATGAAATATAATGCCAACAAACATAACAGAACCGCATGCTGTGTGTGTGGTGGTGCCCGGCCTCACCTCGGCACCGTACCTTTAACCTTGCCAGTAGATATAGAAGAATGTGTTTTGAGTCTTTTTGCCTATCACTACAATTTCAATAGGTCCCTCTGCAAAGCATGGACAGTGGAATATCCTCTCTTAGCCAAGGATGTCAAACCCCCAGATGGTGTTTATAAAGGTAATTACACTTGTTATGCTAATTATGATGGAATTGGTAAATTCTTGGGTAACTTCTCCAAAGGGTATTGTGCCACCTACAGAACTGTCTCCATGAACCTGCTGCAATTCCATACTAGGTCATTGGGGGATATTTACTGGTTGTGTGGGGATTTACAGCTAAGATCCAGGATGGACAAGGAATGGTGGGGGGGGGGGGTGTACTCTAGCTAAAGCCATCATGCCTATACATATTATCTCTGACACACACCCTGACACACATGAGTCCAAACACACACCAACCAAGGTAAAGCGTGAAGCCCCAGTAAAAGGCAGTTTTGACCCTCACATTTACATTGATGCCATTGGGGTGCCTAGGGGGGTGCCCAATGAATTTAAAGCAAGAGATGAAGTTGCTGCAGGATTTGAATCACTTTTTACCATAGTTACTGCAAACAAGAATTTGAATTGGATAAATTACATTTATTACAACCAACAACGCTTTGTTAACTACACCAGGGATGCCCTCCAGGGATTAGCCGAACAGCTGCAGGCTACATCCCAAATGTCCTTCCAGAATAGAATGGCCTTAGACATGATTCTAGCTGAAAAACGGGGTGTATGTAAAATTGTGCCCGACACCATGACATGTTGTACTTACATCCCAGAAAATACAGGCCCTAATGGTAAAGTCACCTTAGCCATAGAAAAATTAAATGAGCTCTCTGAAGAGTTAAAAAGGAATTCTGGGATAAAAGATCCCTGGGAAAGATGGTTTGGTTGGATGACAGGATGGCAAAAAGCTTTAATGCATATTGGTATGGCAATACTAATTTCTCTTTTTATCTTTGCTCTTCTCGTTTGTTGTGTCCTCCCTTGTCTGAGAAAATTCCTACAGAAGACTGTAGACCAGGCAACACCAACTTTTGCACATTTGGCAGTTAATGACCAAGATTTTCAAGATCTCAACTCACCCTGTATACCGCTGCAAACTATCCCTTTTGTTGATAAAGTGCAAGAGTTCTAGGTAGGGACCATCTTAGGGACAGCATCCGTCTGTAATGGGTAAAGTCTCCCGTGTGGAGAAGTGGTGGACAAGCCACCGTGGGCCACCCATGGGAGTGAAGCGTTCGAGAGCCATGCTGACGGATGAGTTAGCCTACTAGGGTCAGATTAAGGGACAGAATTGCACTTTGCATTAACACCTAGCTAGCGGCCACGGGGTTTCTGTGCCTTTGGGCTAACACGTCTTCTGGTATTAACAAATAAAGTTTATCTTTTTAGAATCTAACATTTCATAGGGGGGACTGATGTAGAATTATTAAAAACCTGTATTGAACCTGTGTTGAATTTTTGCACTAACTCCATTTTAACCCACATTACCTGACAGATCCTCCATTTTAAACTACATTACATGACAGAATTTCCTAACAGCATTTAGTGTAATGAATAGAGACTGTATTTTCTATAAAGACATGACTAACCCCGGAATTACTGAATCTCCTGTAACATGCAACAAAGTATAGCCAAGGCCATGGGAAGCTGGCCTAATGAAATGTTCTATTCATAAAAAGAACCCTGAACCTGACCACGAGTCTGACATCACTAACTACGCAAAATGACGCCCAAGCCCCCCTTCCCACCGAGTAAGCCTCGTGCTGGGTAAGATGGCGCTTGAGCCATCTGTCCACACCCGTGTCCAGAACAATACCACCTCCGGTGGGAGGACACCTAGCTAACCACTTAGTTCTTGAGCCAATTAATAATATTGATGGGTGGACATTGACATAGCCACTTAACATTTAATCCAATTAATGATGTTTATTTACTGATATCAATGATGATGTAATTTTGCTCTTATAAGGGTCTGCGAGCCCGCTTTTAATCAGATGCCATTAAATTTTCTCGAAGTTATTTTAACCTGAACTCCGTGTGTCAGTGTGAATTTACTTCTGCGTATACCCAATTTAATCATCTCAGATTTGGACAGGAACAGATAGACATTTAAACATATTTGTTTATTTCTAAATTAATCTACATCAGTGGGAATTAGGCATACCTTAGCGCTAGAAATACAAAGTTGTATTCCCTCACCCGATTACTCTGCCTTCTCCGACATCACCTGATGGGGGGGGGGGGGGGGTAATGCACATGCGTGGCGAGTGCTACAAGCACATTAGGCACGCTATATAAGAAAGCATTGCTGCAATATTTTCAGGTGATTTTATGGATTCTGGATATCCTCATGGAAAATGTTGCCTAGCAAGCAGGAAGTGCCTCTAATTGACAGCCACTAGAGGCAGTCTTAACCCTGCAATGTAATTATTGCAGTTTCTCAGAAACTGCAACAATTAACATTACAGGGTTAAGGAGACATGGATATTGCAATGAAATGAAGTGGTCTGAATGCCTATAGTGTTCCTGCAAGGGTTTTTTTAAAGTAACACCTTCCACAGTGGAACAGTTTTACGTCTAATTCTCCACTACCTCAGTGTCAGGATCGGGACAGGGATCCAACACGCAAAGTACAAACAGGTACAGGATACGTATACCGGACCTTAGAATGGCCGGACTAACGTACGGAGAGTATAGAGAATGGTCAGAGACAAGCCGAGGTCGAGGGAACGAGAGGACAGGTAAGCGAGGAACAAGCCGGGTCAAGGATAACAGAGGTAAACAGAGTAAGACAAACGAGCCGGGTCGGAACCAAAAGGATAACTGAAAAACACCAGAGCACTGTGTGACTAGACAGGCTAGAACCACGACAGGGCAATGAGCAACAGGGCGAAGTATGTTTAAATACCCTGGCTAGAGGGGATAGACACGCCTCCGACGAGTCCTGATTAGTCTCCAATGGATTGAGTGACAGGTCGTTCAGGATTGGCGTCATGACGTCGGTCTCCGGGCACCATGCTACATAAGGAAGTGACTCCCTCGCGGCCGGCGTTTATGTGACCGGGTCGACCGCGAGGAACAGGAGAAACCTGGCGTCCGGACGGAAAAACGTTTAAGTCTCTACCTCTCTCGGAGGCAGAGACTTCAGGTACCCTGACAGTACCCCCCCTCTCAGATACGCCCACCGGGCGGAAGGAACCGGGACGAGATGGGAAGCGGGCGTGATACGCCCTGCGGAGACGAGGAGCATGAACATCCTCTTGAGGTACCCAACTCCTCTCCTCAGGACCATATCCCTTCCAATCGACCAGGTATTGTACCTTCCCCCGGGATATTCGAGAATCAATAATAGAGTTAACCTCATACTCCTCCTGACCCTCCACCTGAACAGAGCGAGGAGGGGCTGTTGTGGAGGAAAATCTGTTGCATATAAGTGGTTTCAGCAATGAAACATGAAATGAGTTAGGGATGCGTAAGGTAGTAGGCAGAGCTAGACGATACGCAACTGGATTGATACGAGTCAGCACCCTGTAAGGTCCAATATAACGGGGAGCGAACTTCATGGAAGGCACTTTTAAACGGATGTTCCTTGTGCTCAGCCATACCCTATCACCTGGAACAAAGACCGGGGCCGCCCTTCTACGTTTATCAGCGTGTTTCTTAACCAGCATAGAGTTGTGCATAAGGATTTGTCGAGTCTGATCCCACAACTTCCTCAAATTGGCAACATGAACATCAACCGACGGCACCCCCTGGGAAGGGGAAGCCGACGGAAGAATAGACGGATGAAAGCCATAATTCATGAAGAAGGGGCTTGAATGAGTAGAATCTCAAACGAGATTATTGTGTGCAAACTCCGCCCAAGGAATCAAACCGACCCAATCATCCTGGTGTTCGGAAACAAAACATCGTAAATATTGTTCAATTTTCTGGTTGGTACGTTCAGCAGCTCCGTTAGACTGAGGATGATAGGCAGAAGAAAAGTTCAATTTGATACCAAGTTGCGAACAGAAGGACCTCCAAAAACGGGAAATAAATTGGGAGCCTCTGTCAGATACAATTTGAGAGGGTATCCCATGTAGGCGAAAAATCTCCCTAGCGAATATCTCTGCCAATTCGGGAGAAGACGGGAGTTTAGGCAGAGGAATGAAGTGAGCCATCTTAGTGAATCTGTCTACCACGGTGAGGATAACAGTCTGTTTTTTAGAGATAGGTAGATCGACAATAAAGTCCATGGCCAAACAGGACCATGGTTTCTCTGGAACCTCCAAGGGGTGCAGGAATCCACATGGGAGCGTATGGGGTTGTTTGGTTTTAGTACAAACCTCACATGCAGCGATGAAATCTTTAGTATCCCTACGTAAAGCAGACCACCAGAAGTCTTTAGAGATCAAAGCATACGTCTTGCGAATACCAGGATGTCCCGCCACTTTGCTGTCATGGAAACACTGCAACAGTTCCAGTTGAAGAGCAGGAGGAACGAAATGTCGACCCGCAGGAGTCTGTTTAGGTGCTAGATGTTGCAGCTTAATGATCTCGGCCAGTAACGGGGAATGAATCCTGAGATTCGTATTAGCAACAATATTGCATTTCGGAACTATAGAAGAAAGAACCGGTTCAGGTACAGTAGAAGGTTCATATTGGCGAGATAAAGCATCGGCTTTAGAGTTCTTAGAACCAGGTCTGTAAGTCAGCACATAATTGAAGTGAGTCAGGAATAAGGACCAACGAGTTTGCCTAGAGGACAAACGCTTAGCCTCCCCAATATAGGACAAGTTCTTGTGGTCCGTCAAAATAGTAATAGGGTGTAAGGTCCCCTCCAATAAATGTCTCCACTCCTTTAGAGCTTTAATGACCGCTAACAGTTCCCTGTCTCCGATGTCATATCTGCTCTCAGGCCCAGAAAGTTTCTTGGAAAAAAAACCACAGGGGTGTAATGATTTGTCCACCCCTAATCTTTGTGACAAAACCGCACCTACTCCTGTCTCAGAGGCATCGACCTCGAGTAGAAACGGCAAAGTCGTATCAGGATGGACTAATATCGGAGCAGAAGCAAAAAGTTCTTTGAGATTCTTGAAAGCAGCGAGAGCTTCAGTAGACCACGTCTTAGTATCCGCGCCCTGTTTGGTCATATTGGTAATGGGCGCAATAATAGAAGAATAACCCTTAATGAAGCGCCTATAATAATTGGAAAACCCAATAAACCTCTGAATAGCCTTGAGTCCCTTAGGCAATGGCCAATCTAAAATAGACTGAAGTTTGTCAGGGTCCATTTTAAAGCCTTCCCCAGAAATCACGTATCCAAGAAAGTCTATCTGGGTCTGGTCAAAACTGCATTTTTCCAACTTACAGTATAAACCGTGTTGCAGAAGTTTGTGTAATGCCTTTCTGACTTGTCTATGGTGGGTTTCAATCTCTCTAGAGTGTATGAGTATGTCATCCAGGTAGACAATAACACAATCATGTTGAAACTCCCTAAGAACTTCGTTAATCAAATCTTGAAAAACTGCAGGTGCATTACAAAGACCAAAAGGCATGACCGTGTACTCATAATGACCATAGCGGGTATTAAACGCTGTCTTCCACTCGTGGCCTTGCTGAATTCTCACCAAGTTGTATGCCCCTCTGAGGTCCAACTTGGTGAAAATTTTAGAGCCCTTTAGCCGATCAAAGAGCTCGGTAATCAAGGGGATAGGATAGGCATTTCTGATGGTTATTTTATTCAGACCTCGGTAATCGATACAAGGTCTGAGTGAACCATCCTTCTTTTTTACAAAAAAAAATCCAGCCCCGGCAGGAGAGGAAGATCTCCTAATGAATCCCTTGTCTAAATTCTCCTGAATATACTCCTCTAAAACAGAATTCTCTTTAGTAGATAGAGGGTATACATTGCCCCTGGGAGGCATGGTACCAGGTAATAGATTAATTTTACAATCAAATGTCCTGTGTGGAGGTAGTGTATCAGCGTTCTTCTTGTCGAACACTGCTTTTAAGTCCAGGTACAGAGGAGGTATCTGTATCCCCGTAGACTGGTTAGAACTGTCTGGTGTGTTAATTACAGCCAAAGGAGATACCCTGCGTAAACACCTCTCCTGACAACCCTGTCGATAAAATTCTCAGCAGCTCCGGAATCTATCAAGGCCATAGTCTTTAGTACTCCCTTCTCCCACGTTAAAGAAACTGGTAGCAGAAGCCTGTGATCTTTATAATTATGCGTAGAGGACAAAATAGAAACACCCAAGGCCTGTCCTCTAGAGAAACTTAGGTGCGGGCGTTTCCCGAGCGAATGGGACAATTCAGGCGCAAGTGACCTCTGACTCCACAATACATACATAATCCTTCCCTTCTCCTGTACTGTCTCTCCTCTTCTGAGAGGCGAGTATTGCCTATCTGCATAGGTTCAGGAAACAGTGGGGTATTGGAATCAGGGCTTAGAAATGCGGGTGCTAATTTAAAGGCAGGTCTCAGGTTCCTCTCTCGAGTGTTCTGTCTCTCTCTTAAACGCTCATCAATACGAGAAATGAACGAAATTAAATCCTCTAAATTCTCAGGGAGCTCCCTAGTAGCAACCTCGTCAAGGATAACATCTGATAGACCGTTCAAGAATACATCCATATAAGCCTGCTCATTCCACTTGACTTCTGCCGCCAGAGACCTGAACTCTAGTGCATAATCCACTAGTGTTCGGTTCTCCTGTCTCAGGCGCAACAGTAATCTGGCTGCATTGACCTTTCTACCAGGCGGGTCAAAAGTTCTTCTAAAGGCAGCTACAAAGGCATTATAATTATATACCAACGGGTTATCGTTCTCCCATAATGGGTTGGCCCATCTCAGAGCTTTCTCAATGAGTAAGGTGATAATAAATCCAACCTTTGCCCTATCGGTAGGATAGGATCGAGGTTGCAATTCAAAGTGAATACTGATCTGGTTTAAAAAACCACGACACTTCTCAGGTGAACCACCATAGCGTACTGGTGGGGTAATACGGGACGAGGCACCTACAGTGGCTACCTCTAGGCATGAACTTACAGAGGAAATTGGAGTAGGACGCGTCTCCTCTGGTGGGTTATTAGCACGAGATAATAACGCCTGTAGTGCTAAGGCCATTTGGTCCATTCTGTGTTCCATGGCGTCAAACCTGGAATCAGAGGAACCAACCTGACTGTTTGTACCTGCAGGATCCATTGGCCCTGTCGTAATGTCAGGATCGGGACAGGGATCCAACACGCAAAGTACAAACAGGTACAGGATACGTATACCGGACCTTAGAATGGCCGGACTAACGTACGGAGAGTATAGAGAATGGTCAGAGACAAGCCGAGGTCGAGGGAACGAGAGGACAGGTAAGCGAGGAACAAGCCGGGTCAAGGATAACAGAGGTAAACAGAGTAAGACAAACGAGCCGGGTCGGAACCAAAAGGATAACTGAAAAACACCAGAGCACTTTGTGACTAGACAGGCTAGAACCACGACAGGGCAATGAGCAACAGGGCGAAGTATGTTTAAATACCCTGGCTAGAGGGGATAGACACGCCTCCGACGAGTCCTGATTAGTCTCCAATGGATTGAGTGACAGGTCGTTCCGGATTGGCGTCATGACGTCGGTCTCCGGGCGCCATGCTACATAAGGAAGTGACTCCCTCGCGGCCGGCGTTTATGTGACCGGGTCGACCGCGAGGAACAGGAGAAACCTGGCGTCCGGATGGAAAAACGTTTAAGTCTCTACCTCTCTCGGAGGCAGAGACTTCAGGTACCCTGACACTCAGCCACACAACCAGAAGCTCACTGTCTGAGCTAAGCTGTGCACTGCAGGGCTTAGCTCACTGACCGAGAGTGATCAGCCTTTTTCTGGGGCCTTGAAATGCAACAGAGACTGGAATGTAGAAACTGTATGGTATAATTGCATGTTAATAGAGATTTTCATGCAAATCCAACGAGTGCTCTAGTTTTATTTCTCTGTATATACATAAATATATATATATATATATATTGTCCTGCTGAATTTTGACCCTGAAGAAGGTCCCGAACGGGGACTGAAACGTTGGTCGTAATTTTTAATCAACTTTAATAAAAATTGGAAGTTTTAAGTCCGGAGAGCAGCCTATTTCATTTGGATCATAAATATATATATATTCATACATACACATGCATACTAATAGGCAGCGCATGAAAAACGTTGCCCTGCAATATGTAAGATTTACATGATACAGCCAGTGGTGTATTTTGGTTTTGTGCTGCCCTAGACATGACTAAACCCAGGCACCCCCTAATCTAAATTTGCTCCACCCCTTCCTGTTAAGGTCACACCTCTCCCTGTTTAAGACCAACCCTTCCTTTTTAGGCTCAACCCTTTCATCTTGGACAGAGCCGGCGCTACCTGTTAGGCGGACTAGGCAGCCGCCTAGGGCGCCCCTTGGGAAGGGGCGCCGCCAGGAGCGCCGACCCCCCTCATGCTGCAGCCGCCCGAGCGCTCTGTAGAGAGCCTCAGGCAGTTGCAGCTCTGCCCGGGCTGGTGCGTCCATGAGGGCGCACCGCCCGGGCGCAGCATGAGGAGAGGGGCTGACAGGAGGGAAGCGCTCAGCGCTCCCTCCTATCACTCCCTCACTGTAGCGTGGCCGAGCGCTGTATGGTCCGCGGGTACAGGGAGCATCTGTCTCCTGTACCCGGCCGGACTAACAGGAAGTGCACTGAGTGTGCACTTCCTGTTAGTCCGGCCGGGTACAGGAAACAAAAGCTCCCTGTACCCGCGGACCATACAGAGCTCGGCCACGCTACAATAGAAGTGGGGGGGGGGGAGAAAGAGAGTGGGGAGGAGGAAGGGGGAGAAAGAGAGTGGGGAGGAGGAAGGGGGGAGAAAGAGTGGGGAGGGGGGAAGAAAGAGAGTGGGAAGGGAGGGAGGGGGGAAGAAAGAGAGTGGGAGGGAGGGAGGGGGGGAGAAAGAGAGTGGGGAGGGAGGGGGAGAAAGAGAGTGGGGAGGGAGGGGGAGAAAGAGAGTGGGGAGGGAGGGGGAGAAAGAGAGTGGGGAGGGAGGGAGGGAGGGAGGGGGAGAAAGAGAGTGGGGAGGGAGGGAGGGAGGGGGGAGAAAGAGAGTAGGGAGAGAGGGAAGGGGGAGGGGGGGAGAAAGAGTGGGGAGAGAGGGAGAAAGAGAGTGGGGAGAGAGGGAAGGGGGAGGGGGGAGAAAGAGTGGGGAGAGAGGGAGGGGGAGGGAGGGAGAAAGAGAGTGGGGAGAGAGGGGAGAGAGGGAGGGGGGAGAAAGAGAGTGGGGAGGGAGGGAGGGGGGGAGAAAGAGAGTGGGGAGGGAGGGAGGGGGGGAGAAAGAGAGTGGGGAGGGAGGGGGGAGAAAGAGAGTGGGGAGGGAGGGGGGAGAAAGAGAGTGGGGAGGGAGGGAGGAGAAAGAGTGGGGAGGGAGGGAGGAGAAAGAGTGGGGAGGGAGGGAGGGAGGAGAAAGAGTGGGGAGGGAGGGAGGGAGGAGAAAGAGTGGGGAGGGAGGGAGGGAGGAGAAAGAGTGGGGAGGGAGGGAGGGAGGAGAAAGAGTGGGGAGGGAGGGAGGGAGGAGAAAGAGTGGGGAGGGAGGGAGGAGAAAGAGTGGGGAGGGAGGGGGAGAAAGAGTGGGGAGGGAGGGGGAGAAAGAGTGGGGAAGGAGGGGGAGAAAGAGTGGGGAGGGAGGGGGAGAAAGAGTGGGGAGGGAGGGGGAGAGAGAGTGGGGAGGGAGGGGGGGAGAGAGTGGGGAGGGAGGGGGGGAGAGAGTGGGGAGGGAGGGGGAGAGAGAGTGGGGAGGGAGGGGGAGAAAGAGTGGGGAGGGAGGGGGAGAAAGAGTGGGGAGGGAGGGGGAGAAAGAGTGGGGAGGGAGGGGGAGAAAGAGTGGGGAGGGAGGGGGAGAAAGAGTGGGGAGGGAGGGGGAGAAAGAGTGGGGAGGGAGGGGGAGAAAGAGTGGGGAGGGAGGGGGAGAAAGAGTGGGGAGGGAGGGGGAGAAAGAGAGTGGGGAGGGAGGGGGAGAAAGAGAGTGGGGAGGGAGGGGGAGAAAGAGAGTGGGGAGGGAGGGGGAGAAAAAGAGTGGGGAGGGAGGGGGGAGAAAGAGAGTGGGGAGGGAGGGGGGAGAAAGAGAGTGGGGAGGGAGGGGGGAGAAAGAGAGTGGGGAGGGAGGGGGGAGAAAGAGAGTGGGGAGGGGGGAGAAAGAGAGTGGGGAGGGGGGAGAAAGAGAGTGGGGAGGGGGAGAAAGAGAGTGGGGAGGGGGAGAAAGAGAGTGGGGAGGGGGAGAAAGAGAGTGGGGAGAAAGAGAGTGGGGAGGGAGGGAAGGAGGGGGAGAGAGTGGGGGGAAAGAGTGGGGGGGGAAGAGTGGGGAGGGAGAAAGAGTGACAAGGAAGGGAGGGGGAGAAAGAGTGACAAGGGAGGGAGGGGGAGAAAGAGTGACAAGGGAGGGAGGGGGAGAAAGAGTGACAAGGGAGGGAGGGGGAGAAAGAGTGACAAGGGAGGGAGGGGGAGAAAGAGTGACAAGGGAGGGAGGGGGAGAAAGAGTGACAAGGGAGGGAGGGGGAGAAAGAGTGACAAGGGAGGGAGGGGGAGAAAGAGTGACAAGGGAGGGAGGGGGAGAAAGATTGACAAGGGAGGGAGGGGGAGAGAGATTGACAAGGGAGGGAGGGGGAGAAAAAGAGAGTGACAAGGGAGGGAGGGAGGAGAAAGATTGACATCCATCACACACACACACACACACAATCATGCAACCCTTACACACACAGAAACACACAATGCATTCCTTACACACACTCAATGCACCCCTTACAGACGCACACACTGCATCCTGTACATACACAGAAACACACCTTGCAGCCCTTACACATACAAACACAGATTCACACAATGCATTCCTTACACACATATCAGGACATCCCCTACACACTCCATCCCCTGTGAACAAACTCATTGGTGGAACATGAAGGTGGACCCTGAGCTGTGTAAAGGACCCCCAAAAAAGGGAGCTGCTTCCCGTTCTCCCAGAACATTGATTTTTGTGACCACAGTTACAAACAGCCTCCAGAGATCCTGTGCCAGACTGCAGCTAGAGCCCATCATCATCCTCATCTGGTTGTAAGTAGGCAATCTAGTATATTATTCGTGGCACTAATCTCTAATTTACCTCACATTAAAGAAACACTATAGTCCCCAGAACCACTGCAGCTTAATGTAGTGGTTCTGGTGTCTATAGCCTGTCCTTGCAGGCCTTTTAATGTAAACACGGCGGCACTGCAGCACTGGCGTTAGTTAACATGGCAGATCATATAGGTGGGGCATTGTGATGTCACATGGGGGGGGGCGGCAAACTTTACTTTTGCCTACGGCGGCAAAAATCCTTGCACCGGCCCTGATCTTAGAGCACCACCTCTTCCTACCTCATCCCTTGAAGCATACGCCCTCACTGACACACATACACTCTCATTGGCTTACACACTGTTTATCCAACACACACTTTCATTGACAGAAACACACTGACACTCCCCCTCACTGATTTGACACAGTGACAGACATACACACTCAGTGATTGACACACACTCATTGATTTGACAGACACACACTCACGGTAAAAGTTGCTGGGGCGTCCAAGTCGGAGTTTGGGGACTGCATTTTTTGCTGCTCCCCTGAAATGTCCCTTCCAAGACAAATGCCTTGTTAGCCTTGGGATAGATACAGCGCTTGATACAGAATTCTTGATTGATTTAAAAGGTGCAGTCTTAGTGCCATAAATACTGCACTCCTGCAGTTCTTTAAACACCACTTTTTTTTTTCTATCAGCTCATCTAAGTCAAACCTTGCTGAGTGCCCCTCTCAAGACTCTGCATCCCCAGGTGATATACAAAATATATTTTTAGATTGCACATTAGTGTCTACTGAAATATGTTTAATAAGCAATTAACCCTGCACATAATGTCTTACCCTGTATTAGAACAGCATGCACATGAATTTTGGTGGGAGTGTCACTGACACTTTTCCATCTAATTTGTTTAGAGCAATTTATTAAATTAGTTGGGTCGTTTCACTAACGCAATGAATTTCTGAATACTTTTTCCACCACTGTAAATTTGGCTGCCTTCTGAAGTGAAATTCGAGAAAACAGGTGAAAACAGCCATTACTTTAATATATAAGATCAAAATACTGTAATGACAGAATGTAACTGCTGCTTTGATAGATACTTTGATAAATAGTTTCCCCTTTGTCTCTCCTTGCATTTCAGGTATTGCTATCCCACGTCCTGGACTAATCATTCAGAATATTTTTTTTTTTTCGAAAGTGCTTACTAAAAACAAATATCTATAAATAGCCTGATTGAAATGCCCTTAGTTTTCAAATTGAACGCATCAAGATTCAACACCAGGGGTAGGCTACCTTCGGCACTCCAGATGTTGTGGACTACATCCCCATAATGCTGACAAAGCATCATGGGAGGTGTAGTCCAAAACATCTGGAGTGCCGAAGGTTGCCTATGCCTGTTCTACACGTTTCAATCCACTGGGACACACAGGGCTATTAAAATAAATAAAACAAATTAAAAAGACGTCAAAATACCCAATATGACTATAGTGCTTTTGTTCTAAAATGTCACAATTCCGGTTGCAAAGTGCTGCAATTTGTTAGCAAATAAACCCTATTCCAGAAACAGAAGCATCTTACATAAATGTGTTCTGATATACGTCTCACATGAGTTGACTTATTTTATACAAAATGCTACCAGTATATGTATGGAGACTTTTCAATTTTAACATTTGCCTTTGTGCAGGTGCGAACGTAGCTAGAAAAGGAGCATGTAGCTAGAAAAGGAGCATGTAGAGAGCTCTGTGCCCCTGAACACTTTGTATTATACCAGTGATATATCCAGGCACCAGCTAGGCGTTCTTACCGCCACAGCGTTGCACAGATATCACCTGATATAATCACTGGGGTCTAGCACAGGGGATCTCCAAAGCATGGGTAGAGTTTTATATATATATACACACACACACACACACACACACACACACACACACATTTTTGTTTTACATCTTAGCAGCAAGTTATCCGACAATAAAACTTTCCATAAGTAAATTAAAAATATATGAAGTGGTCCATGTTACTCAACACCACCCCCCCCCCCCCCCCCGACGTATAGGTGCCCCACAGAAGTATGAGTAATAAGTACTCCCCCCACAGATATGAGTAATAAGTACTCCCCACAGATGTATGGTAATAAGTACTCCCCACAGATGTATGGTAATAAGTACTCCCCACAGATGTATGGTTATGAGTGCCCCCCAGAGGTATGAGTGCCCCCCAGAGGTATGGGTAATAAGTACCCCCCCCCATATAGGAGTACCCTCCTCGAAGTGTGAGTAATAAATGCTCCCCCTCTCCAGAAGTGTAAGTATGAGTGCCCCTCATGCTGCAGGTGTCCTCACTCACCTCGGGGAAGGCTCCCTTAGCATATACCATTAAAAGCGAGGTCTTGCCGCAGCCACCATCTCCAACAATTACTATCTTCACCTCCTTCTTGCCCTTGTCCCGGCTCCTGCCGGTGTGAGCGCTCCCGTTGGGTTGTTGTGTCATGCTGAGCGGCTCTCGGAGTCAGTCCGGAGTCAGTCCATGGGTGAGGAGGGAGAGCCAGCAGTACAGCGCAGTACCCCCCGCCGGCCACACGGCGCACTGAGAGCAGGACCCGGTCTACACCCAGAGCCCTCACTGGGCGGCTGGGTCACGTGTCAGGCCGCCCGTACACACGCCCAGTTATCCAACAAGCTGTCAGACACACACAGGCTTTCTAATAAATAAACATACAGATAGACAAAAAAAAAAGAAAATAACTAAAGCTTATCTTACAAGTGGAGAATCCCTAAACAGTCTGACAGTAAAGCTCTGTTTGTATAACTGTATTATGATGTGTCCCAGTGATATAATAAAATATAAACACTGGGATACAATGAGCTCTGTGTATTACAGATATAGGATCTGACTGATTGCCATCTGGCAGTGGTAAATGGCAACACAATCCTACCATGTGTAACAGAAAAGTGTGCCATGGGCCAAAACGCAAACTTCAGGCTCAAATAGTCAAGCAGAGCCTATAGCGGAGGTAGAGAATGTTTCAATTTAGTTTTTTGCCTGAATTTTGGAAAAGAGAAGAACCAGCTGCTTAAACGGAATCTTACCTGACCCTCCGCTGCCCCATCGCGATCTCCTTACAGACATGGCTGCTATACGTCTGTAACACCCACCTCTGTCCTCCCGCTTTTCCCCTTGTGTCTTTTTTTGTTTTGTTTAGTTTTTTTCCCATCTTGGGGACACTTGGCTTCATTGTCAGCATTCGAACCAAGTGACGTCAATCAATCCGTTTCTATACTCCCTAGCCAGCATTAGCACCATCATCTAAGGAGTTATGATAGCAACTACAGCATACCTGTGGGAGGTTTGACAGATTGGAGAAAAAACGATTTTTAAATCTATACATTTACTAGCAAAACTGCTAGCACACTATATAGATGAAATTTCATGTTCTTTCCAAAAATTGCTTTATTGGCACTATAGGTTCCCGGACATCTGGCCACCCCCTTTCCTATAAAAAAAAATAAAATTTTAAACTAATATAAAGATTTTGGGTTCCTGACCCTATAGTGTTCCTTTAAGGTCATCTTATGGTCAATGCTTTTTTTTACTAATGAGTGTCAGGACAGCCAAACACTGCAATATAAATTTAAACATAAAGAAAATAATTTGAAGGGAAAAAATCCCCCTGTTGTGCTGAAAGGGTGATAAACCACTTTATCACTTACCTGATTCCAGTGCCGATGTCTCTCGGCGCTGGGTCAGGCTCAGGCTATGTTCCTCCTCTGCCGATATCAGCCAGTGGATGGACCTAATGCGCATGCGCGGAAAGTGCCTCGCTTGCATTAGAACTTCCCCTATAATTTTGTGTGAAGCTAGATGTTCTCATGCACCAAAAGTCACATAACCACCCAGAAGTCCCACTAATGGCTGTCTAGTAGACAGCCATCATAATTACCATTGCAGGGTTAAGGGACCTGGGACACCTACCTATAGTGTCCCTTTAAGGATTGCACAAAAATCTGACAAGTGACATTTCTGCTTTAAGTCTAGTGTGGGGAAATTTTGTTTTTTTCTGAATCCACACAACAAGCCTTCATCATTTTGGAACTTGGAGGAGAATATCAGATACATACATAAAGGGTACATATTTGTGGAACATTATATAAAGGGAAACTAACACTTCTCTGTAAGTTACACCCTTGAAAGTTGCCTACCCATGACCTATAACTTGTGTTATCCTTTTTTCATGAGATGCTTTGTTTTCCTTTAAATACATATTAAAATAACACTATAGCATTAGGAATACAAAACTGCATTCCTAACACTACAATGTACCTCTGCTTCCACGCTCAGAGCTATCTGGGATCCTAATGCGCATGGGTAGCGGGCTTGCTTTAGGCCTTCCACATAGGAAAGCATTGACTCAATGCTTTCTTAAGGAGTTTTCCAAGACGTTGGACATCCTCATGCAAAGCATTGTTTCACAGAGTTAATCTCCATGAAACTGCAAAGCGCCTCTAGTGGCTGTCACTAGAGGCAGAGTTAAACCTGCAATGTAAACAGTTTCTCTAAAAGAGGATGATTGCTCCAAGACCACTTAAATGCGATGAAGTGGTCTAGTTGCCTGTAGTGGCCCTTTAAAGATGTAGCAACTGACATCCCTATCCATTTCTAATGCAAGGCACAGATTGCTATGGAGCAGGAGAAAAAAAAAATATTGTGAGTTATGTATAAAAAGTACTCCAAAGTACTCCGATTGTAAACACTGAATCCCTTTTCATTTTTGTCGCTGATTCTGCCCCTTTTCATTTATTTTTATATTTTCTTTCTCTCGTGCTTTAATACACATTTATTGAACTAAAGTGAGAATCTAAAGTGAATTTCAAGTTTAAAGGAACACTATAGGGTCAGGAACACACTATTTAGGTGGCTTGCCAGCAAGCAGTGGCCACTGGAGGTGGCAATGTAAACACTGCCTTTTCTGTGAAAAGGCAGTGTTTACATTAAAATACCTGCAGGGGCTGCCTATACTCACCAGAACAACTATATTAAGATGTAGTTATTCTGGTGACTGTAGTGTCCCTTTAACTTAATTCTCACTTTAGTAAATAATGTTTTTAACAATTCGTGTTAGCAATAATGTTAAAAATCCTTAAAGTGACAGTTCTCCTTTAAGAGGCATGGTCCTTTGGTTTAAAAAAAACTTTAACTTGGAAGCACAAATATTTTCTGAAACCCCTCAACTACAATCAGCAGAGTGACAGCTCAGGAAAATCTGAAAAATATATAAATATCCTCAACACCATCTTCCTCATTTAATTCCTGGTTAAATGAATAACCTAGGTTTGTTAATTTAACCGGGAATTTGCCCTGAGATGTTCAAAATTTAGACCAAAATAGCCAAGTTCAAAGATTATTCCAACTCTGTTGTCAAATATGTATTGTATGACCTCATTTATGTGTGGTGATTTAATAGCTTTCCAGTGTCGGGTGATAATTGTCGTTGCGGAAATTAGACTATGGCCTAGTATAATTTTTTTTATAATTTGGTAAATTTAAGGGGATTTGCTTGAAGAGACAAAGCTCTGGTGTCAAATTATCAATTGAATTGTCAACAGTTTTTTTTTTCTCTTCTTTATTTTGTCGTGCATTTGGTACATTACAGGTATTGCGATTTACGTTAAGAGAAACAATCCGTGTCGTAGTGTAATACATGAAAAAAAAGTAGTAGGTGTTTGCATTTGAAGCTTAAGTGACCTAAGTTAGATGGGGTAACACCTGTATTGTTGATAACTAAGTGGGCCAACTGTGGCGGAACCAACCTCGCCACTGTGCACTGGAGAAGCCTGGTTGCTCGCCTGCTCCCTTTAGACTATGGCCCTGCAGTTCAAACCTGTTATTTTCCCTGCCGAAAGGTTTATTTGTGCCTTTCTGCGGACTGTTAAAGCCATGCTACCCCAGATAGCTATGCCATGGAGCCCAGCCGTATACTGAAAGACTGTATGAAAGACTTTGGCTCCATGGCGATTGAACTGTATATATGTGATCTGAGCGCCATCCGGTAATAATGTGCGCTCAGATCTAAGCTATCTGGGGATAGGTAGAATGTGTATGTTCTATGTGATAAATGTAACAGTATGTATTTTTATGTCTTTTATTGTCCTTTGTCTGCCATGTGGCTAATGGAGTTTTGCCTCTGTCCTTGGAGATAATTGGACTACTTCTCAATTATCTCCAGGATAGAAGACTCTGTGGAACTGGTTTTGGGCAGAAAAGCCATGCTTCATTTGGTCACAAAGGACTTCGATCTATCTTTTGAACCAATGAACCAATTTGGATGATTTTGACATATGTTTGTATTTGGAGTATGCTGCTTATGAAAATGTATGTTTGTGACGTGTATATTTTATAAGTTATAAATATTGTATAAAAAACGTATTCCTCTGCCTGTGATAATGAGATTACCCATTGTGTTCAGTAATCATATCACAGGCAGAGGGGAGGATTTTGTGTAGGAGTGTCTGTGTGTATTGTACGGATTGATTGGATGTTCTGTAATACCCTGTGGGCTGTACTGTGGTTGTGGATTGGGAATAAAAGAGACTGTATGTGCCAGGACAGTCAGATTCTGCTTAACCCTCAAAACGAAGTGTCGTCTTGTTATTGGGGGAATTGGATTGTATGCTGACTGCCAGGAGTGTAACCCTTTTGTATGGTTTTCCTGTTCGGCTGTTTCCAGGATTCGTAGAGTTTGCAGTTCAGGAGATTGGTGCTTACAGTTGCTGCCTGTGCATCTGGAAAGGGGAATATCGCCTAAACGGTTTTTAACCTCGGGTGAGCAAAACGGTCCATTACACCAACCTTCGGGTCATATTAGTAAGCTCCATATCCCTGGAGATGGGGGTAGGGAGGGAGTGCATGGCAGATAAGTTGTCTTGGTAGCCGCATATATTTAAGCTAGGAAGCTCATAATATTCAGCTGACCCCTGGGGGGCATATAAGTAATATAGCAACGTAGCAGTTTAAGTATAAAATTAAAGAAAATAAAACAACTTCAACGGAAACAATTATAACACTGGGGTTTGAAACCCAGGTGAGTGGGTACTGGCATGTCCCTGTTGTTGCCTCATCCCGGAGCCGTTGAACCTGCAGATGTAAAGATCGCCACATTATCTACGTCCCAGCGGTGAGTAGACTTGTTGTTCTTTGAGGTGGTGGTCATTGTAAGTGCCAAAGACTGTAGAAAAGAGTCCATCTGGGATACTGCAGTTAACTTGAAGCATTGCCCATTCTGTTCTGCCGTGAGCGACCTTCGTAAGCCCCATCTATATGGGATCCCTACTTTTCTCAATTGGGTCATCACCTCTTTCAAGGATGCTCGTCATTGCAGCATCAATCTACTGAGGTCTTGAAAGAAGCTGAGTTCATGTTGTTCGAATATGAAAGGTGATTGGCCTTTCGTTGTGGCCAGAAAAGCCTCTTTGTCAGACAGTGACCTGAAGCTCAAGATCACATCCCTGGGGCCAGCTTTAACGATGTCAGGGATCCCCCTGATTTTCAGATTGCGTTGGCGTGAAATGTCTTCAAGCTGTCTCACCCTAACACTGAGCGCTGTTTATGCATTGGAGACCTTGTGGATCTGAGTGGCAGCAGTGTTCTGCTGGATTCCCAGGCTCTGGATGTTGTCCTCTGTGGCTTTTATTCTGCCCAACAGTGTGATCAAGTCTGCTTTGAGACCGCCATTTCGTAGGAGAAGAAGGCTTTGAGGTTGGTAGTCGTCTTTGTGATGTCGGCTTAAGTAGCCCACTGAGGTTCCGGTTGTCGTTTAGACAGAGCTTTGCCACCGCGAGGCTGTGGCCGGAGCTCTACACGGTCCCCTGCTTCATCCTCGGACACTGACGTGGAGCCATTAGGTGAGTCAGGCAGCAGGTAAAACAAGGATTAGTTAGATTAAAAACAAAAGAAGGAAGGTATGTAGATGAGGATAAAGGTCTAGCTGACTGCCTCAATGAATATTTTTGTTCGGTATTTACAGATGAAAATGAAGGAAAGGGACCTCGGTTAAGAAAAAGGATAAATGAGTCATTTATTACATGTGAGTTTACAGAGGAAGAGGTTCTATTTCAACTGTCAAAAGTAAAGACAAATAAGTCAATGGGA
Source organism: Pelobates fuscus (assembly GCF_036172605.1). Taxonomy (NCBI): domain Eukaryota; kingdom Metazoa; phylum Chordata; class Amphibia; order Anura; family Pelobatidae; genus Pelobates; species Pelobates fuscus. The sequence continues at coordinate 128,254,881 of NC_086321.1, forward strand.
CCTGATGGAATACACCCAAAGCTATTAAAAGAGCTTAGTGGTGTACTAGCAAAACCATTAACAGATTTATTTAACCAATCATTGATAACAGGAGTAGTCCCAGAAGATTGGAAGTTGGCGAATGTTGTGCCCATTCACAAGAAAGGTAATAGGGAGGAGTCGGGCAACTATAGGCCAGTAAGCCTTACTTCAGTAGTGGGGAAAGTGATGGAAACCATGTTAAAGGATAGGATTGTTGAACATCTAAAAACACATGGATTTCAAGATCAGAGACAACATGGGTTTACTTCAGGGAGATCATGCCAAACTAATCTTATTGATTTTTTTGATTGGGTAACTAAAGTTATAGATCAGGGTGGTGCAGTAGACATTGCTTACCTAGATTTCAGTAAGGCTTTTGACACTGTTGCACATAGAAGGCTTATCAATAAACTACAATCTTTGAGTTTGGATTCCAATATTGTTGAATGGGTAAGGCAGTGGCTGAGTGACAGGCAACAGAGGGTTGTAGTCAATGGAGTATATTCGAAGCTTGGGCTTGTCACCAGTGGGGTACCTCAGGGATCTGTACTTGGACCCATTCTCTTTAATATTTTTATTAGTGATATTGCAGAAGGTCTTGATGGTAAGGTGTGTCTTTTTGCGGATGATACTAAGATATGTAACAGGGTTGATGTTCCAGGAGGGATAAGCCAAATGGCAAATGATTTAGGTAAACTAGAAAAATGGTCAGAGTTGTGGCAACTGACATTTAATGTGGATAAGTGCAAGATAATGCATCTTGGACGTAAAAACCCAAGGACAGAGTACAGAATATTTGATAGACTCCTAACCTCAACATCTGAGGAAAGGGATTTAGGGGTGATTATTTCTGATGACTTAAAGGTAGGCAGACAATGTAATCGAGCAGCAGGAAATGCTAGCAGAATGCTTGGTTGTATAGGGAGAGGTATTAGCAGTAGAAAGAGGGAAGTGCTCATGCCATTGTACAGAACACTGGTGAGACCTCACTTGGAGTACTGTACACAGTACTGGAGACCATATCTTCAGAAGGATATTGATACCTTAGAGAGAGTTCAAAGAAGGGCTACTAAACTGGTTCATGGATTGCAGGATAAAACTTACCAGGAAAGGTTAAAGGATCTTAACATGTATAGCTTGGAGGAAAGACGAGACAGGGGGGATATGATAGAAACATTTAAATACATAAAGGGAATCAACACAGTAAAGGAGGAGACTATATTTAAAAGAAGAAAAACTACCACAACCAGAGGACATAGTCTAAAATTAGAAGGACAAAGGTTTAAAAATAATATCAGGAAGTATTACTTTACTGAGAGGGTAGTGGATGCATGGAATAGCCTTCCAGCTGAAGTGGTAGAGGTAAACACAGTAAAGGAGTTTAAGCATGCGTGGGATAGGCATAAGGCTATCCTAACTATAAGATAATGCCAGGGACTAATGAAAGTATTTAGAAAACTGGGCAGACTAGATGGGCTGAATGGTTCTTATCTGCCGTCACATTCTATGTTTCTATGTTTCTATGTTGGCCATCTTGGACTTACCTGACTGTGTATGTAGAAGCCCGATATCTTGGGCATGCTCTCCTCCTGCGCCTCAGGATTTTCTGGAGTGTTTCCCCATTGTCTCCTGTAGCAGGCAAAGTCTCAGTGAGGGTAAAAGTAGCGGTATTGCGGGTCCGATTACCTATTATTGCCTCCGTCTCGCCGGAGCTCAGGAGACGTGCGACCGTGCGGTATCCAAGTTCAGGTTTTTAAGTGAATTGTCAACAGTTTTAATTAATATATGTATCAAATTCCAATAAGTGCTAATTTTAGGGCACAACCACAGCATTTGATACAAAGATCCCCTAGAATGTATTTGTATGTGATAGATTCAATTTGTGTAATCTGGAGGGGGTAAGGTACCAATGGTATAAAATTTTATAATGGGACTCTAAATGTGCCTAATACCCCTCAATGCATTTACAAAGTTAATCCATTCTGTGATGTTAAATATTTTACCCAGTTCTCCCTCCCATTTTATTATTGGATCACATTTTTTATTTAGTTCCCCGGCCAAATGAGTGTAGCCTATAGAAATGGCTCCCATCCGAGCAGGCCCGAATAGTATATTTTTTTCTAACTTTGATAATTCCAATTTACTTTGGTCCTGAAAGGCCACAATTAACAATAATCATATTATTTATTTATTTATAATTCTTTATTTTTGACGTGCATGAGATTACAAACAGCTTGCGGAGCCACAACAGCCGTAGCAAGTACTTTATAAAGAAAAACAGTAAAACATTGTTGTGGCATTCGAGACAGTTGCACTTTTTATAGAAATAGTAATAATAAAGTTGTACAAGTGATGGGTTCGCTAATACTTAAGCTTTCAATGGGTATATAAGCAGCTTGGGAGCCCTGTGCAGCAAAAAAACTTAAAACAGTACATCATGTTGAGCCAGGATGATTTAGTCTGATACGTTTTTAGCACTATGGCAATATCAAGGAATTTGCAGGAAATGTACTCAAATGACTTAGAACTAAAAACAACGTTGCTGCAATGAAGGCATATGCCTAGATAAGGGAGAGACCTTATAATAGTAAAGAGTTGTAAAACAAGATGGACTTTAGGTTACTCTATGCTGAATAAAAACAAGCTACCATAAGCTTAACCAGCCTGTCAGGCCTGAATATTGTGAACAGGTTGTGAAAAGGAAGCCACTTGGGAACCATGCCTGCATAGCGTTAGAGAAGAGAGCCATTGGGGCCTAGCATCATGTGGGATATTTATTTATTTCCACCTAGACTGCGGCCTGGCATCATAAAGCGTGTCAGCCAGCCCACCCCTATTACTGGAATAGCAGTGTCCCACAAAGGAAACCAAAGCCCCCAGTTCTCCAACTTACATCTCAGCATATCCTCACGCTTTTTTCCGCCGTGGTGTCTTGGGATTGTTGGGCTCATTTGTATGGAGCATAGAGCTGTCATCTGGCAAGGGAGACTCTGGCACCAGGCAGCAGTTCCATGCTGGGGTATGGTTCCCTTCTGGCCCCAGATCTGTAAGAGAGCTTGCGCTGGTCGAGGAGTGGAGCCTTGTAAGTGGGATCGACCCCGGTCGGGGTGAGGCTTATGTAGGCTGCGGCTGCCAGCAGTGTTAAGCCTCCGGGCTCAAGGTGCTCGTCGCTTCTTCTTCCTCCTCCTTCCAGCTTTCAGGACAATGTCGCGGCCATGTGAGGCAGGCTGTGGGTTGAGGACTCTTCCAGGGTTTGTTAGTGTGGAGTGTGCCTCATCTCCCCTCTCTGCTCTGTGGCCCACCGTAGCCCAGAATTGAGACCAAAAGTTCTCGAAGGCCTGTTTTATCCACGCTTTGTGGGAGGCCCAGGTTGTTGCGGCGGCCATCTTGTAAAGTTGTCACGGCTGTGAGATCACACAGGTTGTCGCTTTTTGCTCTCAGCGGCTGTATTCCGCTGCCGTAGGTCAATCCGCTAGTGGGGACCGGGATATCCCCCACCGGTCCAGAGGGGGGGGGGACAGGGCACAGAGACGAGCAGCAGCAGCTGCGTGAGGTGGAGCGGCCGTCTCCACCAATGCAGCAGGCCTCGGACACTGGCAGTGCTGGTATCACACAGCCTGTCTTCTTGGACGCATTCACCCTGCTTACCTCGCTTGGGCAAGTAGCTAGGGCAAGATTGCTTTGGAGATTGGGTTCAATATCCCCAATTTCTGGTCAGATTCTAGATTTTTGTCGAGGAGCTGGAGCACACGTCTGCCTCGGTCGGCTGTCAGGCCCCGCCCCCCAATAATCATATTATTTAACGTATTTACTCGAATCAAATAAGCCATTGAATATAATACGCACCTGGAAGCTGAAAAATATTCATGCTGGCGACTGTAATTCACATTTATACTATACTACTATACAACATTGTGCTACAATGAAAATGTTTATTGCCATATACCATAGTAACATTGATGGTATTTAAATTTTACTGTTACATGTTAAGTCCATTATTTCTTAAGCTCTCTTTCAAGAACACAATTTACCTGTATGAATTCACCTGTTTGAATTCATCTGTGTGAATTCGCTGGAAGGCAAGTCGCTCAAAAATTTAGAATTTTGCCCGAATGTAATGTTTATTTGTGGAAGAAACTCTGTGCACGAAGTATGTACAGAACAACTAAAGATACTGCAAACATGTAAAAACCAACCCTATAAGGGTAAAACTTATTTTCTTTTATTGATACTTCATTGAAAATATTCCAAGAATATAGAAAATATCGCACACAAGAATATAAAAATAAAATTAGCCTATGAATACCTGGCTAGGACGAAATGCGTAAGGCGTGTGGTGTGCTCAGGGTAAATTATTTTTGATAGTCTCGTGTCCAATATTTTTCTATATCCTACTCTTGCAATATTTTAATGCAGTATCAATAAAACAAGGTTTATCCTTGTAATGTTAATGATTTTCGCAGGTTGGATGTTGTACTGGCTGCTACTCTGACCTCGTATTGTCTTCAATTGGACTTGGTCTAACCAACAGCCGGGCAGGTGACCCGTTTTCTAATTTTGTTCTAGAGTGAATAACGCTGTTTGTATGTAGTGTATGTGTAGTGTGTGTATTTGCGTGTAGTATGTGTTTAATATGTGTATATCTGTATGTAGTGTGGGTATTTGTGTGTTTGTATGTGTGTCTCTGTGTATGTGTAGTGTGTGTGTCTGTATGTGTGTAGTTTGTGTATACTGTATGTGTGTAATGTGTATCTGTGTGTGTAGTGTGTGTATCTGTATGTCTGTGTATCTGTATGTATGGTAGTGTGTGTATGTGTCGAGTGTCTGTGTGTATATCTCCCGGTGTATCATTGTGTCTGTACATCTTTTTTTTTTGGGGGGGGGGGGGAAGCATTTCCTACTTGGATCCAGGCAGCACAATGTCTTGGGCCGGCCCTGATTATATTTATTGCAAAGCTGTATTTCATTACTGTATGTGTATGATGACTGTCTTCAGGGGGTGAGTGTGACAGGGTGAGTAATGGAATAACTGTGGCAGGGTGAGTGTGACAGGGTGAGTAAGTAATGGAATAAATGTGACAGGGTGAGTGTGACAGGGTGACTAATGGAATAACTGTGGCAGGGTGAGTGTGACAAGGTGAGTAATGGAATAAATGTGACAGGGTGACTGTGACATGGTGAGTAATGGAATAACTGTGGCAGGGTGAGTGTGACAGGCTGAGAAGGGAGAATGAGAGAAGGTTGGGGTCATTGAGACAGTGAGGGATGGTGAGTGTGACATGATTACAGGGGGTTAATGTGACTGGGTGACTGTGACAGGGTAAGGGGAGTGAGTGTGCCAGGATTAGGGGGATTTATGTGACACGGTGAGTGTGGTATGGCTGGGGGGAAGAATGTTTAGGGCTAGAAATGTAGTATTGGGGTACATTATTTGTTTAATTTTAAGATAATTTTAGATAAATGGTATCACACTCACAAATATTGAGTGGATTAAGTGCCACTCCCATTTTCCAGGTTCAGGAGGGACAAGGCTCTTTGTGTACGATGGATCCAATAGACAGAGGTATAAGTATCCGGATCGGATCGGACCGGACTGGACTGCTGCTATGTGAGATCTTTGGCTTTAGTTATGGCAAAATTTGCAAACAAAATTAATTTGCAATAAACACATTAAATTTGCAATTATGCTAATCGTACATACATGATTGCAAGGTATGGTTGCATAGCGTGGCAGTTGTGTATACTTTAAAGTGCCAATGTAAAGGGCTTATTGGAAACAAAAACAAACACCAATATTCACATTAAACTTTTATTGAAAAAATAAACATCTAAAAATAATGAAAAATAGGCTTGCAGGTACCCCTCATCGCTTATATATTTGTTCCAAAGGTGCACGCTCTGCATGGAGACGCTGAACGTTCCTCGTAGAGATTCATTGAGTCAATCCATCTGTATGAGGAAATGCTGACTGGTGCAGCGTATGTTTGTATTCGGATCACTATAGTGTTTGTTACGACACTCACCGCCAGATAGATGAAGCCGCCGTTTAGTAAATAATCCCCTTTTCCAGAAATGCTGATTTTGTACAGCCGACCGTCAAACTCCCGAACGGAGGATACGAACGCGGCAACTCCCGATCATCAAATCAGTCGAACTCCTTCCACAGCTAGAAATAACGAAAGCGCTGTCCCAGTAATAATTCCCCCCACAAACGAGACCAAGCTCCGTCTTGAGGGTCAAACAGGAATGTGTTTAATGGGGGCTACCTGCCCGGTATTTATGCAGGTCTCCCACAAGGTGGACACTCCCCTAGGGGACCTTGTGGAAGACTGTAACACATATTGGACAGTAGCCAATCGCAGTGGCTTCAATCTAAGCCCTTCCCATCTTACCCATAAATCCTTCTTCTCTATCCCGGAGATAATTGGGAAGAAACCTAATTATCTCCAAGGATAGAGGCAAATCGCCATTTTAAATACAGTAAGAAAAATACATTAAAATACATAAATGAAGAAATACCGAATAAATATGGTAACGTATCCCCAGATAGCCTGGATCTGAGGGCATATTCCTACCGAATAGCGCTCAGATCCGATGTACACAGTTCAATCGCCATGGAGCCAAAGTCTCTCATAAGTCCTTCAGTATACGAATGACTCCATGGGACGGCTATCTGGGCGAAGTCCACATGTACGTTATAAAACTCCCGAACTGACCACGTTCGTATGCCTCGACGAAATAGAAGGCGGGCGGCAGTTTCCAGCGGTGTTCGGTAGATAAAGTGTCCGTTTTTAGTTCCATAGGATCGTCACCAAACACCGCTGATCTTCCTTGTGTCCCAAAATGGCCGCCGCCAATGGTCGGCATACGAACGACGACCACCCCTACGAATGGAATGGAGAGGTGTCTGCGGTTAACCACAACGTTCTAATTAGGGCCAAGAGGTTAACCAGCAGCACACTCCTCTCCTGGGTGGCCGTCTGATCGGTAGTTTCAATCGGTATTCCAGAACCACACGAACAGGGGCATACGGACAGGAAATCCAACGAAATAAAGGCAAACAGACGAACCAGCAATATTAGTCTGTACAGATGAATCTGTCACAGTGTTCCTTTAAAACATTGCAGTTTCAGAGAGCTGAACACACCTATAGTGGCTGTCCTCATAGAACAGCACTGCTTCCAATGCTTCTCTATGAGAAACATTTGTTTGGAGGAGTGTGATGCTTGCCACTCATTCGCTTCTTGTTAACAATGCTTGTGTGTAAGAATCACTGAGTTGGACGAGACGTCTTCTGATGACAAAGGAGGTGGAGCCTGCAACAATGATGTCATGAGGCTGGAAACAAGCTAAGTAAAATTATTACCACTATCATGTTCGAACAAAAAGGGGTGAAGGGGCTCACTGTAAAAGCTTGGAACTTATAGTCCCGAAAAAAAGAATATTATTTTCAGGACTATAGTTTCCCTTTAACACTTAAAGGATCACTATAGGGTCAGGAACACAAACATGTATTCCTGATCCTTTAGTGTTAAAACCACCATTTAGCCCCCCTGGGCACCTCATGCCTCCACAAATATAGTAAAAATCTTACTGTATTCAAGCCTGAAGCTGTACCTCTGCATGCTGTTAGACTCAGAAAAACAAGCAGTCTGATGACATCATCAGAAGTGGTAGCCTGATACAATCACAATGCTTCCCCATAGGATTGGCTGAGACTGACAAAGAGGCAGATCAGGGGCAGAGTGAGCATGATTCAAACGCAGCCCTGGCCAATCAGCATCTCCTCATAGAGATTAATTGAATCAATGAATCTCTATGAGGAAAGTTCAGTGTCTGCATGCAGAGGGAGGAGACACTGGATGTTTGGATGCATTTTAGGCAGCCATGACCCAGGAAGGATCTCTAACAGCCATATAAGGAGTGGCCAATGAAGTTATCACTAGGCTGTAAATGTAAATACTTAATTTTCTCTGAAAAGACAGTGTTTACAGAAAAAAGCTTGAAGGTAATGATTCTACTCACCAGAACAAATTCAATAAGCTGTAGTTGTTCTGGTGACTATAGTGTCCCTTTAATGAATGATTGCTGCCGGGGGATTCCAGAAACTATAAACACTTTAATGAGATGAAGCAGTTACATTGCCTGCAGTGGTATTTTAACTTTCAAAATTTAGGACGTGTGTTGCACAGAGTTTGTTTTCTGAATGTTAATGAATCAGACAATGGAAATTCCAATTCATTATGAGGCATCGTTTTAAAGAAAGACTTCATATCAGCTGCTATTGCTGTGTTCAAAGTTCACTGTTATCTGTATTTACTTTGCAAGTAAGTCACTAGATTTCATTAAAAAAAGAAAAAAGAGAACTATCAAAAATACCTTTGGCTAATCCAAAACAAACCTTGAAATGTGTAATAGGTTTAAATATTTTGGAGCTGATTCAGTGGCTTGCTAGTGAGTGACTATGAGACTTCTTCATACCTCATCATGATTCATAAACTTATAATGAATACAAAGGTTGCTACAGATACAGGCTATAAATATTTTTCGATCTATGATGCATTTACCAATATGGGTCAACCCCGACGATCAGTTTACATACATTTAAACAAAGACAAATCGGTACCTTGTACAAAACATGCATACCAACTATTGCTTCTACGTGACTTCCTAATGGGATTATTTAAAGAAAACCTGTCAAAAGGAAAGTGACATTTATGCCAAAATAGCTGACCTGGAAAAATATCAGAGTTTTTATCACTTTGACCGAAAATGGTCATTTACTTATCAATTCAATATCTGCTTTGCGCAAATTTGTTAATGTTGAGAAAACGATGCAAAATAATCCCAGACAATTTAGAGGTACATTAATAAGGTGAATCACAATTTTCAAGAACTTGTGTCTTCTCTTTTTACTAAGCTTCTAATTAACCTGGGACAGTTTAGTAACCATTTTTAAAAATAGCATGACTACAACTTACATTCCTGTCAAACATAGAGAAGTAGAAGGGCTCGTTTATGTATAGGCTGCAATAGCAAGTTATTTTTGTCACACCTACTTTGGGTGATAAAAAGGATATTTGTCCATCTATACCATGGGTAGTCAACCTGGTCCCTACAGCCCACTAGTGGACGTTTCAGGATTCCAGGTGGGCGGTAGGGATTTCGGCGACTAAATCCTCTTTTTGATAGGATTTCTCCTTTTTAGAATGGGAGGGCGGGCGAACGTCTTGGGGGCCCAATATTTCAGTGACTGGCAGGAAGGAAGCGCTCCCCCCTGCCAGGCCACCTTCTGGACCCCCCAGCACGGCAGAGTTCTAATCCGAGGCGGCGAGGCAGCTCTAACCTCTCTGCTCTGCTCCCTCGCACAATGTTTGCTGATGCCTGCGAGGGAGCAGAGAGTTAAGAGCTCCCTCGCCAGCCTTGGATTAGAACTCTGCCGACTGCCGAAGTGAAGCCCCACTGGATCCCAGGGACAGATCCACACCAGCTCTCCAGGTAGGGAGGCTGGGTGGACGTTTAATATTAATAATTTGTGTGTCTGTAAGTGTATTTGTGAGTGTGTTTGTCTGTGAGTTTGTGTGTCTGTAAGTGTATGTGTGAGTGTGTTTGTCTGTGAGTTTGTGTGTCTGTAAGTGTATGTGTGAGTGTGTTTGTCTGTGAGTGTGTGTGTTTGTCTGTGAGTGTGTGTGTGTGTGTGTCTGTAAGTGTGAGTGTGTTTGTGTCTGTAAGTGTGAGTGTGTGTGTGTCTGTAAGTATATGTGTGTATGTGTGAGTGTGTGTATGTTTGTCTGTGTGTATGTGTTTGTGTGTGAGTGAGTGTGTGTGTGTCTGTAAGTGTATGTGTGAGTGTGTTTGTCTGTGAGTGTGTGTGTCTGTAATTGTATGTGTGAGTGTGTGCATGTGTTTGTCTGTGAGCAGAGTACTTGTAGAATAGAAGAAAGAAGGAGCAGAGTATTTGTTGAATAGGAGAAAGAAAGAGCAGAGTACTTGTAAAAATGAGAAAGTAGGAGCAGAGTACTTGTAAAAAGGAGAAAGAAGGAGCAGAGTACTTGTAAGAAGGAGTAGAGTACTTGTAAAAAGGAGAAAGAAGGAAAATGAGAGAATTGTTGCTGGCTAATAATAGTAAGTGGGCTGCCTGGCTCAGCCTTCATACTGGGCATTGCTATAAGGAAGGTTAAAAAATAGAAAAAAGGGGGGGGGAAGGGGGGGAGGGGAATTGAGGAGGTAGAGGAGGGGAGCTGATGCACAGATGAGAAATCATATTATGAGCAAACAGTGAAATCGTCTGAATATCACCGAAAGAGGAGACCTTCGTTTGTACGAAAATCGAACCAGATATCAAATATTTAGTCTCGCAGCATCAACCTCAAGGATCTCATTAATCACTAGTAAAGGTAATTTCAATTTACTTTGTTTTCTCATTAAACTTTATAAAGTTAAAAACATTATAAACATGCATAAAGTAGAAATAAAAAGATAAATGTACGTACATTTATTTATTTTTTAAAACACCCTCCTTTCTAAAACTGGTGGGCGGTAAGGAAATTTTTCCATCAAGAAAGATGCATTAGTGGGCGGTGGGTAGAAAAAGGTTGACTACCACTGATCTATACTAATACTTCAGAACTACTCTGAACTATTGCAAAGTAAGTGTTTTTGCCTTATATTTATCAAATAACTTGCATATCCTATTTTGCAAGCAACAATGTGCCCTTTTAAAGGCATTTAGTGAATTTGATAGCACAAGCTCTTGTTGCAGTGAATGCTGAATTGTAATGTTTATACTGTAAACAACCTTTTCTGCTGTCATAACTTGAATATTTTTACACAGTGGTAGTTTATGTATGCTATAGGCATTTTTGAATATGTAGCTAAATCAAGTTTTTTTTTTTATTGGAGATATGTATGTGTATGCAGTTTTGACAGATATAAAATTATTTTATACGAAGTACACCGATTCCACAATGTTTTGTGCAGCACTCTATTGATATATGCTAGCTAGGGCCACTTTGACTTTTTTGTATCTTAGAAATGTATTCTACCACCTGAGGAACTTACTGAATCTGCGGCCCTAGCCTGCAAAGTTTGAACGTTATACTTTCGGTTTCCTATTTATGTTTATGTTTTTTGCACATCAGCCTCACCCACATGACAACGCAACAACGAGATTGGGACGCCTAGGAATAGGGAGCCCTAGCTTACCATGACACAACCAAGCCTGTTGTTATACCATGCACGACAAAAAGAAAGAATTAAAAAAAAAAAAAAAAAAGCAGCTCACTCGGGACACACACATGATGACTTAAATTTAAAATAAGTGCATAATCACGTTCACAGTATTTGTCTAATGCTTGTTATATGTAAATGTTTGAAATACTACTGTGATATACATGCATCGTTGTTACTCAATGCACAGCAAAATAAAGAATAAAAAAAAAAAAAATGTATTCTAGAACAGGGGTAACCAAAACATAGAACTACAAATCACATCTTACTCTCTAAGATTCTTAAATAGTAGGGTCGTTATTGTATAAACCCTATTTTTGCTGCAATAGACCCAGCCAGATATAATTTAATATATTCTAGGGGGACTTTTTAAGGTATGTCTAACTCATTAGGATATAACATATATGAGTACCTGAGTACATAGGTTTAGCATACTATAACCAGTAAAGTCTAAAGAATTTTACCTTAAATTGTAATCTGCATGTCATTACACCTTATGTGCTCTTTATAGATTAGAAATATGTGCAATTACAGATTTATGACTTTTAATTTTTTAACATCTTCACGGAACAAACTCCTGGGATACTCCCTCTCTTGCACACAATTTATGATATATTTCCTTTGGATTATATTAAATGGTACACTATATCTTTGATGTGTGTGATTAATGGGCCACGGTTAGGGAGACAGTTCCTCCCTTGCTTGAAGCACTAAAAGCTGTTGGTTTGCTTGCAGATTTAAGAACTACCTGGAAGGAACAATGTCTTTGCCAGAAAAACTTAACTCTCAGCACACCGCAGAACATGAATATAGGATAATGTCGGGTTCTTCTCTAATGTTTTTCCATGAAGAGAATAAACATATTAAAAATGTTAAAAAAAAAAAAAATAGAACGTAAAGTTGAAAATGGAGTATCACTGCAACACAGAGCAAGATGGCGCAAGTGCCCCTCCCTAGAAATTGCCCTTCATTTGATTTAAATGGTGTCTAAGAGTGACAGCGCTTATTTATTTGCCCTCCCCTTTCAAAAAATGAAAAAAATCTGTGGATACCCTCCTTGGTAAGCAATGGAGGTAAACAAAAACATCTCAGAAAGAAGAATTTGTGTGTTTTCAAGGCGCTTTCAGTTAATAATTGAATAGAATGATAGCAGCTACCACACAAATAGGGACTCTCTACCCTATAGATTAGTACAAAAAAGATGAAGTGCTCACTCAGTATTGGAAATTAATAATAAAAACCACCACTGGTGTGTGTGTGGAGCGCTTACAAATTTGTTGACTCACCCATATGGGTTAACATACATATGTATGGAAAACGTGACTCATAGCGATATATCTGAAACAAATGTAAATGCAAGAAATAGTGCAGATAACGTTTTCAATAAGTGCAGTGAGGGAATATTCTATATGGTCTCACTCACATGTAGCAGAGCCCTATAGGATAGGCTCAGATCTCAATGGCCTGCGTGTGCTTATGGTGACACAGTACCCAATCGGTCCTCTAGGCGTCTGGAGATCCTTATGCATACATGAGAGAGAGAGAGAAAACAAGGGGAAGAGGAGAAACCCTAGTGCGGTCAATCCCAATGTACAATGTCAAATAGTGCAGAAAAAGTGGCTTCTCACCTGATGTGGAGCCCTATACCTGGCTCCTGGTGTGTAGGTGTCTGTGCCTTTAAGGGGGCAACTACCCTTCTTTAAGCAGCAACAATGGAAGATGGATTCCAAATATAAAACAAAATGTATTAAATAAAGTAGTAAAAAACTTACAAATAAAGTATGAACAAAATTGTGAGAAATTTTAAAATGTGGAATCTTCAATCCTCCAGCCGAAACATGTTTCACTGTACCCAGACAGCTTTTTCAATCGTGTATATGTGCATCAATGTGTATATGTCACATTTTTTTGTTAAAATAGTTTAAAGGGAAACAGTCACTTTATCCAGGAACTGGGCACCAGCATCATAGCTTCCTGTCAATCATTGTTATGAGCTCTGTCCTTTGCACTTGGAAGTCAGCAAGGAGAAAGCATACAGAGAAGATGAAATATATTTGCCACGTCTTTACCTTGTTTAAACAGTTATCATGTACGTGGCGGAACCAGCCTCGCCACTGGGCATTGGAGAAGACTGATTGCCAGCCTCCTGCCCTGTGACTATGGCCCCATGTTGAAATGCTTGATTTTCCCCTGTAAAGACCCGAAAGCCGGGTCATTCGGTACTGTGATAGAATTTATCTTGATTCCAAGGCTCAAGCTTATAGGTGTCATATAATGATATCCTATATCAAAATTGGCTAACTTGGACTCAGGAAATACTTGATGCTTAAACAACACTTGAGACCATATATATCTAAGTTCTGGGAGCAGAGAGCCCCCACCTAAGATGTCTCTACTCTAATCATTTTGTTCTCTCTTACCATGAAACTTATTTGTTATGTGTACATGACGCTCATCCCTATGTCTTATCTGTATTCCCTTGCTATTTTTGTTCTAAGAGTATTTGCACGTAAGCACTTACTTTTTAATGTATAAAACCCAGCTGATGAATAAAACGTCAGAGGCTTATTTTGAATACCAACAGGTGTCTGGTGTCTAATTCTCGCTTCTCCAAGTGCACTTGTAATAACAATTTGGGTTTCCTCTGAATATAACAAAGATCAACATTCTGATCCACAACAATTTGGTGCCGTGACCCCGGGGGTCTGACGGTCGAGAGCCTCGGACACTAGTGTACAGGTGGGCGTCCCTCTGACAGTGAAATCAGCTGTACAGGAAGGTAAGAAAAACTTTTTTTCTACCTTTAGCAATTTCACTCTCAGATCCACGTCCTACTAGTCTGTCTGGGTAAAGAATGACTTAAAAACGTCTGATCTAAAGAACTTGTTTTCTGTGGTATTATGGTTATATTCAGGTGGAGGTTGTGTTATGTCTTGTGAAAGGAATCTTGAGATAGTGGAATATAACTGTGGGTTGTAAGTTATTTTTATTGTTTGCCTTGTCATTTGTTTTATAATTTGAGTTAGAATCCTCCAAGGGCAGATCTTCTGATCTGTGTTTAGAAGACAAAACTGTTTTCATTCCACTGCATTGGTCATAAGTGTTTTATGCACTGTTATTGTACAGTTTGTCTTGTGTAAGGAAGTAATTAACCCTTACAAGTTTTAAGATGGGTAGCTCTGAAAGTACCCAAGGGGGATTTACAGCTTTGACTATTGTCAAGCATCACAAAGGACAAGGAGCAATTAAGAATGTTAAGAGGTTACTTAAGAAAGCTGGCATGCCCTCAGAGGGCACTCTAGACCCACATTTATGGAGTGAATTTATGGCAAATTACAGAGGTTGGTTAGAAGATAATGACTTGGTAGAAGTTGCACAAAAATGGCATGATACTGCTGTTGAATTAACTAAATGTGGTTGTAGAGAAACCACCAGAAAAGGTGTACCATATTATCAATGTTTTGGACCTCTAGGGTCCCAGAATGGGCAAGAAGGAGGGTAGTCCATCAGACTTAAGGAACCCCTAGTTGCCCCCATAGACACCCCAGTGGGGCCATTAGCTCCACAATTTTCTACTCCCATGATACCCAAAGTTGAGAGCGTATACCATGAGAACAGACAGCCGAGCTCAGGTATCCAATACTGGGAAGAATATAAGCCCTGGACACCCAGTGAACAACTAGCAATAATACATCAGCTGGCAGATGTTGAAAAGGCCCCCTTAGCTCTAGTCCAGTCTCTATCTACAATTCAAGCTACTTACCAGTGTACTTGGATGGATTTAAAAAAGATTGTTGCCCTAAAAGCTGGCCCCATTTGGGCTAGAATAATTGCTAAATATACTGATGCCCATGAAGATAACCTCAGAAAAATCAACTTGCAAACAGATGAATGGTTTAGAACCAAGTCTGCATCTGGAGCATGCTATGTCACTGCAATGAGAGAATGGGCTAAGGTAAAGACAGATGAACTAGCCCATAAATTAGGAGATATGCTACAAGGGAAAGATGAATTTGTAGAAACATTCTTCACCAGACTACAGATGGCTTGGGAGGCATTGGGTTACACTGATGTTTTAACCACTTCGACCAGACTGCTTATTAACTGCTTCATGGATGGTATCCACATACCCATAAGGACTGGTCTCCAAAATGCTAGACCTGAGTGGAGAAGTTTATCCTATGGTGATCTGGTGAAGGTGGCTAGGGTAGTAGAAGCTAATCTAAATACTAGAAAGAGGAGCACACCTCTAATGGCTGTAACTGTCCCTAGAGCTGATGGAGACAGAAGGCCGGTAGACTGCTGGAATTGTGGCAGGAAAGGACACATTAAACGTAACTGCAAATGTCCTCCTAAAAATAGAAAACCCCAGGATTCTAATGATAACTCCCAAGACAGCCAACCACCTCCACCACCCCCCCCCCCCTCCCCCAATAGGAAATTGGCAAACCAGTGTCCCTACATATTATAAATATCCCTGACTCTGCAGGACCCTCACCCATTATCAATGTTACACTTCCTGGGTCCGAATAGTCCCTTTCCTGTTGGACACTGGCACTGCTAAATCAATGTTACAGGAAAAATATGTGTTCCCGTATGAGAAATCTAATGATGTAGTATCATGTGTAGGGGTGGATGGTATCGAAAATGACATTCCCCTTACCCACAAGCTGAAATTGAAGCTACACGACTCTACTGCCCTTGTAACAAGGCTACTTGTCAGCCCTCGTGCCCCTGTTAATCTACTAGGCAGTGATATACTGTCTGCTCTTAGTGCAAATATCCAGTATAGCCCCACTGGAAAAGTAACATTGTCTGTGCCTTTGGAGGACAAACAAATGATATATCTTTCAAATGTTCTGGCAACTCTCACTATGCCCAGCCATGTGCCAGAACCTACCATTGACTTGTCCTCAGTCCCTGATTCCTTATGGGCTACAGGGAAGACAGATACAGGCAGACTCTCTGTGCCCCCAGTCAAAGTGAATCTCCTGCCCGGAGCCAAACCTCCCTATCAAAAACAATACCCCCTAAGCCCAGCACAGGAAGATGCTATTTCGCAATCTGTGCAAGAGTTTCTGCAGGCAGGGGTAATTGTCCAGACCACCTCCCCTTGTAACACACCATTGTTCCCAATTAAGAAAAAGCAAGAGAAAGGGAAACCTGTGGTCTACCGTATGGTACATGATTTGAGGGCAATTAATGCTGTAACTGAACTGATTGCCCCTAATGTTCCCAACCCACACACCTTGTTGGCACACATACCACCTTCCTCTAAGGTATTTACTGTTATTGACTTGGCAAATGCATTTTTCAGTGTCCCCCTGGATCCCGACAGTCAGTTTTTATTTGCATTTACACATAAACACAAGCAGTACACTTGGACAGTATTGCCACAGGGCGCACAAAACTCACCCACTATGTACAGCATGGCTATGGCACAGATTCTTGAAGAGTGGCAAAGGCCAAATAACGTAATTTTATTGCAGTATATCGATGATCTACTCCTATGTTGCGATAATATGGAATCTTGTATTGTAAACACTCTTTCCTTGCTAAATTTCTTAGCAGAAGCAGGCTGTAAAGCGACAAAAACGAAACTGCAAGCATGTGTTGAGAAAGTTATTTTCCTAGGACATTGCATTTCCCAGGGCATAAAACATCTCACGGAAAGTAGAAAGACTGCAGTTCAAAATATTAATCCCCCCCCCGCAGCCTAGCCCAGCTTCGTACATTTCTCGGTTTGATATCTTACTGCCGTCCTTGGCTGCGTTCAGTAGCTATCTACATGCAACCACTGTATGATTGTCTTGCCAACGAAAACAAACCATTTAAATTAACCCATGCGGCAGAAAATGCCTTCTATACCCTTAAGATACTGGTAACATCAGCTCCGGCACTGGGTTTCCCAGATTACAGAAATAATTTTAACCTGTTCTGTATTGAGCAATCAGGTTATGCTACATCTGTCCTTACACAGGACCATGGTGGTAAACAAAGACCAATAGCATACTACTCCACCAGATTGGACCCTGTTGCCAGGGGTGCCCCCTGATGTGTTAGGGCAGTGGCGGCTGTTACTGCCCTCCTGGACAAAGCCACTGATATTGTTTTAGATAATCCGGTGACCATATACACACCACATGATATCAACAGCATACTGTCACCTAATGCATGGGCGTAGGAACCCAAAAAAATCTGGGGGGGATAGCATTTTTACTCGCCGGGTATATTCTTATTCCGTAAACTAGGAGTTGTTTATCCCATTGTACAGCGCTACGGAATTTGCAGTCGCTATATAAATGATTAAATAATAACATTAAAGGGTCACTACAAGGAAGGGGTTTTACTTACCCGTATACAGCGCCGGGATCCTCCTGATTAGAACCACCCCTACCCTTCCCATGAATATTAGAACCACCCATACCCCTTCCATGCACAAAAGAACCCCACCTACCCCTTTCACGCATTTTAACCCCCTACCCCTTCCATGCATATTAGTACCCCCCTAACCACTTCCATGCATATTAGTACCCCCTAACCCCTTCCATGCATATTAAAACCCACCCTACCTCTTCCATTCATATTAGTACTCCCCTAACCCCTTCCAATAATTTTTCTACCTCCCCCCTCCTCCCATCCATATTTGTAGCCCCCCCTAAACCCTTCCAATTATTTTTCTACCTACCCCTCTCCCCCTATCCTTATTAGTAGCCCCCCTAACCCTTTCCAATTATTTTTCTGCCATGTTAACTAACGCCAGTGCTGGAGTGCCGCCGTGTTTACATTAAAAAGTCTGCAGGGACAGGCTATAGACACCAGAACCACTACATTAAGCTGCAGTGCTTCTGGGGACTATAGTGTTTCTTTAATGTGAGGTAAATTAGAGATTAGTGCCACGAATAATATGCTAGATTTCCTACTTACAACCAGATGAGGATGATGATGGGCTCTAGCTGCAGTCTGGCTCCACTGGTCTGGTGTAGAACAGGCTCTCTGGAGGCTGTTTGTAACTGTGGTCCCAAAAATCAATGTTCTGTGAGAACGGGAATCAGCTCCATTTTTTGGGGGCCCTTTACACAGCTCAAGGTCTGGGTCCCAGGGTCCACCTTCACGTTCCACCAATGAGTTTGTTCACAGGGGGTGGAGTGTGTAGGGGATGTCCTGATATGTGTGTAAGGAATGCATTGTGTGAATCTGTGTTTGTATGTGTAAGGGCTGCAAGGTGTGATTCTGTGTATGTACGGGATGCAGTGTGTGCGTCTGTAAGGGGTGCATTGAGTGTGTGTACGGGGTGCATTGAGTGTGTGTAAGGAATGCATTGTGTGTTTCTGTGTGTGTAAGGATTGTGTAAGGATTGCATGATTGTGTGATTGTGTGTGTGCTCCCCCCCCTCCCTCCCTGTTTCTTTCTCCCCCCCCCTCCCTCCCTGTTTCTTTCTCCCCCCCCCTCCCTCCCTGTTTCTTTCTCCCCCCCCCTCCCTCCCTGTTTCTTTCTCCCCCCCCCTCCCTCCCTGTTTCTTTCTCCCCCCCCCTCCCTCCCTGTTTCTTTCTCCCCCCCCCTCCCTCCCTGTTTCTTTCTCCCCCCCCTCCCTCCCTGTTTCTTTCTCCCCCCCCTCCCTCCCTGTTTCTTTCTCCCCCCCCTCCCTCCCTGTTTCTTTCTCCCCCCCCCTCCCTCCCTGTTTCTTTCTCCCCCCCCTCCCTCCCTGTTTCTTTCTCCCCCCCCTCCCTCCCTGTTTCTTTCTCCCCCCCCCTCCCTCCCTGTTTCTTTCTCCCCCCCCCTCCCTCCCTGTTTCTTCCCCCCCCTCCCTCCCTGTTTCTTCCCCCCCCCTCTCCCTCCCTGTTTCTTCCTCCCCCCTCTCCCTCCCTGTTTCTTTCTCCCCCCTCTCCCTCCCTGTTTCTTTCTCCCCCCTCTCCCTCCCTGTTTCTTTCTCCCCCCTCTCCCTCCCTGTTTCTTTCTCCCCCCTCTCCCTCCCTGTTTCTTTCTCCCCCCTCTCCCTCCCTGTTTCTTTCTCCCCCCTCTCCCTCCCTGTTTCTTTCTCCCCCCTCTCCCTCCCTGTTTCTTTCTCCCCCCTCTCCCTCCCTGTTTCTTTCTCCCCCCTCTCCCTCCCTGTTTCTTTCTCCCCCCTCTCCCTCCCTGTTTCTTTCTCCCCCCTCTCCCTCCCTGTTTCTTTCTCCCCCCTCTCCCTCCCTGTTTCTTTATCCCCCCTCTCCCTCCCTGTTTCTTTATCCCCCCTCCCTCCCTGTTTCTTTATCCCCCCTCCCTCCCTGTTTCTTTATCCCCCCTCCCTGTTTCTTTATCCCCCCTCCCTGTTTCTTTATCCCCCCCTCCCTGTTTATTCCCCCCTCCCTCCCTGTTTCTTTATCCCCCCCTGTTTCTTTATCCCCCCTCCGTTTCTTTATCCCCCCTCCCTCCCTGTTTCTTTATACCCCCCCTCCCTCCCTGTTTCTTTATCCCCCCCTCCCTCCCTGTTTCTTTATCCCGCCCCCTGCCTCCCTGTTTCTTTATCCCCCCCCCTCCCTGTTTCTTTATCCCCCCCCTCCCTGTTTCTTTATCCCCCCCCTCCTTGTTTCTTTCTTCCCCCCTCCCCTACCTGTGTTGTAGCGTGGCCGAGCTGTGTACTGTCCGCGGGTACAGGGAGCTTTTGTTTCCTGTATCCGGCGGACTAACAGGAAGTGCACACTCAGTGTTCACTTCCTTTTAGTCCGGCCGGGTACAGGAGGCAGGTTCTCCCTGTACCGGCGGACTATACAGGGCTCGGCCACGCTACATTGAGGGAGTGACAGGAGGGAGCGCTGATTAGGAGGATCTTATATTACAGTGTATTCCCTCCTGTCAGCCCCTCTCCTCTGGCTGCGCCCGGGCGGTGCGCCCTCATGGACGCACCAGCCCGGGCAGAGCTGCAGCCGCCTGAGGCTCTCTGCAGAGCGCTCGGGCGGCTGCAGCAGAAGGGGGGCCGGCGGAGCTGGGGGGGATTTCCCCATTGCCTGTCCCCCCCGCATGATTTGCTGGGGGGGATGCGTCCCCCCCATCCCCCCCGGTTCCTACGCCCATGACCTAATGTTACTCTTAAAATGTGTATGGTGTTAAATCCATCTACATTACTTCCCCTGGATTTAAAAGAGGGGAGTGGGGATAGTAGGAATGGTACTTGTACTTCTGATCTTTTTGTAAATTCACTTTCACCAGATGAGTTAGCTGATGCCCAGGTACCCCATGATTGTGCAGCACTAATGGCACAAGAAACAGCAGTTTTTTTGCATGTCATTGATTCTCCATTATCTAATGCAGATTTTGAGTTTTTTGTAGATGGTTCCAGATATGCTGATGAGAAGGGTAATTTCCACACTGGATATGCTGTAGTCTCTGCACATGAGGTAATACAAGCTGAACCACTCGCTCCTCACTGCTCTGCACAGGAGGCAGAGCTGAAGGCACTCGCTGAAGTGTGTAAAATGGCTTCTGGTAAGACTGCTAATATTTATACAGACTCTCGCTATGCTTTTGGTATAGCCCATGATTTTGGCCCTATATGGCGGGCTCGTGATTTTCTCACCTCAGCCGGAACTCCATTCAAGAATTCTGAAGCCGTGAGTGCACTTATGGACGCTATCCTGTTACCCACTCAAGTAGGCATCATCAAGGTGGCAGCTCACGTGAAGATCACAGATGAAATCTCAAGAGGAAACCACAAAGCAGACAAAGCTGCCAAGCGAGCAGCAATTCAAGTTCATCCCTCTACAGGTAATACCTTCCTACAAGTTGTTCTTACAGATGACGCCGTTGACTACAATATACTGTTGAGCTTATAAAGACAGGCAAGCAAGGAAGAACATGACCTCTGGAGGAAACAAGATGCAGAACCTGATGATGACAGATGACAGAGGAAAGGTAAAAGACTGTGTTTGCCACAAGTGTTGTACCCCATGATGGCCCATATTGCCCATGGACCTACACATCTATCCAAGATGCACATGAACAGCATAGTAAACACCCATTGGGTAGCACCCAGATTTACTGTTGTAGCAGCTAAACACACCCAAGCTTGCATGATTTGTGCTAGAAACAATCCAGGACAGGCTGTCAAAACACCAAGTAAGCACACACCAAGGCCACTTTACCCGTTTCAAAGACTGCAGATAGACTATATTCAACTACCTAAGGTAGGAGTGTATGAATATGTGTTGGTGTGCATTGATCTCTTTTCAGGTTGGCCTGAGGCCTACCCAGTGTCGAAAGCCACAACGAAGGTCACAGCAAGTAAGCTTCTGAAGGAACTGGTATGTAGATATGGAGTACCTGAAGTGATTGAAAGTGACAGAGGTAGCCATTTCACTGGGGAAATAATGCAAGAAATTATGAAAGCCTTAGGGATCAGTTAGGCCTTCCACACCCCTTATCACCCCCAGAGTAGTGGGAAAGTAGAAAGGGCAAATGGCACCTTAAAGAACAAGATTGCAAAAGCCATGCAAGACACAGGGAAGCCCTGGACTAAATGCCTTCCCCTAGCACTCTTTTCTATGAGATTCACCCCCAATTCCAGACATGGCCTATCCCCTTTTGAGATCCTGTTTGGATGTGCCCCAAAGACAGGCCTCTATTTTCCTTAAACCCTCCAGATGCAGCATGGTAGTATGACTGCCTATGTTCAGGCCCTACACCAAAGATTAGGCAGGGTGCATAAACAAGTCTTTGATTCTATTCCAGATCCAGACTCTGATTCTGCAACTCATAAACTGCAGCCTGGTGATTGGGTGGTGATAAAGAGGCATGTAAGGAAAGGACTTGAACCACGCTTTGACGGTCCATTCCAAGTGCTCTTGACTACGGCTACCTCGGTTAACCCCTTAAGGACCAAACGTCTGGAATAAAAGGGAATCATGACGTGTCAGACATGTCATGTGTCCTTAAGGGGTTAAACTAGAAGGAAAAGCCACGTGGATACACGCCAGTCACTGTAAACAAGTCACTCCGACTGATCCACCGACATGAAGCTGTTCTTATCCTTTACCATTTTATGCTGTGTTCGGATATGCTACTCTGACTTGAGACCAGAAAATAATAATGCATGACAGGAAAATATATGGTTGCAGATAGCAAAGGCTTTTAATTTAACCTCCTTTTGCCTCAACCCTCTCCTCAGTACTGAAAACGCCATAGAATCTTGTCTTATAGCTGTCCCTACCCCCATCTCACTCTTGAGGAAGTACCTACATACCCATAGACCCCATAAATATCTATCCGAGTAGTTAATGCTGTAGCCTGTTCCCTTGCAAAAGGTTTAAATGCCACTTCACAGGCCCTAGAAGAGCTACTTATGGACAACCAGGCAAATAAGAAGGCAATCCTTGAGAATAGAGCAGCCATTGACTACTTACTAATGAAACATGACTTAGGCTGTGAAGCTATTGAAGGAATGTGCTGTTTTAACCTATCTGACCATGGCACTATGAACCATAAACATATAAAATATTTACATGACTTAGTACAGGATATCAAACAGGATACTGGCTTCTTTGGGGATTGGGATTGGACATTTGGGCTAGGAACATGGTTGACTTTACTAATTAAGAACATTTTGTACTTTTTTTGCTATTAGCTGTATTTGTCATTATGGCTATTTTTCTAACCTTTAGATTTTTTTCATGTCTACTAACCTCTCTATGTAAAAGCAAACCTACTGTTGGTCGTACCTTAACTTACATTCCAGCTCCGACTTTGGAAAGGTTTTATGATGTTACTTTGCTTAACAAATGAAGGAACTCTCCTCTGCTGATTCTGGTGGTCTCTCAGTCCAAGGGAACCGTGGTGAAACAATAAATGAAAGTCCCACATGCTTTGGCTAGCAGGCCTGGAAATACCTTGGACATTTGGGTGACCCTTGGATCAAAAGAGGGGATTGTGATAGAATTTATCTTGATTCCAAGGCTCAAGCTTATAGGTGTCATATAATGATATCCTATATAAAAATTGGCTAACTTGGACTCAGGAAATGCTTGATGCTTAAACAACACTATAAAGACCATATATGTCTAAGTTCTGGGAGCAGAGAGCCCCCACCTAAGATGTCTCTACTCTAATCATTTTGTTCTCTCTTACCTTGAAACTTATTTGTTATGTGTACATGACGCTCATCCCTATGTCTTATCTGTACTCCCTTGCTATTACTGTTCTATGAGTATTTGCACGTAAGCACTTACTTTTTAATGTATAAAACCCAGCTGATGAATAAAACGTCAGAGGCTTATTTTGAATACCAACAGGTGTCTGGTGTCTAATTCTCGCTTCTCCAAGTGCACTTTTAACAACAATTTGGGTTTCCTCTGAATATAACAAAAGAAAACATTCTGATCCACAACAGTACTTTCCCTATGTGAGCAGTGTTACCCCAGATAGCTACGCCATGGAGCCCATTCGTATAACGAAAGACTATGTGAAAGACTTTGACTCCATGGCAATTGAACTGTATGTATGTGATCTGAGCACCATTCAGTCATAATGTGCGCTCAGATCTAAGCTATCTGGGGATACGTTGAATGTACCTGTTTTATGCAATAACTGCACAGTTATATATTTGTATGTATTTTATTGTATTTTGCTACCATGTGGCTAATGGAGTTTTGCCTCTGTCCTTGGAGATAATTGGATTACTTCCCAATTATCTCCAGGATAGAAGACTCTGTGGAACTGGTTTTGGGCAGAAAAGCCATGCTTCATTTGGTCAAATAGGACTTTCCCTTAACGTTTTAACCCCTGAACCGATTGCCTCATTTGGTCAAATAGGACTTTCCCTTAACGTTTTAACCCCTGAACCGATTGCCCTGATTTTTGAGTATGTGTATATTTCAAGCATGCTGATTCTGAAAATGTATGTTTTATGTGAATGGCATGTACAGGGAGTGCAGAATTATTAGGCAAATGAGTATTTTGACCACATCATCCTCTTTATGCATGTTGTCTTACTCCAAGCTGTATAGGCTCGAAAGCCTACTACCAATTAAGCATATTAGGTGATGTGCATCTCTGTAATGAGAAGGGGTGTGGTCTAATGACATCAACACCCTATATCAGGTGTGCATAATTATTAGGCAACTTCCTTTCCTTTGGCAAAATGGGTCAAAAGAAGGACTTGACAGGCTCAGAAAAGTCAAAAATAGTGAGATATCTTGCAGAGGGATGCAGCACTCTTAAAATTGCAAAGCTTCTGAAGCGTGATCATCGAACAATCAAGCGTTTCATTCAAAATAGTCAACAGGGTCGCAAGAAGCGTGTGGAGAAACCAAGGCGCAAAATAACTGCCCATGAACTGAGAAAAGTCAAGCGTGCAGCTGCCAAGATGCCACTTGCCACCAGTTTGGCCATATTTCAGAGCTGCAACATCACTGGAGTGCCCAAAAGCACAAGGTGTGCAATACTCAGAGACATGGCCAAGGTAAGAAAGGCTGAAAGACGACCACCACTGAACAAGACACACAAGCTGAAACGTCAAGACTGGGCCAAGAAATATCTCAAGACTGATTTTTCTAAGGTTTTATGGACTGATGAAATGAGAGTGAGTCTTGATGGGCCAGATGGATGGATTGGTAAAGGGCAGAGAGCTCCAGTCCGACTCAGACGCCAGCAAGGTGGAGGTGGAGTACTGGTTTGGGCCTTTTCGGGTTGAGGATGGAGTCAAGCTCAACTCCCAGTCCTACTGCCAGTTTCTTGAAGACACCTTCTTCAAGCAGTGGTACAGGAAGAAGTCTGCATCCTTCAAGAAAAACATGATTTTCATGCAGGACAATGCTCCATCACACGCGTCCAAGTACTCCACAGCGTGGCTGGCAAGAAAGGGTATAAGAGAAGAAAATCTAATGACATGGCCTCCTTGTTCACCTGATCTGAACCCCATTGAGAACCTGTGGTCCATCATCAAATGTGAGATTTACAAGGAGGGAAAACAGTACACCTCTCTGAACAGTGTCTGGGAGGCTGTGGTTGCTGCTGCACGCAATGTTGATGGTGAACAGATCAAAACAATGACAGAATCCATGGATGGCAGGCTTTTGAGTGTCCTTGCAAAGAAAGGTGGCTATATTGGTCACTGATTTGTTTTTGTTATGTTTTTGAATGTCAGAAATGTATATTTGTGAATGTTGAGATGTTATATTGGTTTCACTGGTAAAAATAAATAATTGAAATGGGTATATATTTGTTTTTTGTTAAGGTGCCTAATAATTATGCACAGTAATAGTCACCTGCACACACAGATATCCCCCTAAAATAGCTATAACTAAAAACAAACTAAAAACTACTTCCACAAATATTCAGCTTTGATATTAATGAGGTTTTTGGGTTCATTGAGAACATGGTTGTTGTTCAATAATAAAATGAATCCTCAAAAATACAACTTGCCTAATAATTCTGCACTCCCTGTATATTTTGGAAGTTATTAATATTTTGTAAAAACGGTATTTCTCTGCCTGTGATAATTATATTAGAGGCACCCCCTGCTTCACTACCAACTGCAGAAGTAGGGGACCTCATAGGTCCTGGAGAGACCCACAGATGGCAGGTGGAGAGCCTGGGTGTAGTGGTTATGGTGCATTTTCTTTCATATAAATGAAAAAAAAAAGTAGTTCCCCTTAAACTTAATTGCGGGAGGTGTCAAGCATGCAGGGAGACCACAATTAAGAATTAAAAAAAACAGTTGATTTCATAGCCAATGTAACCCGGAAAAAAATATGAAATTGATTATTTTATGACTTGTAGCACCAATAACGTAATTCACCTTTTAACATGCGATTGTGGTCTCCAATATGTGGGAAGAACCACAAGACCACTAAAAGTACGGATTGGAGAACATATCCGAAACATAAGAAATACATTTCAAAACCACTCAGTATCAGGCTCAGCCCACTTTTTTAGAAAAACCTAATGGAAACCCAAAAAGTTTCAATTTTATGGGTGTTCAAAATCTTGAGAAACCCTGGAGAGGAGGTGATATTTTAAAAGAAATTTAAAAAGTCAGAAATGAAATGTATTTTCGAACTAGAAACCTTATCTCCCAGGGGACTCAACATTGATTTTGAGATTTTTAACTATATTTAATACAGTCTGTGGTATGTGCAATACTTATTAGGGAATATAGTGTCTTGCTCTATTTAATGTGTTTATATTGTGTTTTTTATAAACATTATCTATATTTATACACGTATTTTCTATGTTTTTTCCTTTTCATGGAAGATGAACTATATGTCCTCTTGGAGAGGATCCAATCTGCATCTGTATTCCGTGGGAATACTTCCGGTCTTTTTATACATACTATCCAAGAAATTGGGAGAACTCTAAAGTTGGAGATGTGGACCCCGTTCACAAAGAAACCGGAAGGCGCATTAAAACGGTGCTTACAACTATCAACCGTCATCGTAAACGGCACTGGAAATGACGTGACACATATACATTGTGTAACGCGTGTATATTCCGAAGCTGGAAAATAAGTAGAGGCAGCCTTGTGGACGCACAGAAAATGACGCAGCACGCCTGGGGGGTGTGCCGCATTTGATTTTTGGTGCCAAGGGTTGCACATTTAAAAGGAAGACCAACGAGGAAGAAGATATCACCCACCTGACAAGGGCATCTGACGAAACGCGTTGTTGACTATCCATAAGGGCTTATGCTGCACCATACTTACTTATAGGTGCACTTGTATCATTATCTTTTCTGGGGAGAAACTGACAACCAGAAGTTTCTTACCTGAGTAATACGGTTATCCCATTTAAGCTGACATACATGAGCTAATTATATACAGGCTCCTAAAAATTTGAGTGAGATACTAAAGACCAAGATCTGAGGGGGCGGAGCTAGCAAGCAACCTGAGCGGACGCAGTGAACAAAGCTCCGTACACAAAACAGCATTAACAGTGATTTACCGGGGGATAATACGGCCAATATCGCTGCCAATACTCACCACTGATAAGAGAGGCAATCATGGGCAGAAAATCCAAAAAATCCAGACCCAACAAAGGCCCCACGAGCAAAGATATTGCTGAGCTGCTGCGAAGCTCCCAACAGGCCGCATGGGCCAAAATGGCGCTGGGTGACAAAATGTCTTCCTACTCCTCAGAAGAAGCACTACCCGACTTGGGAGAGGGAGCCTCGTTTACTCTACCAAAAAAACGCAGCCTCAAACCATCGCCCACCGGGGACCCGGTCACAGCAGAGCTACTTCAGAGTATGCTGGCTGATCTACGGAAAAACATAGCAGCTGATATGGCCTACTATAAAACGGACTTGGACAGCGCCACGACCAAACTCACCCAGCTGGAAGCCTCCTCCAACACCCATGAAGCCAGGCTCACCGCAGTCGAAGAAAATGTGGCCAGCCTGCAGAAACAACAGCTTGCTGCTACAGAGAAAATGGACGCCCTGGAGGATCAGAGACGGAGATCCAATCTAAAGGTGCGGGGGGTACCGGACGCTGTGGACCTCACGGACTTACCCCACTTCATCCGCCGCCTCTTCGCAGCACTGCTGCCACCGAAACAAGTGAAAGCCATTCGACTAGATGGGGTGTTTAGACTCCCAAAACTGACAAACGCACCAGCACCGACAATGGCAGACCTGATCCTCCGGTTCCAGTCCCTGCAGGATAAAGCCTCACTGCTAACCGCAGATTAAGTGCCCACACAGGGAGACCACGCATTCTTATTACACCTATGCCTACTATGTTTTAAATATTCTAACCTTAAAAAAATAGTGCAATCCTGAGCAGAGTCATGACAAGACACCGCTATGCACGCTCTAAGACTAATATGTCAATCTCGCTATATTGATACATGAATGTAAACATTTTTATTGCACTACAAAATAAAGAATTAAAAAAAAAAAAGACCAAGATCTGAATAATATTTTTAATAATGTATATTAGCTGTGCTACTGCCCTATTGTGAGCATTTTGTCTTTCTGCATCATTCTGAAAATCCTGCCAAGGGTATATACACTTTCTGTTTTGTGACACGTGTGTTGTATTATATGGTGATAAATATCACAGTTAATTAGTTAAGTGCGCTATCCACCATTTGGTGTGGTTTTTTTCCCCATTAACCGCCTTTTTATACACAATATCTGGGCACCTTTATGTAGACAAAACAGGACCTTGATTTGCTATTGAAAACAATCTAATCATAATTTGTCTATTGTTATTATTTGGAATGCCCTGACATATTCTGAAGGTCTGTACAACGGATAAACAAGATAAGCATACAAGTACAAGGGATGGGAGCTGCTCAAATGTGGTTTGAAGATTTTAAGAAGTTATTATGAAAGATTTAAAGTTGGATCACTATAAGCAATTGTCCTTCAGTACCAATAGAAAAATTAAATAGTATCTACCATGAGGAGCAAGATAGTCAAAAACATCAATTTACAAGATTCTAGATTAGATCTGCCATTTCCTGCTAATACCATGGTACGCACTGCAGCTTGTCCCAAGCTCATATTTATTCTCTTTATTGTTACATTACATTCTAAATCTCATTTAAACATTGTAGTAAAAATATATAGTGTGCAATGTGTATTCCAATGTGTACAAACTGATTGATCTGCATGATTTCTTGGTTTTGTGAGTGTTTCCGGGAATGTCACAGTTCTTGGTCCAGTTATGCATACCTCCCAACATTTCAAATGGACAAATAGAGACACTTTCAGATTAGGGATGGTGAGTGGGGGTGTGACCAGGGGCAGGGCTGTCCTGAGAATATTTAGGTGACTGATTAATAATTTATGCAACTAAAATGTAATTTACATCAATGTAACTTATTTACACAGATTGTTTTCTAGAGCCATTTATTGTAGTTTAACCCCTTAAGGACACATGACGTGTGACATGTCATGATTCCCTTTTATTCCAGAAGTTTGGTCCTTAAGGGGTTAAAGGCACATTACCGTATTATTGCTGCGGAGCTCTGTTATGCAGTCAGAAACACCAATAATATGGAGCTCCTAGAGAAGAGGGATATTAAGACAGAAAAGAGGGAATTACGCCCAGATAGGCACACGAGGTATGTGTCTGATGTATTTAGCTGTGCCATGGTGCTATAGTGTGTTAAAGGGACATTATATGCATCCAGACCACTTCACATAATTGAAGTGGTCTGGGTGCAGTGTTCTGTCCCCCCCTAGCCTTGCAATGCAAACCATGGATGCAGGCTGATACTGCCCCTAGTGGCTCTTCCTGCTGTTTCACAGAGTTTGACTCCATGAAACGCTAGATGTCCTCTCGCTGTGCATGAGTACATCCAGCATCTTCAAATCCCCTGTAGGAATGTATTGATTCAATGCTTTCCTATGGGAAGGCCTAATGCAAGAGTGACGCTCGCTGTGCACATTAGGTTTCCACTCGGCGCTGGCATCGAAGGAGCCAGAGACGGACCTCAGCGCTACAATAAAGTAAGTGAGGAAAGTTTTTATAATTTTAACATCCATGGGGAGGGTGAGAGGCAGGGCCGGACTGGCCCACCGGGATACCAGGAAATTTCCCGGTGGGCCGCAGCACCTGGGGCTGGGCTGACAGCCCTAATGGTCACTGATCCTGTGATCCCGTCCGGCTATGTGTGAGCTGTGCTGCCGCACAGGAGCCCATGGGAGCAGGGGGAGCCAGGCGGCCGGCACACCTCACACATAGCCGTCCGGGATCCTAAAAAAAAAAAAATATTGCGGCGGTGGCGGAGCTAGCATGCGGCGGGGCGGAGCTTAGCGTGCGGCGGAGCTTAGCGTGCGGCAGGGGCGGAGTTTCCTGTGTGGCAGGGGCCCTGGTAACTGCAGCATGGGAAGCAAGAAGGAGTCCCTGCTTTCCCAACAACCAGACCCCAGGAGCTCCAAGCAGGAGGTAAGAAGCAGGTCAGTGTGTCTGTATGTGACTGTCTGTGAGTGTGTGACTGTTTGTGTGTGTGTGTGTGTGTGTGACTGTCTGTCTGTGTGTGACTGTCTGCCTGTGTGTGTTACTGTCTGTGTGTGTGACTGTCTTCCTGTGTGTGTGACTGTCTCTGTGTGTGGTTGTCTGCCTGTGTGTGTGACTGTCTGCCTGTGTGTGTGACTTTGTGTGTGTGTGTGTAACTGTCTGCCTGTGTGTGTGACTGTCTCTGTGTGTGGCTGTCTGCCTGTGTGTTTGTGTGACTGTCTGCCTGTGTGTGTAACTGTGTGTGTGTGACTGTCTGCCTGTGTGTGTGACTGTCTGCTTGTGTGTGTGACTGTCTGCTTGTGTGTGTGACTGTCTGTGTGTGTGTGTGACTGTCTGCCTGTGTGTGTGTGTGTGACTGTCTGCTTGTGTGTGTGACTGTCTGCTTGTGTGTGTGACTGTCTGCCTTTGTGTGTGTGTGTGTGTGTAACTGTCTGACTGTGTGTGTGTGTGTGTGTGACTGTGTGTGTGTGACTGTCTGCCTGTGTGTGTGTGACTGTGTGTGTGTGGCTGCCTGTGTGTGTGTGTGAGACTGTCTGCATGTGAGTGTGTGTGTGTCACTGCGTGTGTGTATGACTGTCTGCCTGTGTGTGTGTGTGGCTGCCTGTGTGTGACTGTCTGCCTGTGTGTGTGTGAGTGTGTGGCCATCTGCCTGTGTATGTGGCTGTCTGCCTGTGTGTTTGAATGTCTGCCTGTGTGTGTGTGTGTGTGCCTGTCTGTGTGTGTGGCTGTCTGCCTGTCTCTGTATGTGTGGATGTTTGCCTCAGTGTCAGTGACTGTCTGCCTCTCTGTGTGTGTGGATGACTTTGTGTGTGTGCATCTGCTAGTGAGTGAGTGAGCAAGCTTGTGTGTGTGTGTGTGTGCATGCGCGCATCTGCTAGTGATGGAGCCTCTGTGTGTGTGCGCCTGCTAGTGAGTTTGTGTGTGTGTGTGTGTGCCTGCTAGTGAGTGTGCTTGTATGTGTGTCAGTGAGCTTGTCTGTAGGGATCATATGTGTGTGTGTGTGTGTGTGTTAGTGAGCTTGTCTGTAAGGAGCATGGGTGTGTCGGAGCCTGTCTGTGGTGAGCATGTGTGTACAGTGAGCTTGTCTGTAGTAAGCATGTGTGTGATCGTGAGCTTGTCTGTAGTGACCAAATGTGTGTCAGTAAGCTTGTCTGTAGTGAGCATGTGTGTGTCAGTGAGCTTGTCTGTAGTGAATCTGTGTGTTAGTGAGCTCTTCTGTAGGGAGCATGTGTGTGTCAATGGGCTTGTCTGTAGGGAGAGTGTGTGCGCATCAGTGAGCTTGTCTGTAGTGAGCGTGTGTGTGTGTGACAGTGAGCTTGTCTGTAGTAAGCTTGTGTGTGTGCCAGTAACCTTGTCTGTGATTGTACTATACTTGTATAAGTGATTGGCTCAGTGCACATTCCTTATTGGCATCTTGCACTTTAGCACTTGCACTTTACTGCCCAGTTCAGTATCATGTTCTGTTAAACTACTGTACCTAAGGGTTCCTTGCCTATTGTGGCTTTTATATTCTTGATGTATTACACATATGTTGTGCTGTGATTGTTTTTATATATTTCTTCATTAATAAACTTTTGCTGTTTTTTTTTATAATTCTTTATTTTTGTAGTGCATAAGCTTATAACAGATGGTTGTGAGGTACCCCAAAGGCAATCCTCCACCGCATTATAGACATTTGAACATTGAGGTACAAGATAGGTCTAGCACAATTTTTATGTTTAGAGATAGTTTAAGTAGTAAGCAGTAAAAGGTTTAACAGCTAACTCTGACTCATGACTGAAGATAACATCGCTGGTATATCTAGTCAGCTAATTTTGAGCATCATAGAGTAACATTCAATCTACAAGATATAGGCTTAGTCTAGCTTTTCGACAAGAGTGGTTTACGAATGGTTTAATGGTTTAGCAGCGGGTTTAACCCCTGGTACGCCTCTGGTTTCATAGTGTGATTGTAGAAACGTTTGCTGTTTTTACTTCACCATCAATATTCCTTTTCAATCCCTTATTTTAATGTACCAATATAGTGACTGTGGCGCCCTGTTCTTTCTAGTGTTTTGTTTTTGACAATTGGAGTTGGAGTGTCCTTTATACAGGACTTGCCTGCACTTGGTTTTTATTACTGTCCACCCACCCACCTTTCCATTTCTTTCTTTCTTTCTGAAGGGGTTTTACCCCCTTCAGCGATGTGGGATGGGGGACGAGGGGCAGGGGGGCACTCCAGGATTCTACAGTGCCAGGAAAACGGGTTTGTTTTTCTGGCACTAGAGAATCCCTTTAAATGGAGTCCCAAGGGTTACCTGCTGTAGCCATTCGGAGTCAAGCTTAGCCAATCCGAGGCTGAAGGTAACGGCTTACAACCCCAAGGAGGATGAATACAGTAAAAATTTTGCATCCATCATATTATTTGGCTACAAAACTATTTTGCAATAGAATGTTACATACTGTATGTTAAAATATACAGCAGTGACACTCAGCTATGTTTGTGCGCCTCCTGCTGGCTTGCATGTGTACAGGAAGTACAGTAAAATGTGACAGGCATTGCTTCATATGCTGCTGTATAAGGAAGGCCTGAGGAATAGGTTGCTCATCGATGTGGCCACAGGCAATTTTATTTCCTTGCTTTATTAAGATTTAAAAACAAATTATATTGATAGCCCTGACTCATAAAATAAGCAAGTATTCACTTCATTGTTTATTGGGGGAGGAGGGAGTGAATAAACATTTATCTTCCAAAAGAATATACACATCAACTTTTAAAACTTATACATGACCATTTTAATATAGTGTCCCCACACCCCAGCTGTCTGCTAAATACAAGTTTGTATTTTGCACTTACATTAATATTATTAAAGGGGTACTACAGGCACCAAAACAACTTTAGCTTAAAGGGACTCTATAGTCACCATATAAAAGCAAGAAAGACAGGTCCCCCAGCCTTCCTTCTTGCTTTTATATGAACTTTCATTCATTAAAAAAAAAATAATCGGTGGTTTTATATTAAAAACTTACCTCCGTTCCAGCGCCGAGCTCCCCGCTAGGCCGCGCCCCCTTTTTCGTCAAAATGACGAAATCGCGGGGCCCAATGGGACGGCTTCGCGCTGGACCAATCGCGTTCTTCATAGAGCGGCATTGAATGCCGCCCTATGAAGAACCTGAGCGCTTTACCGCGCATGTGCGCGGAATGCGCGTTCGCGAGCTGAGCTGTCTGACTGACAGCTCAGCTCGCTTTCTAAAATTATCAATAATAATTTAGGGCCCCCACCCGCCCTGTGCGGCGGGTGGGGGCCCTAAAATTATCAATGAGGGGGGGGGCCTACTGTCCCCCCCCCCGGCCCCCACCCCTGTGCGGCGGGTGGGGGCCCTAAAATTATCAATGAGGGGGGGACCTACTGTCCCCCCCCGGCCCCCACCCCTGTGCGGCGGGTGGGGGCCCTAAAATTATCAATGAGGGGGGGGACCTACTGTCCCCCCCCGGCCCCCACCCCTGTGCGGCGGGTGGGGGCCCTAAAATTATCAATGAGGGGGGGGGACCTACTGTCCCCCCCCGGCCCCCACCCCTGAGCGGCGGGTGGGGGCCCTACAATTATCAATAAGGGGGGGGACCTACTGTCCCCCCCCGGCCCCCACCCCTGTGCGGCGGGTGGGGGCCCTAAAATTATCAATGAGGGGGGGGACCTACTGCCCCCCCCGGCCCCCACCCCTGAGCGGCGGGTGGGGGCCCTAAAATGATCAGTAAGGGGGGGGGAACCTACTGTCCCCCCCCGGCCCCCACCCCTGTGCGGCGGGTGGGGGCCCTAAAATGATCAATAAGGGGGGGGACCTACTGTCCCCCCCCCCCCGGCCCCCACCCCTGAGCGGCGGGTGGGGGCCCTAAAATGATCAATAAGGGGGGGGACCTACTGTCCCCCCCCCCGGCCCCCACCCCTGAGCGGCGGGTGGGGGCCCTAAAATTATCAATAAGGGGGGGGACCTATTGTCCCCCCCCGCCCCCACCCCTGAGCGGTGGGTGGGGGCCCTAAATACAAAGGGGGGGGGGACCCTAGTTAACCCTCCCCCCCCAAAAAAAAATATCTCCCTACCTACCCCCCTCACCCTAAAAATAATGAGGGGGGACCATTAACTAAAAACCTGTAAAAAAATGAGATAAAATCAACTTACCATTCGATGTTTTCTTTCTTCTAAAATCTTCTTTCTTCAGCCCCAAAAAAGGCCAAATAAAAATCCATAATAACCGACGCAATTAAAAAAAAAAAAAAAAAAAAACGAGCGCAAAAAATAATAATCCATCTTCACCCATGGAGGGCTCCGCGCAGACTGAGCTCCGCAGGGCGGGGGAAGGCTTATAAAGCCTTGCCCCGCCCTGCAATTAGGCTAAGAACACTCTGATTGGTGGGTTTAAGCCAATCAGAGTGCTCTTTGTCATTTTACAAGCGTGGGAAAGTTCTTTGGAATTTTCCCACGCTTGTAAAATGACAAAGAGCACTGTGATTGGATGGATTTCAAGCCATCCAATCACAGTGCTCTTTGTCATTTTACAAGCGTGGGAAAGTTCTTTGGAATTTTCCCACGCTTGTAAAATGACACAGAGCAATGTGATTGGATGGCTTGAAATCCATCCAATCACAGTGCTCTGTGTCACTAAGAGCCTGTCGGGGGTAACCCGGTCAGTATTGCATTGGTCTATGCAGAGAGGTTCATGAGTAAGTGCCTCTCGGCACCCAACGGGGTGCAATATAAATGGAGGGGGTTTTGAGTGCATTTTAAGCCTGGTTCATACCAGCACGTAGTTGGCTAGTTACTAGGGGGGAGTAAAGCATTGTATAATTGCCATTGTATAATTCTTGGTTACTTTTTGGGTTATTACATCTCGTAATCGTCTCTTGTGCAGTATACCTGCCTCAAGGCCAGCATCAGATCTGTCAGGAAAATGTAAAAAACCCATATAAAACAACAAAGAAAAAAAAAAAGGAAAAACGGAAAATAACACAGTTATAACATTCTGTGGCACATTATGAGTTCTGCGAATGTCTCAGGTAAGCGACTTGCACACGCTGGTTAATGCCATCTGCACTCGGGCTGCAGTTGTAGTCAAGTGTCTGAAGTCTGAAAACGTCCTGATCGTGGTGTAAACGGGATGACGTTGGCAGGGTCCCAAGACCTTTGGGGTGACCCTGAAGTTGGACCTACCTCCTGTTCTCCTAATCCCAACAAAGCAAGGAGGTTTGGAGCATCAGACCCCGAGGAAAATGTATGTATAGTTCCATTATGTGTAGCTAGCAGTGTCCCAGGGGCTCCCCACCGATAGGCCACCCACGTGGCTCTCAGTTGCGATGTGAGAGGACCAAGAGATTTGCGTCAGAGGAGAGTGGCCTTCGTGAGATCCTGGAAGCAGAATAGAGAGGAGCCCCCGAAGGACAGTGGGGTCTTGCCCTTCAGGGCCAGCATGCTTTGGTTTTTGTCCAGGGCGGATATGCATCGGAGAATTGCATCTCGGGTCTGGTTAGTTGGTGATTTAGATGCTCCTGGTATGCGATAGACTCCGTCAATTGTCACTCTTTTGGCTACTGGGTTAGACAGGATTGTTGCCAGCAGCCGCCAAACATAGTGTGGTAGTTCTTCCGCCAATATTGCATTTGGGACCTACGGATCTTAATGTGGTTACGGCGCTGCCTGTCTTCAAGTGCAGTTAGTCTGAGTGACATGGACTCTTGCTGCCTTTGGAGGTGGGTGAGAGAATCTCTCATGGCTGAGGAGTCGATGTGAATAGCAATGATAGCTGCTTCAGCAGTGTTAACGCAGTCAGTGACTGTTTGTATGTCAGTGTTGATGCCCGTCAGGTCTGCCGCCCATAGCTTGTGAATATCTGCTAATAATATTTTCAGGTCATTCTTGGTAGTGGGAGCTGTGCCATCAAATGGTTCAGAAAAAGCAGTTTGGCTGAGATCTGTGTTGGGCCTCACATCTGATGGTACCTGTACTGCCTCTATGGCTGGAGCTATCAAATGCAGGGCCTCGGTGGGAGGGTGTCTGGCCTGGGTGGAAGAGGACTCTGTAACATCGAGCCTATGTCCAGACCATCCGCGGGAGCAGTTAGCTTCTGGGATCTGCGTTCCATAGCTGGCATGTGTTCTGGCTGTGCGGGGGACCCAGGTATCGTGCTTGGGTATTTCCCTGCCGCTGAGCTGTTTAGGAGCGTTTCCAGGCCGAAAATGTTCAGTACGTGGTAGGTAGACTGTCTTGCATCTCAGCTTAGATTGTTTTGGGGGGTAAAATAAAAGCATCGACAGATGCAGTGTGCCTTCAGGAGTTGTGTTAGATTTTAGAAGCTGGATGGGTTTGCGAATAGAAGATATTAATCAAGTTTCTCAAGGGCCGTGAGGAGCTGGCAGAAATGGCGTCTGGTCAGGGTGATCGTTAGTTCCGCCCCCCAAGCTAAAGTTATTTTGATGCCTGTAGTGTCCCTTTAATAATAAGGCACTGTTATTCAAGAGAGATGAAGTTATGGAAACACAGTCCCCTAGTAAGTACATAGCCAGGTGTACCAGGCTGTTTAACCCCTTAAGGACCAAACTTCTGGAATAAAAGGGAATCATGACATGTCACACATGTCATGTGTCCTTAAGGGGTTAAGTACACCCAAAAGACCATGGTATGCGATGAACATAAACATCTTGCCATTATACTCACCATTGATAAATCGACATCTTTAAATTTATGGGTCCAATTAAAGGTTCCTGAGACAAAGGACTTTGGCTCCTTGTATACTTATGTATAACATCATCAAAACTAAATATCCACCTTCTCATGTACCGGCCTCCTTCCTTGTTGACTGCCACATACATGTTAATGAAGTACCGGAACCAAAAGGTAAGGATAGCCCATATTTACATCTGTTAGACCCGTGACCAGGAAGCAGTGGATTCTTAGATTGCATAGTTTGAAAGACTCATGTCACCAGAAATTGGAACAAGCCTAGTGTTTAATATATCTAATAATTGCATTCCCTTGTCTGCGTTGTTATAAATGCCACCTTCAGTATTTACTACAATTGGTTTACTACTATTGTGAGGGCTTGTGCTTTTGTAACCCAGGAACATAGGCATCTGATTATCAACAGGTATAAGAAAAGTGACTAAAATGCTATTAAACAGGTCATGCAAGTTCAATGGCTCAAGATCAGAGGATCAGCAGAATAACTTGACAAGGTGCTGCCCTCCTGAAAGCAACCATTTCAGTGCTTCTCAAGACCCCACAGTAGCTAGGGAGGGCTCCAATTAGGGATTTATTAAAGCAAAACATGTGCTAGATGTTCTAGGTGCAAGTGCTAAACGTTGGAGACATATTGGAATTCATGATGATTACTCCATATTTAGCTCATTGGCCCAGAATAGCAACAGTTGTTGCCTTCATAAATCTCGCCCTATGTGTGCAATGTAGTAAAGGCTAAACAGTTAATCACAGTCTGATGACTGTGATGGGAGACATGCAAAGCTGGCAATTCCTCATTCGAATCCCCAAACGCAGTTGGAAAACTATCACCCAACCTATGTTGTCTCTATTTACCCTGGCAAATAAATGTAAAACAACCAACTCACTTTCCTTTGTTAGCCCAGTTAATATACAAAATAAACATATATACACCCTGTTCTAAATTATTATGCAAATTCTATTTAAGTGTCACAAAGCTTAAATATTTTGTTTTTCAGTTTAATTAATGGACACCTGTGATAATTAGATTGCCAGGTGAGCCCAATTTAAGGAAAAACTACTAAAGGAGGGTGTTCCTCATTATTAAGCAGAGCACCATTTTCATGCAGTATGGGTAAGAAAAGATCTCTCTGCTGCCGAAAAGAATGCAATAGTTCAATGCCTTGGACGAGGTATGAAAAAATTAGATATTTCACGAAAACTTAAGCGTGATCAGCGCACTATTAAGAGATTTGTGACTGATTCAGAGCACAGACGGGTTTGTGCAGATTAAGGCACATTGAGGAAGATTTCTGCCAGATCCATGTATCGGATCAAGAGAGCAGCTGCTAAAATACCATTACATAGCAGCAAACAGATATTTGAAGCTGCTGGTGCCTTTGGAGTCCCACGGACATCAAGGTGTAGAGTCCTCCAGAGCCTTGCAACTGTGCATAAACTTTCTATTCGGCCACCACTAACCAATGCTCACAAGCAGAAATGGCTGCATTGGGCAGAAAAATACATGAAGACTAATTTTCAAACAGTCCTGTTCACTGATGAGTGCCGTGCAACCCTGAATGGTCCAGATGGATGGACTAGTGGATGGTTGGTGGACGGCCACCCTGTTCCAACAAGGCTGCGACGTCAGCAAGGCTGTGGTGGAGTCATGTTTTGGTCCGGAATCATGGGAAGAGAGCTGGTCGGTCCCTTTAGGGTCCCCGAAGGTGTAAAGATGACCTCTGCAAAGTATGTGGAGTTTCTGATTGACCACTTTCTTCCCTGGTACAGAAGGAAGAACTATGCTTTCCGTAATAAAATCATCTTCATGCGTGACAATGCACCATCTCATTCTGCAAAGAATACCTCTGCATCAATGGCTGGTATGGGAATAAAAGGAGAGAAAGTCATGTTGTGGCCTCCATCCTCCCCTGACCTCAATCCTATTGAGAACCGTTGGAGCATCCTCAAGCAAAAGATCTATGAGGGTGGGAGGCAGTTTACATCCAAACAGCAGCTCTGGGAGGCTATTCTGACATCTTGCAAACAAATTCAAGCAGAAACTGTCCAAAAACTCACAAGTTCAATGGATGCAAGACTTGTGAAGCTGCTATCAAATAAGGAGTCCTATGTTAAAATGTAACGTGACCTGTTAAAATGTTTCAAAAGTTAAAATGTTGCTATAAGTTTGATTGAAATAGCTTTTGATTTCAGTAAATATGCTGCAAACACAACAAATGACAATTTTCAGTTCTTTACAACTTATAAATTGTTTTGAAACTTACTGTGCATAATAATTTGGAACAGTGCATTGTAAGTTTTGTATGTTTAGGAGGTTATTAGGAGGTTTGTTCAATAAAATTTGAATTGTACTCTTAATAGTTGATAACATGAGAATTATGCTGACTGTTATTTACATCAATTATTTAGGTAAGTGAGAAAAATATCATTTGCATAATAATTTGGAACAGGGTGTATTCCTACCTTCCTACTGCAAAGTATTATTAGGAAGGGTTTGGAGTATTTAAATTTATTTGTTGAACATTAAATAACAATGTTCCTATGTTGGTTATAACATGGTAACAAACACGTTCCCGTACACAACTGAAATTAAATAAAGTGCATTGTTTTCTTGTTTGTGTTAACATGACATGTGAATGATTACTAGATCGGGATAATGCTCTAAAGTGAGAATTGTTGGGAATTTAGAATAAATTTCACATTTAAAGGCCAGCATAGCCACATTTTAAGCACAAATGTCACTTTAGTGAACAACTCTGACTGTCTTCAATAATATTTTGTATCTTA
Source organism: Pelobates fuscus (assembly GCF_036172605.1). Lineage (NCBI taxonomy): Eukaryota > Metazoa > Chordata > Amphibia > Anura > Pelobatidae > Pelobates > Pelobates fuscus. The sequence continues at coordinate 128,294,565 of NC_086321.1, forward strand.
TTAGTTTGACTTAGATGAAAATCAAATCACATTTTATGAACAGTCAATGCAGAAGTCCAGTACATTTCTAAGGGTTCACTAGATTTTTCTTGCAACTGGAAGTGTAGAAGAAAATGTCAGCTGTTTAATTTGTTAATATTGTATAATGCAAGCACGGAATACATTATGTATGTGTACATATATTTCTAGAAAGATTTAGGAAAGAGTCCCCAAAATGCCAAAGTCTATAGAAATGGAAGGAGGTTACTTGGTTTTAGGTTTAATAGGGTATACGTTTACAATAAATAAAGTGTTTTTAAAAAATAATTTAAAAAATAATACGCCCAGCAATATAGACTTTGTCTAAACCACTAATTTTGTGGGATAATAAACAAGTGACCGGACAACATATAAAATTAATTCAACAAGCTATTGATTTTGTAATATAGCTAAGCTGGGTCTATCCAAAGTCCACGGGCTGAATCTCAATACTAAGTGCACAACCAATTTCCCAACACAAGGAAATGTAACTCGCCCTTTGCATGGCACTGTACCTAGTCATGATACTACCAATGTACTCCTATTAATCATAGTGTCTGGCACTTTCAATTCTCTGTTCAAGAGAAATGGAGGTATCCTTGTCCTTATTATTTTTCGTGGCCACCACTTACTCCTCTTCAAATGATCAAGGTTGGAGGCAAATGTTGCAGATTAAGGTTTTTGGGGTTTTTTTTTGGGGGGGGGGGGGAGGGGGGCAGGGGGAACCTACTGACCTTTGATACAACTATACTGTCTGAAAATTATCCATGGCCATGTTATACGCGACAAACTTTTGTTTTGTTTTACTTATGTTGTATTGTTAAATGCAAAAAAGTGAATGTGAATGCTTCATGTACACTCTTCACTGATATACTAGTGCTGCTCCATTTCTTGTGTACACTGACTCTGTATCTGTTCCATGACAAAATTTCTGTAGCTGAAACTATGCTTGACATATGTGCTGTATTTAACATTCACAATAAAAAAAGTGTTTTTTTAAAAAAAAATAAAAATTCTTAATTGATTTTACGTAAATGTGCTGGTCTACAGCAGCGTTTCCCAATTGGTGTTCCAATAGAACAAAATTGGGTTTCGGCGGCATTTAGCCACATCCAAGAAAGCCGCCGCTACCTGCTGTTCTCGGAAGGTCAGAAACAGCATAGATCGCGCAAACGCGATCTCATAAGAGATCTCAGGAGCACGATCTTAAGCCCGCCCTGCCGTCAGCACGCCTTGCCATCAGAGCCCCCCTAGCGCCCACCTTGCCGCCTGCCCTGCTATCAGCCAGCCGCTTAGCACTGCCGTGAGAGAGCCCACACAGCCATCAGCCATCCCGCCCAGCAGTCAGCCATTTTCTATCACTCGTGGTAGAGGAGTAGTGATGTACCGAACTGTTCGCCGGCGAATAGTTCCCGGCGAACATAGCATGTTCGCGTCCGCCACCGCGGGCGAACACATGCGGTGTTCGGTCCGCCCCCTATTCATCATCATTGAGTAAACTTTGACCCTGTACCTCACAGTCAGCAGACACATTACAGCCAATCAGCAGCACACCCTCCCTAGCAGACCCTCCCACCTACTGGACAGCATCCATTTTAGATTAATTCGGAAGCTGCAACCATTTTTAATTTTTTTTTTCAATTTATTATTTTATTTTTTTTAGTGCATATAAATTTTACAAGTAGATACTACCCCCAGACACTGTGTTACTGCAGATACTCCCTCCAGACACCCTGTGTTACTGCAGATACTCCCCCCAGACACTCTGTGTTACTGCAGATACTCCCTCCAGACACTGACACAGAGCAGAATAGGGACTGTTCCCCTTGGCAGATATGGATTGACACCTATCCTAAGGATCCCTGATAAACACTGACACGGAGCCCTCCATGGGTGAAGATGGATTAATTTTTTTTTGTGCTCGGGTTTTTTATTTTATTTGGGGCTTTTTTGGGGCTAAAAAAATGAAGATTTTAGAAGAAGAAGACGTTGAATAGTAAGTTGAATTTTACTTTACAGGGTAGTAATTTTATTCCCCCTTCACTATTTTTTAGGGTGAGGGGGGTAGGTAGGGGCTTTTTTATTTGGTTGTGTGACTAGGGGCTTGGGGACACACACTGCATACACACTATACACACACTGCACACACTATGCATACACACACTATAACACTATACACACACTGCACTAACTATACACACAATAAACACACACACTATAACACTATACACACACTGCACTAACTATACACACAATATACACACACACACTGCATACACACTATACACACACTGCATACACACTATACACACACTGCATAAACATACACACACTGCATAAACATACACACACTGCATAAACATACACACACTGCATAAACATACATTTTAAAAAAAATTGCAGCTGTTTTTTACATTTCAAAGTTGAGGAGGGGGGTGCCAAATAAAGGATCTGCCCCAGGTGCCAAATGCTCCAGGTACGCCCCTGTATAAAGGGGAGCCATGTTACTCTGTATATAGAGAGGAGCCATGTTTACACTGTATATAGAGGGGAGCCATGTTACTCTGTATATAGAGAGGAGCCATGTTTACACTGTATATAGAGGGGAGCCATGTTACTCTGTATATAGAGGGGAGCCATGTTACACTATATACAGTGGAAACATGGCTCCCTCTATATACAGAGTAACATGGCTCCCTCTATATACAGAGGGGAGCCATGTTTACACGGTATATAGAGGGAAGCCATGTTATTCTGTATATAGAGGGAGCCATGTTTACACGGTATATAGAGGGAAGCCATGTTACTCTGTATATAGAGAGGAGCCATGTTTACACTGTATATAGAGGGAACCATGTTTACACTGTATATAGAGGGGAGCCATGCTACTCTGTATATAGAGGGGAGCCATGTTACTCTGTATATAGAGAGGAGCCATGTTACTCTGTATATAGAGGGGAGCCATGTTTACACTGTATATAGAGGGGAGCCATGTTACTCTGTATATAGAGGGGAGCCATGTTACTCTGTATATAGAGGGGAGCCATGTTTACACTGTATATAGAGGGGAGCCATGTTTACACTGTATATAGAGGGGAGCCATGTTACTCTGTATATAGAGGGAGCCATGTTTACACTGTATATAGAGGGGAGCCATGTTTACACTGTATATAGAGGGGAGCCATGTTTACACTGTATATAGAGGGGAGCCATGTTTACACTGTATATAGAGGGGAGCCATGTTTACACAGTATACAGAGGGAGCCATGTTTACACAGTATACAGAGGGAGCCATGTTACTCTGTATATAGAGGGAGCCATGTTACTCTGTATATAGAGGGAGCCATGTTTACTCTGTATATAGAGGACTGTTTGCGGTGCGTTAAACGGGGAGTTTGGCTGTCACTGTGAAGCGGGCGTAACCCTTACACTACCTGATCGATACAACATCATACCTGATGTTTTTGAAATTCTTTATTTTTGGTATGCAGGTTTGTACAACAGTGCCTGTTTCGCCCCAACAGCGTTTGCAGGCTCGATTTTCATATTCATAGTACAGCATTTGAGACATGTGGAGTATGCATAAATTTTTTAAGGGAATAAAATAACATTGCGGTAAACCAAACTTAAGCTATCTGGTAGTATAAATGATTGATATTAGATTGGCCTTACTGATTAAGGTAGCGCGTTGTATTTCTTATGCCTATACATTGTCTAGAAACAATTTGTGATGGTATGTGCATGCTAGCGAGTAAGATAGGTGTGTTCTAAGCATATTATCCTGCCAGTCTTTTACCAGTTAGTGTAGGGAAGAGACGTGTGTAGCATGGGTAGGCAACGAGCCTAAACTAAAATTTAACGTATATGCTTTTATATGCTGTGTCTCAGTATCGCAGATTCGTCTGTCTGTGGACTGGGATTAAGCCATAGTGCAAGGTATTGGTAGAAAAACTATATTTTTGTTCGAAAGGGTGGCCCATAAGGGTTAAAGGGCCTCTCCACAGAGAAGTCTACCTACCAGCTCGTTACTGTCGGCTGTCTCAAGTGAGACATTATATTTAACGGTACCTCTGACTGTAGATCATCACTGACCATCTAAATTTATATATAGTACACTGATTAGGAGCAGGAGATCAGTTGTTGGCATAGTAATTGGCAATTTTAGCTGAAACAGTTATTACCATGTGTTAAACGGCAAACTGTATCAGTAGTCCCCGCTACGAGATGTATAGCATGCCTGTCCTAACTATCCCAGACAAGTTAAAGCTGTATTGGCGTTGCCTTAAGGTAAGGGTTAGTTGGTCTACAGGCATAGGACTAGGTAAGGGTCTGAGATAGGTAGTGCTCCACAAAAGTGGGTAAAAATCAAAAGAAAATTTTGAAAACAAAATTAATTCGCTATAGGGGTCCCTGTCTCCTTGCAAACTCATTTGTTACTGGAGTTGCAGTTCAGGGTGAGCCCCTCAATATTTGGACTTGTATCGACGTTTAGACTTGTAGTGCGAGGGAGCCTGCCGAGGCGGGCATAGTGCTCAGTAAGGTAGATATGGCCGCATGGTAGAGGGTTTACTACTCGGTGGTCCCCTGAACTATGTGGTATGTGTAGGGCGAGTATATCCCCTCTGCGCCTCCTCTTGCAATTCAGACAGGCAACAGTGCTACATCAACAGTAATAATAAGAGAAAATAATAACAAAAAAATAAAAAAAAACGAGAAATGAAACGATAAGAATAACACATAAAAGGAAACACTCCTTGGTCAAAGGAAAAGTCCCCTGCTAGACAGAGTACATACTACTAGGTGTGTCCCGTATGGTAGGAGGCCGTGGGTGGTCAAGTCATACATCAACAGCAGCAGGTTTGTGGCCTGGAAGCTCACCGCAGGGTGATAGGGTTGTCCGGCTGCGGTCGGGCGCACGCATCCACCAACATCACAGCAAACTCCCAGGTGCGATGGGTGGGGGTTGGGTGCGATGGGCCCCCATGTAGATTATCCATATTGATTAGCTAGGTGGTGACTGCTGCGTAAGAGTCCGGTGTTGAGCCCTTGGGGGCAAATGGCGTGATCCTTGCCGGATCCCAGGTGCGTACTGGTGAGATGAGGCTGGTTTGTCCCCCCTGGGAGAGCAAGTCCTGCGGTAGGCCCAGGGACCGTAGTATTGCTTCAGCGTCCTTGATGTTCTGGATCTGGTGTAAGTTTGCCCCCTGTCGAATTTGGAGCGTACGGGGTAGTTTCCAGCGGTAGTCTATCTTGTGGCGTTGCAGCAAGGTGGTGAGTGGCCGGAGCGACCGCCGCCACGCCAGGGTGCTACTGGAGAGATCAGCATAGAAAGTCAGTTCCATGGTCTCAAATTGGAGAGGTGTTTTTCCTCTTAGGGCGGTAAGGACTGCAGCTTTGTCTCTCCCATTGTGGAATACCAGTATAACGTCCCTTGAGGCCGTGGCTGGAGCGCCCGTGGGTTTGGGGATCCGAAAGAGGTCAGCAGGTTCAATCGTTTTGGCTTGTCTGGGTGGTAAGATGGTCGAGAACAGTCGCCTCACCACTTGTGGCAGTTCCTGCTCCGGTACTGCCTCTGAAAGCCCTCTCATTTTCAGGTTTTGTCTCCGCCTAGAGTCTTCCTGGGCAGCGAGGCGTCTTTCGTGCTGCTGGGCCTGTGAGTGTAAGTCGTGCACCGCCTGCTGTAGCGTGGTAATGTTTTGGGCATTTGTTTGTGTGGAGCCCTCTAGCGTGCTGATGCGGCCTGTCAGGCCTTGTAGGTCGCTTTTCAGTGCCGTGACATCTGCAAGTATGTTCCTCTGCAGATCTGCTAATAGCGTTTTCAGTATCGCCGTGGTGACCGGCTCGGAGTCTGCTCCCTGCTTGCTCTGTTTAGCCATTGGTGTTGGGGCAGGGGCAGGCTGATATTCTCCATCTGCCTCTTCGGATAGTTCATCGGAGAAATCCGAGCAGCCGCCATGTTGTGCTCACTGGCGCCTCGGATTTGTCCCCACATTTCTCCGATAGTCAGCCCGGTCCCGGGCTTGTTTGGTACCGATTTTTTCGTCTTTCGCCCCATGTGGTCTCGGGGGGTCTTTCCAGGCGTTTGGGGTTTGCAGGGGTTTAGGCCAGCCGTTAATTCCGCCGTGTGTAGCTCGGAGCTGCAGGCACATGCGACCGTTCGCTTCAGCGTTCAAGCTCCGCCCCATACCTGATGTTTTAAAGCACGTTATTCCAAACAATTTAGGAATGTTAGGTGATTTATGCCCTTTATGGATTAAAACCAGACTCTGCATCAACTATGTAATTTTCCATGGGAGTTTTGCCATGGATCCCCCTCCGGCATGCCACAGTCCAGGTGTTAGTCCCCTTGAAACAACTTTTCCATCACTATTGTGGCCAGAAAGAGTCCCTGTGTGTTTTAAAATTCGCCTGTCCATTGAAGTCTATGGCGGTTCACCCGGTTCGCCCGTTCGCGAACATTTGCGGAAGTTCGCGTTCGCCGTTCGCGAACTGAAAATTTCGGGTTCGCGACAACACTATAGAGGAGTGATAGAGAGTGGAGTTGATAGTTAAAGCTGTGTTATTGTCATAGAAAGCTATGTTAAGTAGGGACATTGAAAGCTCTGTTAGGTAGGGACATTGAAATTCTCTGTAAGGGACATTAAAAGGCTTTGTAAGGGACATTGAATGACTCTGTGAGGGGCAAAAACCAGTTAACTATATTTTTCAAAGTGTTTAAATCTTTTTCTTCCAAGTCCAACTCAAAAATCCTGCTTTAGTTCGGTTCTTTCTAAATCAGCATTCTTTTCAGTCAGGTTGTGAGATCTGTATTTTTCAGTGTTTTTTTTTTTTTTTTTTTCTTACCAATAAACTATGAATTTGGAAAGCTGGTTAATGCAGGAAACTCTACCTGTTCGGCACTTATAGAAACTGAGAAAGAAGATACTACTAAAAATCCAGAAAACATGCCCGAAATAATTGTAATCTACTGTTCCTCAAATAGTAGAGACAAGTGACAAGTAAAAAAAACAAAACAGTACTCAATGCTAACCAATCTTTTTCTCAAACAAAGAAAAGAAAATATGATGACAGCTACTTGTCATTCGGATTCACAAGTGCCAGAAATGAAGATTGTCCTGAAGCACAATGCTTACTTTGCAATAAAATATTGCCAGTTATTAGCACCTGCTAATTTACATCGTCATTTTGAGCAAAACTACACAGAGTAAAAAGATAAAGACAATTACTTTTTCAAGCTAAAGGAGTACAAGAAGAGTAAACAATTTATGAGCAAACAATTTCGAAATGCTAATGAGAAAGCCACAGAGGTAACAGTGAGTTACCGCGTGGCACTTGCAGGAGAAGCACACACAATTGGGGGAATCACTAATAAAACCATGTGCAAATAGTGTCATGTATTTTAAGTGAGAAGTTAAGTAAAAAAAATTGAAGCTGTGCCACTTTCCAACAACACAGTTTTGAGCCGTTTTCATGATCTTGCTGATGACATCCATACTGTACTAATTTCTCGACTGCATCAATATGATGGGTACTCACTGCAATTAGACGAGTCCGCAGATGTTGCAGGACTTTCAATTTTGTTGGTTTTTGTTAGATATAATTTTGACAAACAGATTGAAGAAGACTTGATTCTATGTGAAACTTGGAAAACTCGTAAGAACATCTTTAACTGTATCCAGAAGTTCATGAACACACACAGTATAAATTGGGACAAATGTGTAAATGTGTGCAGTGATAGTGCCAAAGCAATGGTTGGGAAAGTGGCAGGCGCTGTGACACGAATAAGAAATGTAGCAAAAAACTGTTTTGTTATTAAACCTGCCTTTATGTTAGTCATGCCATCTTTCTGTGTGTGCATTCTTCACAGACATGCACTGGTAGCTAAAAAATATTTTAATCTCACTTAAAACTGTGCTAGACGAATCGGTCCAGATTATTAATTTTATAAAAAGTCGACCATTACAGTCACGACTATTTAAAATTATATGTGAAGATATGGGTTGTCACCAATCTGCTCTGCTTTTGCATTCAGAAGTCCATTGGCTATCACAAGGTAAAGTCCCTGTTAGAATGTTTGAATTGCGTCAAGAGTTGTTTGCATATTATCAGGAGCATAAAGTTGGATTATCTGATCGATTTACAAACACTCTGTGGTTATCCAATGTAGCATATCTTGCAGACATATTCACAAAATTAAATGACTTTGTTTATCACTCCAAGGAAAAAAACAGTAATATTTTTAATTCAAGAGATAAAATATTTTCACTGTCTTGTAAGCTGCAGTTTTGGACCTCATCTGTTGAGCAAAATAATTTTAACTCTTTGCCAACACTTAACGATTTTCTTGAAGAATCAGAAATTGAACTTGAAGATGAAATTCGCAATGAAATTGTAGATCGTCTTCGCCATTTAATCACATTTATTAATCAGTATTTTCCATTCTTGAATGAAAACAACGAGTGGGTTTGAAAACCATTTATAAAAGACAAGCCAGACAATTTTTTCTGATGTAGATTTTGAGAATCTGAACGATTTAACTTCTGACAGTCAACTAAGCCAAAAATGTAAAGAAGTTTCTCTTATTGCTTTTTGGGGTGATTTACGCGAAGAACACCCAGAATTGTCCAAGTGGGCAATCAAAGTTCTCTTGCCATTCGCCAGCACATACTTATGTGAAATTGGATTCTCGCTTTACTCTGCAACAAAAACAAAGTATCAACATGACGCAACTGCAGACATGCAAATACAATTGTCAACAATTAAACCAGATATAAAAAAAAATTGCCAGCAAAAGAAAACATTACACTCTGCGCAATGAAAGCTTTGCGCTGCGCTGCGCTACTCTACGGCACACATTTTTTTGTTGGGGTTCCAAAGTTTTGCTAAACCATGTCAAAGGGATCCAAGGGAAAAATGAAATGGGAAACCCTAGACTAAAGTGATCACACATTTCTATTCAAGTTTAGCCTTTTACCATTTACAAGATCTTATGTCATACAATCACCTTTCTACTTTAACCACTAGAGGTCTCCTCAGCCCATATTTTTATAATAACCAATGCCTGGTTAGCCAGTTTTGCATTGCTTGTTCTTTTTATTCATGTACTATGCACACTAAACAGAACTAAATAACTCATATTTTGACATTGTTGTTTTCTAAGGGCAGTTAGAGGATGCAATTGTGTACTAGAAATCTATTTATCTATCTATGTCTGTTTGTCTATCCATCTTTCTTTATCCTTGATGACTTTCAATGACAGATAAACCAGTGCAACTCATAATAAAAAGGATGATAAATTAGACAATACTTGTCAGAAATTATTGTTTCATTTACCATCTTGCATGAATATGAACTGTTTGCCTACAGGAACCGATTGCTTAGTTGGTTCCGTATGCATTTACATAACACGAGCTTGGCATCCTGAAACATCAGGGGAAGCACATTCAGGATTATTGACCACACCAGGTATTACAAGAAATTACTGGGGAATGTCAAATTTTGAGCCAAGAAAGCTGATTTGGACCATTTGTTGTGTGAAAATGTTTGAGAATACGTTGGCCTAAAATTTACATTTCACTGGTCAATTCTCACCATGTTTCTGGATTCGTTATGAAACCTGTCTTTATGTTAGTCATGCCATCTTTCTGTGTGTGAATGTATCCCACAGTTGTATACTGTGCTCTAGATATGTAAACGTGATTTGAAAAAAGCAGACAGTTCTTTCTAAATACTTTTGTTTCCCAGCTAAGCGCATGTTTGCAATGTTATCTTCAAGCCATACCAGCAATCCATAAAATGTTTGTCAATAACAGTGAGTCCTGGCTGGATTCATTCTATCGGGAATAGATCACTTTAAGAGCTCTCTAACAATGCCAGCTCTTTTCAATTACTCAAAGTGCTGCAGTCAGCGCTCTACATCATTGTGATCAACTGTAAACAACCAAGGTGCAGGCCACAAGGTCTCCCACTATACCACCAGGGATCCCGCCCAGCGTCCCTCCACTGGGCCACCAGGGATTATTTTAATCTCCCTCCACCCCCCTCCCCCCCCTAAAGTTCTGCTAAGCTATAAGGAGGAATAGGGAAATTAAAACATATACTCAACCTCCTCTCCCAACACCCACAACACTCACACAGCTCAGCTTCCCCCCCTTCCCCAGAAACACTTCTTAACACAATACCCAAGTACCACACACGCACACTCTGCCTCCCACACACACATATACATGGGCCACCAGCATACTTTCAGGGCACTGCCACTTCGGCCCAGTGTGCGTGGTCGCAGGATGACCGGCAGGAGGGAATCGCTGCAATGTGCTGCTCCTCTCCTGCAGCTATCTGTAGCGTGGCCAAGTGGCCAAGTCTAAAAAAGGGGGTGACTTTTTTAGGGCACAACCCCCGAGAGGGGGAACTACCGACACAATTCAGACAAACACGGTACAGGGGGAGGGCACGCAAAAGATACTAAGCACCGATATTAAGGTTCTTAATCTCTCTGACACTACACTCACTGAATTGCAATCTCAAGTTTTGATGAAGGGTTTATCATTTGTTCCGGTACCCCTTTTAATAAATTTGACTGGATTAAGGACATCCATTTGTTTGGTAGACGTCTGGCCCTTCATAAGTTTTTCTACACCATCAATGAAAAAAGAGCCAAAGATCTCGGCTTTAGTGTCAGAGAATACCAATGCCTTAGTGATTTAGTGTCCCTTCTGGAGGATAACGATGTTACCTCTCCACAGCCCTACACTGATTTATGCCCTAAAAGCAAATTCACCCCTAATATCAGGGATTACAAAAATGTCGATTTGTTCATAGAGTCTGTATGCAACATGATACAGAAACTTAAAGTCGACTCCCTTGAACCCCGGCCTCACAGTAACCTCTCGGGGGATGAATGGCGAGCCCTCCGTAGCCTGCGGGACAACGAGGACATCATAATTAAACCGGCAGATAAGGGTGGAAATATTGTGGTTTTGAATAAAGCGCATTACATCCAGTTAGCAACTAACATTCTTCAGGATGAAACAACCTATCGTATCCTGAAATCCGACCCCTCCACTAAATTCTTATCTGACCTCAAGGTTATTTTGGACTTAGCATTTGATAAAGGTATCTTGGGTAGAGATGAACACAACTACATTTATAATAAAAATCCAGTGGTTTCTACGTTCTACTGCCTACCCAAGGTGCACAAAAAAATCGATCCAACTAACAGCTAGACCTATCGTGTCGGGGGTTAATAATTTAACGAACAGGGCCAGTCTATATGTAGATACAATACTTAGACCATATGTCGAAAAATTACCCTCATACTTGAGAGATACAAAGGACACATTGAAATGTCTAGCGTCTCTCAATATACCAAGTAATGCACTGTTGTGCAGTCTCGACGTCGAGGCCCTGTATTCATCGATCCCCCACACCCAAGGTCTAATGCATACCAAATGCTATTTAGACACACGGGGTCCTTTACATGAATGCCATACGCAATTCGTGATCAAATTGCTGAGATTTGTACTGACCCACAATTTCTTCCTCTTTGATGGACAGTTCTACCACCAGGTGCAGGGTACTGCTATGGGTACGGCTTGTGCCCCATCATATGCCAACCTGCACCTGGGGTGGTGGGAAGAAAATGTGGTGTTTTCAAACGTCAATACTGCCTTCACAAAATACATCTTCCTGTGGAAGAGATTTATTGATGATGTCCTCGTTGTCTGGACAGGCACGGAGGAGTCCTTCAGATCCTTTGTGGAAAGTCTGAATTCCAATGATCTCAATCTAAGATTTACGTTTGAGATTGGTGGATCCACACTTAATTTTCTTGACTGCACCTTTAGCATCTCCAAAGATTCGGAGATAGACACTACCCTCTATAGGAAGCCCACCTCAACAAATACCATGTTGAGGTGGGACAGCTACCACCCAACCCCCCTTAAAAACGGGATTCCGGTCGGACAATACCTCCGCTTAAGGAGAAATTGCTCAACGGTGGAGGAATTCACCAATCAAGCGAAACTCCTCAGAATAAGATTCAAAGAGAGGGGATACCCCAATCGCTGCCTCAAGAGGGGTTATCAAAGGGCATTGTTGAGTAATAGGGAGGACCTTTTAAAGGATAAGGCAACACCATCCAAACAGGAGCCTATTCTTTGCATAGCAACGTTTGACTCTGGATGGGACCAGACCAAACGAATTTTGGGCAGGTTCTGGCCACTGATTTCTCAAGATCCCCAACTTAAGGGAGCCGTGACTCCATTTGTCTCTCTTACCGCACGAAGAGGTAGAAATCTAAAAGATGTCCTGGTTTCTAGCCATCTGTCCTCTAGATGTGCCACAAAAAAATGGCTCTCAGTGCAGGGGACCTACCAATGTGGCAAGTGTGTAGCCTGCCAATATATGATGAAAGATTCAAAAATGCTTCCTAATCTGATTGACAAATCTGTATGTCAAGTGAAACATTTCTTTAATTGCAACACGAAAGGCATCATATACCTCTTGACCTGCAGCTGTGGACTTAGGTATGTGGGGAAAACTATACGCCCCTTTAAGAGGCGAGTTATGGAACACATACACTCAGTCAGAAACCTCAAAGACACCCCAGTCGCTAGACACATTAGGAATTTCCATCATGGCGATACGAGAGGGGTAAAATTTGCAGGGGTTGAGAAAGTTCTATTGGGTCGTAGAGGAGGAGACTTGGATCGCACCCTCCTCAGAAGAGAATCCTTCTGGATTTACAGTTTTAATACACTGGCCCCTAACGGTCTAAATGAGGGGTTTACGTTTACTCCCTTCATCGAAAAATGAGTTACTCCGAGAGTATTATTATATTTCATCATCAGTAATGCATCTCTCCTTAATGATACTATCATTATTATTTTTGTAAATATCCACATTGTATATATTTAAGATTCTTTGTAAATACTTTTGTCATCATTTGATTAACATGGATTACATATGACTGTCCCTTTAAGACATGTGAGCTTTGGATACTGTCACCTTTAATAAACATCATTAGATCTACCTTAATATGTCACTTTACCAGGATAATTATTTTTATTATTTTTTCATCAGTATGGGACCAGATTCACCTTGCCGTTCTGTTATAAACATGTGCCATATTGTATACATATGAGTAAAGAGGATTTGCCAATCCTTACTCTTTCAGTTTATTCATTATCCGCATGCATTTAGGGTTCTTTATGTTTCTTTCAATTGAGTGTTTAGGTGATGGGACTCCGGAGTCGCATTAGCATACCCTGTCAATCATCCAGTGACGTATTCAGAAGGGCGGTACGGACTTGAACGCCGTTTTTTGGCGCGAACGGGTCCGCAACTCCCTCTGCATGTTGCCGGCTCGTATCATATAAAAGAGCAGGCAAGGGGACAGTACGACGCTTTACCTCTGACGAAGGCGCATTTAGAAGCGCTGAAACGCGCGTTAGGTAGTTTAGTCAGGAGTGGTTCCAGACTTAGAGATCTTAGTCAGCTTTTGATTATATGCTCTAGACTTTGGGCTTTAGGAGGTTTATTAGGAGGGAATTCTCCACGATTTGGCGTTTTATTTTAGCCTTATTCTTACACACTCACTCTGTTGAATGTGGGTGGTCTGCTGCATTGATTCTGTATGGGAATCTCTGTAGATATACGATTTTTTGGTTTCATTACTGATACTACTAGTGCTACTTTATATATTTGTGCAACTTTGTTGCCTGTGAGCACTAGCTCTTCCAGATCTTCTAGCCTTCCCATATAGGAGCGTTTGGAAGATTTTTTTCAGTTTTTCACTGGTTCCCCCTTTTCCTCCTTTAGCTGTGACTAGTCTTGACATTAGATCTCGCCTCATAGGTGGTTCTTAAGGACGACCATTTGATTTTTCTAACATTGTTATTGTCCACTACCACATTTATTTGGACTCCACTCCTTATTTATTTATTTATTATTTATTATTTTTTGTTCTCTCTGTTATTTTTTCTATTAGTATTCTCATCGTTTTATTATATCCTTATTAAAGGTTAAGTTTTAGCATTACAATTAGGAAGGGGTTTCCTACCTTGGGCAGTCTGGGGTTGAGTTTAGGTGTTACCTATCTCTCTCTAGACTTTCCTCCTTTATACAATTTTTCTTTATACGTATGTAAGGATTACCCCCTTTTGGATTCCCCGGACACACTTACAGGCTGGTTGCCTCAGGCAACTGGCTTCTTTCGTTTTTTCCGGCCAAGCGGGCTGCAGTCTGACTGGAAGAGCTCACTTCCTATCAGACCGGGTACTGCGGTGAACAGATACAGGAGGGGTGAGACAATGGAGGGACTGTGGGGGGGAGACAGGACACATTGAGGGGCTGGGGGAAGGGAATGGGACACATGGAGGTGCTGTGGGGAATGAGACACATGGAGGGGATTGGGTGGAGAGAATGAGACACATGGATGGGCTGGGGGGGAGAGAATAAGATACATGGAGGGACTGGGGGAATGAGACACATGGAGGGGCTTGGGTGGGAATGAGACACATAGGGGGCTGGGGGGAACGAGACACAGAGGGGTTGGAGGGGAGTGAGACACATGGAGGGGCTAGAGTGGGACTTAGACACATGGAGGGAATTGGGGGAAAAGTGAGACACATAGAGGGGCTCAGGGAATGAGACACATGGAGAGATTGGGTGGAGAGAATGAGACACATGGATGGGCCGGGGGGAGAGAATAAGGCACATGGAGGGACTGGGGGAATGAGACACATGGAGGGGCTTGGCTGGGAATGAGACACATGGATGGGCTGGGGGAGAGAATAACACATGGAGGGACTGGGGAAAATGAGACATATGGAGGGGATTGGGGGGAAAGTGAGACACAGAGGGGCTGGGGGGAATGAGACACATGGAGGGAATTGAGTGGAGAGAATGAGACACATGGATGGGCTGGGGGAGAGAATAAGACATGGAGGGACTGGGGTAATGAGACATATGGAGGGGATTGGGGGAAAATGAGACACATAGAGGGACTGGGAGGGAATGAGACACATGGAGGGGATTGGGGGAAAATGAGACACATGGAGGGACTGGGAGGGAATGAGACACATGGAGGGACTGGGAGGGAATGAGACACATGGAGGGACTGGGAGGGAATGAGACACATGGAGGGACTGGGAGGGAATGAGACACATGGAGGGACTGGGAGGGAATGAGACACATGGAGGGACTGGGAGGGAATGAGACACATGGAGGGGCTGGGAGGGGGATGAGACACATGGAGGGACTGGGAGGGAATGAGACACATGGAGGGACTGGGAGGGAATGAGACACATGGAGGGACTGGGAGGGAATGAGACACATGGAGGGGCTGGGAGGGGGATGAGACACATTGAGGGACTGGAGGAAAATGAGACACATGGAGGGGCTTGGGGGAGGGAATGAGAAGCTTGGGGGAGGGAATGAGAAGCATGGAGGGACTGGTGGAAAATGAGACACATGGAGAGGTGGGGAGAAGAAGACCAATGGAGAAGCTAGGGGGAGGGAATGAGACACATGGATGGGCTGGGGGGGGGGGGGGAGACAGACACATGGAGCGGCTGAGGCAGTGGCGTACACACAATCCATGGGGTCCTGGTGCAAAACTGCTCCGTGGGCCCCCTTTCCTCTCTCCCCTGATCCGTGGGCCCCCCCCCCCACACACATACATAGACACAAACACAGAGACAAACACACATACACAAAATGTTTCCTACCTTTTTGAGACTTTCCCTGGGGTCCAGTGGGGGCTCAGCCTGGTGGGAGTCAGAGTTCCCACTCTGACTCCCTCTGTCAAGGTGGCGGTCCGATGCCCGGGACCCAGACACTATCCGGGCGGCGGTGCAGGACCGGGACCCAATATGCCTGATGATCCAAGTAGGAGTCCCAGTGTGGAGTAGATTAGCAGGGTCTGGAGCAGGGTAACTGCACGCCCCCTGGTGTTGAGCACCAGCGTTTGTGCGGCCACAAACCAAGACCCTGTAGCAGCTTAGTAGAAGCCAGAGCAGACATATAAGGAGATGTATCCAGTACTAAAAACAAGATAAAGCTAGGATAGACACCAAACAAGAAAACAAGACAAAACTAGTAGAACCCAGAACCAGAGAAGGATAGTAAGCTAAACCCAGAACATATACACAAGACATGAGGAAAACAAGAACATAACATGGGCAAGACTGGACAGGACTGTGTATACAAACTAAAACAAGACAAGATATATTAGGCAAAACAAGAGGAGGCATAACTAAGCACTAATGAGAAAAGTATGGGGATTTAGTTACACTATATGATCATACATTGCATAAGCCTGCCACAACGCCAATGTACCCCATATTCGGCAGGTCCTACACTGCCTAATGTTCACCAAAAGAACCATACTAGACCAATAGTACTTACCTGCAAGAAAGAGCAGAAGTCTTGAGCAGCTGCTAGCAGGAACTCTGGAACCAAAGGGAAAATAGAAAACAACGGGTGTGGCAAAAAACAAACATTTAAATGAAACCAAGAGACTGGGAAATCCAGGGACGGAATATAAGAATGAACCCAGAAACCCAGCAATAAAGAAAACCAGACACAGAATAGAAAACCAAGAAATACTAAAAACCAAGAAATACTAAACAAGAATAGTAACAGGAGTACTGGATCCAAGTCCAGACATAGAACAGAGCAGCGCAGATCATGACACCCTCCTCCTTCCTGCTTCCTCCCATGCGGGCTCTGATAGCTGGGAGGAGTGACCAGGGAGATCTCATCACAGGGGGCCTGGTTGCGCTGTTAAAGCGCCCAGCGCAGACCGGGCCCCCTGACAAACCATATCCATCAGGTGGCTCTGACAGCATGGGCCACCCGATGGACCCCTTAACATGCGGCCCCGGCGGTTTGCCACATGAACGGGGCCGCAAAACGTGGCAGCTGGTACCCGGTCACCGGGGTCCACAAGGTGGCTGGGCCCCCTGGAGTGACGGGCCCGGTCGCAGCTGTGACCGCGGTATGTACGCCACTGGGCTGAGGGGAGAATAAGACACATAGAGGGGGCGGGGGGATAAGACACCTTGGTAGCCTGGTGGTTTCTAGTTACACCTCTATACAGCACTCAGTCCCCTCCTCACACAACAGTCAGCCATCACTCACAGCCACACTCAGCCTGCACCTCCCCACAACACTCTCTCCTCCACACACAACACTATGCCTTCCAAGCATCCCATCCTGCCTTAGTTCCCTGGACACCAAAAAAGTGACTTTCCGTCGAGATCTGCCACACTCCATACCTAAGGCCTAGCATGACAGCCGATCTCCCAACATGGGAACCGAACCGAGCAGCAACTATACCAACACCCCTCATCCCCCCCCCCCTCTGGACCGGTGGGGGTCATCCCGGTCCCAGTTGGAAAAACCCTCAGACCTACAGCAGGGAAGTACCCGGCCGGAACAAAGCTTGCATACAGTAACCAAAATGGCCACCGAGCCACAACCTCATGATAGCCTGCTTGCCTGGAGAGAGGGCTTTGAGGCCGGGTTCAATAAGATCTATGAAGACTTTTGGAGGCAATTAGAGAGCAGACCCAAAGCATGTCACTCACCCGCCACAATGCCACATGAAGCGGAAACGGAAATTCCCTGAGACGACATAAGACAGGGGCCAAGTAAGTGCCCACCCCGCCGCTCGCCTTACCAGCGGTCTCCCCGGACACACAGACGTAAAGCAGCACCACATCGCCGCAAACCCGCCTTACCGCACAGCTGGCACTGCGCCGTGCGACACCTTGGAGGGGCACAAAAACACACCTGCACACTGCCCTACCAGGAGAATCTCACCGGGCAGAACTGCTCACAGGCGCTGAGAAGGCTTGAAGACCATAGCCCAGATAATCAACTCCACTATTTGCTGGTGGACACAGCGAAGGAACACACAGGACTTTGGGGCTGGAGGCGCCCGAGCATGCAGAAAGGTGGACATAGCCTGTTCTCATCCTGCATGGTCTATAATGCTCAACACGTTTCATGTATATCGGAACTTTAATTAAAACATATATGTATAGCTCATTGTCGACACACGTCTTGGCCACAATACAGGATAACGTTACTATATGGTTTCAAACAGATGCGAGGGTGGCTTACTTGGCTTACCATAACGCTGCTCAGTAAATGCACCTCTAGACATGCGGCCTATTGCTTTAAAGTTAACCTCCTTTGCTGAGGCCTGCATAGCATAGCACAACTGTCCCAAGCTCTAAGGATCACCGGCCTGGGGCATCCCTAGGGATTTACTCCTGTCTCCAACTGCTACTTACTACTCTTATAAAATGTGCTGTTTTGATCTGCCATGAAAAGGTTATGTTATGTGAAACGCTCGCATCGGCACTAAAAGTTGAAGCACGTTATTACCATTACTGTTTGACTATTATAAGTTAGCATGACTTTTATTACTAATCACACTTGCTTATCTTCTGGCATTCATAGCACCAACCTGTTAACGTATAAAATAGTGCAGCTCATGTGACATTTTAAGCAAAGCTTTGTCTCGTAGGTTGCATACTCCTGCCAAAATGTCTATATAATGCCTATAATCATACAAAATGTACAAAGCAAGTCATTAACCCTGTTGTTATACCTTTTTTTTTTTTTAATTGTGCATGTCTTTCTCATTGCCCTACTACATGTAAGCTATCGATTGTGAATCTATTGTCATTGGCTGTTGGGGCATGAAAAAATTGTATGTATTTTTTGTGCACTACAAAAATAAAGAATAAAAAAAATTTAAAAAAATAGACGCACTTGCACTGATTAGCACTGAAACAGTGCTCCTTGTAGGGTCTGCCCTAAGTGAGCCGGCCAGCATGATGGACAGGCAGCTTGGCATGCATTCATGATAGGCTGACCTGAAATTAATTTGGGCAAACGTGCCCCCTTTCTAGGTGGGTACAACCCTTTGGGGAGGGTGTTATGGAAACAATCGCACCATTGGTCTGGCCCCTTTTCCTCCCTCCCACCAGCATCCAGGTTTGCAGGACAATGGAGTTGGAACATATGCAACACTCAGGCAACCAATAGACACAACACTCAGCTACCCCATTCACAGAACAAAACAGGGCCCTAGAGAGAATAATAGGAGATGATAAACACGGATTTATTTGTATGCTACATAAGTATATCACATACAAAGTAACCCTGTGCTTTTTTTTTTATACCAGCCCAATACTGAATTGTGCCAACATGGTGTGTATTTCTATAAGTGGACAGAAATGCATGAAATTGAAGAAAAAGAAAAAAAACGCCACTTCCTCTCTAGATCCCCAATGTTTTCACAGCACCACCCTTACCTCATTATTAGGCCCCATCTCATTGCCAAGTCCAATGTCTTCAATGGGCTCATTTTTTCAACTTAAATTATCCCCCCCATATAATTCTCAACTCCACCCACCTCACCCTCAGCAATCCCACCTCATTGTCAGATCCCTATGTTACTTCCTGTTTCCCCAATTATGTCCCATTCGATCACTAGTCACCCACCTCATTTCCATTACCCAAATTTTACTCTCAGGTGACCCAACTTATACAAAGCCCTTATCTACTTTTTAGCTTCCCCTGATGCTCCATCTTAAACACCAGTCACACCTCATCTTCAGTTCCCTCAATTTTGTCACTGATCCCTTGTAATTGCAACCCTGCCTTGGTGGACAACTAGCTAATTTTGCCTAGTCGAAGTTCCCTGGTCATACTGGTGTCATCCCCATACTTCCACTCTAGTCTGATAGCCAGAAGCAGATGATTCTTCTTATGCAGGTCACTTTAATATTGTGGTGCAATGGAATCCTCAATATGATACCGTGCAGTTTTTCCGCTAGTATAGAGTTCCCAAATGGCATGATGTATGCGTTACTGGCTGCGAGACTAGAACAGCCACATTTGCTACTTGCAGTAAGTAGAGGAAATAGAAAAAAAACTTACCTTATTAAAGAAATCAAGACAGCGCATAGGGACTCTAGGAAAATATTCTGGGTGTTGACCTACAACAGCAGCTGGATTATTCAAAAAAAATCTGAATTTTAGATAACTGAAACCTGAATAGCAAACTTTATTGGAACATTTCTTACCCCTAAAGCACAGAGTTTGCCACACATGCACCATAAGACCCCAGTGGTTCTCTATGAGAAAAGTATTGGATTGACACAGGAGAGCCGAAATAGATCTCCTACGAGCAGAGCAGAACAGAACTTTGGTTGGAAAGGAAACAGGCTCACTGCTGGATTAGAGGTAAGCAACTATAGTCATATAACCAATTTTAGCATAAATTTTGCCATTTGGATTTCATTTCACTACATGTTAAAATATAGTGAAAATCTCTGCCAGTGTCACTTGCAGGCTGAATTGTTGGGATCTTGTAACTGCAGCATCTACCCTGCCCGTCAGTGAAATTACAGGCAAAAGGTTTGAATAGAAACATCATACAGGACAGATCTTGCACACAGTCAGCCAAAAGAGTATATGCTATCTGGGGCTGAGCATTCCTTAGAGTTAAATGTCATATGAACTTGATGAAAAGCTGAGAAAACTAGACATGTGCAATTCGTTTTGTTCGTAATATACATTCGGACGAATTTCGTGAAATTCAGACATTCTGATGCTTACAAATGTCCGAAGTTCGAATTGCCGAATTTCCAAATTGCAGAAGTGCCAAATTGCCAAAGTTGGTTAGAGTTAGGGTTTAGGGTTAGGGTCCGAATTACCGAACTTCCGAATTGCAGAAGTTCCGAATGCCATTGGTCCGAATTGCCGAAGACAGCAACTTTTTTTTTACTTACCTGAATTTCCAAACCAAATTTTTTTTGGTCATGCACATCGTTAGAGAAAAATGTGGAAATAAGAGTCTTATACAATGAGGGAAGCAAAAGGCAACAACGACGAGGATCTGTATAATATTTTACAATATTTCTCTATAATAGGTGAACTGAGTGATACTAACCCACTCATGTAAACCTAGTGGAGCGCTAACTATAAATAACTTGTCCTTAAACAATAAGGGAGCAATAGAGATATTTACAGAGTATACTAGACAAGAGCAAGATAGGAACAATAGTGTAATAAGTCCAAAATAAAGGATAAAGTGTGATGGGTAATGGATGCACTCAGGGCCGGCCCAAGACATTGTGCTGCCTGGGTCCAAAGATAGAATGCTGCCCTCCCCAAAACCACGCCTAACAAAACCACGCCCACATCCAGGGGTGCACTGTGTGTCTGTGTGTGTGCTGGGGATGTATAGAGTGTATGTCTGTGTGCTAGGGGTGCACTGTGTGTGTGCTGGGGATGTATAGTGTGTATGTCTGTGTGTGTGCTGGGGATGTATAGTGTGTATGTCTGTGTGCTAGGGGTGCACTGTGTGTCTGTGTGTGTGCTGGGGATGTATAGCGTGCACTGTGTGTATGTACTGGGGATGAATAGTCTGTATGTCCGTGTGCTAGGGGTGCACTGTGTGTGTGCGCTGGGGATGTATAGTGTGTATGTCTGTGTGCTAGTGGTGCACTGTGTGTCTGTATGTGTGCTGGGGATGTATAGTGTGTATGTCTGTGTGCTAGTGGTGCACTGTGTGTCTGTATGTGTGCTGGGGATGTATAGTGTGTATGTCTGTGTGCTAGAGGTGCACTGTGTGTGCTGGGGATGTATAGTGTGTATGTCTGTGTGCTAGAGGTGCACTGTGTGTGCTGGGGATGTATAGTGTGTATGTCTGTGTGCTAGTGGTGCACTGTGTGTCTGTATGTGTGCTGGGGATGTATAGTGTGTATGTCTGTGTGCTAGAGGTGCACTGTGTGTGCTGGGGATGTATAGTGTGTATGTCTGTGTGCTAGAGGTGCACTGTGTGTGCTGGGGATGTATAGCGTATATGTCTGTGTGCTAGGAGTGCAGTGTGTGCGCTGGGGATACAGCGTGTCTGTATACTGGGTTGCAGTGTGTGGGCCTGTTTGTGTGCTGCAGCCACAAATGACACCTACCTTTGTTGTAGCTGCAGTGGTGTGGCTTCTGACTGGAGTTTAACCAAACTCCTAGAGTCCTGTCCTACTCCTGTCTGCCTACTCCTCCATCACGGGGCTCTGTGCCCTACCGCTGCTGCAGCACCCAGATAATACGACATAGAAGGTCCGGTGCCCGCCCACAGCACTGCCACAATGTTTTAAGAACAGTAAATCATTGAAGTTCGGGCGCTCGGATCAGGTTATCAGAGAGTTCCAGAACTTCAGTGGGAAATGTGTGTATAACCCTCCCTTCCCAGACACCTCTATCATGGTTCACATTTTGAGCGGCATGAAAGCTCGCCCCCACAGAGGGGAAAGTTTTCCCAAACTGCTGTTAAATTATGAAAGGGGTGGCAAAATTGCCCCCCCTGTCAAGGTGCTGCCTGGAGCTATTGCCCTATCAGGTTCAATGGACGGGCCGGCTCTGGATGCACTCACATGGAGCAGAGCCTAAAACAAAATACATCAAAAAAAATATATATGCTGTCCACAGGTCTGTCCAGTGCAATTGAGACACGTTTCGTTGATTATCTCAGCTTTTTCAATCAATATTTTGCTTTCTTCTAATTCAATCCCTTGCGTTCCTTTGAGGGGAGTATGTTCATTCTTCTTATGTAGGTGGATGGTTTCCTGGAAAGAAGGTTGGAGGCTATAGGTATTACAGTACTTGTCATCTGTGAATGTTTATACAGTATACTTGTGAATGTATATTGTATGACAGTAGCTTAAATAATTCTACCTGTGGGAGGGTCAAAGATTTCTAGAAATATAGTATGTTATGAAACAATAGCTACATTTAAAAAAAAACATTTTTTCCATTATTAGCTTTGATTAATATTGTTGGATACGCTTTCCAAGTGATTTAATATCTTTTGATAAACTTTTAAAATGCAGGTTTTTTCATTGATATTGTTAGGAAATTTTAAAGTTATTAAAGGGACACTATAGTCACCTGAACAACTTTAGCTTAATGAAGCAGTTTTGGTGTATAGAACATGCCCCTGCAGCCTCACTGCTCAATCCTCTGCCATTTAGGAGTTAAATCCCTTTGTTTATGAACCCTAGTCACACCTCCCTGCATGTGACTTGCAAAGCCTTCCATAAACACTTCCTGTAAAGAGAGCCCTATTTAGGCTTTCTTTATTGCAAGTTCTGTTTAATTAAGGTTTTCTTATCCCCTGCTATGTTAATAGCTTGCTAGGCCCTGCAAGAGCCTCCTGTATGTGATTAAAGTTCAATTTAGAGATTGAGATACAATTATTTAAGGTAAATTACATCTGTTTGAAAGTGAAACCAGTTTGTTTTTTTTCATGCAGGCTCTGTCAATTATAGCCAGGGGAGGTGTGGCTAGGGCTGCATAAACAGAAACAAAGTGATTTAACTCCTAAATCAGTGAAATTGCAGGGGAATGATCTATACACTAAAACTGCTTTATTTAGCTAAAGTAATTTAGGTGACTATAGTGTTCCTTTAATGAGTAGTATTGTATGTTGTTCATGTTATATGCATGCTTAAGTTCTTTAACTTGCAGCATCACTCGCCAATTCAGCCTATCATATGCAAATTCAGCAGAGTCAATTACATATAGCAGAATCTAACGCTCAACCATCTAAAAACATCACCAACTGCTACTGTAGCTCACATAGAGATTTCATATTACAGTCAGTGACTTTACAACACTTTGTATGTCATAGATATCTGGTGTTGCAGGTCGCCTTACCTGAATTAAAAGTATTGCTACAGGATATTGACACATGGCATTTAAAAAGTATAAGAAGCCTTAAAGAAAGAATGGACTTTTCAATTGAGGAAGACTAAAAAGAAAACAAAAATCCCATGTAATACATTTTATTTTCATGTATTCTGCAGAATTAACTCTAGTACATAAAAAAATCATTCACTCTCGTAAACTCGAGTTTTGGTTTCCAGCTTGTAGAGAAACAAATTGCTCTGCCAGAAGCTATTAGTCACTGATACAATGACTGTCAGTTTGCTAAAATTGTAAGCTCACCCCCTGCTTCCAAACAGTACACAAAGTTTCAAAGGGTCATATTATTCTTACCGTCAGGGAGGGAGGTGGAGTAAATGGACTCTACCATTTCCCAATTAGCTTCACATTAGAATTCCAGTGATTGAGAAGGATTGCTACAGTTCAAAATAAATTTAATATAAAAATATATGATATGATTTAATTGTATTTACTGTATACGGGCATTATGCTCCAAAGCCGACATTCTGTGCCATTTTTCACAATTTGTAGTGCTAGAGATGCATTCAGGGTCATTAAAAGTACCTATAAACAAAGTAATTGACCAGTAATTTATTTTTGTCACATATACTGAATGTGAGAAAATTGCATGTTTGCTTTTATACCAACATTTCCAACCCGGTGTAAATTATTAATAGAAATTGTGTAAACTCACATAATTTACATTTTTACATTTGTCTGCAAAGCAATTTATACACAAAACTGCTAACTTTTGATATGTTCGTATGCTAGCTATGCATCCATTGTTTCATATACATGCTATGCTATATTTTTTCAATTAAGTGTTCAGTACTGAAAGGGTTAAAATCGTGCAGTGTCAAAGCAGAGTTATATGGCTGTTCTGATCAAGGCTCCTGGGACCATTTACATGTGCAAATATTAGGACCCAGAAAACATCCAGTTTCCTGAGCCTGTTAATGTACTTGAGATCTCCACACAAAGGGTTGGCTAGGGATCCCTAAGACCCAGAATGTGTCCATACCTCCCTTACACTTGTAATACAATAAAATATCCTGTAAAAATATATGCTTGATTGTAGATTTCCTTATTATTTCTTCTACCTAAAGTGAAAAAGTAACAATCCATAATAACCCAACAAAATAAAATAAAAATAGACTCCCTTCCAGGGTTCGGCACAGACTAAGTATTCTAGGCAGGGAAAACACACACACACACACACTTGAATACTTAGTTGGAGTTCTATGATTGATGGACTGTTAAGCATATTTGGGGTAAGGGAAGGTCACGGTGTTTCTAGTAGAGAGGCACCTACAGACAGCCGCCTAATATACACACAAATCCAGCCCTAAGAGGTTTTAATAACATGTAAAGTCCTTTTAAAGCAGCATCAGTATAGAGATCCAGTTTTATAAAAGAACAGGAAGTGAAATGAAGAAGATTAACCAAAATGTGTCAAAACCTGAAAAGCTGTTTGTTTTTTTTAGTACTCAGAGCAGAATATGTTGATAGGGAGGAAATATGTTTTTGTATTTTTTGCATAAAAATAGATTCGTAGTCAACTCACTGTTTACTTATTAAACCATATATGCAAAGTATCTTGCATGTGACTTGTAGGAGGTTTTTAATCGTAGAGATGTGTGTAGATTTTACATATACATATATTCATTCATAAGATAGAATGAAAGTTGGATTCCTTTCTTTGATTTGCTCCCAATGAATAAATAAGCAATGATGTACTATGGTGGGTTCGCCTCACATTCAATCATTTGGAAGGGTCATAGCAACACATTAACTAGTGTTGGTTCAGTCATCATACACATTATAAATTTAAAGTGAACCTGTCATTTTTCACTTCCTTTAAAAATTGTACACACACACACACACACACACAATATTATATATATATATATATATTTTAACTACATTATATACCACAGAGATACAGGAGGCATTCAATGTAAATATTAAGATATATTCACCACCCTTCCTTTCTACTGCTGCCATGTATTCAGCTTTGTGGGTGTTACTTTTCTTATAACACCTACCTCCACTGCGCCAACTTGTTTGCTTTTTATTTGCCCTGATTGGGTATGCTTGGCTTGGGAGTTACCAAAGCGACCACGGCTAATGCACTGTGGTTGCTATTTGTGCAGAAGGCTGCCTGAGGGATGTCTCTTCTGTTTGTCTTTGTCAGTCAGTTCGTCGGCACAGAGTCTATGCCAAAGAACGGACTGACAGGTGTAAGAAAAACCTGTTTAAATATAGCTGTTGTTTTTTCTCCCAATCTATAGATTTACTAGAAAATCTGCTTGATAGAATGTTATGCTCTTTTGAAAGCGCATATGTTACAGGAGGCATGACTGGCACCTGGTATATCACAATAAAATACGTAAGTAAGTAACACCTACTGAGTGCTGTTAACACACTGACTGACAATCTACGTATTATGGGGACTGTTGTTCAATTTAAGTGTGACAGAGAAGAGAAACCGAGGGAACAAGCTAGATCTGATGCAAGACAGGAAGCTGTGAATTTCCTTTGTTGGCACACAATCAAAATGTTCAAGAACTTTCAGAAAACAAGTGAGACAAGAGATATTCACAATGTGCCAGTTTCAAAAACCAACATTCCATGGCTGAAATGCATTGAAACAAAACGAGGATTTGGATTTATAGAACAAAAACATGTAAACTAGATGTACGGACCAATACTGGGAAGAGAGACACATTGCAAATGCAGATTATTATTTATATAGTATAGGAATATCCACTGAGCAATCACTGAAATGTATATAATTAGAGATTTGGATTTATATCTCCCTATTTTTTTTTTTGGTCAAATCTTACTTTTATTGAGGCATAAAAGTAATCGGGTACAGAATAGAGAGGGGGAGACAATAAAAATCATACTGTGTAAGGATATCACATTACATTTTCCAATGATCTCCGTGAGTTGTCGGCCTCTTTTTATAATTAACAAGTCGAATGTGTGTAATTGTTCGGTTATGTGCTGGGAGGTGATGAGTGTGTACTATCTATTTGTCGTGTGCCCAGCCGGGCTGTCGGTCCTCTGCTATCCAGCATAGTGAAGGATTTACGTGGTTGTCGATTGGGTAGAAGTCGAGTGTCTGCGTCTATGTCATCTGTTTAAGGTTGTTCTCGGTTGGGATCGTTTAGTGTGTGGGGGCGTCAACTCGGTATATCTCCCTATTTTATTAAAGGTGTTCAGGATAACGCATACATTTTTTTTTCTAATTACCAAATAAAACAGTACAGAATCCAAAATTAAATATTAAAAAAAGATGCCCCAGATTCAGCAGCTGTGAAAAACTAGTGTCAATAAATCTCCCATAATGCAATGTGAAGTATGTAAATAAGCTCAGAACAGATTTTCTGATTTGCAGACACATTTCTGTGGAAGTTATTCACAATGAGCAGTGTTCACTAACATAGCTTTTTATGCCATCACACAGCATAGAAACTGAACCACTGCCACTATCCTTTTGGGACTCAGCATTGCGCATGCTTTGGTTGGAAATTACTGTATAACCATTTATATACAATGTCCTACTGTTGTTTGTGACAGAACTCCATGTACCCTGGCTTTGTATTGATGACTTATCCTAGGTCTAGAGGGATTCTGCAATCAGCAAATAGGTCTGAAAACTCTGTCACCAGGATCCCTAAAAATCCACACAGGACACAAGTTCCATGAAGAATTAACATACAAAACTTTATTTTTACACGGAAATAGCCCATAGGTTCATTACATATACATTGCTGTAACAAACATAATAAAATTCAAATAACCAAAACATGTCACAAAATATACAGGAAATTATAATAACCTAATAGCAAATTTATAAAGGGGTGGGGAAGACAATAACAAACACAAAAAACATCTCTACTGCCTGCAGAAACAGCAATGTGGAAATGATCTGAATATGCAAACACTGTAGGATTCTATAGTGCCAGGAAATACTGAATTTCTCCATTTTATTCTCAGCACTAGAGACTTCTTCTCCAGCTGTTTGAGAGTCTCACTAAATTACTTGCTCTTTCCTTTATATTTTACCAGCAGCTGCAACTCTCTGAACTTCTTTTAGCCATCACTTCCAAATTCCCCCCGTTGTCTCAAATCCCCATTATAATATTATTATGATTATTATTGCCATTTATATTGCGCCAACAGATTCCGTAGCACTTTACAATATTATTAGAGGGGGGATTTAACTATAAATAGGACAATTACAAGAAAACTTACAGAAACAATAGGTTGAAGAGGGCCTTGCTCAAGCGAGCTTTCAGTCTATATGAGGTGGGGTATAAACCACAATAGGACAGGAAATAGCAGTCAAATTAGGTGGGAGTGAAGCAGAGCTGGAGGAGAGTGCTGCCCTTTAGGAGAGAGCAAGGGGCAGGTATGTGAGGTAGAGGTTAGTCTGGGAGGCCATAGGCTTTCCTAAAGAAATGGGTTTTGAGGCACTTCTTAAACGATTGAAGACTAGGGGAGAGTCTGATGGTTGTAGGCAGGCTATTCCATAGGAAGGGAGCCGCCCGCAAGAAGTTCTGCAAGTGCAAGTTGGCCGTACGGGTGCGAGCAGTGGAAAGAAGAAGGTCACGGGCAGAGCGGAGAGACCGAGAAGGGGCATATATCTAGGGATCTGTGAGGAGATATAAAAGGGGCTAAGATTATTCAGTGCTTTATAGGTATGGCTTAGCACTTTCAATTGACTCCTATAGTATACAGGAAGCCAATGTAAGGACTGACAGAGGGGTGAGAGGACCGACTCGAGAGGAAAATCAGTCTGGCAGTAGCATTCATTACAGACTGTAGTGGGGCAATATGGCTATTGGGAAGACCAATTAGGAGAGATTACTAGAGGATGGAAAAGCTCTTTAGTAGCAATGGGGCAGATGCGGGTGATGTTTTTGAGGTGGAAATGGCATGATTTGACAACAGACCAGATTTAAGGCCAGAATCAAAAGTAACACCAACACAACGTGCTTGTAAGGATGGGCTGATATGGGTACCACCAATCTGAAGGGAGAGCGAGAGAGGAGGATTAATATTAGGAGGAGGAAAGACAAGAGGTTCTGTTTTGGAAAGATTCAGTTTCAGAAAGCGGGAGGACATCCAATCAGAAATAGAAGAAAGGCAAGCGGTGACATGTTGCATTATATCATTTAGATTGTAAGCTCACGGGCCATCTAGCTAAGCACTTTATATTAAAAAAAAAAAGCTTCAATGGCTAGATCTCAGCTTACGGCAAGGCCCTCTCTACCTTTTTTTATTTGTCTGTGTATATTGTACAGCGCTGTGGAATATGTTGGTGCTTTATAAATACCAGTAATAAATAAATAAACATACCGTATATACTCGAGTATAAGCAGAGTTTTTCAGCACATTTTTTGTGCTGAAAAACCCCAACTCGGCTTATACTCGAGTCAGAGTCTGTATTATGGCAATTTACATTGCCATAATACAGACAGGGGGGAGAGGGGTGCTGGCAGAGCTGTACTTACCTTTCCTGCAGCTCCTGTCAGCTCTCTCCTCCTCCGCGCTGTCCGTTCAGCACCTCGGTCAGCTCCCAGTGTAAGTCTCGCGAGAGCCGCGGCTCTCGCGAGACTTACACTGTGAGCTGACAGAGGGAGCTGCACAGACCGCGCGGAGGAGGAGAGAGCTGACAGGAGCTGCAGGAAAGGTAAGTACAGCTCTGCCAGCACCCCTCTCCCCCCCACTGAACTACCAATGACACTGGACCACCAGGGAAGGAGCCCCCCTCCCTGGCCAGCTAGCAAGCAGGGAGGGGGGACGAAAAAAAAAAGAATTAAAAAAAAAAAAAATTAATAATAATTAAATAATAAATAATAATACAAAAAAAAATAAAAAAAATAATAAATCAAATGCCCACCAACACATACACAAACACACTGCATCACACACTCACACTTCATTCATATACACACACTGCACACACACACACACTGCACTCATACACACACTGCACTCATACACACACACTGCATTCATTATATACACACACTGGAAATAAATATTCAATTAATATATACGCACACACTGCACTCATACACACACACACACACTGCACTCACGCACTGCACTCATACGCGCACTGCACTCATACACACACACTGCATTCATTATATACACACACTGAAAATAAACATTAAATTAATATATACGCACACACACTGCACTCATACACGCACTGCACTCATACACACACACTGCACTCGCGCACTGCACTCATACGCACACTGCACTCATACGCACACTGCACTCATACGCACACTGCACTCATTATATACACACACTGTAAATAAATATTCAATTAATATAATTTTTTTAGGATCTAATTTTATTTAGAAATTTACCAGTAGCTGCTGCATTTCCCACCCTAGTCTTATACTCGAGTCAATACGTTTTCCCAGTTTTTTGGGGTAAAATTAGGGGCCTCGGCTTATATTCGGGTCGGCTTATACTCGAGTATATACGGTAGGTGATATGTGGGAGGGATATTGCAAGGAGAGAAGAATTAACTAGGAAGATGGTAGGCTTTCCTAAAGTGGCGAGTTTTCAGTGACTTTTTAAATAGACTGAAGGTTGGTAGAAAGGCTATCAAGACATTCAATTGCAATGGCGTGGCCCTTGAAAAATTATGTATATAAAAATGAGCAAATGGGGGAACAAACAGATGACAAGAAAAGGTCTCTCACAGCAGAGGAGCAACTAGAAACCACGGCACCCTGGTTCGAAAATTGCCCCGGGGCCGCCCCATTCATCCACCTCCTACCCCACACATCCCCGCCCCCCACACATGCAGACAGGTACACATGCACACACAGAGACCCATACATACAGACATATGTAGAGGCACACACATACACTCAGACACACACACAAATTATTAATATTAAATGTCCACCCAGCCTCCCTACCTGGAGAGCTGGCATGGATCTGTCCCTGGGGTCCAGTGAGGCTTCAGAGTGCCGAGCGGCAGAGTTCTTGTCAGACGCGGCGATGGAGCTGTGTTCTCTCTAGTCTGCACTCTCGCGGGCTGTCTATTGATGCCACGAGCTGGAACATGACGTCATATTCTGGCTCCCGGCATCAGCAAGCGAGGGAGCAGAGAGAACACAGCTCCCTTGCTGCGTCTGACAGGAATTCTGCTGCCCGCCAGGGGGGTCCATTAGGTGGCCAGTGGGCCACCTCTTGGGGCCCCCTATGACAGTTGGAACACTGAGGGGGCGGCATCTAGGTGGCCCACGGTCGCAGGGGTCGTGAGGGGCCCGATCGCAGCTGTGACCCCTGCGACCGTGGTAGGTACGCCACTGTCTCACAGAGAGATGGCAATGATACAGGATGCCTTTGTGAAATAAAAAGTAAATGTAATAAAAAGGAATTGAGCACTTTGCATGTTAGTATCAGCAGTAGTTTGAATAGGAGGTGGGATATTTGAAGGAAGAAAGATCAGTTTTGGAAAGAATGAGTTTTAGAAAGTGGGAAGAAATCCAGTTATACATAAAAGAAGAAATTCAATGCACACTCCTAAAAGGCGGGATTGATATCAGCAGAGGATAAGAACCGAGCCATGGTGGAACCCAACTGAGGCAGGTAGTGCGGAGGAAGTTAATTTAGAAAAGTAGACGCTAAATGCTTATTGTGAAAGATTGTGGAGGGAGTTTTCAGGCCTTGAGTGTCACAGCTAGGGGAATTGTGGCTAGGGCTGCATAAACAATATGACTTCTAAATGGCAGATAATTGAGCAGTGAGACTGCAGGTCAGTTATCTATACACCAAAATGCTTTCCTTAAGCTAAAGTTGTTATGGTGCTTATAGGACTTCTTTAAGCTGTATAGGTCCATTGCATTCTTGCCTATGTTCTTCCTGGTGTCCTAATTGATCCAGGCTTACCAAAAAAGTGACTAGGTCTGATGACTTTACACCATAATTTCACCAATGTGAATATTTGTGACTTCATGAACTCCTCTACACATGAATTGACACAGAGAAAGCTATTCATTAGAGCTGATGCTTTGTATGAAATCCCCATCAATATATTTGGCCAACAAGTTCTGTTTTGCAGAAACGCTTCTTGATTATCATTTTGTCTATTGTACTACATCTACTTGATGCAAAATGCATTGGATGTATATTAGGAGTTTTCATTGAACAGTGTAGAAACAGGCATGTTTAGCAGTGATGGCACGCGGCCATAGGTATTCACAGCGAGGCTACCAAAAATTTGACTTGGCGGAACTGCCTTGTTAGCCTTGTGCCCTGGGGGGCCCAAGAGCTGGCCGGCTGGCCACCTTTGGGCCCCCCACGAGGCGGGCGGCAGCTTCTATTGAGGGCTTGCAGCGAGGGAGTGCTGTAGCCTGAGCTCTTACTGCTCAACTCCCTCACGTGCCTTAGTGATGCCAGGAGCCGGAAGAGGACATCACACCGGCTCCCAGCATCACTAAGCTGCGTGCGAGGGAGCTGAGCAGTAAGATCAGAGCTCCCTTGCCACCTACTCTGCCAGTTCGCCCCCTGCCTGCCTGTCCAGCAGCACAAGCAGCCCCACTGGACCCCAAGTTGGTTTGTATTGCGATTTGGGCACTCGGGCTCAAAAATGTTCGCCATCACTAATCTTTAGCATACAGCAAAACAATATTCAAATTTTCATACAGTGTGCTAGGAGCCAACTTGAAACAAAGTTAATTGAAGTGCCTGATTTTTCCACTATTAATCTACCTATGTTAGGCATAAACAGAATTATTGTGATTCTATTGATATTTTTGCAACTGAGAAATTACTGTTTAAACAGATGTGGGGGGGCGGAGCTTGACTGCCGAGACAAGCGGTCGCACGGACAGAGAGCTCCGTGACAAAAACGGGGAAAAACAGGAAAAAGCCTAGGCTGCAAACCCTCAAATTACAGCAACGACACTCTATACCCCCCTGCATGCCATGGGGCGAAAAACGAAAACATTACCTGAGGAAAAAAAACACTCAGGGACTTACAATTGGCGACATATGGAGACAGGCCCGCGAGGCAAATGAGACCAACATGGCGGCGCTCCACGGCGGCTGCTCCGACTTTTCCGATGATCTATCCGGGGAGGAATATCTGCCAGCCCCCACACTGGGTAAGCCGATACAGCCGACTAACGCTAACCCAGACACCGCTCCAGTGACTATAGCGGTCCTCACGCGGCTTCTTGTAGGCCATCACAAAGACTTGCATGATGATATCACAGCTCTAAGGGGCGACCTGAGGGGTCTGACAACCCGCCTAAATACGCTGGAATGCGGAACCGAGACCACCGCTCGGGACCTTGGGGAACTTAAACAGACCGTACAAGATCTTCGATGGCAACAAAAGTTACATGAACACCGTATGGCGGAGCAGGAAGACGCGATAACCTGAAAATCAGAGGGATCTCTGAAACGATCCCCGACACAGATTTACCTCAAGTTGTCAAGCGCCTACTTGCAGCTATACTACCACCCGCACAGGCCAACAAGATGGTCCTCACCAACATATTCAGGATCCCAAAACCGCCTAGGGCGCCAACCGAAGCCACGCGAGACATTATACTTGCCTTCCAAACCAGGAGGGATAAAACAGCGGTCCAAGCCGCCCTGAGGGGAAAGACACTGTACCAATTTGATGGGATGGCGGTGAGCTTCTTTGCCGACCTCTCGAGAGACACCCTAGCCTGGCGGCGTTCCCTCCAGTCACTTACTACGCTTCTCCGCCAACGAGACATTAAATATAGATGGCAAATGACCCACATACTCACCGTACAACTGGGGCCAGACTCCCATCGAATCAGGGAACTGGCCGACGCAGCCCCGCTCCTGCAAGCGCTAGGTCTACCACCAGACTCCCTCAGTCAGGCGGGCCTTGAGAGGGCAACTCCCCACATACAGGGCTTACGGTCCTAAAGTCACTACTATCAGGGAAAAACCTTACTCCCCCGCCCTACCCTCCGAAGACACATAACACCGCTTCACCACTAGATAACCTACTTCACCTGCACTACACATTACCCAACGACAGCGGTTTTGGAAAACTCTTCTCTCCCACACAGTATGATAGCTCAGCTCAGGTCCCACTAATAGTAAGTTTAATTATCCCAGCTTGTTACACTATATGTGCAGGGCTCTTTTAGCCGGTTCTTTTCCTGTTTTAAAACAAAATATACAAGTTATCTAGCGTTATGCATGATACGTTAAATTAAAATGTGCTCCTTGTCTAACATTATCTGCTACATTAGAAAATGTGCAAGTTACCTACAATGCACGTTCAACCAAGCAGTGCAGGCACTGCCAGCCTGCTAAACAACGTTGTTAGCTTTGATATCTATCCTATGTTAACCCATGTTTTACTGTTCTATCTAACCATGTACCACGTCTCCTTGCTACTGTTGTACTGTACAACTACTCGACAAGTTATACCAACACATATAAAATGTGCAACCTCCTCTAATGCCTAACAAATGTAAAACTGTTTTGAATAACTGCTTACCCTCGCTGTTGTGGCATCGTAAGCCTGATGTGACGTACCTTGCACAAATAAAATAAAGAATTTAAACAGATGTGTAAAAATTGAATTTAGAATTTCAAAGGTCATTTTGCATTGAGTAGCAATGTGCCTTTAAAACATTTGGAACATGCTTTTTTCTGCAGATGCAATTTCAGGAAGCAGAATGACTTCCTTTCCTGCGATCAGCTGGTTTCCTGCCATATAATCAGTGTACGGCTAACCATTATTTTCAACATTAAATAAGGCACATAAGCACATTAACCTGTTGTACAATGCTGCAGAATATAATATTGCTATAAATATGAAAATCATAATTACTGATGAGTCATACGGTTTAATTTATACACAATAGTTTCTGGGATTAGGCCACTTTTTGGAAAATGTCTTTCTACCTAGAACATTTCTGACACATTATGAGTTTCTTTTGCTGCAATATATCCTCTCCATCTGATGTTTTGCTTATTAAGAAGTGGCAGAAATACATCTGGATTTTTAAATATATTTCTATTTAACAAAAAAAAAAAACAGTTTCCTAGTGTAAACAATCACATACTTGTTAGGAGAACTAACCAAATACTAGGAAATACCTGCAAATACAGCCAAGTAATAAAGTAAAACTGCCCTGAACAAGGAAATGATGTGAACAAAGAGCAAAAACAGGAGTAGCACATATATTTACTACTTCCACAACATCCACATCAATCAAAAAATTAAATAGAAGACAAATATTACATTACTGCAATAACAGTAATTAAATATTTTTTTGAGTTCTTACTGAGCAGATTTAGTTAAACAGCATTTAGTTGTTGAAAGACAATCATTAAGTGACTTTATACTCTGTATAAAAAAAGCTATATTGAAAGTATTGAAGACTTGTTAGAAAGCAACTTATGGAGGACAAAGTCCCTGCTTTGGAACTGGGACACCTTGGAACTAGGATACATATTCGCCTACCTGAAACCATCATAGATTGAAAGCTTATTTGCTCTGGTCATTCTATACCTCTAATAATCCTTTTGGATAATGGTAAAGTTGCAATATGTTGGTGCTATATAAATGCGAATATTAAATCAGGTAATTGCAGGAAATGCAGATTTGAAATGGTTTATGATAACAATAGCAATAAACATGTCAAACAGGTCATTGTGACCAGCAAGCAAGAAATCATTGCCATCATTGTTTGAACACGTGAGATAACAAAAAGGTAAAAGGTATATCTTTGCACGGGCATTCTCAATATGAAACATCCCTTAAACTACAATAATAATAATAATAATAATAATAATGTACATAATTGACACTATGAGTGGCCAACAGATAGAACCTTAGGGATGCCAATGCATCATGGGAGCTGTAGTTCTGCAAAAGCTGGGAACCTGTCTTGCAGCAATAATTACAGTTTATTTACGCATCACGTCAATATAAGACTATTGTATGGGTAACCCCTTACAAGAAGGGTTTGCAGCAATGGATTAAAAAGGTAGAAAGTTCGATTATTTGCTACCTACTCAGCAAGAGGCACTGTAGATTGTGTGTCCACAGTTTGACAGGTGGAGCTATGCGTTTTAGTTTTTATTTCTGTCAGCTGCCTGGGTTAACATGAGACTGTGTACACCTGCCCTGGATTTCAAATGAAAGAGAAAGAGACAGGTTTTTTTTGCATATCCCTCAAGAGCCTCTGTCTCTGAAGACCAATTATTATTTTTGGATTATTATAAAATTACCAACCATGGATATGCACTTAAGAGGATAATTCGCAAAAATGTAAACACTAAAAAAAATAATGGAACATTACATAGAATGTTACAGCAGATAAGAACCACTACTTTCATTAGTCCCTGGCCTCATCTTTAGTCTAGGATAGCCTTATGCCTATCCCACGTATGCTTAAACTCATTTACTGTGTTAACATCTACCACTTCAGCTGGAAGGCTATTCCATGCATTTACTACCCTCTCCGTAAAGTAATACTACCGGATATTTTTATACCCTTTCCCCTCTAATTTAAGACTATGTTCTCTTGTTGTGGTAGCTTTTCTTATTTTAAATATAGTCTCCTCCTTTGCGGTGTTGATTACCTTTATGTATTTAAATGTTTCTTTCATATCCCCCTGTCTCGTCTTTCCTCCAAGCTATACATGTTAAGTTCCTTTAACCTTTCCCTGTAGGTTTTATCCTGCAATCCATGAACCAGCTTAGTAGCCCTTCTCTAAACTCTCTCTAAAGTATCAATATCCTTCTGGAGATACGGTCTCCAGTACTGCGTACAATACTCAAAGTGAAGTCTCACCAGTGTTCTGTACAATGGCATGAGCACTTCCCTCTTTCTACTGCAACCAAGCATTCTGCTAGCATTTCCTGCTGCTCTATTACATTGTCTGCCTACCTTTAAGTCATCTTTACCCTTAAGTCATCAGAAATAATCACCCCTAAATCTCTTTCCTCAGATGTTGAGGTTAGGACTATCAAATATTCTGTACTCTGCCCCTGGGTTTTTACGTCCAAGATGCATTATCTTGTACTTATCCACATTAAATGTCAGTTGCCACAACTCTGACCATTTTTCTAGTTTACCTAAATCATTTGCCATTTGGCTTATCCCTCCTGGAACATCAACCCTGTTACATATCTTGGTATCATCAGCAAAAAGACATACCTTACCATCAAGACCTTCTGCAATATCACTAATAAAAATATTAAAGAGAATGGGTCCAAGTACAGATCCCTGAGGTACCCCACTGGTAACAAGCCCAAGCTTCGAATATACTCCATTGACTACAACCCTCTGTTGCCTGTCACTCGGCCACTGCCTTACCCATTCAACAACATTGGAATCCAAACTTAAATATTGCAGTTTATTGATAAGCCTTCTATGTGCAACAGTGTCAAAAGCTTTACTGAAATCTAGGTAAGCAAGGTCTACTGCACCACCTTGGATCTATTATTTTAGTTACCCAATCAAAAAAAAAAATCAATAAGATTAGTTTGGCAGGATCTCCCTGAAGTAAACCCATGTTGTCTCTGATCTTGAAATCCATGTGTTTTTAGATGTTCAACAATCCTATTCTTTAAATGCTAATATTAAAATCAGGTAACTGCATGAAATGCATATTTGAAGTGGTTTATCATAACAATAGCAATAAACATGTCAAACAGGTCATTGTGACCAGCAAGCAAGAAATCATTGCTATCATTGTTTGAACACGTGAGATAACAAAAAGATATATCTTTGCACGGGCATTCTCAATATGAAACATCCCTTAAACTACAATAATAATTCTGGTTTCCATTACTTTCCCCACTACTGAAGTAAGGCTTACTGGCCTATAGTTGCCAGAGTCCTCCCTATTACCTTTCTTGTGAATGGGCACAACATTCGCTAACTTCCAATCTACTGGGACTACTCCTGTTAACAATGATTGGTTAAATAAATCTGTTAATGGTTTTGCTAGTACACCACTAAGCTCTTTTAATAACTTTGGGTGTATTCCAACAGGTCCCATTCCTCTGTAAACTCACATGTAACAAATGCCTCATTTTTCCTTCATTTTCATCTGTAAATACTGAACAAAAAATATTAATTGAGGCAGTCAGCTAGACCTTTATCCTCTTCTACATATGTTCCTTATTTAAATTACAATTTAAACTAGAAAAAGTAAAATTTCTGGGGAAATTGTGAAGTGTTCTTGCCTCCACCAGTAGTCTACAACTGGAGTGGGCGGAGTAACTGTTATTATTTATTTATATAGCACATTTAATTGCAACGTTGTTGCCCAAAGTGCTTCACAGTTACATTAAAACATACAGTTATAAAACATTAGCAGGTGTAAAAGGCTTTGTCTATGACATCACTTGCTGCTGCAGCCTTGCACAGGTCAGAGTATTTTGGCGGTTGCCATCTTCAAACGGTCGTATTTTAAAAACTATGAATCCTACAGTGAAGAGCTTTATATTGTGAGAATCACAAGACCCAGACCTACATTTTGATGTATAGTATGTCTCTGAGATATTAACAATGAAGGCACAGTCGCAGTTTAGAAATTGCCCTTCAAATGTGAGCTTTGCAGAGTGGAGTTTCAATGAATGTCAATGGAAGGCGTGAGTTGCAAACAAATGGTCATATTGTGAAAACTATCAGGACTATGGCTTAGCCGTGGACATTTCTAGTGGCAGCAGGGATAGCTGAACGTTTTGATATAAGATTTGTGTAGGTGGGCCTGAAAATGAGGGAGTGGTGGCAGTTTAGAAATCATGTCCTGATTTTTCAGCTTTTGCCAGCTCCCACTCTAGCTTTGCCATTCATTCCTATGGGACAAATTTCGCCACAAGAACGACGATATTCCGTGAACCATTCGGCGAAACGTTCCACAAAGTAATAGCAATCCGATCGGGAACAATCTGCACGTTTTGGTATATTTTTGTCTAGGTAGTTTAAAAACTGTGGGAGGAGTTAGGGTGGAAAATTTGGCTATAATAAGAATAATAAGAATAAGAATAATATATATGTGAGATAACATTAAGTGGTCTTGCTATGCAAGAACACTTAATAATTAAGTGTTCTTGCATAGCAAGACCATTTAATGTTATCTCACATATATATTATTATTATTATTCTTATTATAGCCAAATTTGCCACCCTAACTCCTCCCACAGTTTTTACACTACATAGACAAAAATTTACCAAAACGTGCAGATTGTTCCCGATCGCGTTGCTATTACTTTGTGGAACGTTTCGCTGGATGGTTCTCGGAATATCGTCGTTCTTGTGGCGAAATTTGTCCCATAGGAATGAATGGCAAAGCTAGAGTGGGAGCTGGCAAAAGCTGAAAAATCAGGACATGATTTCTAAACTGCCACTACTCCCTCATTTTCAAGCCCACCTACACAAATCTTATATCAAAACGTTCAGCTATCCCTGCTGCCACTAAAAATGTCCACGGCTAAGCCATAGTCCTGATTGTTTTCGCAATATGACCATTTGTTTGCAACTCACGCAGTCCATTGACATTCATTGAAACGCCACTCTGCAAAGCTCACATTTGAAGGGCAATTTCTAAACTGCGACTGTGCCTTCCTTGTTAATATCTCAGAGACATACTATACATCAAAATGTAGGTCTGGGTCTTGTGATTCTCACAATATAAAGCTCTTCACTGTAGGATTTATAGTTTTTAAAATACGACCGTTTGAAGATGGCAACCGCAAAAATACTCTGATCTGTGCAAGGCTGCAGCAGCAAGTGATGTCATAGACAGGGCCATTTGCACCTGCTAATGTTTTTATAACTGTATGTTTTAATGTAACTGTGCAACAACGTTGCAATTAAATGTGCTATATAAATAAATAATAACAGTTACTCCGCCCACTCCAGTTGTATACTACTGGTGGAGGCAAGAACACTTCACAATTTCCCCAGAAATTGTAGCTTTTCTAGTAATAATAATAATATATATATGTGAGATAACATTAAGTGGTCTTGCTATGCAAGAACACTTAATAAACCAGGATTCAATATATCACAACATTGTATACAAACTAGCACAAGCAGTTCCTACAACAGTATTGCAATTTTGCGGTCTCATAGAAATACACACGATATACGGACATACTGACATCACTTAGTCTTGCTAGGTCAGAGCTGTGGCATGACACGAACAGAAGGCAAAATGTAGCTTATCTCATGAACTATGTAGCCAAGCATTACAAAGCATAACAAGGTTACAAATTGTCCTCTGATAAATCAGTGAATGTTAATTAACATGGACAGTCTGTCCACATTGAAATGTTTAACTGTTTAATGTGTAAAGAGTAAAAATATTTTACAGCACATTAAAAGAGGCTTTTGTTTTACTTGACAAAAATATTTACAAGACTTCATAAATTTGCTATGTTTTCCATTGTTTTACTTCTTATGACCTGCACGTTTATTGCGTCTTCTACAGGCCTCATATAAAAGTGACGTCTTTGACATATATGACATGTTTATTGTCTCATGTCTTACTTTATTATGTCACATTTTGACAGTTCACTATTTTTACTCCACAATTTTCCTCATTACAAAATGAGTTATTGGTACTCTGTATACATCAAGAATAGCTCTGATCAGCTTGTTAGTATACACTTTCTTGGTTGTATACTGGTTTATATCTTGAACGATAAGGCAATGTTCAACTATATATACTAGATTTTAGTTCATACTAATATATTCCTGATTGTATTGGAAAATACTTTTCATTATGCCTGAATAAGGTTCCAATTACAAATTTCATAACAGGCAGATGTATTAAAAAGTGTGAATTGTCAGGAATTCAAAGTGAATGTAACATTTTAGGCCAAAATTGAACGATTAGAAGACAAAAGAATTATTTAAATGCGGGTATTTGTCCTAGGATTTGAAATTTACACTTTAATGAGAAACCCTATCAATTATTCACTAAATTTTAGTTGAGGCTAAAATAGTATAGCTGTGACTATAGCAGAGATGTACATTTTACCAGAGCAACTATGTTTGCTTAAATGCTGCAATGCTAAGCTTTTCTTTTAGCAGCTCGCCTTGCCTCGGTTTTCTATTACATACATATGGTTTTTAGTGAATAAACGTAGATTAATGCTACGGACATGTTGTATGTGAAAACCTGCTGATACAGCAACAGATAGGAGAGGCACAATGTAATGTATGCTGCTTACACAATGCGATAGGGCTCGTTTAGGCAAAATAAGGACAAGCCCTAACCGGTAGAACCAGTATGTTTACATTACTTCTCCGTTAACCCTATGTGTATGAAGGCCTGAAGAAGGCATTGCAAAATACCAAAAGATCACCCTAGAACAGGGGTGGGGAACCTTCGGCCCTCCAGATGTTTTGGACTACATCTCCCTTGATGCTTTGCCAGTATTATGGCTGTAAGAGCATTATGGGAGATGTAGTCCAAAACATCTGGAGGGCCGAAGGTTCCCCACCCCTGCCCTAGAACACTACTCACTGGTAGTACCTTATTTATACCTGAATAATCCAATGTTTTTGTTTTTTGGGTGATTTTGTTTTAAAGTGAAACACTGCAATAGTAAAACTCGAACAGTTTAGTAAGCTTGCATAAGCATTTTATTTAGTGATGCAATGGAGAAGTGTACTAGCTACAGAATTTCCACTATGCCACGACCGAAGACCCTCAATGTTATTCACTAAAGTGAGAATTATCAGGAATTACAAGTGAATTCCAAATTAAAAGGGAAAGTAGTTGAACTGGAAGCATAGTGGATTTAGAGAATTTTTCAGTTCAGCTACTTTGGACTTAAATTTGAAACTCACTTCTCACTTAAGTAAATAACCTTGTATGAACTTAGATAAAAACTACATGGCACATGTTTTTTTATTTTTCCTTTCAAACACACAACACTTTAACTGGTGACTATTGGGTTCAATAACAGTATGCCAATCCTAACCTTTTAT
The DNA here is from genome assembly GCF_036172605.1 of Pelobates fuscus. Lineage (NCBI taxonomy): Eukaryota > Metazoa > Chordata > Amphibia > Anura > Pelobatidae > Pelobates > Pelobates fuscus. The sequence goes on from NC_086321.1 coordinate 128,336,342, forward strand.
TATATATTAGTTTTAATCATCATTGCATATGACTACAAATATTACACAATAATGACTCTAATAGTACTAACTACATATAACAATCTAACAGGGGACTAGTCACAGTGAGTTCTGGTCAGAATGCAACCAACTACGTCTAGGAAATAACATCAAGATTGAAAACAAAGCATCAATATTAGCAGTGTGATTATTTGTTTTCTGCCTTGGCTATTTTAAGGTAAATTTGGTTACCAAATACTCATGATTTGATGTTTATTAACGAGATCATTTCATGGAGCTCCATTACTGTGTACAATTTGCTATCACATGGATGCCTTGACAAGATCGTGTACTAACAATCATAACAGGCTGCTGTACTGATTGATACAATTGGCATATTTACCAACTGAGTTCCTCCACAAACACGCAAAGGTCGATTATAAGAGCACTCTGAAAACGAAAAGTTAAAGAAGAAAAAAAAATACAGCCCTAAGCTGGAATTTATATATCATTGGTTTACAAACGAATTGCTTATTTTTTCCCCCAACAACCATGGCTATATAAATTAGCTTTATATAAAGCCCAGCTGTAATCACAAATATATACTTCACAAAACAGCCTCAGGAGCAAGGATTTGAACTTTCTTTCTCTAACACAATATGGTGCATGGTGGACATCCTAAACAGGATCACACTTCTTACAAAAGGATCAATGTTCTCTGCATTCCCCATTATGCAAGTCTCCTAGTAAACGTCCACATAGCCTGTCAAAAAGATTAATACGGGAAAACAAATATACTACTTTCACAAACTGGAGCGGATGACGAATCTAGAACACACTGTTCAAAGGGTTAGTAAATGGCTAGAAGGAGTTAAATATTCAGGTTACCAAATGGCTAAGTACACATCAAGCCCGACCTTTTAACTGATTACATTCTCCTCTGTGACAAGCACGGCCTTGTTTTATGGCTCACCCTCCATAATTATCTCTCAGGCTGCAATTCACAAGGCAGTGAGATTTCCAGGCCTGTACTACAGAGCAAGGAATGCAGAGACAGGGGTTTAACTGTAACCAGAAACGCACACGTATACACAGTAACAGCGATGGCCCTTTGTTTCACAATGTAGAACGTGGTCTGCTATACTGAAGCCCAGAAAGGATACAAGTTTACAGAGCTTCACGTCAACAACACAGGATCTCTGGGTGTGAGGTTACTGTTCACAAAACCTATTTTTAGCATAGGGATCGGAAGCCTAGATGGAATTCTAGCAGCAACAGAGGTTCCATCACTTCAGTGTCAGTTATGTCTTTGAACCCCTTTTAAAGCATCATACGATTAAAAGATTTTATGGAGTTGGTAGGGGTGGATATTGATAAACTATCACAAATATAGATGTATGTATACGCAGCAGGCTAATCTGGGGTACACATGTAGTTCTTTCACAATCAATATATAAAATAGGAGAAATGTGAACGAGGTTTCCCTATAAAACGTTGTTTTGAGACATAATAAAAACCAAGATGGGTGCTCCTTATAGTCAGAAATGCATTCATCCCTTAACTGTTCAGAGATCAAATGGAGAAGGTGTTTATCAAAGCAATAATTTAACAGGCCCTGTTTTCTTTCCATGTACTGAAGGGCAAACACATGTACTTACCGTAATACACAGCCTTGGAGATTTGCTGGGGTTTAAGCTGGTATCTATTTTCTTTTAATAAACAATGTGATCTTTCCTCTAAGCAAAAAGAGTGAAAAACAGCTTGAATAATGCACTTGCATACATCAGCAGGTTCTTGTGAATCGAAGATTCTGGAAATACAACTCTGGTTTAAGAGAAAATCCTGTTAAATCGTGTAATCTTTTGAAAATCAAATTAAATATCAATCTGGCATGCCTTAAAAACATGTCAACCCAAAGCTTTACATTTATCAGCAGCAATGCCCTGATAAAATACAATTACTAATACGTTTTAATTGGCACTTGAAAAGTATTTCTTTAAGAGTTAAAGAACATGAGTTTACAAATAACCAGAAATTATGCAAAAAGAGGTAAATTCATCTCATTTATTGTTCATAAGACACCAACCAGAAGCAGTTCTACACTGCGAATCACGATTCCCACCCATCCAAAAAAAAAAAAGAGAAAATGTATTTACTTATTTTAGACTTTGGGTGTGCCATGACTTAGCTAGAACAAAGATGGATTCCAAATCTTAGTGAGAAAATCCAGACATGTAAAATGATATTTATGGTTTTAATCTTCCTTCTTCCAAATAAAAACAAAAATCCTTGAAAATGGCAAACATAAAGAACATGCACACAGTGGAGTCCTGATAGCAAGTGTTGGATTCAATTAAAAGCATTCCCTTATTTGAAACAAAAGAAGGTATTGAAAAAATAAATAAATAAAAAAAAATAACACCCAGGGTGTAATACACAGAGTTAGCCATTTCATTCCATGGCAGGATCATGGCAGCCTGCTCTGTTGGCCTCTCCTTGGTGTCTGATGAAGGATGTTTTACAGAGTTCAGTAATAACTCAAAAGGCGGATGCAAGCTGGACGCTGATTGGCTGCAGTCTCGGGAGAGCCTCTCCGACGGCCCGTGACGTCACCGTGGCTCATACCCAAGTCGGGGACACCCTTTTGACACCCCCACCCGATAGACAGGAGACAGCCCACTGATAGCAGCAGCAGCAGCACTGTGTGTACACTGACTGTAATACGTGTGTTGATAATAATAATAACTATATACAGAGAGCACTGCATGTCTGGGGGGATATCACTGAGTCTGTATAGATATAGCTATGGCTGTGCACCCCCTCACCCCCAGCCTTCTTACAGAAAGATGGTCTATCAGACAGGAATATAATAATAATAATATATAATAACATATATAGTGAGCACAGTGTGGGAATGTAACCCCCCCCATGGGGTGAGACAAAATGGAAGCCGCTCTGGGATTGGTTGTTTCGCCATGAAGCTGGAGAGGGTGAGAGGCGGGTTATTCACAGTATAACCATGGTCCCCAGACACGGCCTAAACACGGTGTGTGTCCCCGAGTGTCCCCATCCACCACCCCTGCCCCGGGTTAGTGAGAGAGTGAGGAAAGCCCGGTCCATCTTGTCTGCCAACTGTGAGCAGCGCCAGGTAAACCCAGCCGGCAGATTCCACACACAGAGCTCAGCCCTGCTCCTCCCCCAGCCAGCCAGGGGATCCCAGCTCCTATAATGGCTCACATACACACCACCATCATCATCATCATAATAATAGAGGAAAGCAGGCATTAATTAATAAAAGATCATACAGATATATATATACAGATATAATGTATGGTGAATACTCAGTGAGGATGGCAGTTACACAGCAATCCCGTGTCTGCATTTAACATTACACCTACACGGTACACGGTATTCCTAACATTAACGGTCATTTCTTGTTAAAATTCTTTTTTTTTTTAACCGACGTTTTTTTTTTTTTTGCAGGTCTGATGACTGCAGGATCTGTGTCGAATGTGCCGCGCGGAGAAGGTAGGCTGACTCCCGGGGCTGCTGCTGGCTGGCTGGGGACAGAGAGAGAGAGAGAGAGGAGGAGGGGGGAGGCCGCGGTGCATTGTGGGCCGCCCCAGAGCGAGCAGAAGCAGCTCACACACACACAATATGTGTTGGCTCGCCAAAAAGGAGCAGACAGGGTCCCTTCCACAGTGTGCCATGTAACCGGGGAAGGGGCCTGTGAAGCTGCTGGGCCTTTCCTGCAGGGCACGGAGACGACCCTGGGCGCAGGGGAGCAGGGGTTTGGGGGGTGTGGGGAAGGCGGGCAGGCATGTCTTTCAAGGAGGCCAAGCCTGGGGAGAGAAGCAAGAACCCAGAGGACCATGGCAGAAAGCCGCCTGCAAGTGAGGAGGGGACCCCCGTTCTGTGACCCCCTGGCAGGGATGTGGGCTGCACGGTTATCCCTTTATGTCTGAGTCTCTGCCGCCGGCTGCGCTCTATTTATCTTTCTCTTGTTTGTGGCTTGCAGGCTGGATCAACGGCATGGAGGCTGGCAACCAACCGAGCACCTCGGCCGACAAGAGGAATCACCATTGGAGGAGTTACAAGTTGATTATTGACCCGGCTCTCAAGAAAGGGCAGCACAAACTCTACCGTTACGATGGACTCCACTTCAGCATGCCTGTATGTGCTGCCCCTGGTCCACACTGGGGGGGTGGGGGGGAGATGATGGCTTGCTCTAATGGCAGCTGGGTCCCCAGTGATTACAAAGTTACCCCCTGTGTGATCTGCCCAGCATCTCATCCTGTATCCAGATACTTCAGTGTTTCCTGAATGGAGCCGGCCCCCTATAGTAAAATGCCCATGTGTGCAGCTTGACAACTGTGTCATATGTACACTTCCCAATCCAAGTTCTCCCTCCCTCCATCTCATCCACGCTGCCTCTGAACTCCTCATATTTGGCAGGAGCTGTGTTTGTTCTAATCTGTGGGTTTGTTTCTTTACAGAACTCTGGAGTACCCCCAGTGGATTCATTGAGGGACCCCCGGATCGGACGGATATGGACCAAAACTAAAGAGCTAGACTTACCTGTCCCTAAACTCAAGGTATGTCTTCGTTAGATAGCACTCTCTGCATGCCAGGCGACATCTGTCAGCACACACAACTTTTTTGTGTGTGTGTGAGCATCTACTTAACAGAGCTAATCACTTGCCACTTTGTTTTGACATTTAATTAATGGAGTGCTGGGAGGGAGGCATGCGCTAGCCCCTCCCTCAGTATTGACAGGGTTAACCATGTGGATTGATGAGCCATAGTAATGTAATATTTTTTAGTAGTATCTGATAGTAACATGCCATGTATGCTTTTGTTTACAATGGCTTGTGCACACATGCTGCTTTTTATAACGTCATCTCTCAAGTAGGAGTCATTGCAGTACTCGTGGATACATGTATCTGTAGTTTTACAGACCTTTGATTTCGATTTTGATACTTGTATTAAACGATAACTTGGCGAATGCAAACAGGTGCTAAGTTTGATACATTTTTACTAGACCATTAAACCATGCAATGATAATATTACTTCCCCCCCCTCTAAATCAGCTGACAAATATCCCTTCTGCAATTGCTATATTGGTTGTTGTTGTTTTTTCTTCTTATTCAGATTGATGAGTTTTATGTGGGTCCTGTCCCTCCAAAACAAGTTACTTTTGCAAAACTCAACGATAACATCAGAGAGAACTTTTTGAGTGACATGTGCAAGAAGTATGGGGAGGTTGAAGAAGTGGAGATTTTGTATAATCCTAAAAATAAGAAGCACCTGGGGATTGCCAAAGTAATATTTGCCACCGTGAAAGGTGCCAGGGATGCAGTGAAACATTTGCACAACACTTCCGTGATGGGAAACATCATGCACGTGGAACTGGATACTAAAGGTGAGCGAACAGGGGGCTCCTGCTGTGTGTTATTAGCTACCTGGGGTCTTGGGGTTCGAATCCCCCGGTGGGCACCCAACCTGAGCTCTTAAATAGGGCTGCAAGTGAACCCTTTTACAGTTGTGTGATTGCATATTCTCCAGGTTCCCTGCAAGTCACGTGTGGAAAGTGTGTTTTCAGTTGCTAGGAGACTACAGATCCTGATTGTAGTAGATCACTACAACTTCAGCTCATGTCAGTGATGCTCATTTATTTTAAAGCAATACAGGGTATACTGTTGACTCTCCACTGCTGTTAATTGCATAACTGTTTTTTTTTTGTTTGTTTTTTTTTGTGATTAGACTGTGTAAAATGGACATGTAATGTTTGTTACAACTAATTTGATAGAGCATCTGCATGTTTGTGTATGTAGTTTCAAGACAGGTTGCTGACAACTTTACTTTTAATGTGACAATCTAGCATTGAAGTACATTTTGATGATAAATTATTTGTCAACTTGTCAGATCCATGGCTAGTTTGACTAAGATAATGTTTCTATTATTTACATGAGAAATATAGATGTAGAGGAAGACAGGCAAATCTAAATCCAGGTTTATTAGATAACTATAAAGTTATACATATATATTTGTTTGTGACACTCAGTACTTATGTACACAACTAAACTAAATGTTTTCAAAAGAGCACAAAAACAGTTTTGCAGCTAGTGAATAACACTGTTAGATACAGTTTGTACTACGTGTACAGGACTTTTTTTGATTTGTGTATGAATGTCAGCATAGCTTATATATGAAATGAAAGTGGTGTACAAAGTATATATTTCTGTGATATGTTGATAAATGGTCCAGTATAATACAAGAAGAATGTCCACTCACCTGTCACTGCATACCTTAACTGTTTACTAATTTTACCTGCTATTCCTAGACATTATTTTGAGTGTCCTGTTACATATATTAACTGTCTAACTACTATATATTGCAGATCCATTTTTTATTTTGGCTATTGCCTTCTAAATTTACACATTTGTAGTAAATACTTTGCCTTTTGGTTGAATAGCAAGTTTAAAAGCGACACATTGATTGCTCTGTTTGTTTGCCAGTGTTTAAAAGCAAAACTTCTAAGATTTGAGGAACAGCAGGTATCATCTCAACGCTCTGTAATTTATAGAACAGTTATTGATTATCTACTTTCCTAGTTATGTCATACCAATTGTTGTGCAATTTATTGGGGTTTATTCACTAACTAAACAGTGACTTGTGAATAGAAAACATAATTGCAGCCTTCAAGTTGTGACTGTTTTCAGAACTGGAGAATGTGACTGTTGCTGAAGTGGAAAATATTTCCAATACAACTTTGGTCTGAAATGTTAAAATTTATGTTGTCATTTAACCATTAATTCTCTAGTAAATTTTTATTTTGTTTGTATTGTGTTCAGATTAGTATTTCATACTTTTTACAATTCTGTTATATGAGGAAAAAAAGTCACAAAACCGCTCCTTTGTGTATTGGTGCAGGTATAGTAACATTCCAAGTTGGAAGAAACAAGGAGTGGAGTGGATTCATAGAACTGCACCTTAAATATAACTTTGCTTCCAGTTCGCAATATATAATTATAATATGTAAAAGTTCAGAAATTTATTTAAGTATGCCCACATGATATTCCCACCCAGTGTGTGTTTTCTTATGTATACAGCTACCCTTAAATGCAGGTAACCTGCAGATCCTCCCTTGAATATAGTATCTTTTTTGCAATGTAATAGAATCCTGATGGCTTTATTTTGCTTTTAAAAAAAGAAAAAAGAACATTCATTTGAAAGGTTCTGTGCAAAACCTAAATTGGAAACATGTTAAATCAAATTGTATTATGACCTGCCATTATTTTAGGATGATAGTACCAGATGATAGTTGAGTTTAAAGGTGGGCTTGTATAGATTCGAAGATTCCAACACAAGAAATGCATCTGAAAGCAAACGCTTATTCTGTCATGCTTCTACAAGTTATTTAAGACATTTGAACGACATGCAATCTGAGGCTTTATTAAAATAGGCCAATATCTACTATCGATCATAAATTATCAAACACTAAACTAATGCTGTCTAGTGTGGAATATAAATGTAAAAATAGATGAGGGCACAGTCTCTTTGAAGGTGGTTACTTGTGTCTCCTGTGTAATTTAAAGACACAAAGTAACACATACTCACAAGAGTGGATACAATTGCCTATTTAAACAGTGGACTGTAATTTAATAGTCTGGTCCGCAGAGTATTTTACCATTAGATATTTAAAATCAAGAGACATATAGACATATCTAGGTTTGCTTTTTTTTTTTTTTTTAACTTTGGAGCATACTATGGGTTACTCATATCTAGTGACATATAATTAGATTTTGAAGGCTACCTTACATATACCAGACCGCTCTTCCCATCCCTTTTTAGAGAACAATTAACTACTCTGTATTTTGAAGGGTGATGCACTAGACCCATCTAGTAGGCCTAATTGGTTGTTTGGTCTGTTATTATATTAGTTTTGCCGAATTAGCATATGAAGATGAGTTTTTGTATCTTAAGGATAAGTACTGGGCATAATATATATTGTGTATTGTTTATTGTATGTATGTATATATATATATATATATATATATATATATAAACATCCAGTGAACTTGCACTAATGCTCATGGACTGACAAAAAAAATAACTCAGGCCGGTGCCTAAATCCATAAGTTGTAGTATATTTTTTTCTGTCTATCAATCTATCCTACAGTAAATTGTGTTATTATCAGTTAAGTATTATTCATTATGCTGGAGTAAGTGGACATTTTATTTGTTAAAAATTAGCTTAATAAATTGAGAATTTGAGTGAATTTAAAATGAAAATCAAATTTTAGGCTCAAATAGCTAAAAACAAGTTGACTTGGGCATTTTTCCAATATGTCTATTTTAATATAAAATTACATTTTGACTTCACACTTTAGTGAATAACCCTATATATCTTTAAATGTGAGTAATGTATTTAAATTATATATGTCTGTGTGCACATATACAGAGTTCATTAGTTAAACTCCTACACTGCTATATAGTGTGTGTGTGTCTGTCTATATATTTTTGTGCGTTTGGACACTGCAGGACAAGAAGACTGCAGAAGTGGTTAATTATAGCATCAATCATCATTGCTGTACTGTACCTCCAATATTAAACAATGGGTTTTGTAAAGATTCCCCCACCTCACACAATGGGTGATGTGGTGGTGTATAATATAAGGTGCATAATATAATTAGGTGCACAAAGGTCCCCAACTATTCACAAGCTCAAGTCTTAGGCTTCCACGACTCTCAAGTTCAACATTGGCAAAAGGATAATTCGACCCATCGGAAAATTTAAGTGAGTATGTACTGCAGGTGGATAGTTAGCCAAGTTGATTTATACTTTATACCAATTGGTGGTACACAATGAAGACCTTCCTCCTATCCAGTATATGCAACATTGGGATGGTGCACATTTACCGAGGGACAACGGTCTAAACAATATAATATGCTGCATTATGTATTGAAACTTTTCAGCTATTGCTGGAGGTGTGATAACTGTCTTAGAGCACTATTACATATATTCTATGATTGACTCAAAATGTTTCCATTGCGGAATAAACCAATGCAGGACCTAGAGGTCAAAACAAACGTCTTCATGCCCCTGCTTTCGAAACATACAAAGAACTTTGTCTAACTATAAATATCCCCTTGCAAACCATTTTGAGGATTCATAAATATCATCTAGTCTGACTTATTTTTGCCTTTTTTTGTTATTTTTATTTTTTATGATTGTTGAGAAAAAACAAAACCTGTAAAATCCCTCAAACTCCTGCTGTAAATATGAACAGCAACATTTATATTAAGAAACACAGCCTTTCTTTGCATTGATTCACTGTCTTGATGCTCAAGTATATGTATGAGTGTTGGTGAGATCACTTCTGTTTGGATTTATGCTGCATTTTCTGCCCTTACATTTCTGCTATATGTGTCCTTATAAACCCTTGATCTCCAGAAGGGGTTTATGGTATATGAAAGTGATTTACCATGAAAGTAATAGTAGAGCCAGGATTGTAGATGATGACGGGCAATGTTCATGTACAACTCTAAATATGTGCTTGGCAGTCTCATTTGTGAGCTTTGCTTCCAGCCACATCTAGGTGGAGCTATTGTTGCTCCTAGACATTTTGACTTCACGATAACAGCACTTTGACTCTGTGGAGCATACATTTGTAATGTTCAATGTAACTGGGTTCTACAAGTGGGCAATTTTATTGCCAATATCCCTGAAGTGTGATTGCATGGCTATGTGTTTTGATTTTTCTTCTATGGATGGAAGTGGATATCCATATACCTTTTTTGTCAATGCATTGTACGTAGCAGTCGTTGGTCCTTCTTGTATAAGCTTTCAGTCTAGGGAACATTAGGATTTTGAAGAACATGGAGAGGGCTACTAGAGTCTGGATTATCAAGCTCTAAGGAAACACGTGAAAAATGTTACTGCACATTTGTGCCTTTCTTTTGCACATGAGTGTGGCAGCCCAACATTAAGAAAACCATAACATACCCGACAGAGGACAACACTTGGTGATTGAGGGAATTATGAATATAAACACACACAGCATTACTAAAGCTTTGCATGTATCCACTCCAAGCCTCCACTCAATCTATATTTATAGTTAAGATATCATAAACCAAAATAGGGGCTACTTTGTCTTATGAATAAGCCTAAAGTTATACAAATTTTGACAAAAGGCAAAATTTCCACTGCCAACTTCAGTTTTTCAGAGTTGCTTCTAGCGATGGTTTTGGGAATTGGGCATTGTCTTACTTATCACAAGACTTGATTTGTAGAGGCTCTCGCTGGATTCTCCACCCACACATGGGTGAGAATACAGCATTGATGCAGGCTTCTGACTCATAAAGTACCTGGAGCTGAAGAAAATATATTGCGGCACCTGTTATGGACAGCTTTTGGTAATGTAACTTACCTCTGCTGCAGCCTCTACCACCAAGCAGTGATATCAGGGGTCTTTGCAAAATATGTGACAGGTCAGGTTTAAAATTGAAATGGCCAGGTCTCAAACTTGCCCCCTCAATTTCACAAAAAATGTCAAAGGTAAACTTGAGGGGCATTGTGGTACTCTGTGCAAAGAAACCTGTCTACAGCTACGTGTCCTGTAGGGGGAATCTGTTTTCAGCACTTATAATGTACTTTTTTGTAGTTCAAGTGGACCGATCAGGAAAGATAAGTCTCCTCAGGAGTCCAGTCATTCTCCTATGCTTGATAGCAGAGCTGCACAAAAAAACACAGTTCTGCCCCAGCTCCTCCAGAGTCTGTTGGCAGGGAGTGGAAGGGATAATTTCCCTTGTGTGCTCTAATAGCCTCACACAGTAAATGCATTGCAAGAGGAGTAGGGGCATCAATGAGTGATGCATACTGTATAATAGCTGCATCATTGCCATCAATCATAAGAAACTAACTTGTCTACTGAAGACATAGGAGGGTGTGTACTTTGGAGAATTTGGAATTTTAAGGGTTATTTGCAAACATCCTAAATTTAAACCCCTTCATAAATGTAAAGAAACAATTTCCTTATTCTTCAGTAAATATTATTCTGCCAATCTACTTCACCTAATACTATCCTTGACTTTTGTGTCACTTTACCCCACTCCCTCTAACATGTAAGTTCATTGAGCAGGGCCCTCAACCCCTCTGTTCCTGTGCGTCAAGCTTGTCTGGTTACAATTACATGTTGGTTAGTCCACTGATTGTAAGCGCTATGGGATTTTCTTGGCGCTATATAATAATAATAATAATAATAATAAGCCTATAGGATGAGGAACACAACCATGTATTCCTGACCCTTTAGTGTTAAAAACACAATCTAGCATAAGCCAAAAGCAGCCCTGACCAATCAGCATCTCCTCATAGAGATGCATTGAATCAGTACATCTCAATGAGGAACATTTAGTGTGTCTATGCAGAGGGTGGACACACTTAATGTTAGTGCTGCACACAGTACAGCACTGCCCAAGGAAGCACATCTAGTGGCCAGTGGAGGTATCCCTCTGCTATAATGTAAACACTACCCTTTCTCTGAAAATACAGTGTTTACTGCAAAAAGCCTGAAGGGAATGATTCTACTCACCAGAACAAATATTATTACTGGTATTTATTTAACCCCTTAAGGACGGCGGGCTTTCTATTCCATCCTAAGGGAACTGGCTCTAAACGCTGGAGGGCGGCATAGAACGCGCTAACCATCCTTTCTACTTACCCGGTCGCCAGCGATCCCACGCCGGCGATCGCAGGATGGGGACTTACCTGGGAGCCCAGGGAGTCCCCTCCGTCCTCTTCGGCCCCCCCTTGCAAGGACCTCACGATCACATGGACGGCATAGCCGTCCATGGCAATGCCAGCAGGGGGAGTGCCTGTAATGACAGGTACTCCCCCTGCTGCCTGTAAAAAAAAAAAAAAAAAAAAAAAAAAAAAAATACATGTTAAATCAGTGTAAAATTAAATAATATATACTTAGATCATGTGTATATATATACATACATACACTGTCTAAGTGTATTTTAATATTAATGTAATAAATATATATATATATTATTAAAATACACGTACAATGATATTGATTATATATAAAATAAATATGTAAATATGTTAAAAAATAAAATTTAAATAAAAAAATATACATGTGTAAATTCGTTCTAACTGTATTTAAAAAAAAAAAAAAATATATATATATATATATATATATATATATATATATAACAGACCAGACTCTGGCACACAACCCCAAAAAAGTATATATGATATGTAAAAATATTACCAGGGTGCCTCCAGGCCAGTAGATATGAAGGTAAAAAACAGGAGCACTCACTTGGATTTTTCAAACGTGTATTAACCGTCTAAACACAAATCTACATCAACGTTTCGACCTTGATAAAGACCCCGAAGGGTCGAAACGTTGATGTAGATTTGTGTTTAGACGGTTAATACACGTTTGAAAAATCCAAGTGAGTGCTCCTGTTTTTTACCTTTATTTATTTATTTATATATATATATATATATATATATATATATATATATATATATATATATATATATATATATATATATATATATCCTTGTTTGAAGTGCACTCACAGGACTCTGAATTATAATTCCGAGTCCTGTGAGTGCACTTCAAACAAGGATTTATATATTTGGAGGTCGAAGTTTGCACCTGGGCAACAGACAAGACCGGGAGCAGTGATTGCGGGACATTACGTTTAAAAAAAAAAAAAAAAAAAAAAATATATATATATATATATATATATATATATAGATATATATCAAATAGGAAAAAGCACTTCAGGGACTTCATTCAATTGGTGAAAAAATAATAAACTTCGCTTTATTCGGCAACTGCCATGAAGAGTCAACGTTTCAGTCCTACATCAGGACTTTCGTCAGGATAACCAGGGTTATAATCCACAAAGAGTGATAAAAGTCCGTTTGGACTGAAACGTCGACTTTATATGCACTTATTTGCTCAAATAAAACACTAATTTGAATCTGAAAGTCCTATGAGTGCACTCTTTGTGGAATATATATATATATATATATATGTTTATGTAATAATTTTACATAATTAGGTAATTTTATTAATTACAATTAGCGGGACCTGCCTGACAACCCAGGCCAAAAAGTCCAGTTTGCTAGCACTATATTTAACCCTGTAACTTTCCAAGATACCATAAAACCTGTACATGGGGGGTACAGTTTTACTCGGAAGACTTTGCTGAACACAAATATTAGTGTTTCAAAACAGTAAAATGTATTACAACGATGATATTGTCAGTGAAAGTTAGATTTTTTTGCATTTTTCACACACAAATGGCACTTACACGGACTTACAAATGTGTATTTTATTGCAGTAAAATTAAACAGTATTATGACATTCACAGTTAGAATGTCACGTAGAACAAATTTTTTTTTTAACAATTCTTATTTTCTCCCATTTTTAAAAGAATAATTTTATTGATATTAAATTGTTTCATATCTAAATATTTGATGTTAAATGAAAGTCCTGTTTCCCCTGAATAAAATGATATATAATAAGTGTGGGTGCCCATAATATGAAAGATATAGCGCAGATATATAGTGCAAATTCAAGTTTTTGTTTACTTTTTGTTTTGATCACGTGTACATTTGGCTCAGTCCTTAAGAGGTTAAATACAGTAAGCTGTAGATGTTCTGGTGACTATAGTGTCCCTTTAACACTCAAAATCTAAAAAAAAAAAACTTTAATCATATGTTTAATGTCTCTTATAAAACACAATAAATGTACCCCAGTACTAAGTTTACTCCAAACCTAAACTCCATTCGAAACACCCCTTATATTACAACTATAACCCCTCTCAAGCATTTAATCCTCGTAACACGTTTAAACCCCTTGTGTATGTGTAATCTAACTGTGATATTAACTCTCTCAAACTTAAAGCTCTCCTTCACCCTAATCTATATTTGAACCTGCATACATTTACACAGCTGCATACATTTACTATGCTCACAGATTTAGACACAGTATATTTATAACAAACAGAAATATGCGCATACCTATCAGTATATGCTTTTTAGACATGTTATGCTTGCAATGTCCAGATAATAAATGTTGTTTGTTTTGTTGTTTTTTGTTTGTCACGGGGGGTGGAGGTGGCAGAGGGGCATCTTGGAATTCTTTTCCTACAGGTGCTTGGCATGTAAATCCTCCCCTGCTGGTACTTGGAAATTCTCTTAGAACACACATTTGTAAATATTACTCCAGTAAAATAAACCAGGTTTGTGAAATGCACCGATAAAATACAGTGTGTGCTTTATAAACCACAAATTAGCTGAAATGTTGGAAGTAATTGATGATAAAATGTGTCATGATGCACATTACTCCAAGTGTGCTCGTGATTTGGTTTTGGGGGTGAAAGGGTAACAAAATCATTATTTGTCTGTGCTAGCTTAAAAATAATAACAAAACAAATCTTGCTTACCACCACCCACATTAATATCAAAGGTGTCACCACCTTTAGAGCAGGTCTTGATGAATTTGCTTGGAATCTAGGAGCCAGTTAAAAAAAAAAAAAAACTGCCTTTTTTTTTTTTTAAGAGACAGTGTTTTTTTTGTTTTTTTTTTTAACACTAATAAAGCTATATTTTCAATGACAAAAATACAATTCATAAAGGGACACTAGTCATTAAAACCACTAAATCTTAATGTAGTTGTTCTGGTATCTATAGCCTGTCCTTGAAGGCTTTTCAATGTAAACATCTCTCTCTGTCACTTACCTGAGACCCCCGCCGATGTCCCTCGGCCGTGGTTTTGGGTCACCGCTGCTCCTCCTCTTCATTATGTCGGCCAGTGGGAGAGACTGATAGACTGATCCCGCCCGCCGGCTGTGGAGACCTAATGCCAATGCAATGCCGCACATGCGCATTAGAGCTCCCCATAGGAAAGCATTGAAAACGATTTTCAATGCTTTCCTATGGGGATTTGAGCGACGCTGGAGGTCCTCACACAGCGTGAGGACGTCCAGCGACGCTCTAGCAAAGGTTTTCTGTGCTATAGAGCAGGAAGTTCCCTCTAGTGGCTGTCTAGTAGACAGCTACTAGAGGTGGAGTTAACCCTGCAAGGTAGTTATTGCAGTTTATAAAAAAACTGCAATAATTACACTTGCAGGGTTAAGGGTAGTGGGAGTTGGCACCCAGACCACTCTAATGGGCAGAAGTGGTCTGGGTGCCTGGAGTGTCCCTTTAAGTTCACCCAGTCTTCCTACCTTTTGGGAGAGCTGAAGTTGGATTCTTTCCCTGGGGTCCAGAGTGGCTGCTGTATTCTTGCTCTGCTGCCTTGCTCGGGGCCAGAGTGCTGTCATATCTCCCCTCCCGGTATTACAGTGGGGCGCATGAGGGAGCAGAGCAGGAAGATAAGTTTCCTTGCCCTTGGCTCTATTCTGCCTCAGTCAGTTGAGGGGGTGCAGTGGGGCTTATTCCGCAACTACTGAACAAACACCCAGGCGTAGAGATCTGCTCTAGAGGTGCTTCCTGGGTCAGTGCTACTTACGGTGCAATTGATTAAATGCATCTCTTTGTGGAGATGCTGATTGATGCAGCGTGGAGTTTTGCTGCACATGTGCAGTAGCGTCCCAATGCTTTCCTATGAAAAAACAATTGGATTGGCTGAGATCGTCAGATTTGATGATCTCAGCCATGGAGACAGAGTGCAGCGGAGCCCGACACAACAAGACTGTCGGGCGCTGGAAATAAGATGAGTAAAATCACCTTTAATGGTGCCAAGGAGGGCCAGATTCTCTAAACCGTGTTTTTAGATTTATAGTGTTAATAATACATGTCCTTAAAGGACCATGAAAGTCACCCAATTTAAAACACTAAAATTTTTTAGAAAGACTGCCACTAGAGGTTCTTCCATGGCACTGACAAAGTAAAACTCGGTCACGTGATGTGGAAGCCCATAGGAAAGAATACAATGCTTTCCTATGGGGAAGCTTGGATCCACTCATGAGCATCAGGTACCCAATGCGACAATACTACCTCCTCCGTGATCGTCAGATTGGACAATTACGGAGGAGGTAGTGTTGTCACGGTTAGCAGAGATGTTAGCATTGCCGAGGAAGTCTCTGCACAGGTAACCGGCAAATAAAACCTGTATAAAGCTAAGGATAGGGTTACTATAACATTTTGAATACAGTTTAGTATTCCTAACACTATAGTCACCTAAATTACTTTAGCTAAATAAAGCAGTTTTCGTGTATAGATCATTCCCCTGCAATTTCACTGCTCAATTCATTGTCATTTAGGAGTTAAATCACTTTGTTTCTGTTTATGCAGCCCTAGCCACACCTCCCCTGGCTATGATTGACAGAGTCTGCATGAAAAAAAAAAACTGGTTTCACTTTCAAACAGATGTAATTTACCTTAAATAATTGTATCTCAATCTCTAAATTGAACTTTAATCACATACAGGAGGATCTTGCAGGGTCTAGCAAGATATTAACATAGCAGGGGATAAGAAAATCTTAATTAAACAGAACTTGCAATAAAGAAAGCCTAAATAGGGCTCTCTTTACAGGAAGTGTTTATGGAAGGCTGTGCAAGTCACATGCAGGGAGGTGTGACTAGGGTTCATAAACAAAGGGATGGCAGAGGATTGAACAGTGAGGCTGCAGGGGCATGTTCTATACACCAAAACTGCTTCATTAAGCTAAAGTTGTTCAGGTGACTATAGTGTTCCTTTAAAGGAGTTTCTGCTGTAATGGAAGATCACAATGAGGTTCACAGACAAAAGAATTCTAAAGCATTTCCTTTCCATCCAAAATTCATAAAAAAAAAACTTGCATCACTAAGCATTTTAAAACTAGCTTTAAACTGCATGTGAACTATAAGATAAAAATTTAAGATCTTTCTAAGGTGGATGTTCTAATTGCCCATCTGGGTAAAAAAAAGACAACACATTCCCTATAGGAGGTACAAGCAGTTTTCAAGATACGATGGACAAAAGAGTAGAATCCTTATTAAGAAGGGTATTTTCAGCATCCAAAACTCAGTGTAAAACTCTTATTGCAGGCACATCAGTTGCCAGAGCACAACGTGTGTGGCTGGATTCCTTGGTAAAATCTTTCATGTGAGATAATAAAGAAGATCAAATGAAACTTCTTCAAAACATTCGTTTGGCATCTGAATTTTTGACTGGACTTCTGTTCTTCAGAAGCATATCAGCCAGAACCATTGGTCCTTTTACTGTTGCCAGAAGGGAAATACGGCTACGCAATTGGATGGCAGTTTATGCATCAAAACACTCAACATGCGATCTCCCATTTTGTGAAAGGAGACCTGTTTGGGTTTCAGCTTTATGGCATTCTGAAACATATGTCTGAAGAGAAAAGGGCATTACCTGAAATCAAGAAAAAAAGAAAGATGGAATAGAAAATTATTTTCTAAAAGCAGAAGCTGTTACAGAGATTCCTTTCAGAGGTTCGATTCTAAGCGCTATAACCGACAAAACTTGGATTCAAGATCAAAATGTTTCCTCCCAAATCTAAAGAGAAATAGTTCTGACGCCAGAGCAGTAGGAGGAAGATTGCTTCACTTATTCAACATCTGGGAACAAACCACATGAGATTCCTGGATTTGAAAAATTCTAATAAAACGTTATTGGATAGAACTAGATTCTCCTCCTCTTCCTCAATTCATGCGCTGTTCAGTTCAATGTTCTATGTCAGAAGCTCTCCTGCTGCTAGAAGTAAGAACCTTAGTAGACAACAAGTCGTAGAGTAAGTTCCTTTTCCAGAATGGATCCTGGGAACATCTTCAAGAATGTTCTTGGTTCAGAAGCCAGATCACGCTTTCAGATCGATTCTGGATTTAAAGAAGATGAATCTACAAGTTTCCAAGAAATGTGTTCCCAGGACATGAAGGACGCTTACCTTCACATACCTATTGCAGCCTGCAGCAGAAAATATTTAACGTTTTCTGTTGAGGTTCCTCAACTTATTTACGCTCTGCATCTCACTTCTATTGCTGGCTCAGCAAAAATCAGTCCAACCAGACGCACCCCAAGTTCTTAGTCTACACTTAATCCCTGGCACTGTATCACTCTTAAGTTTAAGTCCTCTTATCGATATGTCATTCCAACACTACAATTATCCCTTTCCTAACTGGCATATTCTGTGTCACCATGTATACAAAAATAAAATAAAAATGTGCAGTTAAGCTATGGCGTATTGTTATGTGTTGATCAGCCTGTACTCGCTGTTGTGGCATTATGGGCAAATCTGTACCTATCATGCACTACATAAATAAAGAATTATATATTTAAAAAAAAAAAAAAAAAAGTTTTCTGTTGATCTAAATTTTATTTACCATTTCCAATTCAGAGCCCTCTTCTTTGCTCTCTCAACGACCCGACCTTCACAAAACTAGTGGTGATTGTACTAGTGATGTTTGCAGCACATCTGAGGGAAAAGGTCTTCAAATAATTCCTTATCTAGATAACTTATCATAGACTCCATAGAGATGGAGATATTATTAGTACACTCCTGCACTTTCTTAACCCATCAAACTTAATATTTACCTACCTTCACCTGCTCTTGATATTCCAACTATTTCCAATTTACTTTTTCCCAGTTTAGCAATGATCCGTCTTACTCCTCCTCTTTATTTCCTCCTTCTCCCTCAGTATCAAAATCTCTCCTTACACTCACTTCACTCATCCCCCCATTCATATTTACATATGCCCTAGACATGTGCAATTTGTTTCGTTCCGAATGTCAATTTGGACATTCGGATACTTCCGAATGTCCGAATAGCCTAAGTGCCGAATTTAGGATTTGCCGAATTTAGGATTTGCCGAATTTAGGATTTGCCGAATTTAGGATTTGCCGAATTTAGGATTTGCCGAATTTAGGATTTGCCGAATAGACGAATTGCCGAAGTACTAATATACCCAGTGGAAGAATGAAGAATGTTACACTGTATACCAGTTTAAATAAAAAGTATGCACATATATCCAGGATTCAGCTGTAAGCATTTGCAACACTTACACGTTCATATAAAATGTAAGTTACTTAGCCAGTCAATGGATGGGAATGAGTAAGTAGATAACTCCCTAATTCCCACGGTATTAGGGAGCTATCTACCAAAAGGCTGAAAGACCTAAAGTGGTCTTTCAGCCAAATTTACGAATACTAAGTAAAAATTACTTAGTATTAGTAAATTCTGCCACGGTATTAGGGAGCTATCTACCAAAAGGCTGAAAGACCTAAAGTGTTCTTTCAGCCAAATTTACGAATACTAAGTAAAAATTACTTAGTATTAGTAAATTCTGCCCCTACTCGCTATACCGCGAGTTGGGGCATGTCTAGTAAACAGTGTAAAAAAACAAAAAAAGAAACCACAAAAAAAAACACCCCAAGTGTCCCCCCACCCGGGACCTATTGCCCACCCTGGCCCATCCAGGGGCCCTGGATGACAATGAGGGGAACCTATCGTGTCCGATGGGTGGAGGGACCTATTGTCCTCCCCCTGGCCTCCACCCCTGAGCGGCGGGTGGGGGCCCTAAATCAGAATGGGGGACACACCTATTGTGTCGTCAAGCCCCTGTCCCCAACCCCTGAACGGCGTTTGGGGGCCCTAAAAAAAATAAGGGGGTACCTATTGTCCTCCCCCCGACCTCCACCCCTTGCTTTCAATCAACCAATCAGAGTGTTATTAGTCAAATTACACAGCATGGGAAAATTCCAAAGAACTTTCCCACGCTGTGTAAAATGACACAGAGCACTCTGGTTGGATTTCAAGCCAACCAAAATGCTATGACAGGTAAATGTAGAGACTTACTTATCAGTCTCTTCATTTACCTGTCAGAGCACTCTGGTTGGCTTAAATTGGTTGGCAACCATCAGAGTGCTCTGAGCCTAATTGCAGCCTCTCAGGGGTGGGGGCCAGGGGGACAATAATAGGTCCCCCCCCTTATTCTAATTTAGGGCTGCCATCCGCTGCTCAGGGGGGAGGACAATAGGTCCCCCCACCTATTCTAGTTTAGGGACCCCACCCGCCGCTCAGGGCACGGGTGGGGGCTCGGGGCTTTGTTTTGTTTTTGTAACAGTGAGCAGCTACAGGCTGCTCACTGTTTATTAGACATGCCCCTACTCACAGTACAGTGAGTAGGGGCAGAATTGACTAATACTAAGTAATCTTTACTTAGTATTTGTAAATTTGCCTGAAATACCAATTTAGATCTTTCAGCCTTTTGGTAGATAGCTCCCCAATACCGTGGGAATAATGGGAGTTATCTACTAAGCAGCTGCAAGAGAACATATCCGAAGTCCCGAATGCCGAACCAAACCGAATATTTTGCCCATGCACATCCCTAATATGCCCCTCTCTGCTACACTGCCTCCTTCTCTCATCTCATGCCTTGCACTCATTTTTCTACTCTCTCACTCCTACCCACAATCGATCTCATCCTAGACCCCATGCATACAAAACCCATTCACACCTCCTGTCACTTTCTCTCCTCCTGCTTCTAGCAGCTGGTGATGTCTCTCCCAACCCAAGGCCCTTCACCTTCTCTACACACTAAGAAAAGCAGAAACCCCACAAACTTTAGCACAATACCCTGCCCTTTACCCTCACTTACCAACATTCAGTGTGCACTTTTGAACGCCCGCTCCATCTCCAGTAATTTAAAATCACGACTTTTTCATCTCAAACTCACTCACACTACTTGCACTTACAGAGACCTTGCTGTACCCCTCTGATAGCGCTAATCTTGCCTCTTTATGTTTTGGTGGGCTACAATTCTCTCACACTCTCAGACTCAACTGTAAAGGAGGTGGTGTAGCGATCCTTCTCTCCCCTCAATGTACCTTTCAACCAATCATAACTCCCCCTGCCCTAGCCTTTTCTTCTTTTGAAGTTCACACTGTCCACCAATTTAAACCTACTCCTTTAAGAATTGCTATCATCTACTGCCCCCCAGTCATCATAGGCTATTCATTGAGCACTTCTTTTCCTGGCTTCCCCACTTCCTCTCATCTAGCACTCCTTCCATTATACTTTGGGGATTTCAATACACCAATCAACAACTCCAACTGCATTGATGCCTCTCGTCTGCTCTCTGTAACCTCCTCCTTTGGCCTTACGCAATGGTCCAATTTAGCAACCCATACAGTGGGAAACACTCTTGATCTCGCCTTCACCAATCTCTTTACCGCCTCTAATCGGTTCAATATTCCTTTTCTTCTATCTGACCACCATCTGCTGACTTTTGACATCGGCACACCTAAGACCCAGTTGACACCACCATCTGAACATCAGTCTCAAAGAAACCTCCAATGTCTTGACCTAGAGCATTTCTCCACTAATCTCCAAACTCTTTTTTACCTATCTCAAACCTCACCTGTCCTAGCTCTGCAACCTCCTTCTACAATTCCACCCTTTCCTCTTAACTAGACATCATGGCACCCCCTACATTTAAACACAGCAAGCACCCCCAACAACAACCTTGGCACACCAAGCTGACTCGATATCTCCAAAAATACTCCAGAACTGCTGAATGCTGTTTGAGAAAGTCTCACTGTGCGTCTGACTTTCTCCACTATAAATGTATGCTGTGCTCATACAGCTTGGCTCTTTCCTCTGCAAAAGTAAATTACTTCAATACCCTCATAACCACACTCTCTCCTGCGAACCCAAACGACTATTTAACACATTTAATTCTCTTCTTTGCCCTATTGTTCCTCCTCCACCTACTAACTTGACCGCCTCAGACTTTGCAACTCACTTCACTGACGATCTCTCATCTTTCTTCTTCCCCTTACAATACTTCCCCTAACCTCACTCCCTCTGCTGTTCTATGTTCATTCGCACCCTCTACAGTGGAAGAGGTTTCTGCTCTGCTGCAGTCCTCCCGCTTCACCACCTGCTTTCTAGATCCTATTCCCGCGCATTTCATCCGTACTCTGTCTTCTTCTCTTTCTCTACCTCTCACTAAAATTCTCAGTCTCTCTCTCTCCTCTGGCATATTTCCATTGCCTTTCAAACATGCAACTATAACCCCAATTGGAAAGAAGCCCAACCTTGACCCTAACTCCCCATCCAACTACCGTCCTATCTTGCTACTGCCTTTTGCATCCACGATCCTTGACAGAGTTGTGTATGTGAGATTGACAGACTTCCTCAAGTCCAGCTCTCTGCTAGACCTGATTCAGTCTGGTTTCCGCGCTAAGCACTCTGTGGAAACCGCACTGACCAAAGTATCAAATGATCTATTCGCTGCAAAATCTTGTGGTCACTACTCTATCCTAATTCTCCTTGACCTTTTTGACACTGTTAATCATCAACAGCTTCTTCTTTTCCTCCGCAATATCAGTCTACAAGATATTGCTCTCTCCTGGTGCTCCTCCTACCTCTCCCAGCGTTCTTTTAGTGTTCTCTGGCTCTGCTTCTCCTCCTCAAGGTTCAATTTTTGGTCCCCTACTGTTCTCCATCTATACTGCCACCTTTGGTAAACTCATTAGCTCCTTTGGCTTCTAATATCATTTCTATGCGGATGACACGCAAATCTTTCTGTCCCTCTTGACTAGTGTCTCTGACTGCCTCTCTGCTATTTCTAACTGGATGGCTGCCCACTTCCTTAAACTCAACTTGACCAAAACTGAAATTCTGGTCTGTCCTCCCTCAAGTGTTGCTACTCCTGTGTCTGTCTCCCTCCAAGTCAACGGTGCTACCATCAGCTCCACCACGCAGGCTCGCTGCCTAGGTGTTCTCTTTGACTCCGACCTCTCCTTCATGCCTCATGTACAGTCTATCGCCAAATCCTGCCGCTTCCATCTAAAAAACTTTGCGCGCATCCGACCCTACTTAACACCAGATGCGACTAAGGTGCCATTCCACTGTACTTTCTCTGGCCTTAACTACTATAATCCGCTTCTCAGTAGTCTTACATACTCCCTACTTGCGCTGTTACAGTTCATAATGAATGCCGCGGCGAGGCTCATCTTCCAGTCCGCCTGCACCGCCCATACCTTACCCTTCTGTCAGTCCCTACATTGGCTTCCTGTAAGATATAGGGCTCAATTTGAAATTCTGGTTCTTGCTTTTAAATCTCTACATAATGCTGCTCCCACCTATCTATCCTCCCTAATACACAAGTATGTCCCGTCTAGGCCCTTACGCTCTGCTGAAGACTTACGTCTATCTTCTGTCCGTACTCCCACCTCTGATGCTCGCCTTCAAGACTTCTCGAGCTGCACCTTTCCTGTGGAACTCACTTCCCTCCTCCGTTAGAAGCTCACGCAGTCTCCACGCCTTCAAAAAATCATTAAACCTACTTCTTCATAAAAGCGTATCAATTAAATTGTAAACCTTTTGTGTCACTTTACCCCACTTCCTCTAGCATGTAAGCTCATTGAGCAGGGCCCTTAACCCCTCTGTTCCTGTGTGTCCAACCTGTCTGGTTACAACTACATGTTTGTTCGTCCACCTACTGTAAAGTGCTGTGGAATTTGTTGGCGCTATATAAATAACATAATAATAATGACAATGTTTCTTCGTCTATAGAATGTAAGCAAGTAGAGATCTCCTCTTCTACCGTTTGGATTAATATCCGTTTATATCAAATCGGTTTCCAATATTCTGGCAGAGAGCTTAAGCAGAAATTACTTCAAAGAAACAGACTAGTCTCTATCCCTGCATATATTTAATTTGCTACTGAAGATATTCAGACCTCCAGAGATAAATTTAATGGGATCAAGGATAAACAAGACACTACACAAATTTGTCTTATTATTGCCATTTATCATTATTATTATTATTAGGAACATTGCCAGCATGTGTGACGTATGAGATGTTCTAGCATGAAGAGACTGAGGAACCTAGTACCAAGTGTGTGGAGACTGCACATTTATGTGTCAAAAGCATTATTTTATCCCACTCCTTCTCAACCAGTGTGATTCCCATATACTCTTCCCACTTCAGGGCCCGTGGAGGCATTAGGCAGGGAAATTAAATGACAGTCTGAGAAAGCTGTTTGGTGTGTACCTTATCCACACAGTACCTACACATCAGTGCCTATTATAGAGGATCTTTTTAATTGAGTGCATTTTTATTCTATATTGCTCTTGCATATATGTAGTGTGCTATGTTTTTATACTTTCTTCCTCAGATAATGCGGTGAAGAGTGGAAAATCACCTTGGTTTATCATTGTGTTTAGGGTAGAGTGGTAACCTAAACAGATCTAGAGCTTGCTTACACATGTACGTGTTACATTGTCTACATCATTTATAAATAATACAAAAGGGTGTTTCAAAAAGATGTACCTGATTTGAAATCGCTTCATCTCCACGAACCGCCCATGAATGAAACTCTTACCACTTGGATGGGTGGGGCATAAAGGTTCAAATGATTACTGCTAGATGCCTCTACCAGTGCACAAACGGCCCCTAGCTTCAGATATTTCAAAGATGGCGACCCCCCAAATACAAGGCGTCTTGCGTTCTGCAGTTCAGCAAGACTGAATCTGTATTTGCTGTGCAGCGTGTGTTTCAACAGCGTTTTGGCATTGATCCGTCAATGCCAAAGAGTATTTGTTATTGGTACCGACAATCTGAGGAAACAGGCTGTTTATGTTAGGGGAAGAGCATAGGGCAGGAGGAAAACGTGAGAAGAATTCAAGAGCGTTTTCAGCGTAGCCCACCCAAGTCCACTCGTCATGCAAGCGAAGAACTTACGATCTCATATGACTGTCTGGAATGTGATAAGGTGATGTTTAATCATGAGGCCATATCGTCTCAATGTTGTCCGTACAGTAGGTGGGGGGGGGAAGGGGGGGGGCATATAAGCATTCACAAAATGATTAGTAAAACTTAATAACACATTAAACCATTTTTAACTTTTGGTGTAATTGTAAATTGTAACATGTTGCCATTGTAAAATATACTGCTTTGAATTTGGGACAATCATATTTAAACACCTTGTATATTATTTTATTTCCAAAAGGCACAAATACTTTACAGGTAGAGCAAAAATATAATACTACACGTGCCAATGAACACATTTGTGTCAGATTTTGTGGTGATTATTAAATAATCACTCCACTTCACTTAATACTTTTAGATTTATTTTTTTTTTTCATTATTTTTTTTAGATGGTTATGGTATGTTTGGTTTGGGATCATTAGTACTTTGGTATATAGACTCGACTATGTGAACTTATGTTTACAGTGTTATTAGGACTATATGCTATTAACCTGCAGTAGTTTTTGTTTTTACAGCAGCTTAAGTTGCTTGAGAATATAATCAGTAGATCTTATATGTTACTGCTTGCCAAATCTCCAAGCAGTATATTGTAAACAAGCTTTTGCTACTGTGTCCCATAAAGTTATTGCTAACTATTTCTGCTTGGCTAATGAACTCTACATGCTTTATATTAATCACTGTGTTATGTGTTCTTCTTTTCTACAGGAGAAACACGCATGAGATTTTATCAACTGTTAGTTAATGGTCTCTACACACCGCAGACCCTTCCAGTTGGTGGTGAATTGGATGTTTCCCCGACTGTGAATGAAACGCCACAGGTACAGCTGCAGTTCTCCGAACATGAAGATCTTACATTTTAAAGGAACAGTATAGAGTTTGAAAAACAAATGTATTCCTAATGGTGAACTGCTCTCTTCCCTACTCCCAGCTAAAGTAAAAAAAAAAGGTTTAATTACCTTTTCTCCCTCGCTGCAGTGCTCTTTCCATGGCCAGTTTCTCCTCCTAAGCTAATTTAATGGAGCACGATAGTGACATGAAAACAAACGTGTTCCAGTCAATCTATTATGAAAACACTATTTAGGTTGCCGACCCCCCTCTCACTGAAGTAAAAGTGGAATTTAGTCCCCTTTCTTTCGGCGCCGTACAGGTCTGTCATGACTAGCCCTGCCCAAGCTCCACTCCCTTGGCTGAGATCATTGAAGTTGGTGATCTCAGCCAATCCAATGCTTTCCTTTAGGCTATTGCGCATGCGCGGCAAAATGCAGCACTGCGTCAATCAGGAACCTCTCATAGAGATGCTTTTGATTAATGCATTTCTATAGGAAACGTTCAGTGTCTCCATGCAGAGCCTGCAGTAATGACCCAGGCAGCACTAACTCAGACCCACTAAGACGACCACTAGAGGGTCCCTAGGCAGAAATGTAAATGCATTCATGGACAGGCCCATAGGAAAGCATTGGGAGACTAGTGTGCATGAGCGGCAAAACGCCACGCGCTCTGCCAATCAAATGGTCAATCTGATGGAAATGGCAGTTCACTTGGCTATTTCGGTAGGAGGACCTCTAGTGACTTTTAATGTGATAGCCGCAAGGTCCATTTTAACCCTGTAATGTAAACTTTGCTGTTCCCGTTTTAATCCTGTTTAATTTCAAGATGCAGGAAATTGCAGGATTTATAGCACAGGAGCATGACTCCTAGACCACTTTATTGAGATGATATATTAAAAGAGTACATTAACACTTACAGTATAAAGAAAGATACAGTGTTGTCCAATTTTTAATACCCTTTGCAAAAACCTATTCCTAGTGTTTTGCTTGTTTTGATGAGAACAATGTTTTGTTCCATGTCATTTACCCGAATGCTATTACATAAAATCTGTGTACCCAAAAGTATACCACTTTATTTAAATAAAGTGTATTTAAAAAAAAAAGTAAAACATTTTTACATTTTAAAAATACACTAAGATTCAGTATGGGGTCTTTCAGACTAGTAAAGAAAAAGGCGGATGTTTATAACACTTCTCCAAGTTCTTGGGTGGTTTAGAGTAGTTGAAACAATGATAAATGAGTGTCGCCTTTTATCTCGGCAATTAGTTGTTGTTGTAGTCCTTGCCCCTTCAATCTTTTATTATTTCGTATTCTGCTTATAAGTAAATTGTGGTTAATTACAATTCCATGAATCACTTCCCAGCTATTAATAGAATAGGTGTTTATATAGGCTGTATAAAATGTAAAGGAATGTAATCCATAGAACTGTAATACTACAGACTTCTATACCCATATAAACAATTTTTTTTCATACAAGACACATTAGTAAATGCCAACAACATTCTGTATTACATAGAGAAAATGAAAACAAAACTGCAATTTTTAAATAAAACCACTATTTAGCTGTCAAGTCTTAAATGCGTTTCACCTCTTGACTTAGTGTCACTATGTCTTGGGGCCATTGTTCTTGCTCTATAGATCCTTATCTATAGAAAATAATCGCTTATAAGACAATAAAAATATTTGTTTAAAAAAAATACTCTGTACTCATGTCTTATATATTCTAATTATTATACAGGTGAATGAATCCTCGAAACGGACAAAAGAGACTGGTGCAGGGGCGCCTGTTACTCCGAATAGCAGTACCCCATTTTCACATGATACAGCTTATTCAAGCTGTCGACAAGACACCCCCAACTCCTTTAGCCAGTATACACCACAATCGCAAGGGACCCCTCACACACCCCGTCTAGGAACACCGTTCTCTCAAGACTCTAACTATTCCAGTCGGCAAGCCACACCAGCTTTTCATTTTGGACAAGACTCTAGCTACAAACCTAGGAGGCCTGAAAATAAATTTCCAGATGCTTACAATCGAAGGCCAGGGCACCCCTATGTTCATAACTCTAGTTTGTTTAGGGGCTCTGAACACAGCTTTAACACTGCTAGATCCCAGCCAGAGACATTGCCGTTTTCACACACATCACCGTTGAACCAATCTGGTGTGAATTATAAGTCTGCATTTTCTCCTTATCAAGCAACAACAGCATATTCCCAAGCTGATGAGAACTCGTTCCCACAAACCTCAAGGGATATAGAGTATAGGAGAACAGCACCCCCACCTACAGACACCTATTCAGATAGTGGATGTAGTTCTGTAAATATCGACTTTATTCCAGTTAAAGAAAAACCAGATGAACCCCCTCTTCCGGAACCGGAGTGCCCCACAGAACAGAAAGTAGCCTCTTGTGCACGGACGCCAGAAAGATGTGTAACCCCAGGAACGCCAACTCTGGAGGATGAAATGATGCACAACAGTTTAGATTCTCGTATTGAAATGCTTTTAAAAGAGCAAAGAACCAAGTTACCTTTCCTCCATGAACAGAGCTCAGATAATGAATTGAGGATGGAAGGGAGTCCTATATCCTCTTCTTCCTCACAGCTTTCACCAATCCCTCCGTATAGTGCAAACTCCCATTACCAAGATGTCACTCCTTCCTCTCGACCCTCAAGCACAGGACTTGAGGACATCAGCCCCACCCCTTTACCTGACTCGGACGATGATGAGTCTATTCCTGGCACAGCATCCCTTTGCCAGAACTCTAGGTCAACAACTCCCATTGAGCAGCCTAGTCAACCTGGGAGGAAAATGGAGAGCTCAGATGTGAAGGAACAATTAACAGGAGATGAGACTCCAACATCTGAGAAGATGGATGAGGTGAGTGAGGCTAAGACATGCTTTATATTTTCTTTAGGTGATATCTTACAACAAGTTGAAATCAATGCCCACAAGGCTTACAAAAGGTTTAATATTAAAAAAAAAAAAAAAGCAAAGTATGAACTACTTAAATAACTGGAGAAATTAGCATTAATTGAAATAGCATTGTTTGTGATAAGATTTTGGTTAGAAGAATATATGATATTTGTTCTGCAAACATGCTCTCAGCCTAATACACCTGACGACTCTAAAAAAAAAATTACTGCATCAATAGAAGTGTACTTACATGCCATCAGTGTATCCTTAATGAGATGTAATGAAACAAAAATGGATGATCATAATTTACCTTTAGTAAAATAGGTTTATGGAAACTTAAAGTCCAACTTTAGTCTCTATGTTCGTCTTGTCCTGATATACATCAGTGAATATGGGTATCTCTTTATGACTATTAGTAATTATAAAGTGGCTGTGCAATTAATCTTTACGAGAAAGGAATAGTTCTGTCCTCCTGATCTTTATAACGGGGACCAACACATTGCATTTAGCATTTTTTATGGGTCTTTAATAAAGGCTAACTGTTTCTTAGGAATGTAGCACCCACCAATATTGTGCAAATGATATGTGTGCCCATGGCCAGAGTTAGATGAAAAGAGGCCCTAGGCTATTCCACTTATGAGGCCCTTTCACCTCCCATTTTTAAGTTTGTAAATTACATGAGAGACAATAAAATACATCATTACTGTGATATATATCAATATGTTAAATGAAACATGTTGTGATTGGTACTTACCTTTATAAAAAATGTGGCACGGATAATAAATTTAAAAAAAGTCGAGATGAAGAGAGGGGGATTATTGTGAGAGGGAGGGGGGTGATGAGGAGAGGGAGGGGGTGATGAGGAGAGGGAGGGGGGTGATGAGGAGGGGGGGGGGGGGGTGTGACTAAAAAAAAAATTACCTTAAATCCCTGTTGGTCCAGTGGGGGCTGCCTGGTGGTCCGGTGGGGTCCCTGGTGGTCCGCATTTCCGGTCTGCATTGCAGTCTGCCCTGGGCACCCCCCTAGTAAGTGGTACCCGGGGCACACCCACCCCCCCCTTAGTACGCCACTGGTCATATCATATGCGTAGAATTTCTCCTTATTTTCGGTTCAGTGTTTTATTGTTCGCTGTTTTTAGAATAGTGTAATTTTAATTTTGCTAACAATTTGAATGTAGGCCCCTCTTGATCTTGAGGCCCTAGGCTGAAGCCTAGTTAGCCTATAGGAAAATCCGGCCCTGTGTGTGCCCTGGTGCTGTCCAAACCCAAGTCCTAGACCCAACATTAAAATTGTTCATAGTTTATCGATCACTTTCTGATACAGCCTTCACCACAAATAAAAGCTGTTTTCGGAGAGAGTATCTCGCATCAGCCTCAAGTGTAACTCGCATCAGCCAATATGCTGCCACTGCAGTGTGTCAAACTTGGTATCAGATGTGTACATATTCCTTATGTATGTAAAGACTGCAAACATTGACTTGGTGGGTGGTCTTACACTTATACTAGACTCACTAGAACGTCAATTTCTTGTTGAGTGTTGATGACCATAAGCATAGTATAATTGGATACTCAAAATTTATTTTAGAGTCTCTTGTGTAGCTTTCTAATTCCCTTTCCTTTTTGAATGTGTTTAGAAAGAACATAATAATTTCACTGTTACGCAATGTTAATCTACACTGACATCTGGGAGCTAAAGTTGACAAAAAATACATGAGCTATTCTAACAGAGGATAATGGAGTGGGTTGCAGCGACCAGCAACTCTATCCCATTAATTTGTGAATTATGATGTTTAAGAAGAAAAAAATAGCAATTGGTTGGATGTTACTCAATGAAAATTTGTTGGGATAAGGAATCTATATATTTCCAATTTCATTCACTTGTCTTGTGAACCATTGTAACATGGTGTCTGATCTGGAGATCACACCACTTATGGGGGAAAACCTGCTTGGGAATATTAACACAACAAGCAAGCAGATCCTTGATTGTAATATTAAACCAATGGCTTCTGATTTTTTTTGTTTTGTTTATTTTATACCTAAAGAACATTCGTGTATCAGAGATATGCCAAGTATAAATCAATCTAAATCCTGAAGACTAGATTAATTTTGGACAGAAACATGACCTTTTCAGACTCTGTGTAGTGCATCTTTGAAATCCTTTTGCATGCTTTACCTTGTATTACACTAATATTGCAAACATGTCTGTTAAGGAGATTTTTATTATTGCATTGTAACTGCAACTATTTTTTTTTTTGTTGCATAAAAATCAAATGTTTAAGATCTGTCCAAGATTTAAATGTGGATCGTTGTTGAAAGCAAATAGTATTTTGTGATTTGTTGCACAGGACCTAGCATATATTCTTAAAAGGGTAAGTCTACTGCTGTATACAACAGTTTTATAATTCTAAAGTCAAACAATCAGGAACAAAGGCTATTTGGTGTATAGATCATGCCGCTGCTGTCTCACTGCTCAATTCTTTGCCATTTAGGAGTTAAATCACTTTGTGTATGAAGCCCTAGTCACACCTCCCTGCACGTGACTTGCACAGCCTTCCTAAACACTTCCTGTAAAGAGTCATCTAATGTTTACACATCCTTTATTGCAAATCCTATTTAATTTAGATTTTCTTGTCTCCTGCTCTGTTAATAGCTTGATAGACCTTACAGGAGCCTCCTGTATGTAATTAAAGTTCAATTTACAGAGCAGGAGACAAAAACTTTCAAGGTAAGTTACATCTGATTGAAAGTGAAACCATTTTGTTTTCATGCAGGCTTTGTCAGTAAAAGCCAGGGGAGGTGTGGCTAGGACTGCATAAACAGAAACACAAGTGATTTAACTCCTAAATGACAGGGAATTGAGCAGTGAGACTTCAGGGGCATGCTCTATACACCACAACTGCTTCATTAACATAAAGTTGCAAGATCTTCTAAATAAATTTTTAACGTCTTTTCTTCAAAGCTTAAAGTGGCTCTGTCACTTTGTCACTATTTGAGTATTTAGGAAAATACTAAATCCATAGGAAATACTCATGTTTACTGCTTTGGGATTTCATTGACATTACAACACTATCAAGAAATATAATACAGAGTAGGCTCCCTTGGGCAGCTCCACACCGAATGTCACATTCTGGGGTCCTTACAAAAATCATGCAAAACCCTCCAATGATGACCGTGCTAATTTAGCTTTTGCACACAGTCATGCCTGAGTTAGATGTGCTTAGAACACTTCCACAGTCCTTCACCTATGTCCCCAATCCCTTGAAACCAACACAAGACCAAGAAACCTAGCCGCCGAGTAACTCCCAAGAGACTACTGGAACCAAGAATGGTCGGAATACCGAGCTCCCTCATCCCCTATCCTAGTTTCGTTGTACATACTACCCATTGGCACTAACAACACGTTCCTGACCAGGGAACAATAAGAACTATCTGCAAAGCCATGAATTTGACATTGTCTTTGAGGTTCAGAACTACTAGAGGGAACAACCGCAACAAAACTACACCTCCTACACAACGAACAAACTTGTACACAGTCATACCCACTTACTTATTTGTAACCACTAGCTATTCTTTTTTGCCACAACAAGTGTTAATGTCATGACTATCATTGATGGCTGTTTGACGCATCATGTCAGTGCC
Source organism: Pelobates fuscus (assembly GCF_036172605.1). NCBI lineage: Eukaryota > Metazoa > Chordata > Amphibia > Anura > Pelobatidae > Pelobates > Pelobates fuscus. Next base: position 128,368,456 of record NC_086321.1, read on the forward strand.
TACCCGTTCTCTTCTGCAACCTGATTTAACTGAAAAATGCCAATAAAACCAGAAGGTTAAAAAAACAAAAAAAAGGAATCACAGCATGAAAAACAGCAGTACCCTTAAAATTCCCTCCCACCGTGTTATATGTGTATCCCTATCCTTGGAGTGGCATCTTTGGCCTATGAGGCTATTTTCCCGTCGATCATTTATAATCTGTAATGAATCGCCTTCATTCAGAGCAATGAAGCTGCAGACAGTCAGAGAGACAAAAGATTGGCATGTCTTACGATGTGTCTGCTTAGGTTTCCTCATCATCTAATTCTGGCTGCTTGGCTTCCAGCAGTGATACATTAATAAAAAAAAAAAAAAAAAAAAAAGAATATTTTTTAGATTGCGGAGGTGTTACTAAGTAGGCAGATGTATGGTGGTGTATTCTAAAACTTTTTGTGTGTGTGTGTGCGCGCAAAAGCTACAATTATTTCAGTTTGCAATCAATATAGCTTCAATTTGGGATTACAGTTTTGTTGATGGCAAGAATACCAGTTTAAATGATCACGACAAACACGACAAACTGAAGTGATTTAGGGGTTAACAGAAATATGCACTTTTATAAACTGTCATGATTGCCCCAGCACAAAGTGGAAGCCTATGTTTCCCATTAACAAGTATTGGATTCAGTGTTTTTCTATGAAAAGCATTGCAAGATTGCATGTCAGTCTCTATCTGCAGATGGAGTGTTGCTGTGCTAAGGAAACACTCATGCTATTTGATTAGAGTAAAGTTAACCCTTTTATTTTCATATACTGGGAGGAAGGGAGCCAAGGAGACTACCCGATACTCCAGTGTTTTTTTTTACTTTTAGACTAGACAGTGAGGTGTGAATTGAAAAGTAGCCAGAGTTGGTGAATTGGAAATATTCTATTTTTTATCTGTTTATTAATTGACTTATTCTGCCTAACTTTTAAAATGTGGATTTCAATTTAGGATGTTTCTCTGTTTAGATGATAAAACATTTGTGTCACAGTAATACAGAGACAAAAGGATTTGAGACTAGTATGCTTCCATAATTATAGTAAAACTTATATATTTGAAGGAGTCAGCTTGATAATGAAAATTATCCAGGGAGAAAACAGAATGGAGTAGAAGGAACACATCTTTATATTAAACTATTTCCCTCCCTATGTACAATGGGAATTGTTCCATATTTGTAATTTATTACACTTATCTGGAAAGCGTTGCCTACTGCGTGCTGATAACTGCCCACTCTTTGTAGAAATGACCCACTTGCAATGTGCAATGTCATAACAGCTGTATTTATGGGTATGCCAGACTTGGTTGAATGCTTGAATCATGGAATTGGTTTGTAATCAAGATGTCAGAGATTAGAAAATATAATAGGAAACTGCACCTGAGTCTGGGTCAAGGGAATTAAAGGGAATCCCGGACATTCCTTGCGGAGACTGCTAGGGGAATAATTATTGTTTCCTATTTATCATCAAAATCTCTGTTAGCATTAATGATTGTGTAGCAGTGTGTGGAAAAAGGGAAGGGTTGTCCTTGTATGCAACTGTAAAATCCTCATAAGAAATTACACCTCAAGCACATACACTTCTGATTGCAGAGGTAACTTTGTATGAGTCTGGTACAATGTTCATATGATAATTGTTTCAGGATACATTTTGCACTTAGTCTCCTAAAAGAAGAGCAAGTGGGCAGAGCCAGTAGACCTTCACCATTTATATGTTTTAATGCAGACTGTTTTAGTGTATCTCAGAGTTGTAGATTTTGAATATCTTCTGTTCATAGCTGGAAGAAGATGGATGACCTTAAATAGAAAATTTCTGGTTAAGGTCCTTTACCGAAAGGCCATGATATCCGCCCCCCAAAAAAAGAAAAGCCTTGGGACTTCCTCCGTTATATTAGAAGTTGTATTCACTGGAGGCTCTTGGAGCCTAAGCAGAACAAATGGCAAGCAGTGTCAACAAAATCTGCTAATATCAGCCATAAAACCTGACATGCATTAGGGCTGCACTTACCTGAATATGTATGCATTATAAGGGTACTGCTGGGGCGAGTTATGACAACATAAAAAATCTAGGGCACGCACTTACTAAACACAACAAAGCTCATAAAATGACTTGTGCAAAAATAATGGGGATTTAGGGCTGCATAAGCAAAGTGATTTAACTCCTAAATGGCAGAAAATTGAGCAGTTGTATGATCTATATACCAAAGCTGTTTCATGAAGTTGTTATTTTGATGACTATAGTGTCCCTTCAAGATTCACTTTGCTACATTGCACTGTTTAATGAGTAAACCACTTTGTGTCATTTGTCTAATAATTTCCATGAAGGAGGCATGTCGAATTTGAGCTTCCGTCAAAGCTTTATATCACTTTAGATTCAACATTTTATATTTGGCCATATCCCTTAATTTTTACATTTTATTTCTTGATTAATTCCCAAGTATCCGTTGCAAAACTGCCACCCATTTTTCTTTTTTACATTTTTGTTGAGATCCTTTTGCACACTTATATTGGATAGCTCAATAGAAATCAACATTTTATAAACTAGGATATTCAAAAATAACAATTTATTTTTATTGTGCAGTTACACGAATTGGAACAAGCCAAAAACAGAAGTGCAATAACACATGAGCTTAGCATAAGGAAACATGTAGCTGACATGTAGCTACACATATTCTAAGAACGTACACAGCAATCCTGTTTGCACTCTGCCTGTCTTGAAAGGAAACTTCTATCTAGTCTAAACTATCATTCTCCAAAAACTACTTGAATTAAGAAACATTGCTGATAATACTAAGGGACTATTTCAAGAGCAATATCTAATTGATATAGATTATTGTAGCTTAAATTTATAATGCTATATAATTTGGAGTCGCACCGAAAACATCAAGTTATCGGCACAGCACCAAATACTTCTGCCCAAAAGTTGGAAAACCAGTGAGCTAAAGCCATGTAGCCCCACCAGATGTACATGGCCTACAACTCCCAGAATTATATGAATGCAGTAGATGGTCACAGAATCATGGAACTTGTAGTTCAGTTAGGTCTGGGGGGGGAGCTAGAAGTTGAGATGTCTACTGTAGACTTTCTTGAGGGACAGAAAATTTGATATTTCAGTAGCGTCGGTGGGATCAAACTATGTTTCATGTTATCAAGATTTGAAAACATGTAGGGGTGGTGCTTAATTCCCATCCGTAACAGTACAGAGGTGTTCTAAATTCTCTTCACTTACACCAAAGATAGTCAGACTTAAATTCAAGTATCTAGACCAGGTTTCCTCAAACTCCGGCCCTCCAGATGTTGCTGAACTACAACTCCCATGATTCTATGAATGAAATAGGCTGAGAATCATGGGAGTTGTAGTTCAGCAACATCTGGAGGGCCGGAGTTTGAGGAAGCCTGATCTAGACAATAAGAGAGGTATATAAAACTCTGAGAAAAAAATAAATTAAAATATGCAGCCCTGCATCAGAACCTACACACATAAAGACAAATTATGACAGTCTATCTATTTCATACAGGTGAATAAACTGCCATCTTGGCCAGGCAGGTGGCACATTTGTCAAGGTGGGAGCCTTTGTCATATTGCTAATACGATGAAAACTAGGCTAGTCCTCAGGGCCCTTTTGAGTTTGACGTTAAAGAAACAAGAGTTGTAGAAAGTGAGGTATATCTGTCTTGCTTGACTTTTCAAATTTAGTTTTTCGTGCAGACCCCTGGTATGTTTGCTCAGACATCTTCAATATAAGTTCTACTTAGGCTAATGGTATTTGTGCCTGCATGGCAAAATGTTAAGTCTCCTGAACTGTCTGATAGATGAGGGAGTCTTCTCCTCAGCATGGCCTTAACACTTCCTGTTAGAGTGTACACCTCCGTTTAATAATTGAGAAATTAGCATGAAATACAGTGAGTGCTGTTATTAAACACACTAAATAGTTTTTGGATCTTTCAGTATTTTCTGTGCCATGTGCTTTGATAGTGAACTTAAGAGGAATTTGGATAAACTTTGTGGAATTAATATAAATTATTAACCATGGCTACTATAGAACAGGTGTATCGTAAAGCACCATGCCATGGCTTTGTTTTCAATGACAACATGATGTGATTTGGGAGTACATTGGGGAATATGGTTGGTGCATTTTCAGTGAATTGACTGTTCCTTCCCAGCATTTATGCTTTGTGTGATTTAGAACTGAGCACAATGCTGTTTTATGCAGTTATTGACTAAGGATAAAAGAGGCCAGCTGGCTTCTGGTAGTGGCAGAAGGACTTGGTGAAACATTATATTCTAAAAGTTAGAATAAAAGCACAGGTGATACAATTAGTTGTTTCCCATGTCTAGAAATAACTGTTCTGAAGAATGCAGGTTTAAAACGTGTTTATGTACTGTTTTAAAGGGAAATTATAAGTAACACCATTAATAAGTTATAGTTTTATCTTAAAAAGTCATAATAATTGAATGCAAAAAAAGTCTGGTTTGTTTGTTTTCAGTCTGTGTTTTAATCTTTCATCTAAATTACATTTCTGCTCAGGGAAGTATAAAGTTCATATTTTCCTAATACATAGTTTCTAATATATATCTGAAGACTGTTTCATCCACCTTTATGCTTGCTTCATAAAAATAATGGAGCAGCTTGAAATGATACATGACATCCAACTATACTCGGTGTGCAGATGCCAATGTGTCACTTGTGTACAGCTGGGCATGCAGGTGCCTCTATAAGCCTGTATGAAGAAAGTTAAGAGAAAACATATCGTTTTTTAGTTTGTAATCTCAAACTAGATTGGCATGAATGTATGATTTGCAGTAGCATTCATTGTCCACAAATGTAGAGTAAAAACACATGACAGAACATAAAACAAAACATAGAAAGGGGGGTGCTATACATACATAAAATACTTCAAATACTTATGTCTGTACAAGGAAGGTCTTACTGCTGATAGTCAAATCAAATCAATCTAGAAAAACAAAAACAGATTGCACATAGCATAATACTGTATGAGGAAAAATAAAATCAATAATGATGGTTTGGGTCACTCACGATAAACAGAGCCTATTGTAGCAGGCTCTGACTGTATGGGCTCATCAAAATCTCTGTATGCTGTATGTTCCAACAGGATCAGCTCCAGGATCAGCTCCCTCCTCCTCTTAGTACTCTTCCAATCACACCAAAGAAACCAAATGGTAAGGTGTAAAAAGGATTTATTCAGAATACTATTAAACAAAATAAAATGACAAAGCACTACGCGTTTCGACTGTTCAGTCTTCTTCAAAGGTGCATAACATACAAGTCCCTCTGATTTCTTTAAATACATCCGGAGTTGTTGATTTTCGCGGGTAAAAGTTCGTGTTACTTCCGGGTTGTGATGTCACTTCCGGGTCCGCCGGCTCAATTTGCGTCATATGACGTCATCACGCTTCCGCCCGTCTGGCATCCTTCAACCTGGATGTTTATGCTTACGGACGCCATTTTTGTACCTGGCATTGTACTAGCGAACTATACTTAGATGAGGGAGAATAGATCAGGCAAAACTATAACATACATATTGTAGAAATCCGCTTACAAAGCTGGTAACATATATATTATACTCTACAATATTAGGAGAAAATACTAGAAAAAGGAAAATAAGAAACCATTAAAATTATCCTTATTGGAACCGAAAAGATTAAGCTTATCGGTAATAAGAAAGGGAGGGGGTTAAACCAATATAACCCTTTCTCGAAAAAAGCAAAAATATACTATTTTAAAAGAAGGAAATCCTTCCATATAACAAAAAAATGGATATGAGAAATATATAAAAAATATAAAATATATATAAAAAATATATATAACCCCTATAATCTGGGCTGAACTTATTAGATAAGGGCTGCCATCTCAAAGTCCACATTGAGCCCGCCCGGGGTCAGTGTTCCTAGATCAAAGATCCACCTCATCTCACAGCGGCTCAATGCGGACTCGAGATGACCTCCCCTCCAATGGGGTTTAATGGCTTGGATCCCAAAAAAACTGAGCCCCGCAGGGTTTCCACCATGTACATTTAAAAAATGTGTAGAAACACTATGTTTTAAAAAGCCTCTCCTTATATTGTAGATGTGCTCACGTATCCTTGTCTTTAAGTTTCTTGAAGTTTTCCCCACATATTGGAGTCCACAAGGACACGTGAGCAAGTACACCACATTCTTAGTGTGACAGGTCATAAATGAATTAATTTTAAAATTAACAGAGCCAATCTTAGAGTGAAAAGCCTCTACTTTTTTCGGTTTACTCTGGTGGTTCCTACAACCCATACACTCCCCACAATAGTGAAAACCTTTCTGTAGGGATTTATTGATGGTTAGAAAATTTTCTTTCAATTTAGGAGCTTCTAAATAACTCGAGGTTAATTTCTGTCTTAGATTTTGCGCCCCTCTAAAAATCAATTTGGGTTTATCATAAAGGTATGGTAGGATTTCTTCATCCTGTTGGAGGATATACCAATGTTTATTAAAGATTTTTTTAAACTCTCTGTGATCTTGACTATAATTGCAGATGATAGGTATTTTATCTTGTTTTTCCTCTGATATGGTTTTTGATTTATATTCTAGTAGAGTGTTCCTTTCCATATTTCTAACCAATTCTATCTCCTGATCTAAAAGTTCGTTACAATATCCTTTCATTAGAAATTGTTCTTTTAGAATTCGGGATTGGAGATCAAAGGTTTCTATTTTTGTACAGTTCCGTCTCATGCGTAAGAATTGACCCTTCGGTATGCTCTCTAACCATGGACGGAAATGACAACTTTTTTTGTGGATATATCCGTTCACATCAACCGGCTTAAAGAAAGTGCATGTGTCAATACTATTCCCTGTAGCTGAGATCTCTAAATCCAAAAAATGGATTTTCTGCTGGCTATATTCCTGAGTGAGCTTAACATTCCACTCATTAGAATTCAAGAAGTCGAAATATTCCAAAAAGGTGGAATAATCCCCCCTCCAAATAATGAAAATGTCGTCTATATACCTCCTATATAGACGACATTTTCATTATTTGGAGGGGGGATTATTCCACCTTTTTGGAATATTTCGACTTCTTGAATTCTAATGAGTGGAATGTTAAGCTCACTCAGGAATATAGCCAGCAGAAAATCCATTTTTTGGATTTAGAGATCTCAGCTACAGGGAATAGTATTGACACATGCACTTTCTTTAAGCCGGTTGATGTGAACGGATATATCCACAAAAAAAGTTGTCATTTCCGTCCATGGTTAGAGAGCATACCGAAGGGTCAATTCTTACGCATGAGACGGAACTGTACAAAAATAGAAACCTTTGATCTCCAATCCCGAATTCTAAAAGAACAATTTCTAATGAAAGGATATTGTAACGAACTTTTAGATCAGGAGATAGAATTGGTTAGAAATATGGAAAGGAACACTCTACTAGAATATAAATCAAAAACCATATCAGAGGAAAAACAAGATAAAATACCTATCATCTGCAATTATAGTCAAGATCACAGAGAGTTTAAAAAAATCTTTAATAAACATTGGTATATCCTCCAACAGGATGAAGAAATCCTACCATACCTTTATGATAAACCCAAATTGATTTTTAGAGGGGCGCAAAATCTAAGACAGAAATTAACCTCGAGTTATTTAGAAGCTCCTAAATTGAAAGAAAATTTTCTAACCATCAATAAATCCCTACAGAAAGGTTTTCACTATTGTGGGGAGTGTATGGGTTGTAGGAACCACCAGAGTAAACCGAAAAAAGTAGAGGCTTTTCACTCTAAGATTGGCTCTGTTAATTTTAAAATTAATTCATTTATGACCTGTCACACGAAGAATGTGGTGTACTTGCTCACGTGTCCTTGTGGACTCCAATATGTGGGGAAAACTTCAAGAAACTTAAAGACAAGGATACGTGAGCACATCTACAATAGAAGGAGAGGCTTTTTAAAACATAGTGTTTCTACACATTTTTTAAATGTACATGGTGGAAACCCTGCGGGGCTCAGTTTTTTTGGGATCCAAGCCATTAAACCCCATTGGAGGGGAGGTCATCTCGAGTCCGCATTGAGCCGCTGTGAGATGAGGTGGATCTTTGATCTAGGAACACTGACCCCGGGCGGGCTCAATGTGGACTTTGAGATGGCAGCCCTTATCTAATAAGTTCAGCCCAGATTATAGGGGTTATATATATTTTTTATATATATTTTATATTTTTTATATATTTCTCATATCCATTTTTTTGTTATATGGAAGGATTTCCTTCTTTTAAAATAGTATATTTTTGCTTTTTTCGAGAAAGGGTTATATTGGTTTAACCCCCTCCCTTTCTTATTACCGATAAGCTTAATCTTTTCGGTTCCAATAAGGATAATTTTAATGGTTTCTTATTTTCCTTTTTCTAGTATTTTCTCCTAATATTGTAGAGTATAATATATATGTTACCAGCTTTGTAAGCGGATTTCTACAATATGTATGTTATAGTTTTGCCTGATCTATTCTCCCTCATCTAAGTATAGTTCGCTAGTACAATGCCAGGTACAAAAATGGCGTCCGTAAGCATAAACATCCAGGTTGAAGGATGCCAGACGGGCGGAAGCGTGATGACGTCATATGACGCAAATTGAGCCGGCGGACCCGGAAGTGACATCACAACCCGGAAGTAACACGAACTTTTACCCGCGAAAATCAACAACTCCGGATGTATTTAAAGAAATCAGAGGGACTTGTATGTTATGCACCTTTGAAGAAGACTGAACAGTCGAAACGCGTAGTGCTTTGTCATTTTATTTTGTTTAATAGTATTCTGAATAAATCCTTTTTACACCTTACCATTTGGTTTCTTTGGTGTGATTGGAAGAGTACTAAGAGGAGGAGGGAGCTGATCCTGGAGCTGATCCTGTTGGAACATACAGCATACAGAGATTTTGATGAGCCCATACAGTCAGAGCCTGCTACAATAGGCTCTGTTTATCGTGAGTGACCCAAACCATCATTATTGATTTTATTTTTCCTCATACAGTATTATGCTATGTGCAATCTGTTTTTGTTTTTCTAGATTGATTTGATTTGACTATCAGCAGTAAGACCTTCCTTGTACAGACATAAGTATTTGAAGTATTTTATGTATGTATAGCACCCCCCTTTCTATGTTTTGTTTTTTGTATCCATTTGTATAGTGCCTTTGGGTGATTTCTAGGCACTTGGGGGTAGTTGCTGTGTTTTCACCTTTATACCAGTATTAATAGCGCCAATCCACCCACAGATATTTTCTTGGAAAGTATCTATTTTTGTTCACATGACAGAACATGCTACATAGTGAGTGGGTTTGTGTACAATGTAGGAATAATTTTCATGTTTGGCACATGATCACAATAAAGCTAGTACCACATATGCATGAAATGGTATTCATTAAAAAAGTGACACCAAGTTATGTGGAGCAATATAATGGCTTCCGTCATGTGCAGCATTTTGAAAGTGTGTAATTGTTATGAAGCATACGTTTAATGGAGACTAATGTCTGTTGTTTATCTGTTATCTTCTAGCCATTGACAAGGTCTATGATTTGAAAATATTCTGTTTTGGCTTAAAGCACCGAGAGTAACAACATTTCACACATTACAACTTCTGTTTTGTTTTTTTCTCCTTTCTTCTCTACATAAAAGCCATTAGCCATTAAACCATAACTGACCATTTTTGTTTACTTTGCTTCCGATTCTGGTGTTTAGCTGGTATAATAATAGATGGCTTATTTTGAGCTTCAGGGCACTTTTTGTGCTCTTAAATTGTATACAGTTTATGACTGTGAATACTGTGAAAGGCAAATAACTGTTCTGTGATAGAACATTGTAATTTGCTTATATGTAATAGTCTGCAAGAAAATGTACATCCGTAAAAAAAAAACTATTTGACAGTAACATACTTGTAACATGTCAGCCTCTTGTAAATTTACCATTTGTGGTAAAATATTTCATTTTCGGTTGGAAGAAAACATTTTCTAGTAACACCTGTATATATTTTTAATAACTCTATAGTACTCTATATGTTGCAGATCGACAGATCGAAAAACCTTGCTAGTTAGCCATAGTTTAATTCTGGTGCATGAAATATTTTTATATTTTATGACTATCTGTTCAGAGTTTCGAAGGGGAGTTATAAGTTGCAAACTTGTAACCGCAAAAAATATAAGGGTTTTTGGTTCCGGTTAATAATAAACTGCTGTGTTTCTTTAGTGTGCTTTAGATAGGCAATTGGACTGTCTATTTGTTTAGAGTGCTGGTAGTATAACAGGGATAAAGAAGGGAGTAAAATCTAAATAACTTGAAATTCATGGGTGTTATGATTTTTAACTTTGCAAAATTGCACATAGTATATGCTGCAAAATATCAAAAGTTAATTACCACTATTTAAGATAATTTATAATACAAATAATTTAATAAGACTATTTCTAACATATAATGTTCATTTTTGTTTTCGGTCAGTTTGTAAGCTGTACTGTTTGTATATATCTAATTCACTCATTGAATCAAGCCATCTAACTTCTGTCAATCTAAACAGGTTCATCCTTCTTCTGGAGAAGATATGGAGATTTCTGATGATGAAATGAATGCCTCTCCTATCACCAGTGAAGAATGTGCCAAATCAATAGTCATGAACTCTGCTGTTAGCAATTCATCAGTCATGACACCTGTCATTCCAATACCACCTCCAGGTTTTCCTCCGATTCCTCCTCCACCACCTCCACCACAATCAGGTTTTCCCATGCCGCCACCTCTTCCTCCTCCCCCACCCCCAACCCACCCTTCTGTCACTGTACCACCTCCTCCATTACCTGCCCCACCTGGGGTACCTCCACCACCACCACCTCCCCCTCCACCTCCCCATATATTGCATCCTCCACCACCCTACCATCAAGGTATGTTTCCCTTGATGCAAGGGGAAATGATCAGTGCCCTAGGTTCCCACTGGGGTGGAATGCCAATGTCCTTCCAAATGCAGACTCAAATGCTTAGCCGTATGATGCAAGGGCAAAGTTCTTTCTCCTACCACCATGTTATGGAAACTTCAATTCCATTTGGTAACCAGCATCAATACCGCCCTTTCACCATATCTTCACATCCATCCCAAGGGCATACATGGCAACCCTTCCCAAAGTTTGACCCATCTGTGCCACCACCAGGCTACGAGCCCAAAAAAGAAGATCCTCACAAAGCCACTGTGGATGGCGTTCTGCAGGTCATTGTAAAAGAACTAAAAGCCATAATGAAAAGAGACCTGAACCGGAAGATGGTTGAGATGGTGGCTTTCCGGGCATTTGATGAGTGGTGGGAAAAGAAGGAGCGGTTAGCTAAGGTATGTGTTATACAAAAAGAAACCCTAATTATATCCTCAATTTTCAGAGCTCTATCTTTATATCAACTTTCTAGTTTGTGTATATATATATATATATATATATATATATATAATCTGTATAATAAATGTTATATAATGTAATTTGCTGCAACATTGTTTTATTCAATATTAATAATTTTTTTGCCTATTTGCATTTATGTCTGTCTGTCTGTCTGTCTATCTCATCATGTTGAATACAACTCATTTCCTCTCTTGAATTGTGAAAGCCCATGAGTTGACAAATAAAGGATAAACTACTATCTCCCAACTTGACGAGGCAGAAACACAGATAATGCACCACTTAAGCACCTTCCTCCCACTCTAGAAGCTACTCTAGAGTCCTCATTTCTGTTGTCTCCTCCCAGGAAAATAGTGCATTTGTTGCAAGCTATGCTGAATTAAGAAGACTTTTTTTTTCTTCTTCTTCTTTACAAGCTTGATGTTAAGTGTTCCCTATTGAGGGACTCATGGTTCCCAAGTCATATATAGCTCAGGGTTTCACAGAGGAGTGCATGAGACTGGCAATGTTCTTTTAGTGGATAAGCCTGTACCCTTCTGGGCAGCACGAAGAGTCTGCTACTTACAGGTTTGCCCAATCATCATGAATTTCCCTTGGACTGATGCCCATTGCAGATGGCCTGACTTTAGCTCCACATGGCATATATTAGGTTTGTTGGAGGAACCTGAGTCACCACGGGCAAGTGCTAGATTCTGTGTCAGTGTGCTTACTTGTTTCTCTATCCTTCCTATATTGCCCTAGATTATTGAGGCTCTACCTAGGTATTCCTCCATTGTCCCAAGTTTGTAATTTGAGCAGTATTATTGAGACACCATTACTGCAGCAATCTTTACTTTATACCTCACAATCTGATCAGCTGGTTGGAAATCTAAATAGAAGAGACCTAGAGTGGTTCAGTAAATTTTCATCAGGCTCTTCAGGCTTTGCTGTAGCTCTGTTGGGAGCATTATGTCCAAAGTTAGACAAATTTTATAAAGGTTGCCCTTGTCAGCCACAAGTGTGTTGTGTCCTTGATTTAAAGGTCTTTTTTTATTTTTTTTATTTCACCAATAGATTCTCAAGGCATTTTCATCAATACATTGTACTAGTGATTTTGCTAGCAAATGCATAGATTTTCCAATATTTTATGTTTAATATTTCCTCCCCGTCCATCCCTGGCACACAGACTACCGGCATTAAGTCACTGCAGACGTATGTCTGCAGTTTATCCTTCCTATCTGACACCGGCTTACCCTGATACCGAGCTTTAGCAATGGAACTACACATACGTTCTGCGTGCATCCCCCCCTGCGACGTTGTTGTAAAAGTACAGTTGAAGAAGAGGTGAGTATCCTTGAAAAATAGATGGAGATCAATTAGAACATGTGGGGGGATACATATTTTGGTAAGTATTCATTTAATATATTTTATTTTGTTAAAGTTTTAAGCTGCACTACAGGTTTACTTTAAATCTGTTACTAGTAGCATTTATCACAATGTGTCTAGTACATATTTTGCTAGAGGGGCTGGACAGAGAGTGCAGTTAGTTAGAACTTGCATTATGGGTGTTTCAATGTCTTCTTGGAAGAGACATAATCCAATATTTCAAACTCATGAACGCTCTTGAAATTACTGTACCTTCTCTGATAAGATTTTTTATTTTTTTTATTTATGTTAACATTTTTATTACATGAGTACTTAATTGTGCACTATATCTCCTAGCAGTCTTTAACGCCAGTGAAAACTGGGGAGAGCAAAGATGAAGAGAAACCAAAGCCAAGGGACCCAATAACTTCAAGCCTTCTTGAAGGCTGGAACAAAGGAGAAGGTCTAGGATATGATGGCATTGGATTGGGCATTGGACTGCGTGGGGCAATTAGGTTGCCCTCATTTAAGGTAAACATTTAACTTTTCTTCTTTTTTTATGCTTACAAAAAAAAAAAAAAAAATATCTTTTTGCATTCCTGTTTGTGAAGGACTTGTTCTTGACGGACTTAATTCAAACGGGAAATTTTTCGTGTGACTTCAAACGCTTACTTTTTGGTATCCTCGCGTTTCCAAACTCATGTATCAGGTAGTGCATGAACTGTTGGCTACTCAATATTAGTGTAAAGAGTCACAAGTGCTCCGGTGGGTGAGATCTATGCACTTAGGGTTGGCAGGCATGTTAATGAGTTCAAAAGCAATATTTTACAGGCAGCTGCCCAATATCAAATTAACTATAATAGTGATAAATAGAAAGTTTCAGCATGTGCTGTAATTCTCCTCTTTGATGGCCTAAGTTTAGGTCGATTGGAAAATGCCCCCATATCCATCTACTTGAATTGTTTTTTGGTTTTTTTTAAGTCCCATATTGTGCATTTTAACATGCTTATTAATTCAAACTAATTGTGTTTAGAGTATGAAATAACTATTATATATATATATATTAGAAACACAGGGTATCTTCATGAGAGAGAGAGAGAGTGTGTTGTACTGCAGAGAGCTCCAGATGGATTTTTTTCCCCCTACTCATAAGAGCAGACATTAGGCTGTTATTATTATTATTATTATTGCCATTTATATAGCGCCAACAGATTCCGTAGCGCTTTACAATATTTTGAGAGGGGGGGATGTAACAATAAATAAGACAATTACAAGAAAACTTACAGGAATAATAGGTTGAAGAGGACCCTGCTCAAATAAGCTTACAGTCTATAGATAAGCTTACAGTCTATAGATAAGCTTACAGAGTACGACCTGCCAAAGATGGGGTACATTGACATTGTGGCAGGCTTATGCAATGTATGATCATATAATGTAACTAAACCCCCATTATTTTTTGCCTAGATTAGGTGTTTTTTTTAAAAACTAATACAATCTGTCAACATTGAAGTTGCTGTTTAGTGGCTAGGTGAGTGCGCTGGATCTTGTGTGTGTAGTATATATATAATTCAGCTTGATTTGGATCAGACATTACCTATTTTTAAAACTGTCTGTCTGTCTACATTTGTTTAAAGGAACAGCCCAAGGATCATAACTACTACAACCCAATAAGTCCACTGCTTTGTCTGTTCTGAGGTAGCCCGGCGATGCAGGGCTTAGTTTATTGGCTGAGAGCACTCAGCTAATGCTCTCGGCCATTGAGCCAACTAAGGTTAATAGAGCTAACAGAATATATTCAATGTAGTGCTAAAAGCTATGTAGGTAACAGATATAAATTTATTTGCTTGTGTGAAGTTTATGACTTGAGAAATTATTGCAGAATTTGCTATAAAGACTGTATTTGGTTTTTTTTTAACCTTTTTTTTGTTTGTATTTTTAGGTTAAGCGGAAAGCTCCTCCTGAGACTGCACTTGCTGGCGATCAGAAGAGAATCCGTCCATCACCTTCTGTGGATGACGATGATGAAGGTTTGCTATTAAGCATGTTTGTGTTTGTGTGTGTGTGTGTATATATATATATATATATATATATATATAATTTATTTGTAGGAAGGATAGAACTCTTGGATTCCTCAAAGGGATATATATATGCACACTCCCTCACTAAACACCAACTTAAAAAAACAAAAACAAAAAAAACACCTATAGATACATGTAATTTTTCCCCCAAGTCACAGGGTACCTGTCAGACCATAAAAGTTGCTTGCTACTGCTAACCTTGAAGGTCTATGGCACATGGAATTTCTACTCGCTACAGCAAAATTCTCACTCTCCGGGAGCTAGTGGCGAGTAAAAGCTTTGTGTTTGTATATGTATGGATGTGTGTGTGTATATGTATGTGTGTTTATAGATTATATATAAAAAAAATACACATGCGCATTAATCAGGACTGCTCATTTAGTATGACAATTCCTAACTCATGCTACATTAAAATAAAATCACTCAGTTTTAAATTTGAATGCACTAAAAAAACGTTAACTAACCTCGCAATTCTCCTGCTTGTTGTAGTTCCTGAGCCTCCTACTTTGTCTTGTAAATCAGGATTTAAGAGTACATCTAGCCATATGCGCAGATTTGTATATTCAATTTTATCAAAATACATTGCGGGAGTGCAGAACATTTCCCCATAAAAATGAACGTGAAAAAAATATTGCTGATGCACTATGCATGTGAGGTGTACTTTCAGATTGCTTATATCTGTGCGTCTGTGATAACTTCACCTTTAATTATACAGAATTCATCTATTCGTGTTCAGCAGTCACTTGTGTGTTAAAGCAATGTACACAGTAACCAAGTAATTGTACAAAATTACAATAGTTAAACACTGATCATGAGCTTATAGTACACTTGTACTTATAGTGTATAGTGTTGCTCACTACAGATCCTCTGAAAGACTTAAAAGGACACTCCAGGGGCGGGGCCTGACCGCAGAGCTGTGAGGACGCTCACCACAGCAGCTCCTGCTAACCTCGGCACTTAATGCTAATTTCACGGACCCACAGGCACTTAATCGTGAATTTAAAGCTACCACTCAAGAGCAGACACCGAGGGGAAGAGAAAGATACCTCTCCAGCGACGAACCGAGCACAACTCACAATTGGGCCTACAAGCATGGCGGGCGCAGGGGAGACGGCCGCTCCCCAGCTGCAATGCCACGCCGGGAATCTGTCTACATGCCCTCGTTCCCCCCCCTCTGGACCGGTGGGGGTTATCCCGGTCTATCCCCAGCCGACTCACTGGCAAAACGATGGGCCAGTACCGGCTCCGTGGAGCCCGAAACCAACCGACCCAGCGGTCTTTAATATGGCGGATGCCTCTCACACCTCCGACGCATGGCGGGAAACGGAGATGAGGCTGAACAGCATCTTCGCTAATTTCTGGGACTCCCTGGAAGCCCGCATGAGAGCCTCAGAGTCTAAAGACCCACTCCAGGCTTCACGACAGCGCACCTCACAGGAGGCCGGACGGGGACAAACAGCAGCGCAACCCCAACGACAGATTTCTCACAAGGGTGACGCTAACCCGAATCGGAGGGGGCAGAGTCAAGTTACAAGGCCCAAAAAATCAGAAGCTGGACGGAGGTGGAGGGTCAAGTACTTTCACCCCCCATGCAAAGCAGTGACACGGAGGGGACCACCGAAGCCAAGCACAAGACCTCCCCAGACAAGGCAAGCGAAGCGGAGGGGAGCTGGATCAGGGGAGGTGACTGCCTCAGGAAGGTACATACAATGCTACCTCAGCCCAAGACAGGCGAACCTTACCCGACACACAGCTTGGTCGGAGCTACACTCAGCGCCCACAGCAACTCTGCATAGCCCAGGGGATGTCAGTGCCTTCACACCGAGGAGACCGCACCAGCTGCACCGACCACCACAGGAGGCACATACACAGCCCCAACAAGGCATCGGCTGACCCCCCAAAAGGACTGAGACTCAAAGCCAGGCATAGTACCATCTGTCACACAGATAAATACATTACTAAGCACGGCTATGTCCAGGCTAATATGTCCCTCGATATTTAACTCACACTCAGCAATTGTATTAATATGCCTATTGTACCTGACCTACTCATGCTTCACTATTACTTATAGCCTATACACCCTTTGCAACCCCAAGTCAGTCTAACCTAATACTTACACAATCGACTGACTGCACATAACTGTGTTTTTTCTACTGAAGTATAATCAGATAGTTACCTAGCTTGCCATCACCTTGAAACTACAGCCTGACAATTTAGCTACTTAATACGTGACTAAAATATTGCATAGCCTAATGATTCTCTTTTCATAGTCTAGCTAGACAGGCATTGCATATGGTTATGTCAAGTGTTTGTTATGACATGAAAAAAAAGAGGCATCACTTTTCAGGAAAATGTAATCTCTTAAAGTTGAATGTACCTACCCCCAACTGTAAACTGTTATTGCATTTCCCTCTCTTTCTTTTGTACCCCTTCTCATATGCCTCAATAAAAGAAAGAATTAAAAAAAAAAAAAAAGGACACTCCACTGCCCAAACACCAAATAAATAAAAATCACTGTTTAGTATATATGTCTAAGATGAAAACTTGAATGTGTTTGGTTATGCATATTTTCATTGGTGGTATATCCAAAAACAGATCACAAAACCATCAGTTTTCTTGTATGCATTCTTTAACACAGTGAGGGAGTTTAAGCATGCTTGGGATAGGCAGCATAAGGCTATCCTAGATATAAAAGACTAATGAAATGATGGGCCGAATGGCTCTTACCTGCCGTCACATTCTATGTTTCTTTACAAGCCCTACCTTTCTAACCCCACACAGACTTTATCTGTCTGTCCAATCACAGACTTCCCAATGCAGCTCAATGAGAGGTCTTTGCACTGCAGGTGCTCTGAGTAATTGATGCATTTGAGTTTAGATAAACTGAGATAACAAAACTTCACAGAGCACCTGTTGTCTGCTTGAAAGCCAAGGGGGTGTAACCATGTTATTTTATAAAAGTGCCAATTTGTATTGAAATCTGCACTTTTAGCAAAAAAAAAAGACACACTTTTCACAGATAAAGATTTTTTAGCAAGCTAAAGTGCTTCAGGGGTCTGGGTTGTCCCTTTAAGTGATGCCACTGGATCAGCATGTGGAGTAAAGCTAAGATAAAATAAATATTTCTTGTACATTTCCTAGCATTCTAGCATTCAAGATTGTCTAGCTTTTGCGTTCAATATCTTGCCTGAAATATCCTCTTGAAGTTAAAACATTTTAGCTTATTTTAAAGGCACTTTTAAAATCTGTTTTGATATTATGACATGATATGTTTACGGTTTCTCTCAATTTAAGATTTTAGAGTTGCATGAAAGGCCATGTTGCCATGCAAAAACTACTTTACACATGTAGCAACATTGCATCAATTTAACCCCTTAAGGACCAAACTTCTGGAATAAAAGGGAATCATGACATGTCACACATGTCATGTGTCCTTACTGCTTGGAACCAAAATATCCTTGAAATTAAATGTAGCATGTAGAGGCATAACACGTCAGAATTTACTGTTTTTATAGTATTTCTTAACCTAGAGTTATGACCCAGAATTGAGCCTCCACACGATTTCCATTGATTGAAACAGGTGGCAAATCTAGTCATGAGCCTTAAAGGACCACTCTAGTGCCAGGAAAGCATACTCGTTTTCCTGGCACTAGAGTGCCCTGAGGGTGCCCCCACCCTCAGGGACCCCCTCCCGCCCGGCTCTGGAAAGGGGAAAGGGGTTAAATCTTACCTTTTTCCAGCGCTGGGCGGGGAGCTCTCCTCCTCCGATCCTCCTCTTCTCCTCCCCGTCGGCTGAATGCGCACGCGCGGCAAGAGCTGCGCGCGCATTCAGCCGGTCACATAGGAAAGCATTCATAATGCTTTCCTATGGACGCTGGCGTGCTCTCACTGTGAAAATCACAGTGAGAAGCACGCAAGCGCCTCTAGCGGCTGTCAATGAGACAGCCACTAGAGGACATAAGGGGAAGGCTTAACCCATTCATAAACATAGCAGTTTCTCTGAAACTGCTATGTTTATGAAAAAATGGGTTAACCCTAGAAGGACCTGGCACCCAGACCACCTCATTAAGCTGAAGTGGTCTGGGTGCCTAGAGTGGTCCTTTAAGGAAAACACACACCGTAAATTCTTTCCCCAGTGCATTGCTGATCCCTCAGAAGCTGGGGAGAGTCTAATTTACCTTTGTGAGATTTTTCAGTATAGATTATATGACAATGAAGAATGGGTACATGACCTAATTTGAGCAGCATATATAACTCTGGTCCCTGTCAAAAAAAGTTTCAATGAGCATTCCAACAATAGGAATACAAACATGTATAACATGTATAATATGCAGCCACCCCCACACACATACAAGTATATTAACATAATTAGAATTACTTGCCTGTAGTCCTCCAGTGCTCCATTCTTGCCTCTGTCGCCTCGCCAATGTGACAGCCAGTAGAGGTGGTTTTAGGCAGCAATGTAAACACTGTCTGTTTGCACTGATGTGACTACAGGGACAGTCTCTACTTCAAGCTGTAGTAGTTCTGGTACTTGGTGTCCCTTTAAGAGCATTTCTGTATAAGAATAATGTGGCCCAATATTCTAGTGCTAAGGTATTGTCATAGATTTTTCTGATTATATACAACTCATGTAGATGGTTTTCTTTTTTTTATTTATGGTCTCTTTGAAAGAATAATGTTGTTCTGATATTTTTCCAATATTGGTGATTTCTAACTGAAACTTCTTTTTCCTATTCTCCTAGAATCTGAACGAGACAAAGATATGTTGGGCACTACATCTAATTTAGTTAAGAAAGACACAGACGCAGTGAGCATTCGAAGAAAAGTCAGCAAAGGCGAGGGGGAAGAGGAGGGGGAAAGTGATGTGGAAGAAGACGAGACTTCAGTGAAAGAGGAAGACTTGTCTTCTGAAAAAGATGAGCAAGAAGATGATTTTGTTGACACTTTGTCCAGTAAAGTATGTCCTGTTGTTCTTAGATCATGGTTTTTAAATATCTTACATTGTAAACTTACAAGAGTAAAGCTTATAGAAAATCATATTAAATACACCTTCATATTTAATGTAGAATTGAGCAATCTCCAACCAATGCTAACTGGTCTTGGAATAAAAAGCAGGATAACATGATTCTCTAATTCTCCTTAATAAAACTGATTAGGTGTATACTGTTATGTAATATTAATTTTCATGCTTCAGCACATACATATATATTCATATTTTTTCTGTCAATTGCATCTGATTTTCCTGCTCAATTGTTTACATCTGGTTTTATCTACAAATAGTTTATCTACAATTGCATAGCTTTGTTTAAAATAAAATTTCCATGCATTTGTTTCCTACTCTCTGTTTTGTATTGCCTGCCTTCTGTCTGAGAATGTGATTTAATTTTATCCTTACACAACATATGAATTTCCAAGTCTGACAATTTAAAATCTCTCTCTCCCTAAAGCAGCAGCCGTTCATTGATGAGGACGATGAGGATGCAGATGAGGAAGAAGACTTAGAAGCCAGCGAAAAAGAAGAGGAACCAGACTCTGAAGAAGGTATGTGGTGGAATAACTATATACATGTATCCTTTTAATTGTGGTTCTCATAGGGTTTTGTTTCCACTGAGGTCAACATTGAAAAAAATGCCATAGTATTAATTATGGGCACATAAATTTCAACAAGTAACCTTGTGGTAGCTGAAATGTGTATGTGCCTCACAGAATAAGCGCAGGAAAATATTTTTAGTAATCCACTATTGTCAGTAGTTTTTTTTTAATGTGATTTTTTACTTTCTGTAGAAGAAACCACCAGTGTGGCCTCCTCAAAAGGTGAAGTGGACTCATCAGATGAAAGTGACGACTCTGAATGTGTATCCAGTTCAGATTCAGATTCTGATGATGATGATGATGAAGATGAAGATGAGGAGGAAGATGGGGAAGAAGTAGAGTATGATAGCCAAGAAGAAGATGTCGATGTAGATGGAGAATATGAAGACAGTGAAAAAGAAGAAATTCTTTTAAGAGGTGTAATTTCTGAGCATAGCAGTCCAGCAAAAACTGAAGTAGAGGAGGAACTCAAAGTTGAAGAAGAAGAGGCAGAGGATAATCTTGTGACGGAAACAGTAGATGAGGGGTCTCTTCTGCAAAAGGAAAGACTTGAATCACCAGAGGTGGAAGACCATGAATTGGATACCATTAATTTTGTGGAAAAGGCTCCTGAAATACCACTGGCTGTGGACATTAATGAAGAATTACAAAAAGCTCCATCACCACCAAATGAAGGTATGTATGTTTTTGTGTTTTTATATGTGCATATCTATGTATTTATGTGCATATCATTTAGCTTTTTTAGAATATAGACATGCATATTTTTAGACCAGTACCAGTAAACCTCTTCTCTTAATCTGCTGCTGAAGCTCCGTTAAAATTGTCCTTAGCTAGTCTAGTATATCAATGAATAATTTGCAGTTAATTGTAATTTGGCACAGTGCATTTGTTGCTCTAACACTTCGTGAAGTGATCCATACTAAATTGATTGTGTTATGTCCTCTTTTCACCATACAGAGGAAGAATATGTACTACAGCTGGAGCCTGTGCCTTTTGTTTTAGAGAGCCCAAATACAGAGGCTCAAGAGGCTGTGATTGTTCGTCCTTTAACACCAACTGGAGCTTTTGGGGAGCCGGGTGTCATACTGAAACCTGAAGAGCTTACCTCAGATAGTAGGCCTCATGTGAAATTAACACCAATCACTCCAGAAGATGAGGAACTTTGCCCTCGGACACCTGGAAGAGAACCGGCAGCTCATTCAGATTCTGAGGCCTCTTATCAAGTTTTACCTAATGTGGCCCTTTCTACACTTCCTCCTTTCCAGAGCCTCAGTAAGGAAGAGGAACCGCTGCTTAATGAAAAGATGTGTGCAAACTTGGCAGTGACTAAAATGCTGTCAGAAGAAGAACTTCCTCGAACTCCTGGTAGAGATATTCCAATAAAATCAGCCCACCTTGGGAAGTCCCAAAGCACTGAAACTGTCCCTGCTACACCAGGTAGTGATGCTCCTCTCACAGGTAATAGCTTGACATTAATATCTCCCCACATTCCTGGAAGCCCATTTTCATACATTAATCAGTCTCCCGGGATAATTAACAGTGGTATTCCAAGGACTCCAGGAAGAGATTTTAACTTTACACCTACTTTCCCAGATTCAAATGCGACCTTCCCTTGTCAGTCATCCAGCAAGAAACCATCTGTAGATGAACCAGATGAAAAGTCATTTAAAGAACCAGTTAGTGCTTCCTTAACCATGAACAGTATTCCCTCACCAGTCCCAATGGCAAGCCCTCCAAGAGGTGATCCCCATAAAGATATTAATTTAACACTTGTTAATCTGGATTCATCTGCGACTCTTATTTCTGATTATAAATTAAGTCAAGATATTGAACCTGACTTTGCTAAAGGGCAAATTTCTCTCCTAGAGGAATCGTCTCTCTCCTCGTCTACTCCTCATCTTGCTGGTAAAAAGAAGCCTGGAAGATCCAAACGGCCTCCTCTTTCAGCTCTTGACTTAGATCCTTATGCAGAAAAAAACACTCTCCCTGCTACTGTAGCAGAATTGTCAAAAAGTGCTTTAGGCAAAGAGCTGTTTCTTGATAAGCCTGATGCAGTGTCTGGAATTAAAGACCCTGAAGCTGAACCACTTGATTTTAGGAACGAGGTGCAACCTGATACTATAAGTTATGATGCCATAAACCAGAAAGTTCCATTAAAAGAGTTGGAAAATAAGTGGAATAAGGAGTTAAAGGAAGAGGAAGAAATTCTAAAACCGAAGAAACCGAGGAACTGGAAGTTAAAAAAGCGGTTAGAAGAAATCTCTACTATTCCTTCTCCAGAATATTCCCCACCTCGGTCTCACTTCAAGCCTCGCTCAGAATTTGAAGAGATGACTATTCTTTATGACATATGGAATGCAGGAATTGACGATGAAGATGTCAAGTATATGTGCATTACATATGAAAGGCTGCTGCAGCAAGACAATGGCATGGACTGGCTCAATGACACTTTATGGGTCTTTCATCCTCATATCCTTTAAAAAGTGATGAGACAAAATGGAGTGTGGGTGGGTGATCTTAAGTAACTTACATATGGTACTTATAAATTGTTATTTTTATTTATGGTGCTCAAAAACTATTGACCAGAAACTGATCATGTGTGTGTGTCCTGTGATATTGAAAGAGTGTGACTTATGATGCAGAGTTTCAGTTACATCTTTGCTAAGACAGGCATAATTTCATTATGCATGTTATAAGGAAACCATCTGTTATGTGATAGGTTATTCCTCTGTCCCATAACAAGTGAGTTATCCAATGCCAATAAAGGTAAGAAGCAATTCATTAGACACAATTGAGGATTGTGACCACCAAAAGCAAACTTTGTGTACTGTTATGGATGCCTACCTAACCACCATTTTGAATGAGTTAGGGAGGCTAGAAGATGCATTCAGAAGTTTGCAATGGATTCAAGAGGGTACCAGTCTCTTGGTCTAAGCTGTAATCTTGCTAGCTCTACTTGGAGGAAGAACTACTTTTAGCTATTAATGAATCTTTGTCCAGGGTACACACGCTGTGCAGTCAAAGCATAGCATCAGTGTTTCACTGCGGGCATGCCTCAGCCTTTGGCACGGCCTCCTGTTGCTTTAACTAAGCAACAGTATTGATGTGGATGTGGACCTCTGTTACTTTCTGACTCAGCTAAAATATGTGTTCCAAAATGTTAATTAGGTTTGCCGAATATTGTTACAATATACTCCATTTCAAGAGTGGTAGGCCATGTTGGGTAAGGATCAGTCTGTAATGGTAATTAACACCAAATTTGTTAGCTGTAGCAGCCTCCTGAAACTGGGAAAACCGCCACCAGTCCAGGGGCAGAAGGCAGAAGGGAAGGCACTGTATTGCATATTGGTGTCTCAATGCCAGTAATCGTACATTTCTCTGACTTTATACAGCAGTAAGCCACACTGTCAGCAACGCTTTGTAAAACATTAATTTAGTCTGTAGTTTGTTCTAAATACTCAGAATAAGTATTCTTGCTATTTAAGCATTATCTTGTTTTCGGTTGCCTTAATGGAAAACACTCTACACACCTTAAAGGACCACTCTAGTGCCAGGAAAGCATACTCGTTTTCCTGGCACTAGAGTGCCCTGAGGGTGCCCCCACCCTCAGGGACCCCCTCCCGCCCGGCTCTGGAAAGGGGAAAGGGGTTAAATCTTACCTTTTTCCAGCGCTGGGCGGAGAGATCTCCTCCTGCTCTCCTCCTCCGATCCTCCTCTTCTCCTCCTGCTCTCCTCCTCCGATCCTCCTCTTCTCCTTCCCGTCGGCTGAATGCGCACGCGCGGCAAGAGCTGCGCGCGCATTCAGCCGGTCACATAGGAAAGCATTCATAATGCTTTCCTATGGACGCTGGCGTGCTCTCACTGTGAAAATCACAGTGAGAAGCACGCAAGCGCCTCTAGCGGCTGTCAATGAGACAGCCACTAGAGGACATAGGGGGAAGGCTTAACCCATTCATAAACATAGCAGTTTCTCTGAAACTGCTATGTTTATGAAAAAATGGGTTAACCCTAGAAGGACCTGGCACCCAGACCACCTCATTAAGCTGAAGTGGTCTGGGTGCCTAGAGTGGTCCTTTAAGCACTTTAGCTTAGTGCTTTATGTGTGAAGAGTCCCCCACCCCTTTTTTTCCATTTTACTCAAAGAGCTGATTTCAGTAGAAATTTACACTTTTATAAATGAACCATGTTACACCCCTCTGGTTGTCAGTCTTGTTACTTCCTGGTTGTTTAGCTACGTGGAGCTAAACTCAAGAGGCAGCAATTTCCCAGAGCATCTGCCTTGCAAAGACTTCTCATTAAACTGCAATAAGAAGTCTGTGATTGGACGGGTGCAGAAAGCCTGGGCTGTTGGAGAAGGGGAGGGCTTCCAAAGGCAACAGACTAGTTATACAGTTTTTCCAAACTGCTTTTAGATATACCCCCAAAGGGAAAAAAAAGTCATAATTAAATGCAAATATGTTTTCATTTGGGTATTTCTACGAAATACTGCTCTGTTTGTTTGTTTTTGTATTGGAGCGGTTCTCCATTGGTAGTGGAGCTCCCCTTTTATTAATGGACCTCCGGTGTCTTTTATCTGCTTCACTTAGTCTACAAGCCCCGCCACCCAATTCTGGGTGGTTTTAATGATCTTTTGATTGTGAGGTCTGGATTATGTTTTAATAATTAGTTATGAGTAAATATCAAAGAGAATTATTTGTTGCACTAGATAGTTGACAGACACACCTAATGAAACCAGATGTTTTTATTTCCTTCACAGCTTTAAATTGATGCTAAGAAATTTTCTTCCTAATGGAAAGAAAACCGTTTGAGCAAGTTATAATACAGCCGCTTAAAGCCTCT
Organism: Pelobates fuscus; assembly: GCF_036172605.1. Lineage (NCBI taxonomy): Eukaryota > Metazoa > Chordata > Amphibia > Anura > Pelobatidae > Pelobates > Pelobates fuscus. Next base: position 128,393,720 of record NC_086321.1, read on the forward strand.
TCGTTCTAAAGCCAAAGAAACCCATAGCACAGTCCAAGTAGAATTATAACTCTTAAGAGGCTGGGAGGATTCAAATTGCAATTGTTTACATGTAATACTAGATAGCTTTATAGTTTCCACATGATCAATTACTAATTTCCTGTTTTTGTTATTTTTAAATCTTTCAGTAGTCAAAAGAAATGTTTTAGCAGTTAATGGGCTATGCCCCAAAAATCATTTTGTTTCAATAAGCAACTGATAGAGGTCCACATTTGACTGGCAGTCGATGTTAAGAAGAATGACAATGTGTAATCATTTTTTTCTTGGATCCAATCTCTGTTATGTTCCTTAACTTGCGTCTTACCAACCAGTGTTTATTCTCCCAAGAAAAAGAAACGAGATGATGGTTTACGGGAACATGTGACAGGGTGTGCCCGTAGTGAGGGATACTATAAAATTGATAAGAAAGACAAATTGAAATACCTCAACGACAGTCGATCTTTTGCAGATGAGCCTCCTATTGATACCCAGGTACGTAGTCAATCTGCATAAATATCATATACAAAAGTTTCAAAGCGGAAGAAAGGCATTGGATCTAAGAGGGCAGGTATATTTCTGATAAGGAAGTATACCAGATTAAGACTACATGTGAGGATAAACACATTTGGTAAAATATGTAGGATTTTTAGAACTGATCATTGTGGCGGCGACTTAATGAAAGGCTGAGAATACGTTTTTAGTTTTTATATGGAAATTCTTCTTTGCAGATATCCCTGTATTATTCTTTTCTCTCTATGATCATGAACTTTTAACATTCTATACTGCTGTTATCATCAGGTTTCCACGTATTAAATCCTTCTGTTATGCTCTTTAGATATCTCACAAAAGAATTATTCTTTTAAACTGTGTCTTTAATATATCACAGTGCTGGTAACAGTCTGTTCCTACAAGGACCTTTATCAAACCGGCTCTTATCTAAAAATCAAAACACTTGTAGAGTCCAAGGTAAACAGGCAATTTTCTCACCTAACCCAGCATTTGAAAAAGGTTCTTGTAGGATTAAGATGTGTTTCCTTCAGTGCTTTTTATAATTTTTTGCAGATCTAAGCAGAGAATTTACTCATGCACTACTAAAGTGGTGATTAATGTATTACCTATTGCCCTGCACTTCTACCTACCCCTTCCTTGCCATCCACCGCTTGGGAGATGGCAACTCTGCAGGTACCAGTCAGCACAGCTCCTAGTTTGCTATCTAGAGTGATATGATCGCAAACATTCATTACAATGTCTGAGTTTTGCATTGCTCTTTACTTGCTGATGCCCAGCTCATTATACTCACCCATGATGAGTGGACCATAGACATAAAATTTGTGCATTTAGATTTGTAATTGTACACATCCAATTTTCTTTTCTCCTTAGATTCTCATTAGTGATGTCCCGAACAGTTCGCCAGCGAACATAGCGTGTTCGCAGTCGCGAACACGCAAGATGTTCGGTCCGCCCCCTATTCGTCATGGAGGTGGGAGGGTCTGCTGCTGATTGGCTGGAATGTGTCTGCTGACTGTGCGGTACAGGGTCAAAGTTCACTCAATGATGACGAATAGGGGGCAGACCGAACATTGCGCATGTTCACGACCGCGAACACGTTATGTTCGCCGGCGAACGGTTCCCGGCGAACTGTTTGGGACATCACTAATTCTCATGTATTACTATTAAATCTCAGCTCTAAATGTTCACAATCCTATTGCCTCATTATTTTGTATAAGTGAAGCTTCGATTAATTATTGTGCGACAACTTACATATTGTGATGTTTTCAGAATAAGTTCAACTACAGTTGTAAGATTTGATTTGAATTTAAGATGAATAAATTAAGAAATCAGTCATAATTATTGTCTTAAATAATTATATAAATGAAATTGAGCAGGTGCAGGTATAAACATAGCAAAACTACTCTTCAGTTGTAGTGTAAGGTCAAATTTGGTTTAACGATTAGCTAAAAGCATTAGTTCTTTGAAGGCAACCAGAGAAAGATTGGTTTGTACTGTTATACTTTTGTAAAACGTTCTTTTATAGTTTTCACATTTTTAAAATAGTTTGTTTAAAGGAACACTACAAACCTACATGCTTTCCCAATCTTATTTTCATTATTATTTTTTTTTGAAAGTGGAGAAGGTATTATTATTATTTTTTTCCAGTGTTCGATCCGCCTCCCTCAATGTTACGCCGACTCTTCATCTTCTTGGGGGACGAGAAGCCGTGTTCCTCCAATCAAATGCTTTCTATGAAAAGTATTTGAAGAGGTTAGCTGTGAGAGCCAAGTCTCACTAAGTTCTCACAGCAGAAGTGCCTAGATGTGTTTAGTCCTGCAATGGAAACATTGATGTATCATCGCAGGACTAATATGACACGTTAAAGGTCTGGGTGCCTATAGAGTCCTTTTAATAACTGATCTAAATCAAGTTTAACATGTGTGTTCTTATCCAGTGGTTGAATCAATGCTCTCAAAGTTATTGTGTAAATGTCACAAATCTGTTCTTTTTTTTTTTTTTCTTTTCACTATAGGGAATGAGTATCCCAGCTCAGCCTCATGCCTCAACCCGAGCAGGCTCGGAGAGAAGGTCAGAACAGCGGCGTCTGCTTTCTTCCTTTACTGGGAGCTGTGACAGTGATCTGCTCAAATTCAATCAGTTGAAGGTGAGCTGATATTTTTCAGATCTAATACGGTTTTCTGTTTTTGAGGTTAAGTCACGCTAACTTGTTGTGTTCAATAGTTATTAATAATACATTTTATTAATTTGTAGAAAAAAACTCTGTTGTTCATGCACTAACTGCACATTCCATTCAAACCTCTGGGTTGGAGTTTTGATTCCTGGCAGGGTCCTCACAGCCTTTTGTATGCCATAAGTTCAAAGTTTTTTTGTTTTGTTTTTAGTTTTTTGTTTTTTTGATATTTATCTAATTTATTCAATAGAATCATTTTTTCAACAGGTACATAAAAAAAAACACTCTTGCTTATCCCATATAACATCATAAGTCCAAATGGGTCACAGATATAACAATAAGTATAGACATCATAAATATATATGCACATACAAAATGAACAATAAGTTAATACATATCATATAGTTATATAGGAAAGTTCAAATATTAAATTTACAGATAAACAATAAAACAGGACAACAAAAGAAGAAAAAACTAAATATTTACAAAACATAAATACAAATACAAATTTAAATTCGAATTCTGGCCAATTTTGGAGAAAGGAGAGAGCAGTCTAAAGAAATGATTAAATACTACTAGGATATTTTAGTTTTTCTTTCTTTCTTGCAACTGCAAATGAAAACAAGAATTAAAACCTGTTTGTGCTATTATTATACTTTAGACAATAAGGAATATTAATACTGCCCTGTAGTAGTTTTATTCAAAACCGATGGGGAAATTAAATTGTCATTGCACCATAACTGAGTTTATTGTTGTTGTTTATTGTTGTGTTTTTAGTTTCGTAAGAAAAAGTTGCGTTTCTGCAAGAGCCATATACATGACTGGGGTCTTTTTGCTATGGAGCCAATTGCTGCTGATGAGATGGTCATAGAGTATGTGGGACAAAACATCCGACAGGTAAGATGGTTTGAGCTTTCAGCGTTAGAACCACACTAAATTTGATCCAACAGTTCGTTACCAGAATGCCACAAGGAAAGCCTTGACCTGAGAACAGTGAACAAGATTTCTTTATTAATACAACAAATGCTGGACGTAAATGGGGAGTATAAAAATGGGGACCAAAGCCCTATTGCTCTTTGTGTTAACTGGCATGTTATCAAACATCTCTTTAATAAAGCTGTAAGACACTGACTATGAGAAAAAAATTTAAAAAGCAATTCACCTACATGCATTTTGTTACTAAGATTCTATCTGCCATTTAAGCCATGCACAATAGATTGCAGCCTAAAGCCGAGTTGTTTAACCAGTATTTGCAGATGTTTTACTAGCTGTATATTTGTTTTCGTCTTTAGTCAAAATTAGTATCCCACATTTTTTTATTGAAATAGTAGTAAACAATTGTACTATCCTTTTCATAAATAAATAGACTATCAATTTAAATATATATAAAAAAAGCACTAGAAAAATATTATTCAACGCTGATTTATTTATAGATGCTGCCTAAGAAATTATTTTTTATCATAGTTTTCCTTCTCAGTCCTCTGTGACTGCAATATTGACAGTTGTAGGAATAGCATCATTGGCAGCGCTAAACGTAACGTGGCTGGACAAGTGCAGTTTATATCTAGTAGCCCAATGGACTATTTTACAAGCCAGCCTATTTTTTTTAATGAAATGAATGTAACCTTCTTTAAAGATCTGTTTTCTATCTTTAACTTGTTTGTTTAAAACTCTTCCCATTTTCGTTACACAGGTTTTTTTTGTTTTTTTTTCTAAAGTGAGAATATAAAGTGAACTTAGAATGAATTTCAAATATAAAATATATTCTAGCCTTAAATTGGAAAATCACTTTGAATTCTTACTTTAGTAAATACTCCTGGTAGTTTTCTGTCTAAGAAACTGCATACGTATTTCCACAATATCATTTTCTTGATGCCTGCACTAACCATATTTAACCTCTTCCATCTGCATCTACTATATGTTATATAATTTATGCATTCTGTAAATTTTAATATACCCAGTGGTCTGCCTTCTCTGCACGTTTCTTTTTACCTTTATGTATAGTTAATCCCTTCTTTTAGAGTCTTAGTTTGTTTGAACAGGGTTGATATCCGCTATTTTTTTTTCTGTACATCAAATGTCATAGTTGAAATTTGCCAGATTGGTTTGCCAGGCCAATGTTGCCTTTGAAACCGAATGGCAGCCTAGGATTGAGACTTGCCCCCATCATCGCAACTATTTGCAAAAGTAGACAACCCAGTGTATTCAAAATGGGGTATGTCCAGTCTTTTTTTTTTTTTTTAGTAGCCAATTGCCCATTTCAGTCTTTGTACCTAGACATTTGACAAAGTCCCTTTTGAGAGTATGGCAGCCCGAGTAATAACATTTCCTTCATTATTGCATACCATTTTCTAAATTTTCTAAGCAACCCAGAATATTCCTAATGGCGTATATTGAGGTGTTTGGTCTAGCCACTGCATCACAAATGCAGTCCCCATTGTGTGGTTATAATTTTATATGTGATTTTTCACACACATATTTCTGATGTGTGTTAGTATAATAAAGCCTCAATATTTTTACTTCCCATTGTCTCATCAACAGTTTCCCCCATGTACTGATTTTCCAGTTTGTTTGGGCAAGTCACATGGCCAAATATATTGGATGCCCTTTTCAACTTGTAAATTTGACTGTGATTTTCTGACCTATGTCACTTTTAAGAGAACATGGACTCTAAGAAAGACAATTGTCCCATGATGGCATACCATTTTAACAAGTATGCTAAATGTAGTATTTTGAGTTGTTTGGTGTAGCCACTTTGGGGTTAACGTAAACATGGAGAGGCCAAGATCAGAGGAATCCAGAAGTCAGAGTAGTCGATATTACAAGCCAATAAGTCGGTACAGCCAAGGTCAGAAATCCAGAATGATCAAACAAACTGACAATGTCCCATACCAAGTTATTTAATATTTCAGCTCTGTATGGGAGACTCTAAATCAGTCTGTTATGCAGAGGGCAGGTAGAGATGGGCAGGAAGGACAGTAATAACTGGAGTCCTTTCACACCTCTTTTCTTATAGCACACAGGACACTTTCTCTGAGGTGACTTTTTGCAGTTTGTAGGGTGATTCGGAAAGGAACGTGATTGCCACAAAGTCTTTAGACATCTAATTCCAAAGAGAGAGGATTGTGGGACTGGGTAAATAAAATATCGGACATTTCAACATAACTTTAAGAAATGGGTATGGCTTCCTTGTGGCTGCTTTTTTTTTTTTATTCTTTATTTTTGCACTGTCAGACAGGTAGCATATCAATAAAGAGGGCTTACACAGAAGCCAAATTACTAACTGTTTGCATAGGTTGGGTTACAGAAAGAAAGATTGGATGGTTAGTAGGCATTACATACAGTGATGTTGTTACATTTGGTGGCTTGCGCCGAAGCCATCAATCACAAAGGGGTCACACGCTGTCTGGCAGAGTTTTTTTGTTGTTGTAAGTATTGTGGATAATACAGCATACATGGGGTTCGTGCAGAGACAGGAGCGATGCGTACATACAAAATATGGGCATTTTGCTTTGTACCTCTTTAGTAGCTAGAATGCGTACAGATCTTAATGTGCTAGTAGTTGCTCTCATGGTGCAGTCTACGAGTGACCTTAGTTGAGGTCTGTGATTATCCTTCGTTATGACTATGCATCGCCAGTAGTTGTTGCGTCTGGTAAGCGCCTTTTTTACTAGCACGTCCATGTATTCAATATTTCTATGAGTTTAGTAGAGAAGAGGGAGAAACAGGAAAGATAGTAGGAGGAAAAGCTATAGGGAGAGGGGGGGGGGGGGGGAGCACGTCTGTTTGTAGTTTGGCTATGTTTTCCCAAAAGGTTTATGTCTTTGGGCACGTCCACCACATGTGGAGGTACGTGCCTTTTTCCCCGCATCCCCTCCAACAGGTGTCTGTGGTTGTTTTGCCCATTCTACATTGTTTCACCGGGGTAGTATACCACCTCATTAGGGTTTTATAGCATTGTTCTTGGTGCAGTACACACACTGACACCTTTGCTGCCGCCTCCCAGACATCATGCCATTCCCCACTGTCTAATGGTTGTTGCAGGTCTGTTTCCCATTGTGCTACATATGCAGGTGTATGGGCCTCGCCCATGGGGGCGCTGAGTTCCGTGATAAGACCGGTGCGTGGCCCCTCTCCAGCACAAAGCGTTTCATAGAATGTTGGTCTAGCCTTTGCTGCCATACGGATTTGTGGTTTTGTAGCAAAATCTCTCAGTTGTATGTATCTAAAGTAGTCTTTCGTGGTCAGTGGGGCCAAAGCTTTTAGCTCATCAAAGGTTGGAAATCTACCTGTGCGATACAGTTGGTAGTATCGTTGTAAGCCTGTGTTTTCTATTTCTCTAAAATCTCGTGCATTTAAGCCAGGTGGGAATGCTTTATTGTGTAGGTAGGGGGTTAGAGGCGAGGTCGGTGTGTAGGGGCGTATTTATGTGCTGTAGAGTCCCAGATCCAGATCGAGTTCAAGATAGCGGGGCAAGTAGTGATAAGGTCCGGTCTGTCTGGCCGCGGTACCCAGATCCAGAACTGTGGGAGGTCCGTTCTCATGATTTAGGTCTCTATGTCCACCCATCTGTGGGTGTCTGGTGGAGAGTGCCATTCAATGATCTGTGCAAGTTGGGCTGAGAGATAATAAAGGTAGAGGTTAAGGAGTCCCAGTCCTCCTCTACTCTTGGGAGTGTAAAGGGTCTGTCTCGCTATTCTGTGTCTCTTCCGATGAAGTCATCTATAGTGGTTTGGAGCACCTTGAGGTCTCCTTTAGTTAATTTTATCGGTAGTGCTTGGAACAGGAAGAGTATGCGTGGCAACAGGTTCATCTTGACACTGTGCAACCTGCCAATCCAAGAAATTGTTTTTTCCTGCCATTTGTTTAGGTCTTTTATGAGGGTGTCTGTGAGGCATCGATAATTTTCAGCGTATAAATCGTCAGGATTGGCGGTCAGCTTAACTCCCAGATATTTGATGGGCCTCTGGCTTATGGTTATGCTCGTTGTTTGTTTTAGTCGGACAATGTCCAATTCTCTCATTTCTATAGGCATTCCTACCGATTTGTCTAGGTTAATTTTGTAGCCTGCGACCTGGTGGTACGTCTCCAGTAGTGTGAGGAGATTCGGAATGGAGTGTGTGGGGTTGGCAAGGGTGAGCTGGTGATGTGCGGGTGGGCTCTTATTGATTGGAGCAGTGGTTCTAGGGCCAGTATGAAAAGTAAGGCAGATAGTGGACAGCACTGGCGTGTACCATTTGTGAGGTTGAAGGGGTGGGGCGTTGCACCTTGTACCACCGTCTGCGCTCCAGGGCTGCTATAGAGGGCCTTAACTGCTGCGATGTAGGAGTCTGGTATATGCAGCTTACGTAGGAGGGCAAACATATAGTGCCATTGGATCCTATCGAACGCCTACTCCAACTCCAACGAGAGGACCACGGAGGGCGTTCGGGTTTGTTTTACCCACCACATGAGGTCCACCGCTCTTCTTGTATTTTGATACAATTGTCTATTGGGCACAAAGTCTACTTGGTCTGCATGTATATATTTTGTTAGGAGGGGGTTTAGCCTATTTGCAAGGACTTTGGCATATACCTTTATGTCAAAGTTTATTAGCGAGATGTGCCGGTAATTAGTGACTCGTGTGGGGTCTCTGTCAGGTTTTGGGATAAGGATAATGTTTGCTGTTGTGAGGTCCGGGGTGGGGGCCTCCCCTGTTGTCCAATGTGCATACATCTTCGTCAAGTGGGGTGTCAATTCTTCTTTGTAGGTTTTATAGTATGCCCCGTCGAAGCCGTCAGGGCCTGGGGCCTTGTTTCCCTTTCAGTCCTGCTATTGCCCTTTCTACTTCCTCTGTGTCAATGGGGGCACCCAGTGGCGTGGGGAGGTCTGCCGTGAGTTGTGGGAGTTGGACTTTGTCCAAGAATGCCGCTACCGTCGCTGTATATGTCCCATTAGTGTCCGTAAGGGTGGGGGAGTGATTGTACACTGCCATGAAGAATCTTGTGAATTCTTCGTTTATGTCTGTTGGGTTTGTGAGAGTCTGTCCCTGATCACTTTTAATGGCGGATACCATGGGGGCATTGGTTTTGGGTCTGAGGGCTTTTGCAAGCAGTGTGTCCATTTTATTAGACTTTTCGTAGAAAGGTCTTTTCGTTCTGAGAAGATCTTTACTAACGTCGTCTATCATTATCTCTTTAATTTGCCTTCTGGTTTCCATGAGGTCCCTAGTCGTGTTCTGGGTAACCCCCTGTTTATGTTTTATTTAAATTTTTCGTAATTGTTTTTGTAAGTCTGCGAGTCTTTCGCACCTTTTTTGTTTACGTCGGGTCGCAGCTTGTATGAGGATTCCGCGGATTACTGTTTTGTGTGTCACACAGAGGGTTGTTGGGGATATGTCAGGTGTATCGTTAGTCTGAAAGTAGTGTGCAAGTTCTTTTTGAGTGTCCTCTTTTATTTGTTGGTCTCTCAGGAGGGAGCCGTTTAGTCTCCATCTCCAGGGCGCGTGGTTACCTAGGGGTTCTTAAAGTGAGCGCTATGTCAGCGTGGTCCGACCAAGTGATCGGGTTAATCACTGAGGTTCTGATCCAGTGCATGCCCGTGTTATTTGTAAGAAAGAGGTCTATGCGGGAGTAAGTCTTATGTGCCGCTGAAAAGAACGTATAGTCCCTTTCTCCCGGGTGTTGGAGCCTCCATGGGTCCAGTGTTTTGTATGAATTTGTGGAGAAGTTTATCTTGTCCCCCTCTGTTGTGTGAGCAGGGTAAGTGTTGTCCCCCACTGCGGTCGGCCACTGGGCAGGGGGTGGCGTTAAAGTCTCCCCCAGGACGATTATTCCCTTAGGGAGGGTCTTTATTAGGGTCTCTAGGTCCGTCCAGAAGTGCGGAGTCAGGCCATTTGGGCCGTAAATGTTGATGAAGTGGTATGTATTGTTATACATTGTGCCTGAGAGTGCCACGCACCGGTCTTCAGTGTCCGTTTGGACCCGCGTGATCTGTAAAGGGCATCCTTTGTGTAAGAGTATTGCTACCCCGTTTTTTTTTTTTATAGGGTGCCCTGGAGGTGTAGGTTCTCGTATATATGTGGTTTGTCAATTGTGTCTTCGAGGTGCGCAGTATGTGAGTTTCCTGGATGAATGCTATGTCAGCTTTTTGTCTGTGTATTTCCCTTAGGAGCAGTCTACGTTTGGTAGAGGTGTTCAGTCCATTCACATTTAGTGAGGTCAGTAGCAGGTCCATGTTTGGTCGTGTGTGCTGTGGTGTTGTACTCACGATTTGTGCCGCTGTCTCTCGGTAGCTCTGTACTATGTTCGTCAGTCCTTGCACTGCTTGGTCACCCTTTCGTTAAGCCGCTCTTCCTGAGGGTGGTGGGAGGGGAAGGAAAGAGGAGGAGTGTTGGTCGGAGAGTGGGGTGAGTGAAAAGGGAGAGAGAGAAATGAGAGGTATAGGGTAGGAGGCCTTAGTCAGCTTCCACCCAAGATAAAAGTGTATAGATACACAATTAAAAACGTTGCAGGTGAACAGTTCAACAATTCAACAGTAATAACAAGTACAATACCGGGTCTTACCAATCGCCAGGAGCTATGGGGGGGTGCGTCCACAGCGCTGAGGGAATCTCCTCTAGCGGGGTGGAGGTTTCACGTCCCAGCACCCTGTCGAGACCCGTGTGTGTATAATTACAACCAATATGATAACATTCCTGATCCTTAAGTATGGGGGGGGGGAGAATTGCCTGTTGTCGCCCCGTATGTATTGTGGTCAGTGTCGGTACTCGTGTTGTACTCTGTCGTTGGCCATAGGTCGGGGCTTAGTATCTACAGTGGTGGGCTAGTGAATTGCAATCGCTGTGATGTCTAGCGGTGTGCACTGAGGGATTGTCAGTACCTGGGTTGGGGGGGGGATCCGTCCGTAAGCAGTTTGGTGGTGGACTATCTGCTGGTATTGCAGATGTCTCCTCTATAGTATAGTATTCTGGTAGCTATGCCCTCCCTCCCCCCATAGGCACCAAGGCCCTCCAAACCTATATAGGTGTTTCTATGGCTGCTTTTTTATACATCACAGAGGAATTGAAAATTGACAACTGGCTTAATTAGATTGCAATTTTCTTGTACCAGGAACTTCTTTTTCGGTTCACTAGATATGGCTGTATACATTGATCAGCCAAGTCTACTACTCATACTTGCTGTATGTTGTAGCCAATTTATGTACTGGTGTCCTCTCTTAAAATGTACAAATTAAGATGGTGTAAAAAAAAAAAAAAGAAATATAGGAAGATCAGGTCTGTAAGTGCCAATGAAAACAAACTTCCCTGGATAGGAACAGTCCCAGAATTACACACTTTGATTAACAATGAGGCCATCTATATTGTAATAACAAGGTGACTTTAACAGTACTAATTGGTGGAACAAAGCAGTATCTGAATTGATTGCCAGCAAGAATGGGTTTTAACCAAAAACAGGCCAAATAGATTGCGGGAGACAAAGAGAGACACTCAAAAGAAATTGATAACTCAATTACCATTCCAAAAAACACAGATTGGAAACTTCTCCTAACCAGTGTCCCCAACAGACGGCATTCTAGAATCTTTAAAACCGGATATAAAGGGGCATCAAACTTCAAGGGGTTCTTCTCGCTAAACTATGCAAAAAGAACTAGTCTCATATAGATTTCATGGATTTTAAACCCAGGAGAAATAAGTTTCAGAGACATACAACCGTTCAGCATTGCTTACTTGTCCATCAGGACACCTGTTTATTAAACAATAACCTACCACACAATGTATTAATGTTCTCAAAAACATTAGAAAATATTTAAAGCTTCTTCTTTATTTTAGGTAATAGCAGATATGCGTGAGAAACGATATGAGGATGAAGGAATTGGGAGCAGTTACATGTTCCGAGTTGACCACGACACCATCATTGATGCCACCAAATGTGGGAATTTTGCCCGCTTTATTAATCACAGCTGTAATGTAAGTAGTTTCCTGCCAGGTGCAGACCTCGTGGCATGGAGTTTATTCATCTGTTTCTGCATGCAGGGTTACAGTTTTCTCTTTAATATAGATCACTCTGGAATTGGAGGAGGTAAGAGTGGTGTGTAGCTCAGTCCATTCCCCTACTCCATAACTGGCACATAGCCATGCTTTTTGAGGTGCTACAGGGTGCTGCACACATGCAGATATTTCACCTATGAGGGTCTTTGCAAGAGATGCAAAAACCTCACAAGTGATAGTGCAGATTTAGCAAAGATAGATAGCGCTACTACCATAATTAACAGAATATAGAAGTATGTATAAATCACCCCAGTGATAATGTATCAGGATGGCTTTTACAATGTACCAGAGGTCGGGCATCATCCACTATGGTATTTTCATTTAAACACGTTTGAAAAATGTCTAAACATTTTATACATTTTGTATCGATTTTGGAAATGAAATGTTCTTATTTTATGATACAACCCCAGGGGTTCTGCAGTTTACTATAGCCAAAATTATTTATTGTTTACTAAGGAGTCTATTAGTAGAATCAGATCACAAAATATTTTAACATACATTTTTGGTTTTCTTATTTTTCTTAAACAATAAAACATGTGATCTTAATAGCTACACCAAAGACCCTCATTCCCCCGCTTCCTACACCCATGCAGGTTTACTTTAAAAACCAAATCTGGATCAATGTTCTAATTGTAAATCAATCGGCAAGAACTTTTAGATAACCGTCAATTTAATGATTAATAAAAGACTTTTTTTATTTTTTTTTAATTCTTCAGTTAAGGAATTTGATCATGGATCCAACTTTGGCATTTCAGAGTTTACAACTTAACTGTATAGTTAAGACTGCACTGTTTACCTCTTTAATATATTATGGATCCAACTTTGGCATTTCAGAGTTTACAACTTAACTTTATAGTTAAGACTGCACTGTTTACCTCTTTAATATATTATGGATCCAACTTTGGCATTTCAGAGTTTACAACTTAACTTTATAGTTAAGACTGCACTGTTTACCTCTTTAATATATTATGCTCGAACGACCAAGGATTTAAGGAGACTGTATAATTGGTTAAATTAAAGCAGATAAACATCTTTATATTATATAAGAATGGTTATATATAATGCAACAAAAATTAATGATGGATTTGTCAATGTTGGTAATTGAGCACTCGAGCAGTTAAAAAAAAAAAAAAAAAAAAAAAAAAAGTTGGAGAATGTTTTCGTTTGGGCTTATATTGACATAACACGGGGTAGGCAACATTTATTACTCCAGATGTTGTGGACTACATCTCTCCTAATGCTTTGCCAACATTATGGCTGTAAGAACATTGTGGGACATGTAGCTCACTACATCTTGATTGCTGAAGGAGGCCTACCCCTGGCCTAGCATTTGCAATTCCTACATCAATTCTATACATCAACTATGTGTATTTCTTGACTATTTAGCTAAAATATGTGTTGGGCTAGTCTCTTTTTTTCCCTCAAGATTTGGAATCATTAAATAGAATAATTATTGTATTTTCTATGAGGGATGTTCCTAGTCTATAAAACATTGTTAACTCGTTAGAATCTACGCGGAGATCTCCTCTGCTGATCTTATTTGGGCTATAACCAAATAATATATTTTCTACTGACATTGTATGGTTAATTGCTAAAGATCATAACTGTAATTCATTAATTCTGTATGTTTGCAGCCTAACTGTTACGCAAAAGTCATCACTGTGGAGGCTCAGAAGAAGATTGTCATCTACTCCAAACAATATATTAATGTGAACGAAGAGATAACATACGATTACAAGTTCCCCATAGAAGATGTCAAGATCCCTTGTCTTTGCGGAGCAGAGAACTGCAGAGGGACACTAAATTAAAGGCCTCTTCTTATCACACCTTTCAGCCATGTTGGACTGCAGGTTATAGGTGTAAGTTGCACTTTTGCCAAAAAATTAAAAAGATTTCGCACTTCTCTTGGGCTTGTGAGCAGCAAGAGCACATGTACATTAGGATATTGTTTCAGATTGTAAGGACCCTGGTGCTCTTTCTTCAATGAGAAATTAAAAGGTGATCACCACTCAGTGGCACAGAATAAATGTATGTTTAAAAAAAAAAAAAAAAAAAAAAAAAAACAACACTATCTCCTGTCTGATACCCACATTGTTCACCTTTGGGTGTAAAACGGTACCTTCTATTTTTTCCATGAATGCTGCTAGCTTCCTCATCGAACGGTCACCATAAATGTGAAGAGGAAATGTTGTATTGGTATCCACTGGGAATGCCCCTCGGCTTTCCAAAGGGACTCTTTTCTTAGTGGAGAAGTAAGCTTTTGCTTGGCCAGTTGTATTTTTCTTTTCTTTTTTTTTCTTCTATCTTCCAAAGCACCCGAATCCAATGCTCTGCTCTGCTTTCCTCCTTTTTCCAAAGTGTAGAATGATCAAAATAATTTGTTTTCAATTGAACGTGAGTGTGTGTGTGTGTATGTGTTTCTTTTGTTATGGTCTTATTATGGGATTTTGTCATCCTTTTTGAGGCATCCATTTCAATATTTTCACTATCAGAGGTGGCATATTTTTTTACATTAGAGCCTTTTACTTTCTTTTATTAGAAGAATAATTGGTTTTCAGATGAAAAGTTCAATAACCTGAAACCCTGCACTTCTAAGGAAACTTTTCATAATGCACTGCAGCCTCCTAACAGTAAGGTTCTAGTAACCTTTTATTAATGCAACAATTTAATTTTATCAGACCCAAGGCTGTTGTGCTAACTTTAAAAATATCCATTAGTGAGAAGCTATAATTATATATCATGATTATATATTTTGCTACTCTCTAGTCTAGAGCTGTAGTTGCTCATCTAATGTTTATTTTTGACATACTATTTCCAAGTGCAGCACAAACAAAAACATTTCCTCATTTTGAAGCAGTATCCTTCTAATATCCTTATGCTTTAACTTTTTGGCCATGTAACTTAAGATTACCAATTCTATATAAAGAAGTTTAAAATGATGGCTTCGTGTTAGATGCAGTCTATACATAGTGGATTCTTTTATTTTTAAACTGCATAACCTAATATGCAAAAATTAAGGCAATTATTCTCCATTAACCAGGCCATCCTATTCTGTTAGTTGACTTGAGCATGAATTAAATTATTCTTTTTATTTATTTATAATTTTTATTTGTATTTTTTAACACCAGCCTTCCAATAAAGTTGCAATCATCCATGTCCTACATGTTTTGAAAATCATGCAATCAATCAAGGAAGTTGTTATGCAAATGAAATAACAGAAAAAAAACTGAAAACATATATTTTTCAGTGGACGTAAAGGATATCTGGCTGAGGATATTTTTCTTATATCTCTGCTCCAGTTTGCTGCTGCTTTTTCATATTTTAATGATTGTATTTGATGGGTCATGTAGATGTCTTTGACCAGCAAGATTAACTGAAGCAGAAACATCAGCATTCAGAAAAGAACACTCCAACCGCCATAACCACTACAGCTTGCTGTAGTGATTATGGTGCCAGGTGTGCTCTAATTCCAAAACATTGTTTTAGGAGACAGACCATTTTTGAATGGTTTATGTCTTACTTGAGGTCTTTTGGGCACCACTCCCCGCCTCCACTACTAAAGCCAGAGTGCAGGACTTAGCTCATTGGCTGAGAGCGAACTGCAGATGAAGGGCTTAAATCAAACTGGTTTGACTACTTACAATGGGGCGCCTGGGCACTCCTGGCACCATAACAACAGCTAGCTTTAGAGGTTAAGGTGCTTGGCATATTTTTTTAAGATTGTATAACTAGGGGTATCTGCTGGTTACATTAAACACTTGTTTAGCATACACTAATCCACTCTTTCACTAATGTCTGTTCTGTTTTCAGCAAAATATTCTGTTGTTGCATTAATGTGTGTGCATTATGATATGCTCTCCTGCATGACTTGGATCACATGCAGACGGTCCAATCTACAGTATTCATAATGTGCAGAGTTAAATTGCTTGCTTCTGATCTAGATTACCCAGCCTCATCAGGAAAAAATGATGGCAGTCTTTCTGTATGGTGAAATTAAACGATGCTTGACATTCTATATCAGTGATGGCTAACCGTGACACCATAAATTGTTTCTGGACTACATTTCACATGATGCTCAGCTAACTTTTAGACTCTAAAAGCTAGCTGAGCATCATGGGAAATGTAGTCTAGAAACAATTTATGGTGTCAAGGTTAGCCATCACTGTTCAATATATATAGATTAGTTTAGCCATCCTGTAAAAACAAACCCTTGTTTCGAACTGGAGTAAATGCAGTTTATAGCACAATGTTTTTTTGCCCCTTCCCCCCACCCCCCACCCACCCCCTTTAAAAGCATGTGCAGTAAATAGCCTTGGTGCAACTTGAAGCAGCAATTGAACTGTAAATATACCTCCCCTCCAACTATTATTGAAGTGCTTCCAAAGACTGCAGACCCCTTTTTTTCCACTTTCCCCCTAGTGTGCCTTGAGTAATGCAGGGTTCTCCAGGAAGAAATGTGTTAACACCAGTTCTAAAGAAACATCAGAAATTGTGATAAATATGATCGATCATACCCAATTTACTACCACAGGGTTCCTGCATACTATCACACAATGGAAATAGACTTAGAATTGACTTATTAAAGTCTGTGTTATAAGAGAATCAGATCAGTGACACATAGGGATCCACACTAAGAAGAAAAGCAAACCATCTTCTGATAGTGACGTGAGTGACCGCATAGTTAAAATAGAGCATAAAGCACAAAATAGTGATTCAGTAGTTGTAAGCCAAATGTCATGTAGGCTTTCAGGGTAAAAAAAACACATTTGGAATGTTTCAAGTCAAAGAAAAATCGCCATCAAACTTATGCTAAAAGATGTATAGCCATTTCATCACTTTATTCTGGCTAGTTGAAATATAATCATAGGAGTCCATCATTTACCAACACTCCAGTAGGAAGGAGATTGGTCAGACAATTGACACAATTCGCATACGTTTGACTTTGCCTCTGCACTTAAAATGGCTGGAGATATGTGTGTGATTGTTTTAATGAATTTGAATACTTTCTACTTTAATAACACCCAAATAACTCTGTAGCTGAGGTGGACAATGGTGTAGCCCAAAAACAACCTTGGAAGTAAACCTATAATCTTCAGCCAATCTTGGGCTGTGGACTGGCTTAGGATGATAGAAGATTTCAAACAGCTGTAATTACACCATTGTTGTCCACAATTCCCCCAAATAAGGCATCTAAACAGCCAACCTTACTATTTTCTTCTTTGTTAGGTGGGTTACCTAAAAATATATATATATTTTTTTTTTTTAAAAAGGTCTTCACCTTTTAAATAGCAAATGTGAAATTTCAAAATTGTACCATATTCAGTTGTAAATTAAGAACCCCTAGTATGTGTGTTTGTCTGAAGTGTACATAAGCTAGCAGTTTATTTTTATAATGCACTAGGCCCTGTGTTTGACTTTTTTTTCTCTTCGTTTTTTCAGTGTGACAGTTTCACTAACTTTTTTTTATTATTATTTTTTTATTATTATTATTTTTTTATAGTTTAATATTCTACCCTGGCAAACATGATCTACTACACACAACTGTTGTCAACAAAACAAAATTCATTTAAACTGATAATTCAACAAACTTATAGTTGAAACGGTTTGTGAAAATTCAGGGATCATTTCAGTGCATTTAGGTTTAACAAAAAAGAAAAAGGTTAAAAAAAATTCAAAATAAATGTTTGTATGTGCGTGTGTATATATGTGTATATATGCATAGGGTTTTCAGTGTAATTAGAAATTGCATCTTCTGTACAAAGTCTTGAATCTCTAAACATTTGTTTCTTGTAGAAACAAGATGATTTTGGTTGCTCTCTTTGCTGATTTCCTTTGTATTTGAAAAGTGTGTAAATAATTTATTAAAGTAACTATTGTAATTTGAAATTTCTTTTTTTTTTTTTTTTTTGTTAAGTTACAACTGAAGCATAAAAGTTTCTATTCAATATGCTGCGATCAGCTTACTGGGAAAGTTTGAAACTACATGATTTAGGAATGCAAGTATATATTTACCTTTTATTAAAAGGCAACTTCCTACCATATTGAAAAGAAATCAGGATAATAAGGCATTGTGTATCTGAGTGAATAAGTAGCATACTTTAGCTTGTGTCAAGCTTATACCATGTATATTCTGTATAAATTTTGTGTCAAGCTAGATGAAATTTAGGAGCATTAACAAATGTAATGGAAGTAAGACCAGGCGAGGCTTCCCGAAGTAGAAAACCTTGTGCGCAAAATGTATTTATTACAAAAAAAACAACAAAACTTCGTTTTTAAAGTAAACCATTTTAAACACTTATGTGGCTTGACAGATTCAGCTGTACCCTCCAGCTCTGAAAGTGTTAACCAATTTCCACCTCTGTATAGTGGATAAGTTTAATAATTTTACTGCCAGGTATTCCTGCAATATTTTTTTCAAAAGGATAAAAGGATGATAGATCTCTTGCAATTGTGATGAACCACAACTGAAAAATAGGTTTTTTTTTCTTAAAAGTTTTCTCAGAAGAAATTTGCCATTGTAGTATTTGTTAAAATAAAACACTATAAGAAATATTTTAAAAGGGTTGTTTAAAAAAAACAAAAAAAGCAGCACACAGCTGAAAGTTCCATGGGACTATTTTGTATATAAAGATATTTTTAATTCTCAAAGTATAAAAGAAAAAAAAACCTTCAACCAGAAGCCAAGTGACAGGTTTTGCAATAAAAGATCTTATTTTTTCATTCGCTCCATTAGCTTTTGTTTTGAAATCTCTGTTTTAGAGATTTTGCGGGTTATATAAAATGATTTTTTTTTTGTGCATATAAAACTGCCTTGGATCTAATTTCTTGTTTTGAAATGAAAGTGTTTTTGTTGTGGGTGTGTCTTGCCTGTATATATTTGTTCATATTTTTGTGAATTCAATACTCTGTACCATTGTATTATAGTAACTTTTATAAAGCAAACCATAAATATACTCACTTTTCTTACAGATAAACTGTATTATTGTCAATTATTTTTTATATTTTCCAGTCCCATCTCTAACAATACATTATTTTGTATTGGTGTTGTGAAATGCATTGCTAAATGAGTCTTTTCTTTGATCTTTACTTAATGGTCGCTGATGAGTTATTAACACTGTTGACATTACAATATACCATTACAATATACCTTACCTAAAACACATTTCACCATTATCACAATTCTTCTGAACAATAGCTAACAGCACTTTTAACAGGGAGGTCACTTAGAAAATTGGTTAATTGTGAGAAAATGGTTTACAGTGACTTCTGAAATCATTTTATGTGCCGAATTCTTTAACAATTAAAGGAACACTATAGTCACCTAAACAACTTTAGCTTAATGAAGCAGTTTTAGTGTATAGATCATGCCTCTCATGTATTCACTGCCATTTAGGAGTTAAATCACTCTGTTTCTGTTTATGCAGCCCTTGTCACACCTCCCCTGGCTATGATTGACAGAGCCTGCATGAACAAAAAATGGTTTCACTTTCAATTAGATGTAATTTACCTTAAACAATTGTAACTCTTTTTCTCTGTAAATTGAAATGTAATCACATACAGGAGGCTCTTGCGGGGGATTAGTAAATCTAAATTAAACAGAACTTGCAATAAAGGATAAATTGTAGATGACTCTTTACAGGGACTGTTTAGGGAGGCTGTGCAAGTCACATGCAGGGAGGTGTGACTAGGGTTCATAAATAAAGTGAATTAACTCCTGAATGGCAGAGAATTAAGCAGTGAGACTGCAGGGGCACACCGAAACTGCTTCATTACGCTAAAGTTGTTTTGGTGACTATAGTGTCCCTTTAACAGATTGAATACTTAAAACACTTGGTTCACTGTTCACTTGCTATAGGTACATCATTGAAAATTAGTTTTATTTTTTTGGGGGGGGGAGGGGGAAGGTGATAGTGTACACATACACTCATACAGTGCTATTAGTATTTTTTTTTTAGAGGACTTGGGAATGCGACTGGTGCTTTCAGATAATGCATAGTCATAGACAGCGGCGAACATACCGCGGTCGCAGGGGTCGCAGCTGCGACCGGGCCAGCTGCCACATTTTGCTGCCCTGGCCCGCGCGGCAAACCGCCGGGGCCGCATATGGAGGGGTCCATCGGGTGGCCCATGCTGTCAGGGCCACCCGATGGATAGGGATTGTAAGCGGGCCCGGTCTGCGCTGGGCGCTTTAACAGCGTGACCGGACCCCCTGTGATTACATCATCCCTGCTGGGAGGAAGTGACTGCACGTCACTCCTCCCAGGATACAGAGAGCCGCGCAGGATGAAGGAGGAGGAGGGGGGAGTCAGAGTGGGAACTCTGACTCCCATCAGGCGGATCCCCCACTGGACCCAGGGAAAGTAACAAGGTAGGAAACATTTTCTATATGTCTGTGTGTGTTTGTGTCTCTGTATGTGTGTGTGTCTTTGGATGTATGTGTGTCTGTGTCTCTGTGTCTCTGTGTGTGTGTGTCTCTGTGTCTCTGTATGTGTGTCTGTGTCTGTGTGTCACTGTACGTCTGTCTATGTCTCTCTGTATGTACGTGTGTATGTGTGTGTGTCTGTGTGTCTGTGTCTATATGTACACACAATCCAGGGAGCCCCGTATGTCTGTGTGTGTGTCTGGATGTATATGTCTGTCGAGGGGTGTATGTATATATGTGTGTGTGTCTGTATGTATGTGTCAGGAGGGATGGGGGGACACGGATCAGGGGAGGGGCCCACGGATCAGTTTCGCACCGGGGCCCCATGGATTGTGTGTACGCCACTGGTCATAGATCCCTACTTCCCAAACATTTTCACTGAACACTAACTGCACAGAAAAGTATCTCTATATTGTACAAATTACTGTTGTTATGGGCTGTAGAATACACAATGCTGTCTCTCAATTTTCTTCGGAACAAGAGTGCAAATGCACATGTTCAGAGGGCAAGTGGTGCAAAATGTTCATATGTTCATTTTGGCTCACCAGGATACCATATCTCTGTTACAGGAAACAAACTATAAGCTGTTCATGTGCTGGTGTAGACCATAAACTTGCCCACTACAAACAAAGGGTGGCTAATGTTAAAATGATCCCCCTTGTTGCCCTCTGTAGAGATGTCCACTCTATCATCTTAGATCTTGTTGGGAAGATCTTCTTTTTCTGCACACAGCCATTCTGTTTGACTTAAAGGACACTATAGTCACCTAAATTACTTTAGCTAAATAAAGCAGTTTTAGTGTATGGATCATTCCCTTGCAATTTCACTGCTCAATGTCATTTAGGAGTTCAATCACTTTGTTTCTGTTTATGCAGCCCTAGCCACACCTCCCCTGGCTATGATTGACAGAGCCTGCATGAAAAAAACTTGCAATAAGAAAGCCTTAATAGGACTCTCTTTACAGGGAGTGTTTATGGAAGGCTGTGCAAGTCACATGCAGGGAGGTGTGACTAGGGTTCATAAACAAAGGGATTTAACTCCTAAATGGCAGAGGATTGAGCAGTGAGGCTGCAGGGGCATGTTCTATACTCCAAAACGGCTTCATTAAGCTAAAGTTGTTCAGGTGACTATAGTGTCCCTTTAACAAAAACCTTAGTTGCCAATGTAGGGGACACAGAAGGATCCCTGGCTTGACATTAAGAGCTATTCTGCAACTGTATTCATCCCTTCTCCACGGGGTAAAAGTCCTGTATGGAGCTATTTTGAAGTGAAGAACAGAATTGGTATAATTAAGAAAATACAGAATATTTAAACATGCTCTTGCATACACATAAAATACAAATAAACAGTCCACCACTACACTCTGTCTTCTCCAACTCCAGTAGTACTCAGTTTGTGCTTTCAGAGAGCTCAGATCTCTTTGTTAAATATTCCTGAGATTAACTGTGATGGCCATCCAGTTATTTTCTTAGAGTGCTTGATCTCTTGAATGATGTCCCTCATGTCCACGGTGTTGTTCTATAGCACTTACTTAGGCACCCCTTTGAATCAAATATTGTATATTCCGGTCACAGGATGCAGGAGTATAACAAAAAACAAAACATTTACTCCGCATCACAAGGGTTAAATGTGTGGCCAACTTACTTTTTTTATATTGTATATGGGTGTTAATTTACCACAAATAATTGGGAGCTAAAATCAGGGCCGGACTGAGGATACAAAGCAGCCCTGGATAAAACAATTTATGCCAGCCCCATAAGTCACTGCGCCATATATTGTCGCGTGTAACATGTAAGGCTATGTCTTGCCACCCCAGATGATTGAGTAATCCATACAGGCTTTTCAACGTAAATGTCCCTACAGGCTTTTCAACGTAAACACTGACTTTTCAGAGAAAAAGCAGTGTTTACATTGCTTCAAAGTGACAGTCACTCAGACGGTCACTAGAGGTGCTTCCAGTGCACCTACATTCAGGGCCTCCACACTCTGTAGGTGCTGAACGTTCCCCATAGAGATACATTGATTCAATGCATCTCTATGAGGAGAGGCTGATTGGTGTAACGTTTTGCAGCCAATCCAATGGCAAAGCATTGGATTGGCTGAGATCATCAAGCTTGATGATCTCAGCCATAGAGGCAGGGCCAGTCGAGGGGAGACCAGCTCGCTGCGTGGGGGGAAAAAAAGGTGAGCAAAAACACAATTTTTAAACACACATATACACCATGACAGACACAGAAACACGCATGACAGACCATGACACAGACAGACCATGACACAGACAGACCCACACACACACCATGACACAGACTGACACACACACCATGACACAGACAGACACACACCCCATGACACAGACACACACACCATGACGGACAGACACACCATGACACAGACAGACACACACACACACACCATGACACAGACAGACAGACACACACACACACACCATGACAGACAGACACACACACCATACAGACAGACACCATGACACAGACAGACACACACCCCATGACACAGACACACACCCCATGACACAGACACACACACCATGACAGACACACACACACCATGACACAGACAGACACACACCCCATGACACAGACAGACACATCATGACGGACAGACACACCATGAGACGGACAGACACACCATGACACAGACAGACAGACGGACACACACAAGTCAAGTCTACTCATATGTAAGTTTCATCACACTTCAACCTACTTGGGTATGTGTGAAGGATTCTCAGTCTAGATCTCTGTACAAACACAAGAAGGCTGGTATCCTTTAGTAGCACCATAGACTAAGACTCAACATATTTTCTTAGTCATCAATCTACCTCCCTTTTACTTGTATTTTTTTTCTCTCTAGGTAGACTATGTTTTCTTTCACACTTACTCGCACATACGTTCTGGCACATTGAAACCATTTTAGGAATATGCAAATAGCATACTGGGTCCTGGCCCCAAACACAAATAGAAACATGTTAACGTACTGTGTAGTAAACTCATCAATAGAAAGATATTGTGAAAAACATACTGTATATGCTACAGCTTTTTCTAAATAACATCTTACCAGCATTTACTCTTCTACCAGTACGCATCCAGGGGGTCGTGCAGTGCAGGAGGCTGCTGGGGCAGGGGCACCTGTGCTGGCGGAGGTCTGCTGGCGGCCGCTGGGGGACTTGTACTGGCGGCCGCTGGGGGAGCTGCGCTGGCTCTGCTCTGGCTCTGCTCTGGCTCTGCTCTCCCGCCCTCGCGCGCTGCTGAATGAGACCGGGACTGGAATATGACGTCATATTCCGGCCCCGGTCTCATTCAGCTGCCCGCTGGGGAGCAGAGCCAGCGCAGCTCCCCCAGCGGCCGCCAGTACAAGCCCCCAGCGGCCGCCAGCAGACCCAGGTGTCTGCCCGGCCCCAGGTGCCGACGGCCCACCGGGAAATTTCCCGGTATCCCGGTGGGCCAGTCCGGCCCTGGCTAAAATCTCCCCTTACAAACATTATGTTGTAGATGCCCCTCAACTAATGAATATGGGAAGATCTGCCATGTTTCCCCCATACCAAACACATGGTAAAGAGAGGACACTTGCTATTCCCTCATCCTGGCATTAAGTGGGGTGGGGGGAATTAAATTACAGTTATTCAGATTTTACTCCGCAGGTGTAGTCAGATACTTCACCTTCATTTGCCAGACACGTCTATAAACTTTTCAAAACCTTTGCCCTGAGTGATTGCTTAATGCCTGCTATCCTGTAGCTATGGTGTTATGACAATAGCTATTTGCGTCAAACTTCTGGTTAAAGCCACATCTCCTCTAGCTGTGACTGACACATCCTGCATGAAAACAAAATGGTTTCATTTTCAATTAGATGTAACTTACTTTAAACATTTTTATCTCCTGCTCTTTAAATTTAACTTTATTTACACACACTAGGCTCCTGCAGGGTTTAGCAAGCTATTATCAGAGCAGGAGATAAGAAATTCTATATTCAACAGAAATTGCAATAAAGGAAGCGTAAACATTAGATGACTCTTTACAGGAAGTCTTTAGGAAGGTTGTTTAAGCATGCAGGGATTTGTGACTAGATGTATAAAGTAGCTGCATGAACAAAGTGACTTTATCTCCTATATGGCAGAGAACGGAGCAGTGTGGCTGCATGGAGATAATCTGTACACCTTAATAGTCATTAAACGAAAGTTGTTTTGGCTACTTACTATAGTGTCCCTTTAAGGCTTTACCCATTGTTCACGTGACAGAGGAAGTGAAGCATGCTTTAAAGGGACATTCCAGGCAGCCCTTTTTACTCATCTCGTTCCAGCGTCGGGAGCCTCGTGAAGCCGCGCCCCCTATTTCATCAAAATGCTGAAAAAGGCGGGTGCGAGCAGGGCGCAATCATACGCTTCTCATGACGTCCTATGAAGTGCTGAGCGCACTACCGTGCGCGGCCGCGAGCTGAGCTGACTGACAACTCAGCTCGCGGTCTTTGCCCGCCCCCTCTCCTCTGCAGACAGGCAGGAGAGAGAAGGCACGCACACAGTGCCTTCTCTCTCCTGCACACATCAGACGTATTTTAATACGTCTGACGTGTACAGGGCCTTTTTAGGGCCCTGCATGATAGGAAGTCCCTCTGGTGGCCGTCTGAGTGGCGGCCACTGGAGGTATTCCTATCAATCAATGTAAACACTGTATTTTCTCTGAAAATACAGTGTTTACATTAGATTGCCTGCAGGGTGCTATAGATCTCACCTGAACAACTACATTAAGCTGTAATTGTTCAGGTGACTATAGTGTCCCTTTAAGCTCCACTCCTTTGTCAAATTTGTCATGTGTTTGAAAAATACACAAGACAAATTAGTCCCAACTTTGTCTTATGTTGTAAAAAGAAATAGATCAGAAATTACAAAATAAGAGGAAGAGTATTCTGGAAGAGGAAGAGCATAGGAAACAATAGGAGAAAGGTAAGAACCATTTTAAGCTCACTCCACCTTTAGATCTTTGCACTATCATACCTTAGAGTGCTTCCTATTCTGTCTGGCTACTCTGCTTTTGACTCTGTTTTACGATTATGTCCTATGTATGTCTGACCTCTGCTTGTCACCTTTCTGTTTCTTCTTGAATGTGGCTGTTCTCAGACTATCCATGCTTTCACCAGGCATATTACTTTAATGTAACAGGTAATACACTATTTTCTCTATACTTGCTGCTTGTGGGTATCATAAGCCAAACCTGACAATACTTGTAAAATCTGTTCTCTTGTACTAGGGCCAACCAATATTATGAAAAAATGGTTTTGGAGATCCACATATTGATACATTTTGCCTTCGTTGTTTTCTGGCTTTGTGCTTGATATTCCAATTTACAGCAGATTAACCATATGTTCTTTCAAAAAGCAAGCTTTATTTGGGATCTGGTATAAACAGAACAACTCTTCTTACTTATGAAGCAGTCTTAATCACAGCAAACATTATATGTAGGAGCATTTTTTTATTTTATTTTTATTCTTTATTTTTGCTGTGCGTGAAATAACATTCGTATGTCAACAATGCCACAGCAGCATTTGCAAACAGTTGGAAAAAAAACACATTCGTTAACTGCTGTACAGCATTCAGGTTATATGCACAATTTTTTGGTTAGTAATACAAGCTGGGTACAAGCTGGGTAACTATATTTGTAATAATGAATTATTTTGTCGATTAGTAACAGTGGCTTAAAAACAGTGTTTATTTAGAGTGTCGTCGCTTAATTATCAAGATATTTTCTGTGTCACTATGTTAAACTAAAGCATGTGTACAGTCGCTTTTATGAGATTAGTAGTTTAGTTAGGGTGCTTATACAATGAGAGAGTGGGATGGCATGCAGTGAACACGTTAAGCTTAACCGTCTGTGTGTATTTCCAGTCGTGGTCAGTTGGGTAAGCAGGTCAAACACTCAGCGTGAAGTCCTGGGACTAGCCCATCTGAATCGTGTTAGTTCATTTGAGCTTCTCGTTGTGTGTGCCCAGCAAACGCCTGTCCCAGCGCTATCATGAAGCAAGGCTGGAGCCGTGGGTATCTCGAGGTGCGGTTCCCCGTCTGTAGTGTCAGCCCACTCCGGTGCTTGGTAGACGCCTCTTGTGCCCCGGTGGTGCAGTGGCGTCTTCCTGCGCCGTTTCTTTGGTCTGTGGCGGTGGTTATGGTGGCTTAGGTCCAGACTGGTGGTATAGGTTGTGTCTGGTTGGGTGGAGGGCGAGTGGATTGTTGTTTCTGTCCCTCTGGCTTGTTTCATCAGGGCAGGTAGTGCTAGGGTTCTAGGGGAATGCTTTATAAGGTTTGGTCAGTGGGGTCCCACTTTGTGTGTGCCTCATTTCTCCCTGCTTGCCCCTGGTCTGTACCTTGATCTGCCCAGTGTAGTCCGCCAGCATAGCCCTGGGGCGGGCTGCCATGGTGGTATGATGGTGCTGGGTGTGCTTCTCCTCAAGCAGTTCGATCTTACAGGCTTTTTGCGCACATGGCTGGCGTGCGGCGGCCATCTTGTGGAGCTTTGCCCAGTGCATTTCTCTCGCCAGGGCGGTTGTTTGGACCCAGCTTAGGGTGGTGTGTGGTGCCCTTGCAGACCGGGATTCCCCCCCCCCCCCGGTCCAGAGGAGGGGGGAAGAAGCGAGACGCCGGCCGGAGACCCGGGAGAGCGGCCGTCTCGTCCTGGCTCAAGCGAGCTCTGGGCCCTTGTCAGGTTTATGTCGGTGCCGGGCAGGGTCTTGGGCTTTATCCCCGCGTACCCCCGTGGTTGGGGGGTCGGAGTAGTCACCGTTGTGGCTCTAAGTTCGCGTTTGGCCCCCAGTTTGCTCCGATTTTCGGGCCCTGGAGCGGGAGCTCAGACAGAGCATGTCTGATCCCGTCGGCGGTCAGATCCCGCCCTATATGTAGGAGCATTTTACACAATCTGGCATATTGCACCAATGTGACTTCAGGGCTGGTCATAGAGCCTGCAAAGAGACAAATGCTTTACTTGCTAAATTCGGGCTCTTTTCTGTTTTTAAATGCCAGTTGATCTTTGCCACAACGGCATTTGTATTTAGCGGCATAGGTTAGGGTACCTACCTGCAACCTCTTGAGTAGATACTTTGAGCATGTTCCAAAATATCATTTGTTTTATTTACATGATTACATGGAAGTGATTTTCGAAGAGCCCATTTTCATGAACTCATAAGGTCTAATACAGTTGCTCACGGAGAACATTTGAAATACAGCTGTCCCTTGCTTCAGATATTTAAAAGGGTTTGTGTATTTGTCGCTCAAATGTTAGCATATTTGCTTTTTTCATAAGAAATCTTCTGTGATTTAAAATAGGCCAGAGAAAGTTTTAGAGCAATAAATTACATCAGTCTATGCTCAAATTTAGAAGGTTGATCGATCACCAATGAACAAAACAGCTTTTCATATTAAAAAAAAAATGTTTAAAAAAAACTGCTTAACTAAAATTCTACATATTAATGCAGATTTGTTCTGTTTAAAGTGAATAGATTTATTCACTAACCCAGAAATTGTGGAACAGGACAAGGAAAATGCTAATTTTACTTTAAAATATCTTAATTTGAAAGCGTACTGTCCATCACCTCAGAGGAAAACCAAGCAGTGTACTACGTTCCTTTAACGTTGAAAGTACAATTCCAAAGTAGGGGGATAGAATCTCTTCCTTTTAACGGTTAATTCTTTATTCACTAATTTATAACCAATACATTTTAAACAAAAAATAAAGTAAGTGGTGGTGTGCCAGGTTGGTTCCTAATTTTCAACCAAAAAGTTTTGGGGAGTTAGGGAACAGGTGGGGAGAGGTCCCAAAATATGGAAGCATGGATCAGAGGAGGAACTATAAAGTTTTAAGATAGGGGCCACCCCAAAAAACATTGATCTAAGTCTGCCTTATTATGAGGATAACTAAAACAAGTTAGGCATAATGTCCTGTTAGGAAAGAATAGGTAAAAGCTAGAATGGGCTTCTATTAGATATTCTGGATCTTGTCTAGTAAAGGAGTTGTCCACTACACAGTTTTGTTTTGACAGTAGTCCAGTCAGGTATATAATGGAGAATAGAGTACAATTTCAATATGGGGTATGTAATAAAAGTAGTGGTGCGTAAAAGAAATAAGATTGGTTTTAATATTTATTATTACTCTTATTATTCATTTTCCATTACAAATCCATATGTCTTTGTTTTGTTGCTCAAAAAGCATCTGAATTGCAACGTATTTAATAACTAATATAATATTCAAAAACTTACATGGTTATCCTTTCCAATCTTACCCGCTATTCACGATTATCCATAGATAGTGGTTCATGGTTAGTTTTAAAAAGGATATAAAAGGACGCATTTGAAATCTAGACTTGTTTCTAGCAATGTTACCCTATCGTTTACCAGAAGCAAAAATGGTCAATACATGACAAGAAAATGAATCAATGAAATGTTTATTGAAGCCCTTTCAGAAACATAATTCACAACAAACATATAACGTATATTCTTGAAAATGGAAATTTTACAAGGTATAGAATAAGCATAAAATAGACAGATCTGTTATTGGCACATTTACATGATTATTGCACATACTGGCAAAGTGTACACTTTTATTTTTTGGTAAATCAGATCAGAATGCCAAACAATGTTTAGAAAACACCACTATTGCAGCTCTTAATAAAACACTGTAGTGAACTAGTAATGAAGGAATATTTAATTTATTTAATGTAACTCTTCCACATGGTCCCTAACATCTATTTATGACTATCTTCTTGAAGGATTTCCCTTTTTTGCAGTTGCGGATTAGCAGAAATGTTAGCTCACGATGTGAGAGATATTTACAAATGCTGACTTTACAGATTAGTACAAATCATTTTTATAAATGTAAGAAAATTCCCCTGATCATCTTTCTCTCGATCATTCAGACAACATATGGTATGTGCTGAATGTGCAAATGTTTAACTAATAAAGCCAAGTTGCATACATTTCCTACTCTGCTTTATCACCAGCTTACTTGTTTTGACCTACATTTTCCACATTTAATTTTCAAATCAACACACTTCATTGGTCTGTGAATAATCTCCTTTGCATTATCCAAATTTGACAAAAAGTTGAGCTAAATCAGTATTAGAACAACTCTCACATGAAAACTATTTTTTTTTAAAAGAATATTTTAAAAAGGATTTTTTTAAAAAAAAAAAAATTTAACGAAGTATATGCAAAAAAAACTCGGACAGTGTTTGAAAACCAATCTCTCTGCTTTTGTGCAGAAAGTGAAACAGACCATAGAGACTAATTGTCAGTTTTCAAACAGCGTTTTTTTACATATACTTCATTAAAAATAAAATCTATTTCCTTTCAAAACTTAAAGAAAGGATTATATTTAAAAAAAAATTCAAGTGACAGTCGTCCTTTAAGTAACCGTTGTCATGCCTCTGCATATCTTGTCCCCTGTAGTATTCCTGTATATATTGCTATGTGGTCTCTTTTTTTTTTTTTTTTTACCACCGGAATAAAGAGGCTCTTTTTGAATAAGCACTGAAAGAATTTACGTATTTACGTTTAGGCATAGTTATTTTTAAAAGGCACTGTATACACGTACATAAAAGCAGCACTTTTGTTGATGCTCTGCTTTCCATTCAGTGATTTATATATACCGGTATATTTTTTTTTACAAAATCTGATGAAACGTTATACAGTCTAACTAAATTTAGTAATGGACAGTATTTAAGGTTTTCTGCATGCATTAGCAATAGTTTATAATATGAATGTGTTACTGGCGTTGCTTCATTTTATATATTATCCTATAATGCTGCCAAGACCATAATTCTGACTTATAGCATATTTCGGTCTCAATGCACTGCTGCCTTACTGGAAGAAATCTGTCTGTGATGCGTCAACTAAAGAATTAGTATGCTTCACAATCTGACAAAAAAACAACAACATATTTTATTGTAAAATGAATCTACCAGGTTGTGCTGTAGAGCATGTATATCTAAAAGATATACTAAACACCCAATTAAAGAAATGTTATTGTAGTAACTAATGTCCTAGGACAATGTTCTGTTGCTAAAATAAGTATATTTCTTATATTTATATTCTTTATTTTAATGAATATTACAATCTGAATGCCATGGTGTACAGTGTACAATCACAGGGCACTCTGGTATTTACAGAAGTGTTTGCATGAATTTAGGAGTAATTAAACAGTTAAATCTAATTAAAAGGCTATGTAAGGACTCCAATGGTAAATCTCAAATTCGTATCTGAATTGCCATCCATATCTAGAGAACTTCCAAGTCTCCATTTGGTGTCAAAATAGTGAGGTTGCCTCGGGCAGCTTGATCGTTTTCAATCGCTTGAAACAGTGATTTAAAATTCCCAGCTCCGAAGCCCTGTAGTGTTAGAAGAAAATAATGTTGGTGTGATTTTGTTAAGCTTTTTTTTTGGTTTTTGTTTTAATATACTTTAGAGCAGTAAAGATAGGAAACCACAACGATAAAACACAGAAGATAGTGTGAACTCATTTTTCTCAAGCCAAGATACTTTCAACCAGCTTTTGATTATAAATAAAGCTTGATTAATGTGTGAAATTACATTCTGCACCCCACCTCCAAAAAAAACAATAATTGTTAATTTTTCCAATAAGATTTCATCATTTGTCATACCTGGTGATTATGTCTCTGGATGACTTCTAGAAACAAAGTTGGTCTGTCCTGAACTGGTTTTGTGAAAATCTGGAGCAAATATCCCTTCTCATCATAATCTACCAAAATCTTTAGCTCCTAAAATGAGAGAAGTGAACATCTGCAGTTATCCAATATTCAAAAGAAGAGTCATATGTATATTTACTCTAATGCATACATGGATATAAATGATGGAACACTTTACCTCCAGCTTGTCAATGTTTTCTGTCACTTGGATGCTGGCTGTTTTGAGGTTTTCTCTTAGTGTCTGGTAGTAAGTGGAGGGGACCGACATGAACTCCATACCTCGTTCTTTTAAATTGATAATCTGCAGCAAATACTTTGGGTTATATTTTTACATACAGGCTAAGTGATACATCTGTACATTTAATGATAAGATAGCACACAGTTGTGGTGCACTGTGATAGGGTAACACTCACCGCTTCAATAATGTTAGAAGTATTTAGAGCAATGTGTTGAACTCCTGGTCCACCATAGTATTCAACGTATTCCTACAAAGCAAGTTAAATGATTAGCTACATTTGGAAGGAGACATGGAATCCAATCCACAGAGGCATTTTGTGCACTGTGATATGTCTATTAGATGAGTGTACTCCGGTAACCCTCTAAGTTTAAAGATTTATTATTGAAGCAGTCACATTAGTTCAAGATTATAGATATATATACACTTGCGCTAAGCCACTCACCTGGTGCTTCTACCTGCCCAAATAGGCACCTCATCCGTTTCACACCCTCGGAAACCTTTGCCAGCATTTCTGATGCCAGACTGTAGCTCCGTCCCTTTTACTATGACATTAATTCACATCCACTTTTTGACATGATCCGGTCATTGCCAATGTCCATTTACATGTTGGGGACGTGGCTATCAAGGAAATGCACAAGGCCTAAAAATGCTTGAGCTTCAAATCTGTTTAGTGCCTGTTGTAGTTTCCTTCTGATTATCCAAGAACGTTTTATATTCTGTTTGTTACATGGTTTTTAATCCTTGCTTGTCCTGACTACTGTAATTTATATATTCCTGACTTTGGCTTGTCTAATTGAATTCTTGTACGTCTGTTATCCTTCACCTTTGGCTCTTTATTGACCTTGTTATCTCTCTGTGTTTTTTGCGTTAGGCCTGACCACTCTAAGATTCGGCAATGCATACCCATCATTAACCATGTCCTGCGT
The DNA here is from genome assembly GCF_036172605.1 of Pelobates fuscus. Lineage (NCBI taxonomy): Eukaryota > Metazoa > Chordata > Amphibia > Anura > Pelobatidae > Pelobates > Pelobates fuscus. The sequence continues at coordinate 128,425,733 of NC_086321.1, forward strand.
AATTATTCTGTGTGTTAAGTTGTCTCTTATTCTGACAGCAGGCCAGTTTATTAAGAATGTTAGCAAGCATGGATTCTGGATAAATCAGTTATGTATTTTAGTGAAGTTGTTCCTTACTACAGTACTTCGGTACCTTTAACATTGTATCAGTCAAATCAAATTTCCACTAGAGGTAACTTTGTGTACATTCTACAAATCATGAATAGTCATATGTTGCTATACTAGTGCTATTTCTAAATCTGCATCTCTACGGACAAATCCTCAACAAGTCATGGTGACAGCTGCAGGGAAGTAGCTCTGACTATGGAGGATCCTGTGTTCTCGTGGGATCCTCCAGACTCCAACGCTGTACTCTTGCTCATATGTGAGATTACAGCAGTGACGTTGGCTCTGAAGAAAGAGGATCCGCTGGATCAAGATGGCCATGCCTGCGAGGGACAGGTTCAGGTAGGTAGGTAAATCGCACTTTAACCTACGCACTTGGACACAGGATCCCCAGTGGCAATTTATCTGTGAAACTCAGCAAAGTCATAATTATGGAAAAATACACGTACAATAAGATACACGCACATATTTATATATAAATAAATTAAACCTTGGAATTGTGTACTTGCCAAGTCAAATAAGTAATTACCAGGGTGCTGTCTCAAGCCACAATATATCCACCAGAAGGAGTGGACACAGCCGGATTTCAGCTTCAAAAGTGTAAGTATAATTTATTTATAGATGCATATCGACGTTTCAGTCCACAAACAGGATCCTGATGAAAGTCCCTGCGTGGACTGAAACGTCGATATGCATCTATAAATAAATTATACTTACACTTTTGAAGCTGAAATCCGGCTGTGTCCACTCCTTCTGGTGGATATATTGTGGCTTGAGATATACAGAATATATATATATATTTTATATAGTCATTTTCTAGAATAATATTTAATTAATTCTATATTGGGAGATCTGCCTGCAGGAAATGTTGTAACTCAGCCCATGTGAGTCATGTGATCTTGGGGTCATTGCGATTACATGACGAGTATGGGCAGGATTTGCTGCAGGGGGACTGCCTGGGTTTTCAGGCAATTCCTTCAATCACTTTTGAGTGGAATGTGAATATCCTTGCTTCTGGGACAGCCCATTAATTAAATCATGCTATGCCGCCCTAACAGCTTTAAGACCCTTCTTTTGTAGAACGGCATAGCACACCCTAACGTTGTTAAGGGGTTAACTAAAGACATCTTGTTAATATTTCAGAACAGTCTGACTTCTTAACTAAAGGTCCACCAAGCTCCCCTTCCATTACTTCCTACGGAGAAGCAGAAGCTCTCTATCTGAGCTAAGCCTGGTAGTGCAGGACTTGGCTCATTGGCTGAGAGCAATCAGCTGATGTTCTCTGCCAATTAGCAAGACCTGTATTGCAGGGCTTAGTCCAGAATCTATAACAAAAGCTTTAGCTTAGGTGTTTCTGGCTTTCCATAGGAAGTAGTAAAGGCAGGGAGCGATGCCTGGTAGCACCCAGGTAAGACATCACCCATTATTAAATGGTTTAATGTTGACCACTACAGGGAATTCAGTGAAGATGCATTGGGTAAGATGACTGCTCCTTTAAGCTAGATTTGTTTTTGTGCCTTAAGTATCCCTTTAAAAAAAAAAAAAAAAAAAACACCACATACTTCAATGTCCATATGAAACATAATAGGTTAAGGATACACCTATACTCTATTATCATCATTAATGCACTTATGACCATCATCCAGTAATCTAGTCAAAAACCCATTTGTTCCCCCATTAATCTGCAATATTGTACTATTGAGTTTGAGAGTAAATCACAAACCTGTTCTCATTTATTATTCCTTATTTATAATATTCATGAATCCAGTAAAGCCAAAGGAAAATAGCAGAGGCAATCGGTGAATTTTGGATTGTGGTTGCTTTTAATAACCATATTGTGACTCCGGACATAAGGCAGAAAATATTAGTGGACGTTCTCAAAGCTTGATTGTAAATAACAATTGAAGTGTTATTTTGACTCGGAATACCTGAATTTGGGACTTTCTTTTCCCTGATGCAGGCTCATTTATTGGCATTCTGATAGTCTCTTCATAATTGGCAACCACAATAGAGCGGAGGGCACTGAATTCTGTGTGAAGCTGCTTGTCATCCACAGACCAGAACCGATGAAATAAAAGGGATTTCTGGTACCTATGTAAATAATTTAACTTACATTGAGGTCTGGCTTAAACCAAAACAACTTCATTCGCAAACTAACATGGTTGTGATAAAGATCAAATTAACATAATCAACAAGAAGTATTCAATATAAAGTAATATAATTTACATTAAAAGGACACATCCGGGAGCACCCAGTTTAATGCACAGTGCCTTCATTCTTTTAAAATATTAATAATATAGATACATCTAGAGACATGTATCTTCATGTTAAAAGGAACACTATCAATTCTAATGCATCAATATGCTTAATACTTTTCTGGCAATCCTATGGAGATGGTTCAAATTAGTTGTGGTTTAATATAAGAACAGTGACTGAGTCACACCACACAAAAACAAAAGTTTTAGACTTTAGAAAAACAGACTTTTCTAAAATTAGAATATGTGTAAAGGAGTCATTATCAGACTGGAGCAATTTAAATGGAGTCCAAAATAAATGGGATTATTTAAAAGCTGCACTACTGAAGGCAACATAAAATTGCATTAGGCTTGTCAGTAAAAGCAAAAAATTCAAGAAACCACTGTGGTACTCCGCAGATGTGGCCAAAATAGTAAAAACCAAAAAGTTAGCATTTAGTAATTATAAAAAAACCCAGAGTGAGGAAGACAGAACGACCTATAAGATTAGGCAGAAAGAGGCTAAGCAAGTTATAAGAGCTTCCAAATCACACACAGAAGAGAAAATAGCACAGTCAGTAAAAAAGGGGGACAAAACTTTTTTTAGATACATAAATGAGAAAAGAAAAGTAAAACAAGGATTAGTTAGATTAAAAACAAAAGAAGGAAGGTATGTAGATGAGGATAAAGGTCTAGCTGACTGCCTCAATGAATATTTTTGTTCGGTATTTACAGCTGAAAATGAAGGAAAGGGACCTCTGTTAAAAAAAAGGATAAATGAGTCATTTATTACACGTGAGTTTACAGAGGAAGAGGTTCTATTTCAACTGTCAAAAGTAAAGACAAATAAGTCAATGGGACCTGATGGAATACACCCAAAGCTATTAAAAGAGCTTAGTGGTGTACTAGCAAAACCATTAACAGATTTATTTAACCAATCATTGTTAACAGGAGTAGTCCCAGAAGATTGGAAGTTAGCGAATGTTGTGCCCATTCACAAGAAAGGTAATAGGGAGGAGTCGGGCAACTATAGGCCAGTAAGCCTTACTTCAGTAGTGGGGAAAGTGATGGAAACCATGTTAAAGGATAGGATTGTTGAACATCTAAAAACACATGGATTTCAAGATCAGAGACAACATGGGTTTACTTCAGGGAGATCATGCCAAACTAATCTTATTGATTTTTTTGATTGGGTAACTAAAATTATAGATCAGGGTGGTGCAGTAGACATTGCTTACCTAGATTTCAGTAAGGCTTTTGACACTGTTGCACATAGAAGGCTTATCAATAAACTGCAATCTTTGAGTTTGGATTCCAATATTGTTGAATGGGTAAGGCAGTGGCTGAGTGACAGGCAACAGAGGGTTGTAGTCAATGGAGTATATTCGAAGCTTGGGCTTGTCACCAGTGGGGTACCTCAGGGATCTGTACTTGGACCCATTCTCTTTAATATTTTTATGAGTGATATTGCAGAAGGTCTTGATGGTAAGGTGTGTCTTTTTGCGGATGATACTAAGATATGTAACAGGGTTGATGTTCCAGGAGGTATAAGCCAAATGGCAAATGATTTAGGTAAACTAGAAAAATGGTCAGAGTTGTGGCTACTGACATTTAATGTGGATAAGTGCAAGATAATGCATCTTGGATGTAAAAACCCAAGGGCAGAGTACAGAATATTTGATAGAGTCCTAACCTCAACATCCGAGGAAAGGGATTTAGGGGTGATTATTTCTGAGGACTTAAAGGTAGGCAGACAATGTAATAGAGCAGCAGGAAATGCTAGCAGAATGCTTGGTTGTATAGGGAGAGGTATTAGCAGTAGAAAGAGGGAAGTGCTCATGCCATTGTACAGAACACTGGTGAGACCTCACTTGGAGTACTGTACACAGTACTGGAGACCATATCTTCAGAAGGATATTGATACCTTAGAGAGAGTTCAAAGAAGGGCTACTAAACTGGTTCATGGATTGCAGGATAAAACTTACCAGGAAAGGTTAAAGGATCTTAACATGTATAGCTTGGTGGAAAGACGAGACAGGGGGGATATGATAGAAACATTTAAATACATAAAGGGAATCAACACAGTAAAGGAGGAGACTATATTTAAAAGAAGAAAAACTACCACAACCAGAGGACATAGTCTAAAATTAGAAGGACAAAGGTTTAAAAATAATATCAGGAAGTATTACTTTACTGAGAGGGTAGTGGATGCATGGAATAGCCTTCCAGCTGAAGTGGTAGAGGTTAACACAGTAAAGGAGTTTAAGCATGCGTGGGATAGGCATAAGGCTATCCTAACTATAAGATAATGCCAGGGACTAATGAAAGTATTTAGAAAACTGGGCAGACTAGATAGGCCGAATGGTTCTTATCTGCCGTCACATTCTATGTTTCTATGTTTCTATGTTTCTAAGTTGCTTATTGGTCCACATGACCCCACCCTCCGCACACCCACCGTTATTCCTGCCATTTCTCACTAGACACAACCAACTGATTCAACTTATTCAGTTGGTACTATCCATCACATTTTTTTTACACATATAGGGAGGTTGAAGTGTCATGTAGAATGGGGTGGTAGGTCATTTCCCTATTAAAGTTTAATAGTCTTTTTCTAGACAGTAAGAAAAGGGATAAAAATCAGCCATAGCAAGAAGGTAACGGAAATTAGATTTTAAAGTATTATGAACTTACCAGTCACAGACTGGAACCATTTCACCATCTGGTTGATTGCCCACAATATGGTCTATGAAATTCAATTTGCAACATGGTCTACAAAAAGAAAAAAAGAGAACCTTGCTTACTTCAAGAAAATTACTTTCAGTCAGGGCAATCAAGTTTCCAGCTCAGATAATCAGGATTATGTATGAATTGTTGGGAATTCAACCAGAATATCAAATTGTTAGCCTGAACCGTGGCAGGAATCACCCCATTGGTACCCAGAAGGGGGAGCACCTGAAACAACCGACCTGAAATCTGTGGCTGCAGATACCTGTGCCCTTACCTCCACAAAGTGTTCCTTAAATGTGTTCAGTTTATCTTTTTCTTTAATGTTTCTTGAGATTGTTTATAGTATCTCTGTTGACCTGGCTCTGTAAGCGTAACATGAAGCTCTAACTTAGCATATACCTGCCCACTCCCCCCCCCCTCGCCACCACATAGTGCGCGCAAGGGGTCCCCCTGTATCATTAAGCTAGTCACTGCATGTTCTGCACATGATCACGGCCTTCCGCTTAAGCACCAGCGTACTAAAGCTCCACTTCTTAGCTATAGAAGGCTTCCCAGCTGAATAAACCTACCACAGGTACCCTACAAGAGCCTTTGTACAATGGCGCTATGCCACTCAGCCACAAGGCTCATGAAGCCCATCACCAGTATCCCCCCAGATGAAAGCTTATTATTATGAACTAGAGGAGAGTCTGGGTATCACGGTTAAAGGACCACTATAGGCACCCAGACCACTTCAGCTTAATGAAGTGGTTTGGTTGCCAGGTCCCTCTAGAATTAACCCTTTCTGCTGTAAATATATGTTTACATATGGGTTAATCCAGCCTCTAGTGGCTGTCTCATTGACAGCCGCTAGAGGCGCTTCCGCGCTTCTCACTGTGATTTTCACAGTGAGAAGACGCCAGCGTCCATAGGAAAGCATTGAGAATGCTTTCCTATGCGACTGGCTGAATGCACGCGCGGCTGAATGCATGCGCTTTCAGTCGATGACGGGAAAGGAGGAGGAGAGTCCCCGGCTCCGAGGGAGCCAGGCGCTGGAAAAAAGGTAAGGGGCTAACCCTTTCCTTACCCTAGAGCCCGGTGGGAGGGGGGCCCTGAGGGTGAGGGGGACCCAAGGACCCTATAGAGCCAGGAAAACGAGTATGTTTTCCTGGCACTATAGTGGTCCTTTAACAAACATAAAAAATGTGTAGGGTTAGCTAGGAGATATATATCCAGCTTCTGTTTCAATTTCGTTTATACACATAAAATGTTGTGCTCTCTGCTATAACTCACAAAAATAAAGAATGTCAGAATATCAAATTGTATGCCATAATTGACAAAACAAGCATATCTCCAAGTCAGTTATGTGTCAGTTCTGTTATTTTGGCCTAACATTTGAAAAATAAATAAATAAATAAATCAAAAACTTTCCGTTTGTTTTGAATTTCCTGACAATTACAAGCAGGGCTCAAGTCCTGCAGGAACGCATGGGAACTACGTTCCTGCACTTTTTCCACAGTAGGAACACCGTTCCCGTTAGTGGTCCTGGAGGACTTGTTTGCCCGCGAGGCAAACAAGGCATCTGCCTTGTTAGCCTCGGGGCAGGCGGCCGGTTGAAGTCCAGGCCACCGGCATCACTCTGCAGCTGGGTGGATTTAAAATAAAATAAAAAAAGAATAATCTGAGTGTTGGGGAGAAATGTGTGTGTGTGTGTCTGTCAGTCAGTGTGTGTCTGTGAGTGTGTGTCTGTCAGTGAGTCAGTGAGACCCCTTGCCCCCTTACAGTCCCCCTATCCCCTCACAGCCACCCTACCCACACCTTTTCACAGCCATCCCCACCCTGTCTCCCCACACACCGTCACAGCCCCCCCCACACACCCTGTCACCCCCCACACTATCATCCCCATACACACACTACTGACACCCCCTCCATGCAATATCACCATCCCCAATCACTTTCAGCCCTCACACACTGTCACCCCTTCACCCAGTTATATATATGCATACAAGCGTATCATTTTATTTTGGGGAGGTGGATCTTGGGTGAGTTCCCACACTTTTTTCCCCAGGACTTGACTCCTGATTACACGTTAATCAATAGCCCTGATTTTTTCCAACAAACTTTATTCATATTGGCCACATTATATATTATCCTGAATGGAAGGAGTAGAGATTGGAACCAGCAAAAGTAAAAAATATTGCATACAATCTTTAATTTAGTATTATTAGTATATTTTTTGTGTGAGCAATTTGAAACTATTATCAAAATACAAGTTATTAACGATATCCAGAGAGAAAATGCTCACTTTGCTAAAAGTTCCACTCTTGAACAAGAACTTGTACAAAGTAAATAGCGTATAAGTTTAATAATACCAAAATCACAAACCTTTCAATGAGGTGGTTGTTTTTTTTCCTGAAATCAAATAATGTTATAATAGAGAAAAAATATATTTTTTAAGCATTCTGTTTTCTTGAAAAGAACTAAAGCCTTAAGTTTGTATTGTTGGGAATGCTTTTCAAATTATTTAATATTTTTGGACAGAATTTTAAAATATATATAGAAAAATAAATTTAAAATAAATAAAAATATTTATAATATATTACAAAATGTAATTAATTATTCTCCTAATACTAACATTGTATTAGTTTATCCAAAAATATTCAATATTTGAACTGGTTATCCAACAATATATGATTGAGGCCTAAATTTGTTGAACTATTATATACCACATTCATAATTCACTTATTTTATCATCTGCTTTGTTTCTTTGGGAGTCACTCACTGTATTCAATTATTTATTTATTTTTGTAAGTAAAATAAAACATGATAAAGTGGTATTTATATATGTATTATCCAGTATCATAATCCAAACATTTTAACAATCAAATATATCCGCTCTACTATCCCTGCCCTTATCTTATACATATCAAATCAGCTTACACTTACAGTTTTGGTAGAAGTGGATCTCGAAACAGGGGAGGTTCAAAGCCAGGCAGAAAAAAGCCAGTATAATCCAGTTTTTCCACTAAAGTATGTGTTGTGTCACCATACTGATAAAACAGAAAAGAAAATTAACTCAAAGCAGCTCTGACACTTTTTATATAATTTGTACTGCTGCTCTTTGTCCCGTTGGGTAGCAAAACCTTTTTTCCCCCCCACTGAAGTTATACATAAGGAAAAGTATGGACTACAAAAGTAGAAGATATAATCAAGCTCTACATAATCTGCCATCTTTCTCATTGGTTGCCAATTTTTGCTTGCCTCCTTCCAATGTTAACTCATATAGTGCAAGCAATGATGCTCATGTTTTTAAAAAGCTGAGGTGTGCTGCCATATTGGATTTACCAAGATGGTGGCAGTACGTATGAAGACCAGATGGGACTGGCAGGACATAAAAAAAAAAATTAGTAAGTCCTGGGTTCATCACAGAGCATTGGGTGGGTTAGGGAGCGGTGACAGAGGAAAAAGATGGGACAGAGCCACTTTAATGCAAATTTAATTTCTGTGCGGGTTATAAAGGCCAAGCCTACAGTTTTCCCTGCAGGGACAATTCCAGGATCTTCTCCACCTCCCCCCCTCAACTTTAAGCAAGCAAGAAGAACCCGTACAATCTTTGTCAAGACCATAAACATGCAAGCATCAGTCACTCAACAGATTATGGACAGCATTTTTCACTAAACTCCAAATATTTGCAAATAAAAATCTAAATTGAGAAATTTAGGCAACAATGGCCAAGCTGTAGCTAATGCGGAGTTGGAGAATGTTTCCATACCAGATCATTTCAGATTCTACAATTTGAGGTCAAGTGAAGAACTATTATTACATTTTATTTAATTGCATGATGATGTCAAACATTCATATAGACAGGGCATCATCTAATTTGAAATACACAGGGTTAATTACCTGAATCTGTATTGTCAGAAATTCAAAATGACTTCAACATGAATTTACAATTTTTGGCCAAAATCCTTGAATTAGAAAATTCTTTTGGTCTAAATGTTGAAATTAATGTTGAATTCCTAACACATTTTAACAAATGACCCTAATTATGATATTAGTATATTAGCGATAAACAGCAGATCGTTATGATGTTGGATGTGTCAAAAAATATACTGTTCCTATAAAGGAATGTTTTAGAGGAAGGGATTCTAAATGCAAAGAATGTATTCTGTGAAAAGTCATCAAACTACCATGAAAATATTGTACCTGTAAAGTAAATAACATTTCTTTTTTCGTTTTCCTTGAAAATAAAAATGCTAATGGTTCTGAAGACTAAAAACTTAAGTACCGTTTGAACGATCGCAAATTTCACTTTTCCATTTTTGTCTTCTTCAATCCAAGGCTCCTTTACAATCACTGCTCCTCTTTCCCTTGCTTTCTGTAGGGTAGAAAAAAATATTTGGTCACGTGCATATAGATATTACCCGAAGAGATTAAACACTGTGCTCGATGTGTCACCTGAACAAGGAAGTCACAGTCCACTACTTCAAAAGTTACATCTTTGACACCATCACCATGTTTCTCTAAGTGAGCTCCAAATTCTGATATGAAAAATATGAAAACATGTCTAAATGAGAAATTGAGTCATATATAAGGTAACTTAGTTTGAAAGACACAAATCCTTAGGCCATCCCTTTAATGCTACACTTTAGCTTCCATTATGGCCTATGGTGATAGGCAAAGAATATAGCTGTTGCATACACACAAAGAAGACATTGGATAAACACGAACTTTTCTTCCCATGTGCAGAATGAAGATAGAATTCCATATAATAGTACTTGTTGACCTTATAATTATTTTACTCGTAAAGTAGACCTACCTCCCAACTATAGCATCCAGAAAAGTAGGACACCGCTTAGATTGGATCACTGGCTCCACCCCAATGGACGAGGAACCATACAGAAAAGGGGCTGAACCACCTGAATTACTGGCAGGTCATCCTGGCATGAATTCACACCAGTCTCTCTGCCTGACTAACATCTAAGGCCAACCCACTGAGGGCTGAACCCGCAGGGAGCACTGTTTTGGTGCTCTCTGTAGGGTCCAAGTGTCCTAAACAAAGCATGAGCGCATCTAAGGATGCACTTGCACTATGCTTGCTGTGAACAGTTCCCTGGCGCCAGGACAGGTGTCAGGACAAGAGAATTGTGACTTCCCCGACGAAATTGGAACGGTTGGGAGGCCTGCATAGATCCACTTATCTGTATTACAATCTGTATTGAATATTACAAACACAAAGGCACAGGTGTAAAGAACAAAATTATTTACCTTTGTTACCCGGTGTAAGAGCAGATACGAAAACAAAAATTATCTGCAAGACAAATATGAGCAATATTGGTACAGTACTGTTATATACAATTGCAGAGTAGTATTTCCAATGGATGGGTAAATACGTATACCTTGTCTTGCTTTACAACATGAGATACCAATTCACGAGAACCCGTCTCCAGACCTTTGTATGCCCAGGGTTCAAATCCCATTTTATTGCAATAAAATGAGGCAGCCTGTAGCATAGAGATTGTTTTAAAACACAGTACAAATAACGATGGGGAAAGAAAAATTACAACAGAAATTTAAATAAAATAAATACATTTTATTAAGTGGCCACATGGTTCTAAGATAAATTACACTGATAGACATGAAGCCAGCCAACATGTATAACTGGCATGTAAGTGGTAGATCAGAAAAAGAATGATTGCTTAAGCATTTGGGCCTTTACAGAGTTCCCATTCTTGTAGAGGTATTTATATCCTAACATCCTTTAGGAGCAGGACTAGGGATGAAAACCAGATTTAAATGCCAAAGGTCTTCAGAAACAACCAAATTTCTCACCTTCCCCATCCGTTAGACCGACTATGGCCTTGATTAAATATTTTGTGGATAATTATTTCAAATGATTTAATCTTTTTGGATAAAGTTTCCAAATGACATAAATTCAAATATATCACATAAAAATATCAATAAAATATTACATTATAAAAAAAAACTTTAAAAAATTAAATAATTTGAAAATTGCATCCAAAAAAGTATTAAATAAATTTGAAAAAAAAAATGCTCCAAAAATATAAAATCAAGGCCTATGTTCTTATTAACTCCTGGAAAACGGGATTGGTTTTATGTTTATGTTTCCTGATAAAACCTCAAAATCTTATTTATTTGTAGGAAGTTACTTTGCTAATTACCATAGAACATCATGACCCAAATAGACCTATGTGACTTTTATGACACATCCCTGTGGCTGATATCAGAGACAACAGCCTGTGTCTATGCTAGCAGAAGCACCATATGTGGCACATAGCTTAAGTGGAAACAGACTGTTCGAGGGACATCAGATACTCCCCTTTACGAACCAATCACAAGCTCAGGCTATCTAGTTGGAGAGCACACACATGGAGGAATGCTTTCATCTCTAATTTAACCCATTAAAGAACACAGATAAAGTAACCTACCTGTTTTGCATTACTGACCCACAGTGTTACAGAATGAAAGTTTAGAAATCGTCCTTGTTCATGCTGGATTCCAAACACAAACATGAAAACATGTTATGTTTCCATACAATATACAAAACAGATGTAAAACTGAATATCAGAAATCACTTTATACTGCATCGACGTAGCATCATTTTTAAAAAATTTACAAAATAGCAATAAAAAATAAAAAATCTAAAGTGCACTGTAAAAGTAGCATTACACTATAAGAAAGCATGAAAACAGCTCCCTTCCGAGACAGGTACAACTGAAATTCACCCATTAGGCACAAAATGTAACCAAAAAAAATTTTTAAAACACTAAACATTAAAATACTAATTATGCATTTATTGTGAATGTCTACTCACTAAAAAATAAACTGTCAAAATTCAGGCTATTTAAAAAAAAAATATTCTAATGAGCTAGTAAGGCTTAATGTTTAAAATTCAGTTCACAGTTTAGTGAATAACACTTCAGAGATTATCATATATATCCACCCTGAGTGTTTCAAAATCCTTTGCTAAATTGTGGATTGTTAATAGTTAACTTGGAATATGTTGTACTAATATTATAAATAAAAATACATCTATGTCATATTGTTAGGCAAAAGTTTGCAAATTTACAATTAACTATTTATTGAATACCCCATGTTTATCTCTAATTACTGGGTAAAGGAATCTGCTCAGAGCAGGTTCCTAACTGCTTTTCATTTATTTTGTATTGTCAAATCAGATCTTTCCAGTTTTTGCTGAATTTCAAGCATTACCTGTACCGTCACTTAGGTGAATAATGTTCTCAGTTTCATCTGTGTACTAACATCCCAAACTGTACCATTAGAAATGTAACTGCAGCACTGATTCACAGTGTGTTTTTTTTTATCATTTAACCACTTATCCTGGAGAATTGCCTCATGATCACAATTTTTATGTCTAATGAAAAACAAAATCTTGAATTTATCATATATTTATTTTTACTGTTTTAAAATATATTTATATATTATATTGCCCTAAAATTGCAATTCTCATATCTCAATTTCCCTCGATTTATTTTATTGAATAGAATGCTAAATATATACTACTTTTTTTCTTTACAGCCACTTCTAAAAATAAAATATTGCAACATAATTTACTAGATGATAATAAAAAATAAAAAAAACTTTAATTATTTAAGAGATCAGTTTAAAACAATAAACTGTAAAAAAATAACTGAACTAGATATTTGGCTATTTATAGTAAATTATCATACCTTTTCTCCTTTGTCTGTGTAGGAAGTCTAGAAAAGAAAATCAAATTATTTGCACAGTAAAATTGGAACATTTTGTGCAGCAATGGATATCATGATAAAGTAAATAACATTCAGACTACACATTGTAGTTATCTGCCAGAAAGAAAAAAAAAAGGCATTCAAATGTTTTAATCGAAAATGCTAGTAATTTCGTAAACTTACCATTGTTGAATATAGTGTATTAGAGTGCTAGCAGTGTAGCAAGTCAATGTGAGCAGACTGCTGTCAGAAAGACATCTCATATGCAACTGGGAAAAAGGACAGCCTTTCATTGCTCCGCCTCTTTCTTTGTAATATGAAGCAACAATGTAGTATTTAACAAATTATTTCACAATGTGCGCTAACTACACCATGCTTTGGTATTTGCAGGTATAATCTAGTAAAACACGACAAATAAAACATTAATATCACATTAAATAGAATTGTTATGCAATATATCCCATTAACTACTGCTTTGGACTTTCATTGAAACTTCAATGCCATCAAAAGTGATAAGATCAGATTTAATTAATTTTGGATTTAATCTCGCAGTTCTCTGTTAGCTGCGCGTTAGCACTACCAGTATTAAGAGCAAGGAACTGAGCATCTGGGGTCATGGGGACCACCTATCCCAGTTTTATCATTATTATTACCCTCCACACAAACACAGCAAGTGGGTGAAGGGGCAGGGACTATTTACTACACCTCCACTAGTCAAAGAGGCATCCTGGTTAATCATGATGTCAGGGGTCTGGTCAGGAAGGGGTGCTGACCAGCGCAGCAACATCTATAGGGTGGAACCCAGAATTCAAAGAAACCAATATACACACAAATCAAGGCAAAAAATAAGTGCATTGATATATATGAGAAAGACTATTAAATAAAATATAAACACAGATAACGGAATGTAGCAGAAGGTCCTCTGGATATGGGGAACTCAGGACAGGAGGACCAGACCAACAACATAACATTAATGACCTGGCAAACAAGAAAGGGTGAGGCTCAACTAAATAGGGAGATGTTAATCACAAAGTAAGGTCAGCTAGGAACATTGAGAGTGCTAAGTCTGGGTGCAGCAGCCTGCAACAATACCGAAGACTGGTAGTGGCACTGGGAGGTACTGCACCAGACTGAGAGTAAACCCAATCGTGACACATGGGGTCTCCTGGGCCCGCTGCTGTTTTTTTTCGTTTGTTTTTTTTAAACAAATCCTCAATGTGCTGTTCACTGTTTGCAAAATTGCAGTATAAATCATGTGATGTTTACACAGACTCACTGCCTGTCTCAGAGTTTTCAAATGTTGGGGGGTGGCATTATGCCTGTTCCCCTTTTTCTTGCTGCAGTGGATGTTGGGAGGAGGATGTACTGCTCATCAGGAAGCAGCAGCCATTTTGTTGGTTAACTGAATACACATGTTGGGAAGAGCTGAGACACTGGTTATGAAGGTGTATAGTGTGTATAGTAAAGAAAGCCTTGTGTTGACTCATCCGGTATACAGTGAGTAATAGACTGCCTCTGGATTTGAGACCTCATGCCTGTGTGTATAATTTATTGAGCAGACACTCGTAGCATTACATTCCAGCCAACATAACACCCTATGAGTAAGATAGACTCTTTATGTATTTTAATTTTAGTTATTTTAGTAATTTGGCTCTTTCAGCACCACGGAGGAGAACAGCGCATCATGTTGCTGTGTGTCGTGGCACTAAATGGGCTACTTTTGCTGCTAATGAGCACACCCAGGAGGAGATCTGTTGAAGGAGAATTGCTCCTGGTCACTGTAACTGTTGAACTGATGACAAAAACATTGTTCATTTTACATGCAAGAAGCCATGGTGTAATCTGCTAAATGGCTTACCGTATTGTGGTTTCTCTGGTTTTCTGTGGGGTGGTTTTGCTCTGATATTTTTATGTTGCAGTTCTGTTTGTGTCAGAATGTAAATTAAAACGGCAACTCCATCTATTAAACTGAGCTTATAATATGACAAGTGGTTGTTCAAACCATGATTCATGCTTGCATTACAAATTTAATAAAAGTAGAGATTTTTTTACGTCCAAGTTCCTAGGTGTCCTCTAAGTGACCAATTTGATGGAAAAGTAGAAATAGATGCAGGAACATAATATGTAAATATAAATATTTTTTTTAAATGCATTCCATATTTTTAATATTTTAGCACATTATCTATAAAATGCATTACAACAATTATGGCAAATTGTTTAAAAGAGTCAGATATACAAAGAATTGGTACATATAGCTTTCCTTCAATATTCATCAAGGCTCATAACCTAAGAGAAACTAAAAAATGGATTCATACTAACCAATATTTTATTTGTCGGACCCTACAAATTGCATTATAATGGGCATCTCCTCACAAAATCCCATTTGAAACACTAAAAACATCAAACAAAGCAAAAGAGCCCTCTCTTTCCAATACTCCCCATTCTAAGTTCTCAGCACACAACATATAGAAATAGAAAGGGAGACAAGAAAAAATATCGGTAATTCATTTTAATGTATTTTTCCATTTTCCTGACCATAACCATGGCAGCACTACAATGGGTAATACAAAGTGTATTCAGAAGAATGGGAGGAAGCAGAGTAACACATATTGTGCTGAATATCAGGAAGTATTACTTTACTGAGAGGGTAGTGGATGCATGGAATAGCCTTCCAGCTGAAGTGGTAGAGGTTAACGCAGTAAATAAGTTTAAGCATGCGTGGGATAGGCATAAGGCTATCCTAACTATAAGATAAGGCCAGGGACTAATGAAAGTATTTAGAAAATTGGGCAGACTAGATGGGCCGAATGGTTCTTATCTGCCGTCACATTCTATGTTTCTATGTTTCTTTTTTTTTTCAATTCTTTATTTATGTATCAACAGGCATTCAGCACGACATTATATTTGGCTTACGCAGAAGCCTAATCATCAGCTATTGCTCAAGTGGTGTTACAGAAAGGAAGGATAGGTTAGCAATGCGTTCAATATATATCGGTGATACAATTCAAGTGGCTTGCGCAGAAGCCATTGTTATGGATCGTTTTGTGGTTTTTCTTATACTTTCAATAAACAGGTAAATATATACAGTAAAAGAACAGAATAAAAGAAAACTGTGGGTAAAGCTAGCTGTATTACCCTGTATTGCACAAGTGAAAATTTGTCTGTGAGTGAGCGCTATGACGCTTTGATTCTATACGTCGTATTGTTCCCAGAGGGCCCATGTCTTTTGGAATGTGGTGCTGGTGTTGCGGACCTGTGCTGTTAACTTGTCCATTAAGTAATTGTCCCTGATTTTGGAGATTACTAGGGAGATTGGGGGTACTTCGGGCTTAATCCAGTATTGTGCCAATGCTCTTCGAGCCGCTAAGTTAAGCATATTCAGTAGTCTTTGGTCATGTTTGTCTAGTCCCTCTGTTGGTCATGACAGTAGGCACGCCCAATGGTCTGGTGTTATTCGTCATTGTAGGATTTTGGTGGTCAGATCTGCTATAGTTCCCCAATACTCTTTAACTCTGGTGCAGTGCCACCATATGTGGATATATGTACCCTTTTCTCCACATAGCCTCCAGCAGGTGTCTGTGGGGCTTAGTTGCATGTGACATTGTTTAACTGGGGTTGTGTACCACCGTAGCATTATTTTGTATGCTTGTTCCTGTAGGGCCGTGCATATGGATACTTTCGCATTCGCCTCCCAAATGTCTTGCCAATCTGTCCCCTCTAGTGTTTCGCCTAGATCTGCCTCCCATTTATCTGTGTATGTATGTGTGCCCCATGTTCCTGATTCTAAGCATATGTGGTTGTATAGTAGTGAGATTAATGTTGTTGGCATTTGTTCTTGTAAGCAGATTCGTTCAAAGAACGTAGTCGGTTTGGCATTTGCTGTTCTAACCTCTGTAGTTTATGCAAAATCTCTTAGTTGAACATATCGGAAGAAGTCATGCGTTTGTAGCGGGGCAAGGGTTTGCAAGTGTTGGTAGGGTACTAGTCGGTTGTCTATATACAAGTGCGTGTAGCGTTGTAGGCCTGTGGCTTCTATGCCTTGATATGTTTCTATGTTTCTAACACAGGATTACTGCATAAAAAAAGAAATAGCAAGGCGCAGCTTTGAGAAAAACTCTGCCAAAGATAATGCTTGAAGAAGCAGAGATATCCAGCTTATAGTTCTTGAGAAAGTATTCTTGAACAACCAAGTAGCAGACCAATAGTTCTGTTCTAGTGAAATATTAGCTGCAGCTGCCCAACAGGAGGAAAGGGACCATGTGGAGTAAGCTTGGAGAACGTGAGGAATGAGAACCTGCCAAACTTGATACATATTAGAAATGGCTGCCACAATCCATATTCCTACAGCAGACAAGAAAATAGCTGAACCCTTCATGTGATCCAAGGGCAAGATAAACTACCACGTGGAGGGAAATGAAAAGGCAGCATACTAGTGAATGCCGATGTCTGTCTTAGCTAGAAAATGGAGATGGAAAATTATTGAAAGGACCACTTCTTAATTTATGTGAATAGAAAACACAACTTTAGAATGGAATGCTGGCACCATTAAAGAATGAAATTCTCCTGCCCGCTAGGTATGGTCACAGATGAAGAAAATCTGAAACACTGTAAACTAATGTAACGCCAAACGGTCAAATGGAGAGCCAGACAGGCCAAATGTCCAAATCCCATGTGGGAAAAAGTGCCTTGACTGAAGGTCATAACAGAAGCATAAAATTGTGAATGAATGGCCCATCCATGGCAATTAAGAGCCTGATACCTGTACTAAGAAAAAACAAACTTCTCAGCCACAAATTTCCTAGGTCTATGTAACCCAGCTCCAAAACACCATTAGAATATTATATGATCCCAGAAGGAAAAACTTAGTAAGGTATTCCAGATGTGCTTTAGACCAGCTCTTCCCCCTATCAAAGGCCAAAGTAACATGATTTTCCTGCTTCTTGTACCTCCTTGTTAGTTGAGGTAATAAACTAATGCAGTATTATGCTACCAAATTTGCACACACACTGATATGTATTAAGAGGGGTTGGAGGAAATGAACAGGCTTCAAAAATTCCCTAGCTCAAAGATTCTCAAAGGAGCATAATCTGCATGGTGAGACCATTTTCCCAGACATAGTTGAACACCAGGTGTGCACCCAAATCTGCATGGCAAATATCTGTGGGGAGAATTTTCCATACTTGTGTTTATAACCATCTCTTTGAAGGGATAGTGTATTCTAGACTATTTTCTTACAAGGATCACTATATCATATACATTTTGGAAGATAGACAACATCCAATAATTTGAGTTCTGTAATGAGAGACCACAATATTGGAAAGCAATCTGGTGGCTGTTGGTATGGATGTTGTTATAATAAAATGTAAATATTATTTTGAATGGACGGTGGGGGGGATAAACGCTGTTGCTTCTTTGCCCTCATATCCAGAACTGTAATGATGTATGCCATAATGACAGAATTACATTAATATATTTATGAAAATGCATTCCCTATTTCAAACTCACTCTAATAATACTCTACATTTTTAGTATATAGTTTTTTTTTAAATTTTGGTTTCTAAACATACAAATAATGAAACAAAAAAGGAGCAGTATCACAAACAGTGGTCATTAGAAATGCAAATAACATGGAGAAGGCTCGAAAAATACAATAACATGATGCAAAGCAGTCCTGCACAGATCAATGAA
This sequence comes from Pelobates fuscus, assembly GCF_036172605.1. Classification (NCBI taxonomy): domain Eukaryota; kingdom Metazoa; phylum Chordata; class Amphibia; order Anura; family Pelobatidae; genus Pelobates; species Pelobates fuscus. The sequence continues at coordinate 128,444,196 of NC_086321.1, forward strand.
TTATAAATTATGTAAATCACAGAAATTGCTAAACAGAAGGATTAGGGAATAGCGATTGTTGGGATAAGCACTGAATTTGTTCATTCTTGATATCCATGGCTACCAGATTTTTCCAAACAGATGTTTAGTGTTACACAGAGGATGGATCATTATTACCATTTATATTAGCAATTATTTCAAGAAAGACAGGCAGATTATTTTCTCTCCAGTGTCTGGCTATGGTTCGTTTGACACCTAGGAGTGTGTGGTTGACAAGAGTGACGAATTCCCTTGGGATATCATCAGGGTACATGTAGAGGTTGGTGGGTCGAGTTATGAATAGCAGACCCACTCCACATATTCACTGAATTAATGCAAATATTTTAGTCCATAGAGGAAATTATCAGGCTAAACCACCAAATGTCTTTCATGTCACTGATTTAAGCACAATTCCTCCAGCATAAGGAACATAGTTTCGGTAACCTGGTGGTAACAATGCACAATATATAGTGTAATTACTTGTGAAGTTTAAATGGTTAATATAGAAGTCCTCTGCTTAGAAAGCACCAGTCCACTGCAGATGTAGGGTTAATATTCAAGTCCCTATGACATTATTCGTTATGGATATTTAGTTGAACAAACATTTGTAATGCAATTTGAAGCTGTTTGTGCATTTTCACATCATCAGTGTCATGTTTCTCGTATCGTTAAATCCTTTTACAAAAAAAATGAAAAAAGTAGAATCCCAAATACCTTGTGTGTGTGCAATGCAGAGAGCAGGGTGCATGCACATCTGCTTCGTAACCATAGGAATAAACAGGGGTGTTATTTACACGGCAAATCCCATTGGATGAAACGTTGGGAGGCAGTATGCAGAAGGTGTTCTTATTTATAGTAAAGGAATAAATATGCTGATTATTGGAACATGCACGAATCCGTGTTTTTCTGTTAAACAGAATGCACACAACATGTGAGAATAGGTGTCAACTGAAAGCAAAACATTTTAAGCAATTAACACGTACCACGCTAATGTGTTTTGCATATGCAGGCAATAGAAAGCTAACCTAGTCATCATATGGTACTGATTTGGGAAGGTTAGAGACAGTGCGTTTAAAACACAATAAATAAGTCCTGTCCCGGACTTTTATCTACAGAAATGTATTTCCTGTTTTGACAACACTTTTTTCCCCCTAATGTGCAAGATCTGAAGTTCATTAAGAAAATGATGCCTCAAGGGATTGTTTTGAAATAAAATTGCATTTTTCCCGAGAGGGGGATGTATAATACACTGAACACAGAAACGGAGTGAACTGAAGATTGAATTACAAATTTAAGGATAAAATAGCTAGGATGAGACTAGAGCGGAGTTGGAGATTTTTGCTTCCTGTGATATGAAGCGTGCTTAGAGTTTCACAGCATTATTTACTAATCGTTAGTAAAAATTGGGTTAAGTATTTAAAGCTGTAAATGAAAATAATGAGATGAGAATAAATGCATTCCTTCCTTATGTTTCCAAACACTTGTTATTAATGGCACTGACTCAGCTCTGTTGGTATCATTTCCTGATACAATCATTTGCTGAATCCAAGGTCTATAAAACAACACAATGTTAGAAACCCTACAGAGATAGCTTAAAAACTGGACTCCCTCCAGTTATCTCTTATGCAGCTGTTTACCTGCTTTTGTGGAAGATAAATAGTACTCACTTTTTCACTCTTCGCTAGTAAGAGATCTTTTTGGAGTGCCAACTAATATGAGATGATTCAAGAAATGCATAATTCCTCAAGAAATAGTAGAAACAAGGGTACTGGTGAACTAACAATTGTCTTAAGATATAATAAAAGTGATTACTGCAGAGTCAACTTTACAAATGCCTAAAAAAAAAACTAAAAAACAACCTATTTTTGAAAAGCAAAGACCCTATTTACACAACTAAAACACCCGCAGCATTAAATTGACAGATTGAAGGTTGCCTGAACTTAGATTTCTCCATTCACAGAAGAGATTTCTTTTGGACGACGTGGCCTGGCAGATAATATTGTCGAGATATTTCTATGAGAGGGCGAACAGTATTGATAACCCAGTTTTCAGATGCTTCGTCCAGGGCTACGGTCTATACCGAATGCAGCCATCAGGTCCTATTCGGGCTCACTATATACAGTGGGACCTCGGTTTACAAACGCCTCGGTTGACATAATTTTTGGTTTACAAATGAAAATCCATTGAAAATAATGCCTCAATCTACAATTTTTTTCGCAATACAAAGCAAGTTTCCCCAGGATGCATTGCACCTGGGAGGTTTATAGCACCGCCCCCTGCATGCTGGAGCCTGTGGGTAGCAAGTGGCATCGAGTATGGAGTTGTTGGAGCGGCTTTTGCATCAAGTTTTGGAGCCATTCTGGAAATTGTTTGCAGTTGTTTTGGGACTTTTTGGTGCATTCTCAAGCTGTGGAAAGGTAGAGACCTGAGTTTCGTCGTTTGCATGCCTTTTATTGTGTGTTCTGCATTGTGGGTTGGTTTCCATGCCAGCTCATTTTGACTTTATTTTGACCTTCGGAACGGATTAATTGGTTTTCAATGCATTCCTATGGGAAAGCGCGTTTCGGTTTACAAATTTTTCGCAATAAGAAACGTCCCGGAGAACGCATTACATTCGTAAACCGAGGTCCCACTGTATATAAAACCTTCAGGGACTATTACTCTTATGTATATAATCATACTTAGAACCAACAGAGGGAGGAACCAGACTCGGATGCAAAATCGGTGGACGTCTTTAGCTCTTTGAACCAACCTCCGATTCCTACAAATTTGTTAGACTCCATGGAAGCAGAATTTTCCTCGGACGAGATAAAGTCTGCAATCTCCTCAATTAAAGGGCGAAAGACACCAGGCCTAAATGGACACAGTAGCAGTTACTATGAAATTGTAACGAGATTTTGACGTCACAAACCTGTCTCCAGTTACGTTACATTGTTCTACATTACATTTTAGTTGCAAAAATTGTTATTAGTAAGTCGCCTTATATTTCTCAGAACAGCCGTTCCCATGGCCACATTACCACTCACACCCATACCATTTGAAACGGTGGAAGGTATGCTTCAGGCAGTGGCGGAACTAACATAGTAGAGAGGACACTGAAGCAAGGGTCAAAAGGTAGGTCATCAACTGTCGTGAAATACACACTGTGTTTGGCCAGCTGGGAATATACCATATATACCATTCTCGCAAGATTGTATTTGTGAGCAGTGTTTCTGTGTTTGAATGTAATCATGTTTTTTGTATGGAGTATATGTGTGTGTAAATGCAAGAGTATATTTGTATTTACTGCTGCCATTTGAATGCAGTGATGTGTTTGTATGTAATGTTGGCATTCAAATGTAGGTGTGCATTTGTGTGTAGTGTTGGTTTTTGAAAGTGGGGGCGTGTTTGTGTGTAGTGTTGGTGTTTAAATGCAGTGGGGTGTTAGTGTGCTGTGTTTGCATTTGAATACAGGGAAATGTTTGCACATAGTGTTGGCATATGAATGCATGTGTACATTTAGGTGTAGTGTTGGTGTTTGATTTCTAAAGTATGTTTCTGTATAGCATTTGCGTATGAATTCTGGGATGTATGGACATATACACATACACTGCTGCACACAAATAATCTAGATACAGATACACATCATGACACACAAATGCACTGTCACACACACATACTGATACACACACTGTTACACACACAGATACACACATTCTGACATAGATACATGCGCATTCTAACACAGATACACATACATCCTGACACAGATACACATATACACTGATATACACACATTCTGACACAAATACACATACACACTGATATACACACTAACAAAAACACACACAAGTCATAATTTACATATTTTAATTACCCCCTGCTTTTATAACTTTTGTTTGTGGGAGGTTGGCTTCCCTGGGATCCTGATCTGGCTGCTGGATGAGGCTGATGTGATCCTTGTCCAGGCTCCCTCTCTTTACCTTCTCCTCTCCCTCCCCGTGTAGCACTCTGTTAGTTGTGAGGATGTACCCTGAACTCACTTCCTCCTAGCACTACAGATCTAACAGGCGCCTTTTACTTGAAAGGTGGAGCGGAGTACTAATTGTGGCGAAACTAACCTTGCCACTAGTTCTTGGAGGGGCCTGTTTGCCAGCCTCCTGTCTCAGGACTATGGGCCTTGCAAAAAGGCTCATAAAAGACCTTGTTTGTGCCTTTTTGCTATTCTGTTCGGTAGATTGCATTCCCCTCCTATTCTGACATTGTCCCGTTCGACTACTGAACAACCGCACGAACCAGGGACCGCTCGGGAGCTTGTTAACACCTATTACAACCTGGAACGGTTCTCACTGCAGTGTTCTAATTGTTTGTCTGGGTGGCCGCAATTCCTATGGACAACCACAAGGTGGCTGCCCATCTTGTTTGCATGAACGCATGCAGCGGTGTTTGGGCATGAATCTCATTGAACTAAAATCGGACACAGAAACTCCCGAACACCCCTTAACTTCTATCATCGCCTGCGGTTCTATATAATTTAGAAGGGCACTGTTTGGTGAAATCGTTGGTCTGGATGAGGGGAACAAGCTCCAGGGTAAGAACATTGACTATTTTCGGTAGTTTGTTTGTTTTCCAAACTACCGAACTAGACCGACCGCAAGCCCTGATTCTCTGGAACTGTTTTAGGCATGGGACCATGCGTGCGGTCGGTAAAAAATAAGACTTCCAGGAAATTCCTGAACCTGTGAACTGATCTGGGTGATTTTTGGATATGTTGGTCACCCATATCAGTGCTATCAGGGGATGTAACTTGTGTGGGGGTTTTGTTTGTTTTAAGGTATTTTTTTTTTTTTATAAAAATGTGTGTTTTTCTGCCTGGAGATAATTTAGTTAGTACAGTCCATGACTCAGTTATCTCCCAGGTACAGAGGAAGGATTATCTGATTATGTATGGGAGTGTCCTGGATCTAAGAGCCAATGTGGTTGTGTAATTGTTTATACTGTGGTTTACTCACAGGTCCAGGGGGGAGTGCCACTTGCATTGGGACATGCATATAAGGCCAGTTGTGGCTCATAGATTCTCATCTCATGTGTGGGGGAAACGGCTTTATCTAACCTGGGAATTGCTATATCACTATACTGGGATTATAATCACTTGCTCTTTTAAGAGCATATTTCTACACTCTCTTGGAGGAGAGGTCTTCCCACTGGAAGCTAGATCCTGGTCTTGGGTCCAGGGTGGGTGGAGGACAGCGAGACCCCAACCAAGCTGTAATGCTGGAAGTGGGGACTACGGTGCTGATTATGTCTGGTGGAGTGCTGGAATTACACGGTGAGCACTAGGAGCATCAATTGACGGAGGCACCCAGTTGGGGTGCCAGGCAGTTCGTCACATTGTTTGCCGATCGCTTTGGGAAACGGATTTCATATAACAATGGTCGCACTGTTAAAGGCCAGTGGTTTATCAGAGATACCCATTGGTGGTCCATGTTTCTAATTTGACCAACTGGAGGTCTGAAGAAAACCTGGGACTTCTCTCATGGCTCTTCCACTTTCCCCAGCAGTCTGGACGTGACGTTTGTAGCGGGCCCTGGTAATCCGGCTGATTACCCCCGCTAGTACGGAAGAAAGAGCCCCATTTTCCCCAGTAACTGGACGACACACAGTTCCAGGGGTACGACAACAACTTTATTGGCAACACTTGGCTTTATACTTTCCCCATGAAATGGGTGGATCACACACAGCGACAATGTCCCCTCCCGGGAGTCGCACAACAGAACCGGAACCCCAGTCTTTTTGTCCCTTGTTCCTGCCACTCAGTGTCCCCTACCCGGGTCCTCCCCCTCCCAGGGGTCAGTGCGTGGGACAGGAACTCCAGTCTCTTTGTCCCCAGTTCCCGCCACCCAATATAGGGATTCTCACTTCCCGTGCCAGGGGGTATTCTTCCGAGGAACCTCTGTACCTGGGAGTCCCACTGCGGGAAAGATTCCCGCCTCCTGGGCTCCCAGGCCCAGAAAGCCTGCCAAACCCCCATTGTCCCCAAGAGAGTGTCCCCACCAATCTCAGGAATCCCGCCGAATGGTAACTGCCTCCATTTGTGGGATCCCTGGGTCAAACCAGGCATGGGAAGCATCTTCGTTCGGGACACAAATGCTCCCCATGGCCGCCATCCATCTGGACGAACGGCAGGGAAGCACTCCTTAATCACTTCATTTGCGGTTTCACACTTATGTTGCAAGTTGTCAACATTCAAATTGAGTGGTGTTAACATTCCAAGGGGCACTGTGGAGGTCCTCGTTTGGGAGCTGAACGTGGTGGGAGCAATCCTCGAATGCTCCCAATGGATGGCGTTCGTCTAACGAACAGGCCGCCACCCAAGGTTGGCACGCGCCGAGGCTTACCTTGAGATTTGTGGTTTTCACACCTCGTTGACTAGGCGCGAACATTCTAACGAGGCGTGAACGTTCCAAACAAACATTCTAAATGGGGTATCGAGGTGGTCCCCGTTCAGGAAGCGAACAGAATTTGTTCGTATGGGGACTCGCAAATGGAGAGTAGGTAAAACATAGGAATACACACAATATAGGTGAAAAACATGTCAAACAGCAATTCACTTGCAGGTTGCGGTCCCGCCACAATGTGTGCATGCCAACATCATAACGGTGATGATGTCACGCACACTCCCTGAGGCATACAATGACCCATACCATGCACACTCACTGAAATGCACAGTGACCCATACACACTCAATGCCACAAAGTGACATACTACACACTTGCTAACACAATCACTGACACACAGTGACCCCCACATACACTGATACACACAGGGACCCCTACACACTTAATGAGATACTATGACGGTTCCCGGTTCACTCCTTATTATATTCCTTTGTGTAGTACCATGGATCACCACTCTCCCTGTTAGGTGCTATTCCTTACTTCTTGGACCATTAAACACTTCAGCTGGCTCTTGTTACGCACCTTTATAGTCTGGCCTCACCCTTCCCTCAGGGTCAGATCATTGTTTCACTGTTCCTGAGGCAGTTTAGTCTCTGCATCCTGTTTCACTGTTCCTGAGGCAGTTTAGTCTCTGCATCCTTTTTCTCTGTTCCCGTGCAGTTTAGTCTCTGCATCTTGTTTCCTTGTTCCTATGTCCTCTGGTCTTGTATCCTGTGACTCTGACCTGCGTCCTATGGCTTTGCATCCTGTGACTCTGACCCGGCATCCTCTGGTCTTGTATTTTGTGACTTTGTTCCAGTGACTCTGGCCTTACACCCTATGGCCTGGTATCCTGTGATTTTGGCCTTACATCCTTTTTGGCACTACCTAAATGTATATGCTGCGGCTCTGGAGTCCTGTTTGTCTCTCATGGTGCCTGCCTGGTCATGCCCAGTGTATTTCATTTAACCTACAAGACTGTACCTGATACTCTGCCTGCACCTCCCATGCTAAACCTAGGTCTACTGCACTGGTGTACATACCATGGTCCCCCTGAGACCCGGTATGTACGCCAGTTTGCCAGCCTATTCTCCTGGGGGGCCCAGGAGCTGGGCACCTCAGGAACCCCCGAGGCTGGCAGCGCGGTCAGCGGGCGCGCGAGGGAGCGCTCTCTGCCTAGCTCCCTTGCAGGCACCGCAGTGGAGCCGAAATATTACGTCACTCCCAAAGGTAGGTAGGCTGGGGGATTAAATTTAAAAAAAAAAAAATGTGTGTGTCTGTTAGTGAGTGTGTCTGCTAGTGAGTGCCTGTGTGTGTGTGTCTGTGTGAGATTGTGTTTTGTAAGTGTGTGTGTGTGTGTGTCTGTTAGCTAGTGTGTATGCGTCTGTTCGTGAGAGTGTGTGTATGGTTAAAACCCCTTCAGCACTTGCCTTTCTCCAGCGCTGGGCTCCCTTGCCGCTGGGGGATCTCTCCACCCCGATCCGCCTCTTGGCTCCGCATGCGTGGCAAGAGCCCTGCGCATTCAAACCGCCCATAGAAAAGCATTACTTAATGCTTTCCTATGGACGTCCAGCGTCTTCTCACTGTGATTTTTCTGGAACTAGCTGGATTAACCCTCAGTGAAACATAGCAGTTTCTCTGAAACTGCTATGTTTTCAGCTGCAGGGTTAAAACTAGAGGGACCTGGCACCCAGACCACTTCATTGCGCTGAAGTGATCTGAGTGCCTATAGTGGTCCTTTTAAGTATATGTGTATCTGCATGCACTGGCGTACATACCACGGCTGTGACCCCTACGACCAGGTGCCCGCCGCCTTGTGCTGTGGCCCTGGCCTGCGCAGAGTAAACGCCGGGAGGGGGGCCCACGGATCGTGTGCACGCCACTGGTCTACTGTATATTTTGTATTTGCATTGTATTACTGTAAATTGTTTAGTTATCTAGTGTAATTTTGTTTATTTCATAATATATTTATTTGTACTCTCTAAGTCCTTGTGTTTGTCATTTTTCTCTACATAGTGGGTTCCTGCACTTAAAGGGATATTGCTGTCTCAAGGCAGCACCCCTTCCTACCCTGACAGATACAAAGACCAATACACACTAACACACAGTGACCCATACACACTTACTTACACACTCAGTGACCCATAGCAGAGGGACATGTTTGGCTTACTTACAGTAAAGAGATCAGTCATCAGCTGATCCAAGCTGACTCATAAAATATATTCTGTTTGCCTACTCTGTTTTTAATCAGACCTTCTTTTTCTTTTGTAGACATACCTGGCATGGGTGGTATTTAGACCGTGTTTGGTTCCAGTAAGAAATGTGTTACCTGCCTCCTCCACATGGATGCGCAAACTGAGAGTCAGAGAGCATAAAATATCCAGTAGCACCCTGGCCAGCTGTTATCACACATTATCCATTTACGGCAAGCACCAGTAGGATAGCACAAGTGCATTGAGGAGGAACAAACATAGGCAGGACGGGAGAGTAACACAACTGTGGCCGGGATAAAGGTAAGAACCACAACTGGGGGGCTATTCAGGGTAAAAGACACAAATGAGGGGCTGGGATAAAGGAGAGAAAGATGCAGCTGGAGGAATGTAGAAGAGACGAAACTGAGAGGCTGAGGTACAGGGGTGAGGTACAGCTGGGGACTGGATAAGGGCGATGTACACTACATGAAGCCTATACCTACATCCCAGCTGTGTGGAAGAACATTATGGCAACCATACCTGGGTGGCAGATATGAGCCCTATAAGTCTGCACATTCACTGTAGTTGCTTTGAAGAAGAGCAGAGGAAAGTTTCTTCTACTGTTCACTGATCAATCTCTTGGCAAACATACAATACTGTTGGCAAAGACCAGTATGACAAAAATAGTTTGATACATTTTTGTTTAAATGTTTTATACATCAAAAGATTTACTAACACTTTTACCAGCACAAGTTGCATGATTTTGCTATTACATGACGAAAAGTCATGATTTTATTAAAGACACGGAGGCGAGTATTGCATAACCCTTTCTTTACTGTCCACCAATAGCAGCAAAGAATACAAATATATTGAAAAAATGAAGAACATACATTAACATAGGCCCCTCCCCGCTCAGGTCCCGGTATATTAGGCAGCACTTCCCTTCCATAACCCTCTTTCTGAAGATGCGACTTAGTAACAATGTCCGAACAAGAACGAAAAACATAGTCCAGTAGTCCAAATAAGAGATTCTCATAACAGGGAAGCACGACTAGATGAGCAGTAGGACCAGAGATTTGCAGCGGGAAGAGTCCATTCAACTTGGAGAACAGCATGCCATCTTGTTGGATTAGGCTGTGAAAACATAAAGAGACAGGAGCCGAGAGGTTAAGATCGATAATTGTAACTATTGTCAGGTACCAACTGAGGAGAAAATTCCAAATAAATACAAACCCACATCTTAGTGTGATTAGTAAGCCTATCAAAACATAAGCTTATCCTTGAGACATGGCCCCACTTACCGTAACCAAATCTTCCATGTGACTCGTTGCAATCTACGAAATAAGGGGTGGGGAGACATGAATAATAAACGCGGGTGGGACAATACTCGCCTCCGTGTCTTTAATAAAATCATGACTTGGGGGGCGGGGCCTGACTGCAGAGCGGGACGGTCGCAGGTCTCTGTTGCTCCTGCACGCTACTGCACCAAAAATCGGTTCCAGCGGAGCAGAACCTGTGACCCGATTTCTCTTGACCCCCAAATGACTTGGGGCACCGAGATCTGCACAATGACACCACTCTCGAGGCCCACCGCACTGTTCCCGCTCGCACAGCCATTGAGGCCTACACACGTGGCGGAGGCGGGGGAGACGGCCGCTCTCCCGCCATCCCACCGCGATAGGAGACAAGGCTTGAGCCACCGTTCCCCCCCCTATGGACCGGCGGGGGTTATCCCGGTCCCCACCAATCTGACACACACAGCCACAAGGCCTACTACTGCCCTCCCGGGCTGGGGCCCTGTCAGTACTGAGCCCAACAACCAGGCGGACGAAACACCAAGGCCTCCACCTACACAACCCCAACTTACCAGCCTGGACCTGATCTTTCAGAGGTTCTGGGACCGGCTGGAAAAACACCTTGCCAAGGCCTCCCTTGTCCATGGAGTGCAGACAGTGGGGATGGTGAAGAGGAGACGGAGCGGACCGACCCCGGGTAAAGCCTGTACCCATACGCCCGCAACAACCGCTATTGGCCCACCCGAGCCGCAGGTCACTAGGGGGCACCCTCTAAAGCTTCAGCCACCTCGCCGGAAGCCCGCCCGCCGCTGGCGGCGGCGAAACACCGGGGCTATCCGCAGCGCCCGATCAAGGAAAGGCCCGGCCCAATTGCGTTCCCGAGCCTGTGGCACGCCGAAGCCGACCCACCAAGAAGCTTGGGGCTGGAGAGAGGTCCCTCCTCTCTTGCGACTACCCTGCATACTCCAGGTCACCCACGCTCCGACCGCCACGCTTCCTATCACGGGCATAGGATGAAGCAGAGACCTGAACACTAGGCCGGCACGCGAGACCTATCATCCTACACGAACTGCCGGCGAGAGAGAAAAAGTTCCACCACAGCTGAGTACTGCCCAGTACCCGGGCGGACATAGACTCTTAGTGACCCTGTCACTTTACCCATGGACCCACACTTTACGACCCCCTCCACACTTTGGCTGTGCCCTTTTCTTTTGTCATGCTGTTGCCCGGTCTGCTCTCTAAGCCCTTGGCAGCCCTCATAATGGCAGTTGTCTAGCCGATCCTGAGTGTCCCTAGTCTGACCCTAGCATTTAAAGGGGGCTATCCCCCATACACTTGGACTCCAGCTTGTAATTAACCATGTCCTTCCTGAGCAAAACCTAAATTGAACCCGCGTTTCTAACTGTTGCAGGAAAGCTAGTATTAGCCTATAACGATTACCCTGAACGACGCACTAGACTAATCATAAATGCTTACCTAACTCTCTAGCCTTATATGTGTTTGCGCTACTAGAAATGTATGTTTAAAGCCTGTAATATAACACATAGTTTCAAAACAGTATGATGCCTGAATAGCCTATACATCCCTTACAATTAGTCGAACGCAGCATTGTTGGCTAGTAGTTAACCTGTACCGTTACCTTAAAATATAAAAAGAGGCTGACTCAAGTGGGAGTTTACGCACTAACTATGACTTCTATACCGTACGTTTATATGCTTTCAAACCCTGCTTTGCATTCTGTATTGTCTTAATCTATGCCTCAATAAAAACAAAGATTGACAAAAATAAAATCATGACTTTTCGTCATGTAATAGCAAAATCATGCAATTTTATAACAAGACACGGAGGCTCCTATTGCAAGTTTAAAGCTGATTAACTACGGCCGTAAAAGTAAAATTCACGGAAGGTAGATTCCCTAGACCAGTCGGCTGTCCTCATAATATCTTCCAGACGAGCCCCTGCAGTCATCATCGAGGATGCTGAGGCTCCCCGGACCGAATGGGCGCCGAAGATCGTGGTATCGATGCCTGCCTGATCCAATAACCATCGCACCCATCGTGACAGTGTGGTGCTAGAGACCGGACGGAAAGGTGGCCGAAAGGATAGGAACAGCTGTGGGGATACCTGTGAACGATGACATCTGGTACGATCTTCGTATTCGCGAAGGCAAGCCACTGGACATAACGCTGGAGAGGTAGGAAAAGCGGGGTAGGACACTGACTTGATAGAGGTTTTTGTCCGGCGACTAATGTTGAACGTGACCCCGTCCGGGGTGTACGACTTGGCATCGAAGTCCAGGGCTCTAACGTCCGAAACTCTCTTGCAGGATACGAGACAGAGCAGGCCGACCAATTTGGCAGAAAGTTGCTTCAGGGAGAGCGCTGAGTTAGCGGGCCACGACGAGATAAAGGATAGGACTATGGACACATCCCATGACGTGGAGTAGCGAGGTCTGGGTGGTCTGGAGAAGCGTGAGCCCCGAAGGAGCCGGCACACCAAGTGATGTTGACCCGCCGGGCATCCATCGAAACCTTGATGAATTGCCGAGATGGCTGACCTGTAAAGGTTGATAGTCCTGTAAGCCTTCCCCGCCTCGAAGAGGGACGTCAAAAATTGCAGAACCGTGGTTACAGGGGCCGAAACGGGATCCACGTCCCTAGCCATGCACCAGCCAGTCCAAGCTCGCCAAGCTGACCCATAGGCTCGTCTAGTTCCTGGGGCCCATGCTTCCGCCAACAGGCGTCTAGTTGTGTCCGAAACTCCTTGGATTTCCCAGGGTCCCCGGAGATCCGCCATGCCAGGAGTGGGAGGGAGCCGTCCAAGCGGAGCGGGTGACACCGTCCCGTCGGGTCTAGCAGCAGATTGTGGTGTGGTGGTAGCAACCGTGGGTAGTCCAACGTCATCTCGAGAATCTGGGGGAACCAAGATTGGGTGTCCCAGAATGGGGTTACCATGACTAGTTCTGCCCGGTGTCTGCGGGTCTGAAGGAGGGAGCGTGGAATCATGGAAAACGGTGGAAAGGCATATAGGAGGTCCCTGCTCCAGTCTTGCAGGAAGGCGTCTACTGCCTCCGCCATCGGGTCTGGCCTCCAGCTGAAGAATCGAGATAGCTGGGTGTTGAGTCGGGAAGCGAAGAGGTCGATAGAAAAGGGACCCCAGAGAGATGATAAACTGGAGAACACCTCCGTGTCCAACTTCCAGTCGCTGGAGTCTGAGAGATAACGTGACCCCCAGTCTGCTTGGACGTTGTGCAGACCAGGTAGATACTCCGTGTGAACCATCAGGTTCCGTTCCAGGCAGGATTCCCAAAAGTCCTTCGCCAGGGTGGCCAACACTGCTGATTGTGTACCCCCCAGATGGTTGACATATCTCACCGCCGAGACGTTGTCCATTCGTAGACGGATGCAGGTTAGGGCTCTGTCCCTCGCGAAGCTGCGGATGGCGAAGGAGCCTGCCAGAAGTTCCAGCGCGTTGATGTGTAGCCGTGACTCGGCTGCCGACCAACGACCCCCTGTAGATATCCCGTCGCAATGGGCCCCCCATCCGTGGAGGCTTGCATCGGAATCGATTGTGAATTCCGGTTGCGGGCCGAAGATCGCCTTGCCGTTCCATGCAGAGAGGTTGAGAATCCACCAACGCAATTCGTCTTTCGTTTCGGTGTCCAGGGACACTAGGTCTGCGTAAGACGCACCGGTTCTCAGATGTGCGATCTTCAGGCGCTGCAGTGCCCGGTAGTGGAGTGGGCCCGGGAACACTGCCTGTATAGATGAGGCCAGTAGGCCAATGAGCCGTGCCAGCTGTCGCAGGGTGAGTTGGGGCCGAATTAGAGCTCTGCGTAACTCCTTGCGTATGGTGAGAATCTTGGACCTTGGCAGGCTCAGAGTCGTCTCCTTTGAGTCCACGAGGAATCCTAGGAATTCCATTTGCGTGGCGGGGGTTAGGCATGACTTTTCCCAATTGATAACGAAGCCCAAGCGGGAGAGGAGGTCTATGGCCAGCCGTAGGTGGGCAAGGAGAGTGGAGCGATCTTGGGCCATAAGGAGTATGTCGTCTAGGTATACGATTAGACGAACTCCCCGGCTGCGTAGCCATGCCATGACAGGACGTAGTAGCTTTGTGAAGCACCACGGTGCCGAGGAGAGGCCGAAGGGTAGGCATGTAAACCGCCAAGTCTCTCGTTGCCATTGGAAGCGTAGGAGGTCTCGGGAGTCCGGGGCAATAGGCACCGTCAAGTATGCATCCTTGAGGTCTAGTTTTGCTAGCCAGTCTCCGTGAAGGAGAAGGTCCCGTAATAGGTGAATACCTTCCATCTTGAAATGGCGGTATCGGACTATGGCATTGAGGGGGCGTAGATTTATGACAGGCCTCAATTGTCCGCCTTTCTTTTCCACAAGGAAAATATTGCTTATGACCCCTGTGGGTTCGGGAGGAGCTTTTTCTATAGCCCTTTTGGTAAGAAGGGTGGAAAGCTCCATGTCGATCCGTCTGCGATCCTGGAGTGAAAAGCAGATCGGTCGAGGAGGGGGAATGTGTACGATGTTGTCTATCAGTTCTATGTGAAACCCTCGAATGGTAGTCAGTACCCAGGGGTCTGAGGTAATTTGTGACCAAGCTGGCAAAAAATGTCGGAGTCTGCCCCCTACACAAACATGAGAAAAAACATGAGGCTTGAGGTAACTCACCGTAGGGTCGTCTCGAACCAGGTTGTCCTCGGAAGCCTCTAGATCGCCACGGACGTCCACGAGATGGGAAGAAGGAGGGGCGGGTGTTAGCCTCCTGGTAGTGGGAGCGTTGGTGAAAAGAGCCTCGTCCCGTGCCACGGGATTGGACATAGTTCCGGCCGGACAGACGGCTCCTGGATCTGCCGGCCCTGGTAGAGACCCGTCCCTGGAAAACTCGCCTCATAGAGGATTGAGCCTTATCCAGGGCAGTAAATGCCCCAACAAAACGCCCCAAGTCTTTTATAAAGGAATCGCCGAAGAGGAGGCCTTGGGCGTCCTTACCGGCTTCTGTTAGGGCGAGGTTCGCCAATTTGGGCTCTATCTTAAATAAGATAGCCTTACGTCTCTCAATAGATAAAGAGGTGTTAACATTCCCTGCAATACAGATTGCTCTCTGGACCCAACCACGTAGGTCTTCAGGGTCAACCATGCGGTTTTCCGCTCTGGCGTCTTCCGCCAAATCAAAAAGTTTAGCCAAAGGGCCAAATATGTCCAAGTGCTTATCCTGGCAGGATTTCAAGGCGGATTCAAGCCCTTTACGGGGGTTCCAGCCTAGCTTGGTAAGGAATTGGGTCATCTTGGGGTCTACCTCTGGAGTGTCGCAAACTTTGTTAGGCACAACAGGCCTTGGACACTCTGCCCTCATTTTGTTGCGTGCCGCTTTACTAAGTGGGTGTCGCACCCACTTCTCTAAATATGTGGCAACGTGGTCAGCCGGGAGCCACTCTGCCGATCTCGGATGGTGTAAATCATCCGGGTCGAAGAGTGGAACGCCCGACGGGTCCACAAGGGCGGACTCCGCGGTCGCGGAGTGCCTAGTCCCTGGTTCGCCTCCGGACATCTCTGCCTGGGCAGAGGGAAGGAGGTCAAAACCTGCATGAGCGGTATCCGCTTCGGAGTCGCTATCAGACTCAATCTTAGCCTCCTCACTTGACCCGATTTCTGAGTCGGAGTCGCTCTCTACCTGTGCTCTGGCACATTTCCATAGCCGCGCCCGTTCTGCCTGGCGCGGAAAGGCTCTCTTGCATGGTTGTGACACGCTTTCAGGGGCGACCGAAGGTACGCCAGTCATGGTGTTTCTGGAGGCAGAGGGACCTTTAGATTTGTGGGTAGCTTTTCTGGGTAAATCTCCCGGTGGGTCCACAGGAGGACGCGGTTGAGGCGTCGTGGAGCCCGAGTAGCGCTCGTCCAAAGGACGTGGCTGGAGGGCCTGGGAAATGGTGTGGGAGAGAGTAGAGGACATGGACCCCATGGCTGCCATAATGGCGTCTGTCACTGAGCGCTGTAGCGCTAAGAACTGAGTCCCATCTGAGTGGGTAGTTCTATCGGAGTGAGTAGGTGAATTACCTGAGGTGACAGGGCCTTCTCCCCTGTCGAGTGGAGTATCAGACTCCCCAGAGGGAGGTGAACCAGAGTTTAGTCTGGGTTTAGGCATTTTAAATAGAGTGAATCAATAAATCTAAAGAGAAAACTGACAAGGAACAGTTTGTTGGGTTAGTCACCCAAAGAACGAACGAGCAAACAAAAAGCGATCTCACCAGGGCCCAGACCAGTGCACACTCTGACAGGGAATAGGGAAGGAGACAGGAGGTTAGAAAATGGCCGGCGAGAATCTCGCGAGATTCGCGGTAAAAAGAAGTAAGGTGAATAAAAGAAAAAACCAAACATTCGGTTAAAAGAGGTGAATAAGTGAATATAATGGAGAGTATAGGACAAAATGCAAAACTGCCGAATGGGCCGTTTGCAAGAAACAGGCGAACGCGGCAAAACAGTCGAATGGCCTAAACTGCCGAACGGTGATAGCGATGAGAGTGCACTATGAAAGACAGTTTAGAGAAAAATGTGCGCAAGATGGCGCCGATGCGGGAAAGCAATGAAGGAAGCGAAGAAACGGGGAGTAAGAGAAGACAGAGAGGTCTGGACCCTGGGTACAAAACACAACTACCAAGTGTAGTAGAGGTGAACTACCATAAAAGTAAGAATCAATAAGGTAATCAGGATATAAAAATGATAATACAATATATTAATAAATTATTAATAAAATATATAAAATACCAATAAAATACTAATAACAATAATAACCATAACGATAGCTAACGGTTATAAAGAAAAAACAACTAATACTGATAATATAAATATATCAATAACTGTAAAATAGTATTGAAAGAAGTGACATGTACTTATCTTTGATCGGAGCAGCAAAGAAAGAGGGTTATGGAAGGGAAGTGCTGCCTAATATACCGGGACCTGAGCGGGGAGGGGCCTATGTTAATGTATGTTCTTCATTTTTTCAATATATTTGTATTCTTTGCTGCTATTGGTGGACAGTAAAGAAAGGGTTATGCAATAGGAGCCTCCGTGTCTTGTTATAAAATTGTAGATTAAATTTAATAATGCTAAAAGTGACACCAAAACAGCCCTTTGCTGCTTGTCACAGTTTTACCATGTTGTGGCAGATAGAGTTCTCTAGTGCATTACCTCTGCTCCTCACTCCAAAAAATGGGATGTGAGAGTTGCTCCATTGCAACCCTCACATGGGTCCTGCAATGCAAAAAAATGTCATGTTACATTTAAAAAAATTAAATAACTAAGTAAAGTATATTCTGTTTGTCTTTAATCAGATTCAGATGGCTTTTTCTGTTGTGGACATACCTGGGCTGGGGTGGTACTTAGCTTTCGTTTACTGCCGTTTTCTGACAAATTGCTCTAGTATTTGAGTGCCATTTTGGTCAATATGTTTTTGTACTCCATTATACTGACCAGATAATGATAAAAATAAAATAAAATAATAAAATGTTAATTGATAACATTTGATCATATACACAAACTTGGATAATTAATAGATCAACCCATACCCCTCTCATGTCCTGGAACTGAAGTCAAACCTAATAATCAGAGGAGCCAAATGCACCAATATTCACCTTACTGTAATGGATACACTTCCTGGGTCACTATTTCGCACCCGGCATATGTTTGACACTTGCGGGTAGCCGTAGTTGTAGTCATGTGTTGTTGCTATTAGACAGTAATATGTCGGAAGCCGAGGTTCCACGTGAATCTGCTGTCACAATGCTTGATGTCCAGGCTCTGATTGCCAAGAAGGATGAGATCGAAGCACAGATTAAGGCTTACTACGATGTACTGGAGGATGTAAGTGTGGAGTAAAAATTGACACCCCCCTGTCATTGATTGTTTATGGCTTAGGTAAACACGAGTCCCAGAACTTCACTAGCAAACCATTTCAATAGTAGGGGGGAAGCAGCGACCAAAGCTAAACAAATGTAAGGATTTATCATTTGAATGAGAATTAAATTATGTCTGACCAGAAATTGCTTTTCTAGATATATTAAATGCATACATAAAATTATGGAAAGTTACTCTTTAGCCCTAGGAAAGTGTGTGACTCAGCTGTTTTGTAATCAACTTGTACCATAGAAGTTTTATATGTATATATTTACACACACTCCTCCTAAATGCATATATTTAGCACAATAACCATACTTTTATTTTGTAGCAAAAAGGAATCGGTATGGATGCACCGCTCATAGACAGAGAAGGATACCCAAGAGCTGATGTAGACATTTATCAAGTTCGCACTGCAAGGCACAACATTGTCTGTAAGCTCTTTTTTAAAAATACATATCTTACTTGTTTATAATGACTTTCACTGACTGTAAGAATTGAGATATAGCTCTAGAGGCATGTAGCTTTATCTTTTTTTAGATTAAGTTTGAAATAACATACAGATGGCTCTCTCTAGTGCCCTTTATCCAACCTATAATACTATCACTTTTTTTTAATACTAGTTCCCAAGATATCTAATTTTCTTATCTTACTGACTTGGTTCTATAGTACTCATGATTATGGGAAATATTGTTTAGAAACATTTTCAAGTCAAGGTTAGGCAACACTGCTCCCTACTACCTTCCGATACAGGTAAACTGAAATTAATTTTCTGTTGTTATTATTATTATTATTATTATAATCATCAATTATATGGTTCCAACAAATTATGCAGCACTCTACAATAAATTCCTAGCATTACAACAATGCTACACTAGTTGGCTCTGAGCACTGCTGTGCATCCCCCTAATATGTGTTATGTTTGTACACATTTCCTTTTGGGAATTATTCCTAAACAGCCCACTACACCAGTCAAGGTCACCATTGAAAGCTAGAATGTTGGTACAATATAGGTGAGCTATATTCCTTACTTTAAGGGTACCTTAAATGTGCAGAATTTTTTTATTATAAAGAAAAGCAGTGGCACATTAGATCTTATCATTCTCTATGTTCCTTAATATTTGCAGACCTAGTAAAACGATATTGCTTATTAATGCCACTTCTGTAGGTTTGCAGAATGATCACAAAGCCATCATGAAAGAAATTGAGGAGGCTCTTCACAATTTGCACTCCCGAGAGAAAGAGAAACGCAATAAGGATGATGCTGAAGCCCAGGCAGAAGCATGTCTTCAGAATTTGCCCGAATCTTTCGCCCAAATAGATGCAGTTACTCCAGGATCTCCAGCTAATCTATCTGTAAGCATTATTACAGCAGGGAATCTGGTCATAGAAAAGTGAGAGTAAGGGGTTAAGCACTTTTTTCGCTTTTAAGATTGTATTGCATTATGCAAAATACAGGTTCACTAATTAAATTAGTGCTTATATTGGACTAAAAGACTTGCATTGTGTGTACACACTTTAGAGGTCATGGAGTATTTGTTTACACAGAATAATATTGCAGGCATGTAATAAGGTGACCATTGCTATGTAGTTCTTACACTGCAGATTATACAATTTATTGCTGCAAACAGCATTGTGGTCTTTTATAATTCATTTGTTTGAGGGAATGTAGAGGCGGGATTGAACAAGCTATGTTATATAGAAATGATCACAGGAGTGAGTCCACTGAAGTTGAGTTGCTGAATAATTTGCCAATATAAA
Organism: Pelobates fuscus; assembly: GCF_036172605.1. Lineage (NCBI taxonomy): Eukaryota > Metazoa > Chordata > Amphibia > Anura > Pelobatidae > Pelobates > Pelobates fuscus. The sequence goes on from NC_086321.1 coordinate 128,463,782, forward strand.
TCCAACAACTTTCAGGTAATTTTGTTATATTAGAGGGATACTATAAGCACCAAAACCACAGCAGCCCATTGTGTTGTTGTCATTTAGTCTTTAGAGACTGCAACCCCCCCCCCCCTGTATTTTGCCAAACTGTGCTAAACAATTCTCTCAGCACCCAAAGCCCTGCCTATCTGCTGCCACTCAATAATGCCAACATTTCTCTTATCCGTTCAAAGCCTTTTAAACATTTACAGCAATGATAGCCTCTGAGCTTTAGGGTCAGCAAGTTAAAATAAGTCTGTGTAGAGGACTAAAACATTGCAGTGACGGTTGATTTCAATAAAATATCAAGGTTTATATTGCCAGGAGTGCCTCCCCTTCCCATTGTAATTAGGCAAACCTCTTAGTAATAGTTTGATTTCTTACTTTGGATTCACTGAGTGTTGCTCTCCACCTCCTCTGCTAGAAGCTCTCTTCATTGAGCTAAGGCAGTGCAAGACTTAGCTCATTGGCTCAGAGTAGAGATTATCTGCACTGAGCCAATGATTGGCCCTGCACCAGGAGAGCTAACAGAAGCTCTTTGCAGGAGCTTCCAGCTCTCATGACCTAAATGAAAGAGGCATAGAGCGTCTCTCAGCATAACCCATGTAAGAAGTAAAACTCTTAGCAGCAAGTTGACTACTTTGGGGTACCCCATAACCACTACAGTGGTGCTTACCGTCTTCCTTTAAAAGGTTGTCTAGGGACCATAACCGTTTCATTTAAATTGTATTATTCATGCTCCGAGGCACCTACAGACCAGCCCCCTGCTTGATTTTTTTTCTTAATGTGGAAGTTACATTATTCATTTGCTGAGTGTATAAGCTGACCAGGTTAATGGAACACTATAGGGTCAGGAACACAAACATGTATTCCTGATCCTATAGTGTTAAAAACACAATCTACTCGCCTTGCCTCCCTAAATATAGTCAAATCTTACTTGTATTCAAGTCTGCAGCTGCTGCCTCTACCCCCTGATCTGCCAGCTGACATCATCAGAAGTAAATCTGTGAGCCAATCACAGTGCTTTTCCATAGGATTAGCTGAGACTGGCAGATCAGGGGCAGAGCCAGCATGATTTAAACACAGCCCTGGCCAATCAGCATCTCCTCATAGAGATGAATTGAATCAATTCATCTATAATATATGAGGTAAGTTCACTGTCTGCTTGCAGAGAGTGGAGACACTGAATGGCAGTGCTGCTCACTGTGCAGCACTGCCCCAGGAAGCACCTCTAATAGCCGTCTGAGGAGTGGCCAGCGGAGTTATCACTAGGCTGTATTGTAATCACTGACTATTCTCTGAAAAGACCGTGTTTACTTCAAAAAGCCTGAAGGGAATGGTTCTACTCACCAGAACAAATACATTAAGCTGTAGTTGTTCTGGTGACCATAGTGTCCATTTAAAATGTATACTTTCTTATTATATAAAGCCTGTACAATAGGAGACCATCAGATAGAGCTTTCTGTTAAGGCATACCTGTCTGTGCTTGCAGTGCATATTGCATAGTATTGTTATTTGATGCAAGAAAGTGCAAGAGCAGAACAGAAAAGGGAAGCCATTGTTATATCCAATGACTCTGTGTGTTAATCTAACATTTCTGTGAATGTTATTTTAGCTGAATCTTCAATTTCATGATTGTTTGTCTGGCAAAATGCAGTAAGATTAGCTGTGATATGGGCTGAGTTTTATTGATCTCCTGGAAAGACCATAGTGAGATGGACACATTCTTAGATAGAATATAGAAACATAGAATGTGACGGCAGATAAGAGCCATTCGGCCCATCTAGTCTGCCCTATTTTCTGAATACTTTCATTAGTCCCTGGCCTTATCTTATAGCTACGATATTCTGTAGGTTTGCAGCATAAAGATTTACTTTATGCTCTTCATTGAGGTTCTTATTTTGTTCCAATAACATCTGTTGTGGGAGGAAAATCAGCCATGTGTCCTGCATTGTGAGTCATGCCACAGCGTTCCTCAGCAGATGGAAGTGCTATTCTTGATAGAGATAAGATCTCCCGTTTTATTCCCCACATACGTTTATCATTAACATGCCGAGCCTCTATCAGTATGCTGCTAAAAATTGCCGCTTGGTGATATGTACGCTTTCCAGTTTCATCTGCTATTCTTTAGGACCCTTTAAAGTTGTAAACTTTACAGCACTGCTGTGCTCAAATAGTTACAGAGCTTAACTGCTTAACTGCTACTTCCATTGGTGGCTGTATTTTTGTGTCTGCTCATGCCACACAAATGGAATCTGTACAAGGAACAAGTTAAATTGTAGATTGCTACTACTTCAGTTTCTTTGTATAGTGACCCCTCAAAAACAATACAGTGGAACCTAGGAACTCGAACTTAATCCGTTCGAGAAGACTGCTCGAGTTCCGATTTGTTCGAGAACTAAATCAACATTTCCCATAAGAATGAATGTAAATTTTATTTAATCCGTTCCAGACTCCCATAATTACAGAATTTTTAACATTCATTTTACAGTTTAATAATGCCTTACATGCATAAAATCATATAGAAAATAATAAACACAATGTACAGTAAATGAAATAAAAATGTAACTTCACTTTACCTGTAATGATGAGAGTTGTTGGCGTAAGTCAGCCATGTCAAACTCGCAGCCCACAACTAATATTTATGTGGGCCGCGGTGAGGGAGCGCTGAGTGTAAGAAACCCACCCTGTGTGTATCTGACTGTCTGCGTGTATAGGTGTATGGCTGTCTGTCTGTGTGTGTGTCTAGGTATATGGCTTTCTGTGTGTGTGTATGGCTGGCTGTGTGTGTCTGTGTGTATAGGTGTATGGCTGTGTGTGTGTGTGTGTGTGTGTAGGTGTATGGCTGTGTATGTATATGGTTGTCTGTGTGTATAGGTGTATGGCTGTCTGTGTGTATGTCTGTGAGTGAATGTGTCTGTCAGTGAGTGTGTGTGTGAGAGTTTCAAGGAGTAACGGGGGGATCCTCTTTTTTTAAGGTGTGGATGGGGCCATTGGGGGGTATGCCAGAGGTCGGACTCTGGACACTGTTGTTTTTTTTTAAATGTATTTCTTTTTTAAACAGGGGCTGGGGTTTAGTAGAGGGGTAAAAATTTACGTTTGTTTTTGTTTGTGGCCCACATAAACTTTAACCTTGTTTATTTGGCCCTTGCTAGCCTTTGAGTTTAAAATGCTTGGCGTAAGTGGAAAGGAGAAGAGGTATTATTGTTTGGATGGGGATATGTAACTGTTCTTCAGGCATTTAAAATGTGTCTAAAGTGTGTGTAATTGAACATGTTTGTGGTATGATTTGTTCGGGTACGGAGGATCGTTCACGTTCTGAGACTTTTTTTTTATTTTACTCAAAATTTTTGTTCGACTTCCAAAATTGTTCTAGAGAGAGGGACAGTTGGAGTTCATAGGTTCCACTATATAAGTTTATATCTGGTTGTCTTTGTCAAGTACTGTACAGCATAATTAACAGGTCAGATTACTAATGGATTCCCAATTGCAGGAGTAGGAGAAAATCCTCAGAGACCTTGGAGTGACTGTGCTTACTGAAACAGTCACCAGTTAACCCCTTAAGGACCAAACCTCTGGAATAAAAGGGAATCATGACATGTCACACATGTCATGTGTCCTTAAGGGGTTAAAAGGTCGCAACTGGCTAAAACTAGTACAAGCCTAGGTCAAGAAGCCAGGTGACAGAATTTTCACTAAATGTACCAAAAGTAATACAGGCAGCAGATCAGAAAAAGGGAAAAAGCCAGGTCAGAATACATACGTCTCAAGTGTCCCTATTTAGGAGGAACAGTCTCTATTTTGAACTCTAGTCCCTCTTTTCTGTTCTAATGTGCCTTTTTACTTGGAGCTATATATTGTTGGTGTGTCTGCGTGTACAGAGTTCCCAGCAATAATACTCGCAGTAATGTGTTTATAAATCATTCTATGTAAATAAGACACATTGTTCTTATTATAAATTACATTTTATCTACATAAATTATTAGAAAGTCACCTAAAATTTCTCAGACCAGCCTTGCCCCTGGCCACACCATTTGAAATGTTGGAATTTTATGATAATACAGGAAGCAGAATGGTCAGAAGCATGCACTATCACACATACATAGGAGCAGAGTAGTATCCAACACTTTCTGTAGTGGTAATGCATGTTTAGGCGCTGAGATGCAGGACTTCTTATAGCCCTTCGCTGAGATACAGGACTTCTTATAGCCCTTCGCTGAGATACAGGACTTCTTATAGCCCTTCGCTGAGATACAGGACTTCTAATAACCCTTTGCTGAGATACAGGACTTCTTGTAGCCCTTCGTTGAGATACAGGACTTCTTATAGCCCTTCGCTGAGATACAGGACTTCTTATAGCCCTTCGCTGAGATACAGGACTTCTTATAGCCCTTCGCTGAGATACAGGACTTCTTATAGCCCTTCGCTGAGATACAGGACTTCTTATAGCCCTTCGCTGAGATACAGGACTTCTAATAGCCCTTCGCTGAGATACAGGACTTCTAATAGCCCTTCGCTGAGATACAGGACTTCTAATAACCCTTCGCTGAGATACAGGACTTCTTATAGCCCTTCGCTGAGATACAGGACTTCTTATAGCCCTTTCCTAGGCCAACGCAATGATTTCATGTAAAATAGTCGCAATTATTTACTAAAGTAAGGATTGTTGGCCATCCAAAGTGAGTTTCAAATTTAAAGGCCAAAGTTGCTAAATTATAAACATTCTTCAGGTTAGCTATGCATACAGTTTGGCTACTGTGTTCTAAAATGTGAAATGCGCTTTGAATTCCTGACAATCCTCATTTTGTGAATAACCCCAACTGGGTGCCGCTTCATTGGAATGTGCAACATCTGGAGTTGCGTCACATTATGCATAGTTGGAGAGCCTACTTTCAAACCTGCTAACAGCAAGCAAGGGTGATTATGTGCAGTCTGGCACCTAACATGTTTCAATTAATGATACAATAATACAGTTGAAGTAATTTTACCAACCTTCTTAACTGTCCAGAGTTCAGGAGGTTCATCCTGATTTCGAGATTTTGTCCCACCATCCCCCAGGTTGGTGTCCAGTGTTCTCAATCACTGTAGAGTGAGCACACCATTAGATGCTCGTGTTCTGTATTGAGTGAAATCAGGACATTAACCCCTTAAGGACCAAACTTCTGGAATAAAAGGGAATCATGACATTTCACACACGTCATGTGTCCTTAAGGGGTTAAGCCTGTTCTACAAATGTTATTAACTGAATTCCAAATTGTATTAAATAAATGTGTATGGAACAATAGAGCCTAAAACAGCGGCTCAATAAAAAGTATAACTATTCAATAGTCACTTACCTATTTTAACCTCAGTTTTGCAGTTTGGATTAAATTCCCTAAAATTTGGAGTTTAAGGAAAAACAGAATAGGTCTTCTCATAAATTCTGATTTTGTTTTGATATATGTTCTGAGAAATGTTAAAGTTTAATATTTTATTTATAGTTGCATAAGGTCCTTTTTGTTGTTGTTGTTGTAATAATATTTTATTAAGGGTTTCAAAGTTGCAATAAAAAATGTTAATTTGTATTTTTATGTATATATTTTAGGGCCTGCAAGTTGGAGATGAGGTTGTTGCATTTGGATCAGTAAATGCAAGTAATTTCCAGACATTACAGAACATTGCCAGTGTTGTGCAACACAGTGAGGGGGTAAGTATGAGAGAGAGATAATGTTATGACTTTGACCCCTGTTGATAGTAATTAATATGTTTGGTCTTATGGCATAGAGATAGGGCTGAAGAGACAGTACTACGTACATGGGTTAGAAAATAACACGATCCCTATACTACGGGGATTTGCACACAGTAGATCTTCAGATGTTGTAGAATTGTAACTTCCATACTGCTTAACCATTATAAAGGTTAGAAAAGTATCCTGGAAGTTGTAGGTCTAGAACATTGGGAATCTCTACCTTTGTCCAGCTCTGGTATATTATATTTAGAATTGCTGAGCAGCTAATGAAATGCCATATGTTACCGTCTCCTGGTACAGAACTACAGCATGTTGTTTTTGACTCTTATTAATGACAGACTTATGAAAATGTCCAATGTGTGATTAGTGCCTGGTTTCTCCCTAGGATATTCAACACAGCAGAACTGCTCATACCAGCAAATACCATGTCACAAAAAATTGTTTAGCTGCAAAAATGGCGAACAACGCTTAATAGCATGCACAACAGCACAACGTTAGGCCACCTGCCAACACAGAGGTAGTCACCCAAATCTGCTCATAAAGGGCACAACGCTGAAGGTTTACTTCTTTTTTCTTTTACCTGAAGCACGCTATTGACTAACCAAATATAACGACATCCTCTATAGTATGACAAGCATTGATATATGCTCTGCAGCCTTGGTTTGTTTATTTCAAGCGAGAATTTACACTGCACAAACACACCAGCCGGCCTACCACACTCTATAAAGGATGTTCTAGACAGGCCTGCACATAGGTGTGAACCTAGTACACACAAGTTGCCGAGCACGTACATTAACCAAAGTTTAGCGGGTCGTTTTGTACTTTTATAATTGACTAAGTTAGGACCAATCCATACAAAATGTCTTGGCCAGCCTTAAGGGTTTTTCCTTTTATTAAGCGACAATGTAAGCGGTAGCTTGGATCAATGCATCCATATATTGTCCATGATGACGCACCTAACGTAATGCAAGCGCAAGCTAGTTTAACTCTCACCTTAACTCTCAAATCTGATGGTCAACTTTCTAATAATGTTTTGTCTTAACGTGAAAATACCTAAGTAATGATAAGCCATACTGTTTATAACCCAAAATGTGCTTGTTATATCGTGTACCTCTATGTCAAATTGTTTTAATGCGCCGGAGGACTGCCTTTGGGGTACCTCACGAGCGAATGTTATATGCTCGAGCACAACAAAAATAAAGAATTAAAAAAAAAAAAAAAAAAAAAGAAACGACATAATATCAATTGTGCATATACGTATAAACATAACTATTGTATTGTGTATAGAAAATTTGGATTAGTTTATAGTACATGAAATTTGGCATTGTGATGGATTTCATAAAAAATATTGTCCTTTTTAAGCTGTACCAGGCCAAAATGGTTTTCAAAAATACCAGCCATACCAAATCTTTTTTTTTTTTGCATAGAAGATTTATTTACTTTGTGTATCTGTGCATGACATGAATAACTTTTCCTAAATCGATAAATATTGAATATTATACGTTACAGAAGCCATTAAGTATCACAGTTGTGCGAGATAACAAGTCTGTCAATATAAGTCTCACGCCACAGCGATGGAGTGGAAAAGGACTTCTGGGGTAGGTTTATCTACTGCATTTAAGCAATGTTTATGTCAAATGTTTATAGAAATCCTGAGCAAAGAGAATCATTTGAAGTGTTCTCACCCACAAATCCATTGCAAATTGCACATTGGTGTACTAATATAGACCTTGATTAAATATTTTTGGATAAGCTTTTCATATGAGTAATAATTTGACAAATTGTTATATATTTTTTATATATATATTGATATTTTCCAGGGTATATGATATTTTTTTTGTGATAATTTCTTAATTTAAAGGTTTATCCAAATAGCAGTTACCGGTTATCAGTTAAAAATCCTTGGTAAATGAGCATTGAGGTCAAAAGACTGGATCGCAAGCTTGTATATAAGGCTGGCAGCATCAAAGATAACACCATGACCACTTTTGCTTTTTGAAGTGGTCATGATTTCAGCTTCAAACGTTACACATCCAGCGATATTTGCACTTGTGTGCCAGGGGCTAGTTACACCACCGACACACGTGACTTGGGCAGTCTGGAACTCCAGACTGCCAAACATAAATTCTGAGCAAAAATTAAATCTGTCATCAGCGTGTACTGCGCACTGGCAAAATGTTATCCTTGCAGGCAGTGACAACACTGGGAGAATCTTGAGTCTCCCCTCCCTTCATGCACTCCCTCTCAGCCTCCTGGTTTTAAGAGCTCAGCCCTCTATTGTGTTTTTTTTTTTTGGGGGGGGGGGGGGTTTCAAACAAATTCCCTCCTTCTTTGTTATCTCTCCCCACACTGGCTCAGAGCGCACATGAGCTCTGATAGTTGACAACTGACCTCTACGAGAAACATATGATTGGACCACGGAGTGACATGGTTTGAGTCAAGATGGGGCATGGAAATGAGAGCTCCTGGCACTGGATTCAGGGTAATGTGGTGGGCTCTTTTTTTGTTTTTTTTTTAAATTTTTTTGCATTTACACAATTTTTCTTTGCTTACGTTTTATCAATTGTGCTCTTCCCAACAGTTTTGTCGTGTTCCGATTTTCTGGCATATTTCGAAAGAGGTCTTCCGTTTTCTTTAAGGATAACTAACACTTGAAATTGCAAAGTGCACCAGTCAGCATCTCCTTGTAGAGGTGCACAGAATCAGTGCATCTCTGTGGGGGGTGTTCTGCATCTCTATGCATAGTGTGGAGAAGCTTGAAAGTAGGTCCTGCAAAGGTTTCAGGACCTTATCCAGGAAGTCCCTCTAGTGGCTGTCAGAGTGACACTTGAAAAAAGATGCTATGTATAAAGTTTGATTTTTACCTCCTATAATAGCATGGTAATTCTCTAACATGTGCATTTCTTTTTATCTTTATAGGTGCAATATTATTCCATTAAAAAGATGAAATGGATGCCAAAACCAAAATTTTTCATCTTTTCCATGTCTTTATTATTACTTTATCTCCAGGTTTAAGGTTACAGTGATGGTGAACATTATATAGCTTTGAAGCTTCAAACTGCTGCAGTGCATTGTGCTTTTGGAATCTAGTTTATAACATAATATTTGTTAGTTTGGATGTGTTCTTTATTTGGTATGAATTAAAACATTCTCTCTCTGTCATTGTTTTATTTACACTTAGAGGGAAAAAAAAGTGGGGAGGGTGAGACTTCAGTTGTGTACAAAGTCATATTAATGAAACCCTGCTTAAAACAAAAGTAAAATTCTAGTATTCCTGCAAGTATGGCTGTGATTTAATACTGGGTAAATTAACGTGTGTATTTATGCTGTAAGCCGAAGATGCCATTACTTTTTTACAGTTGTATTTCATTCTGTTTTGTTTTTAATGAGTTCTTATCAAGGACTTATGTACTATAATGTCATGAACAAAGAGATACAAGGTTAGATATGATCATATGACCATCCATGTGAAGTGTACATTGGAAAAAATTATAAAATGCTCACAAGCAGCAGCTGGACATAAATAGACTACAGAAGTCGAAGGGAGGGGAGGAATAGTAATGGGGGAGAGAGGATTGAGAACAATGGGGGGGGGGGGGGCAGGGGCAGTAAGATGGCGCAATTTGAAGGGACAACCCGATTGCTTAAGGGTGTTGTTTATCTTGGATGATTCATCCTGGACTTAAAGTCTAGCTAGTTAAGCCAAATAACGTTACATATATTGGTCCTGTCATATAGAGAAGCCATTAAGGCTTCTATTTGCCTTATCTCCTCAACCTTAGAAATCCAGAGATTATAGGAAAACAAAGTTGTTTCCCTGGCACCATAGCTCCTTACAGTTCTCCCCTGCCTACAAAAATCCCTGCTTTCACTTACTTGAGTCCAGCACTGATGTACCTCGGCACTAGCTCGGAGTCCGCTTACTCTCCTCTACTGCTAACATTAGCTGGCGAGGGAGGCCTAATGCACATGCAAGGCAATGGCCATGCTCACATTAGTACTTCTCCAAAAGAAAGCATTATACAGTGCTTTCCTATGGGGATTCGGGTGACGCTGGATGTCCTCATGCATAACGTGAGGATGTCCGGCGACCAAAAATCGCCTAATGATCTGGAAGTCCCTATAAAAATTGTAATAATTACCTTTGCAGGGTTAAAGGACCTGTGAATATGAACCCAGGTTACTTCAATGAGCTGCAGTGGTCTGGGAGCCTATATTGTCCCTCTAAGTGTCACTGCTTCCAGAAGACAGGGATCAAGATATTAGCAGCATTGACTAGATTCTTGGATATATACTTTCAGGGCTGGCCCTAGGTGTGAGTGAAACCCATCATTACTTTTTATTTAATAAAATTGGGAAATGTACCTGTTGTTTTTTTCACATTTTTTTTACATTCACTGATCAGCCACAACCATTAAACCACTGACAGGGGAAGTGAATAACATTGATTACATCATTACAATAACATCTGTCAAGGGGTGTGATTTATTAGGCATCAAGTGAACAGTGAGTTCTTGAAATTCATCTGTTGGAAGCAGGGAAAATGGGCAAGCGAAAAGATCTGAGTGACTTTGACAAGGGTCAAATAGTTATGGTTAGAGCATCTCTAAAACTGCAAGAATTATGTATTGCTCCTGGTATGCAGTGGCTAGTACCTACCAAAAGTGGTGCAAGGAAAAGCAACCAGACAACTTTAGTCAGGGTCTTGGGCGCTAAAGGCTCACTGATGGACATTGGGAGCAGAAGGCTAGTCCGTCTGGTCCAATCACACAGACGAGCTACAGTAGCTCAAATTGGTGAAAAGGTTAATGCTGGTCATGATAAGAAGATGTCAGAACACACTGTGCATCCCAGTTTGCTCTGTATGGGGCTGCTTAGCCACAGAACAGTCAGAGTGCTCGTGATGACCCCTGTCCACCGACAAAAGCACCTTCAATGAGGATGTGTGTCGGAAATGTACCACGGAGCAATGGAAGCAGGCTGTCTGGTCTAATGAATCAGTTGTGTTTTTTTTTTTTAGATCAGGTGGATGGCCCGGTACATGTGCATTGTTTACCTGGGGAAATGATGGCAGCAGGATGCACTATGGGAAGAAGGCAGGTCAGCAGAGGCAGTGTCATGCTCTGGACTATGTTCTGCTGGGTAACCTAGGGTCCTGACAGTCATGTGGATGTTACTTTGACGTGTACCAGCTAGCTATAGATTGTAGCAGACCACGTACCCCCCTTCATGGCAGTATTTTTCCCGATGGCAGTTGTCTCTATTAGCAGCTTAATGCACCCTGTCACACTGCACAAATTGTTCAGGAATAATTTGAGGATCAAAAAGTTGAAGGTGTTGCCTTGGCCTCCAAGTTCCCCAGATCTCAAACCGTTTGAGCATCTGTAGGATGTGCTGGAACAACAAATGTGATTCATGGAGGCCCCCAACTTGCAGGACTTTAATGATCTGCTTATGTCTTCATGCCAGATACCACAGGACACGTTTAGAGGTCTTGTGGAGTCCATGCCTCGACACATCTGAGCTGTTTGGCAGCACGAGGGGGACCTACACATTAAATGGTAATTTGCAGTACTTACATTAAAAATAGATACAATATAGTAAAATAGAATGGTGACAGTGGATCCCGTAATAACTGATTACAATATTTGTTAATTTTTTAAGGTAACGTAATGTGAATATTTATTAAAATATTTAGTGAGTGTGTCTTATGTAGGTGGCTGTAAGTGTTGTAGGTGTGTGTTGTGGCTTTGTGTATGAGGCTGGCTGTGTGTAATATGTGTATAGCTGTGAGTGATGTTTGTTGCTGCGTGTGGGTAGCTGTGTGAGTAGCTATAAGTGATAAGTTTGGGCCTCTGTGAGTGATGTGTGTGGCTGTATATGAGTAGCTGTCAGGGCTGACCTGGGAGATGAAATAGACCTAGTCATTGTATGGCACAGTTGCCTACTTTTACATTTAACAAATGCAGTTTTTATTTCTTATATTAACAATATAAATAAGAAGTCCTCACTAACCCGCACAAGTATGCACTTATAGATACTGCAATCCTTCACTAAAGTGTTCATTTAGAGATGCACACATACAAACACACAAATGCATAATAGACACTAACGCATAGAGACACATTCACGCGGATACATGCATAAGGACAAAAGAATACATACATAGATAGACACACACTTGTATACCCAAATACAGAAACAAATCCATGAATACCTATATCATGAAACACAAATACACACACTCGGAAACATTTTCTCATTTATATATGTAGACATACTCACAGGCACACATATACACACACTTAGAGACATGCACAAGTACACACACATACACAGCTATACATGCAGACACATTTACAGATACAAGTAGACTGGGCTACTAGCCAGATCTGAAAACTACCCAACACTTCAAAAGCACATATTTGTATTTCTTCTTCATCATTGAGCAAGCTCTTCAATACTCTTCATATTTTGTTTTAAAGCAATGGCCCAAATAGCTTCACAAAAAAAACAGACTGGTCATTTATATACTAACTCTCATAACTAGCCACTCACACAAAGACTGACATAGTGACACACACAGTCATATTATAGATCAGGGTGGTGCAGTAGACATTGCTTACCTAGATTTCAGTAAGGCTTTTGACACTGTTGCACATAGAAGGCTTATCGATAAACTACAATCTTTGAGTTTGGATTCCAATATTGTTGAATGGGTAAGGCAGTGGCTGAGTGACAGGCAACAGAGGGTTGTAGTCAATGGAGTATATTCGAAGCTTGAGCTTGTCACCAGTGGGGTACCTCAGTGATCTGTACTTGGACCCATTCTCTTTAATATTTTTATTAGTGATATTGCAGAAGGTCTTGATGGTAAGGTGTGTCTTTTTGCGGATGATACTAAGATATGTAACAGGGTTGATGTTCCAGGAGGGATAAGCCAAATGGCAAATTATTTAGGTAAACTAGAAAAATGGTCAGAGTGGTGGCAACTGACATTTAATGTGGATAAGTGCAAGATAATGCATCTTGGACGTAAAAACCCAAGGGCAGAGTACAGAATATTTGATAGACTCTTAACCTCAACATCTGAGGAAAGGGATTTAGGGGTGATTATTTCTGAGGACTTAAAGGTAGGCAGACAATGTAATCGAGCAGCAGGAAATGCTAGCAGAATGCTTGGTTGTATAGGGAGAGGTATTAGCAGTAGAAAGAGGGAAGTGCTCATGCCATTGTACAGAACACTGGTGAGACCTCACTTGGAGTACTGTACACAGTACTGGAGACCATATCTTCAGAAGGATATTGATACCTTAGAGAGAGTTCAAAGAAGGGCTACTAAACTGGTTCATGGATTGCAGGATAAAACTTACCAGGAAAGGTTAAAGGATCTTAACATGTATAGCTTGGAGGAAAGACGAGACAGGGGGGATATGATAGAAACATTTAAATACATAAAGGGAATCAACACAGTAAAGGAGGAGACTATATTTAAAAGAAGAAAAACTACCACAACAAGAGGACATAGTCTTAAATTAGAGGGGCAAAGGTTTAAAAATAATACCAGGAAGTATTACTTTACTGAGAGGGTAGTGGATGCATGGAATAGCCTTCCATCTGAAGTGGTAGAGGTTAACACAGTAAAGGAGTTTAAGCATGCGTGGGATAAGCATAAGGCTATCCTAACTATAAGATAAGGCCAGGGACTAATGAAAGTATTTAGAAAACTGGGCAGACTAGATGGGTTCTTATCTGCCGTCACATTCTATGTTTCTATGTTTCTATATCTGAAGATACACTCATAGATACACACATACAGACTCCCAATCATACAACTATATACAACTGCCACACAATGACACATGTACAGATATGCACTCACTGAAATACATATACACAGTCAATCATACAGACACAATACACATTCCTGAGGTATCTTAGCCCATTGCTCATGAGCAATAGCCCCCAGTTCAGTAATATTCTTGGGTTTGCATGCTGCAACCACATTCTTCAAATCCCACCAGAGATTTTTTATAGTGTTCAAGTTAGGTAACTGTGATGGCCACTGTCGAATTTTCAAGAACTTTGTCTGCAACCAGGCCTTGGTGAAATTTTAGGTATGCTTGGGATCGTTGTCTTGTTGGAAGGTCCAGTGACGCCCAATAATGAAGGATACCAGAAAGGCCCCTTTAAACTTATTCTTGATAAAACCCACCTGAAATAAATCCCCTTTATGCTTTCCAAAGGGGATCTTAAGGCACTCCTCGTTGAAATGCAATATAGCTGCCGACCTCTCAGCAGAAGGACCGTCTGTGGGAGGTCTTTTTTTTTTTGTCTCTCTTGTCAGTCAATGCCTTGGCATTGAGTGTCTGCTGAAGTATGGACTGAGAGCTAAGAGAAAAGCCAATTTTAAAATATATTTTCCCCCAATCTATACATTTACTTGCAAAACTACTAGCACATTGTATGGATGGAATTTTGTGATATTTCAAAAGAGCATAAGCAGGCCTCCCAACCATCCCGATTTCAGTGGGGCAGTCACAATTTTCAGGTCCTTTTCCACCGTTCCACCTTAGTTCCCTGGTGTCCCACTTTTGGAGACACCAGGGAACTGTCCCTAACAATCATAGCACGAGTGCACCATAAGACAAGCTTGTGCGATGTTCAAGGCACTAGGACCCTGCAGGGAGCACTGAAACAGTGCTTCCTAGCCTGTCCTGCCCTCAGTGGGCCGGCCAGAGTGATGGATAGTCAGCCTGGTGTGAATTCTTACCCGGCTGTACTGCCATTAACGCAGGCAGATCTGCCCCCTTTTTGGGCAGAGCTAGTGATGCGATTGGCCATGCCCGGAGGCCTCATGGCAAATCCAGCCCTGCCCCCAGCACACGTGACATTGGCAGCCAAGAACTCTGTTCTGTGGTGCCAATGTCTATATTTTGCATATTTTACATCTGTCGTCATTGTGCACGGGAAGGGGAGTCTTGTATGTCCCCATCCTACAGCCCTCCCTCCTTCGTATTGCCTCTGTGTATTTTGTTTTTAACTCCATCCCGACTCCCGCTCCTTTCCCTTTGCTGGAACATTGCAAGCGCCTGTGCCCTCAGCCGGCTAAATGGTCCAGTCAAAGGCGTCTCAAGGAAAAGTCTTCGATTGGAATTTGGACTGCTCACTGCTTCCGCCCAGCGCTGTATAAAGGTAAGTCAAATTGTAAGGCATTATTCATTCAGTAAAAAAAACTAATATTTACAAGGGTTAGAGTAACCCTTTAATCATTTCACTAACAATGAGGCAAGCTGTACATTGTTTAACAAACAAATCAAAAATGTTTGTATATTTTCTTATTAAATTTTAATGTGATTTCAGTTTTTTTTTTAGGTCAAAATCGTTGAACTGGAAAAAAATGATCTAAGTCAGTCATGCTTTCAGCTCAGCTGCTTTAGACTAAAAATGTGAATACTTCACTTTAAATTTCTAATAATTCACACCACACGGCGAATAGCCCTGTTACATGTTCATTTTGTCCTTTATTTTAACAACTGATAAAAATATTCCTGAAAACACAATTTTCGCATACTAATACAACGAATGTTTCCATTTGCGTTTATAAACCAAGAGGACACTAGTCTGAATGGGATCACTTTATTTGGTAAACATTAATGCATGGAATGAATCGAGTTTTGCCGTAAAGCATATACACTGGCGGCGAGAGGCTTTACTACAGTGCCGTCCGGTGGTGTATGTTCCCATGGCAACGCGGTATAGTTATTTGCAGTTGCTTAGCAACCCACGCAAGCACCGTGTTGCGGCAGATCGCATAAACGTGAGTCTATTATATGTGTGAATAAGGATATAACTCAGTAACTGTTTAGTTTATGTGATTATTTAATATGCCTAAAGGCCTCCTATAAAATGCAATCTTATCCAGGTAACAGGCGGTATTTATTGTGTGTTACTGACTTGACTGACGGCTTGTGTGTTTATAGTGGGAGCAATATTCACAAATGACATTTCCTTATTATTGAAAATGCTAGGGATCCATCAGAGTTAAATGAAAATATCTGCAGCACTCTGTGATTCTGACTATGGACAGCACATTATATACAGCCTAACTATGTTATTGTGACTCTGGAATAAAAAAAAGGATATGTAATCAAAATAAAAAGTCCGCATTTTTTGTACTCTGCTCTTAAAAGAATGTGATTATACTCTGTGTGATTAAACAGCAAAACATTTCAGATAGGACTTTCCCAATATCAATCGAAATAAGTTCATATTTGTAACCAGTGTTTCTGCAGGATTTCATCCAGTGTTGCGGATTTTACAAAGTCCAAGTAAATTTGCTATTAGATCCATGTAAAATGTGTCACATAAACTCAAATGTGTCATATAAGTACGTGGTGGTACCTGATTTCTGTCTATATACACTGTTTATCTGCTGTCCTTTATATACTAAAGTTGATGAATGTATTTGAGATTTAACAATATGACCCAGCTTTTATTTTGTAGTGCTAACGCAGTTTAAATTCACAACACTTTCTGTGCAAGAAGGAGCCCCCAAGTCTGTATCTGTTAGAAGAAATTCACAATAAATCAGAAACCACAGCAAATTATCCCACGGAAATGTATAGTTTTTCATACTTCCGGGATTTGTACAATTTGAGGACATCTTGGGTATCAGTACTCTCCCACAAGACTAGTTCCCCTTTAAAGTTAATGGAATTCAACATGGAATAGCACACTGACTCATTTAGTTACTCCGTAAATTATGAATTTGCAGAGAACTCAATGTAACATAATGCATCTGGGGTTAGTAGTTCCCTATATTGAAAGTATTGATAAGATTCTGGTATTTTAAATATTCTATAATATTCTATATTCTATATGTGCACAGGTTGTAGCTGCAGCAACCACCTCTATCAGAGTAAATATGTCAGTTATTATGGATGTGAATTTTAAGTGTGCATTTTATAAAACATTTTTTTACAAAATGGAAATTTGAAAGAGAATGTTTCCTTGTGAATTTGTACACAGGTTGCAATGTCTGACAGCAGTGGTGATCCATGTGAAACTACAAGCAGGGAAAGTCCACACCTTGATGTTGTGAGTCAAGATGATCAAGGCAAAGCCCATGATATGAAATCTATGGATCTTAATGTAGAACAGGAAGGGAACCAAGAGGTACTGCTCAGTGAACTACCAGAGACAGGTCCTAAAGAAGAACAGCAGGAAACAACTGATGGTGTGACTTACAGACACACTCCCCAGACATCTCCACCTCAGCAACATGAGCCAAATGTAAGAGCAAACCATTCATGTCTAGGTTCATTAGGTATTTATTGAGAATATGTTTTTAACTTCAAGGGCCTGATGTTCAAATCTTTTCCTGTAATTAAGCCCTCTATGTCAAATAATAGCAAATGCAGTAATTGGATATTATACTATGCATTTGGTATAAGTGATGGTGGGGAAGAGTATGTTTTTGTGGGTAATATCAGGGCTCGAGTCCTGCAGGAACGCGTGGGAACGGCGTTCCTGCACTTTTTTTAGTGCAGGAACGCCGTTCCCGTTTATGGTCCTGCAGGTCCTCGCATTTGCCGCCCCCAAATGTCCCCCCTGTCATGGGGGGCCCAAGAGGTGGCCTAATGGCCACCTGATGGACCTCCCCGGCCGGCTCTTGTCTCTCTCTGTCAGACGCGGCGAGGGAGCTGTGTCCTCTCTGCTCCCTCTCGCCGCGCCGTTTGCTGATGCAGGGAGCCGGAATATGACGTCATTTCCGGCTCCCGGCATCAGCAGACAGCCCGCGCGGCGAGAGGGAGCAGAGCGGACACAACTCCCTCGCTGCGTCTGAGAGAGAGAGACAAGAGCCGGCCGCACTGAAGCCCCACTGGACCCCAGGGACAGGTCCACGCCAGCTCTCCAGGTAGGGAGGCTGGGTGGACATTTAAAAAAAAAAAAAAAAAAAAATACAAATAATTTTTGTGTTTGTCTGTGAGTGTATGTGTGTGTGTCTGTGAGTGTATGTGTGTGTGTCTGTGAGTGTGTGTGTGTGTCTGTGAGTGTGTGTTTGTGTCTGGGAGTGTGTGTGTGTGTCTGGGAGTGTGTATGTGTGTCTGGGAGTGTGTGTGTATGTGTGTGTGTCTGTGAGTGTATGTGTGTGTGTCTGGGAGTGTGTCTGGGAGTGTGTGTGTCTGGGAGTGTGTGTGTCTGGGAGTGTGTGTGTCTGTGAGTGTGTATGTGTCTGGGAGTGTGTATGTGTCTGTGAGTGTGTGTGTGTGTATGTGTCTGGGAGTGTATGAGAGTGTGTGTGTGTGTGAGTGTGTGTCTTGGTGTGTGTGTTTGTGTATGTCTGGGAGTGTGTATGTGTATGTGTGTGTGAGTGTGTGTGTGTGTGTCTGGGAGTGTGTGTGTGTGTGTATGTCTGGGAGTGTGTATGTGTCTGGGAGTTTGTGTGTCTGGGAGTGTGTGTGTGTGTGTATGTGTCTGGGAGTGTGTGTGTGTGTGTATGTGTCTGGGAGTGTGTGTGTGTATGTGTCTGGGAGTGTGTGTGTGTGTGTCTGGGAGTGTGTATGTGTCTGGGAGTGTGTGTGTGTATGTGTCTGGGAGTGTATGTGTCTGGGAGTGTGTGTGTGTGTGTGTGTATGTGTCTGGGAGTGTGTATGTGTCTGGGAGTGTGTGAGTGTCTGGGAGTGTGTGTGTGTATGTGTCTGGGAGTGTGTGTGTCTGTGAGTGTGTGTGTATGTGTCTGGGAGTGTGTGTGTGTCTGGGAGTGTGTGCGTGTGTGTCTGTGAGTGCGTGTGTGTGTCTGAGTGTATGTGTGTGTGTGTACCTGTGTGTCTGAGTGTATGTGTGTGTGTGTACCTGTGTGTCTGTGAGTCTGTGTGTGTGTCTGTGAGTGTGTGTACGTGTTTATATATGCATGCAAGTTTTGTTTTTTTCTGGTGGTGGGGTGAGGGTGGAACTCGAGTGAGTTCCCACACTTTATTCCCCAGGACTTGACCCCTGGGTAATATGTATGACATTCTACATTTTTTTTATATCTCTTTATCTATTTGAACTCATTTTTTTATGTTTGGTATTGTCAGTGGCTAAGGATCTAACACAATTCAACTCTATTTCTAAACTTCCACATACTTCCTATTTTATTTATTATTGGGAATTAAAATGTCAGAGCATTGTTTTGTTTTGTTTTTTTTTTGCCCAGGAATCCTACGATACAGTAAAGGATGCCACAATCTCTGAAAATGTTCAGTATTCAGCAGCAAAGGAAGTTGACAGTGAAAGTATAGACATTAACCAGATTGTCCAGGAAGAGGACGATACTACTTCAGTTGTGGCCTCTGAAACTGTGGTAATGTTTTTATAATTTTTATTTTTGTTTTATAATAAAGGTCCTCTATGTAAGGATAGTACTATGGATTCATGTCTATGTTCCTTAGGTATTTATTGATAATTTGTTTTCAATCTCAATTACTTGCTGTTCTAAACGTTTCCAATCAAGAAGCTTTCTATGTTGAGTAATATCAATGCAATAATTGGGTATTATACTATGTATTTGGTATAAGTGGTGGTGGGTCAGAGTATGTTTTTGTGGAAGAAGCAAATGACATTCAATTGATTTTATATATCTTTAAGTAAATCATTATGAATTGATTTGAACTCAGAATTGATCTTTGGTTTTATTACTGGCTAGTGACCTAATACAATTCAAATCTATTTCTACATTTTACAGATACTTCCTCATTTAATTTATAAACGGGACCTAAAATGTCAGAGCATTGTTTTTTGTTTGTTTTTTTGACCCAGGAATCCTATGATACAGTAAAAGATACCACAAGCACTGAAAATGTTCAGTATTCAGTAGAAAAGGAAGTTGGTAATGAAGGTATAGAAATGAACCAAAATGTCCAGGAAGAGGGAGATAGTTCTTCAGTTGTGGACTCTGAAGCTGTGGTAATGTTTTTTTTAATTTTTGTTTCATTGTTAAGCTAATTTATGTAACGATAGTACTATAAAGAAAATACTGACTGTAAGGTTGTTCATGCCAGCAGGGCCAGCCTTAGGCCTTTAGGCGCCCTGTGCGAAACATCTTCACAGCGCCCCCCTCTCCCCTGTCATCCATGTATAGTGTGTGTATAGAAGTGTAGTGATTGTATAGGGGATTTATTAAATTAATAATGATTTAAAAATAAATATTAATTACACACACATAGTTACAGGCAGATAGTCACACACACACACAGTTACAGGCAGAAAATTACAAACACACACAGGTACAGATGGACAGTCACATACATACAGCCACATATACAGTGTCACACACACACCGTTACATGCAGACAGCCATACACACACACAGGCAGACAGACAGTCGCAGCCACACACACAGGTAGACTGCCACACACACAAGCAGACAGCCATACACACACAGCCAGAGAGCAACACACACGCAAACAGGCAGACAGCCACACGCACACAGGCAGACAGCCACACACACACACACACAGGCAGTGTCACACACACACACACACAGAGGCAGACAGTCCCGGGTGGAGAATAATGAAATCCTCCACCCGGGTAGCCGGCAATGTGTGAGCTGTGTTGGCCGCAGGGAGCCCACTGCTCCATGGCGCCCTGTGCGGCCGCACAGTTCGCACACCCCTAAGGCCGGCCCTGCATGCCAGTTGCAGTGGTGCAATGAGATAAAATCTGTGTCAAGGCTAGCAGCAGAGTAAAGGAAACCAGATGAAAAGTCTTAAATTACAGTAATACACAGCGCGTTTAAAAAGGTACAAGCACAGGGGGGCGGAGCTTGGACCTGAAGCGGAGCAGTCGCCATTTCTGCACGCTCCCAAAACTCCTGATAAAAATCCAGAAACATCCTGAAAAGAGACGGACGGATCACCAAACTTACCCCAAAAACGGCTTCGGGAGGGAGAGGCGCACACTTTCATGCCTTTTTTTCAAACCCCACGATCTGGCAAGGTGAAACGGAGGCTTAAGGCCTACCCCACGCCCAATATCACCGGACTGGAGTATTTCCTCGACAGGATCTTCACACGAGGTGAGCCAGACCCAGCCTCCAGCCGACCCCTGACACTGCCCCAACGAACATGGGGAGGCGCACTCAAAAACCGCAGCAGGGTCCGCCGGCGGAGCAGGCCGACATCGGAACTCTGCTGCAGCGGCAGGCGCAATCCAAAATGGCCGCGGAGGCCTCGCGGGCCCCGACACCACCCCGCTCTCAACCCCAAACACCTGCACATGCAGAGAGGGAGGAAGAGCACACCTGGGCACCAACCCAAGCGCCTCCAGATAATATCCTGGCCACTAAACAGGACCTACGCAACTGGGTACAAGACCTAAAACAAACGCTGGCCACGGATGTGGGCATACTTAAAGGGGACTTACAAACTGTGACAGAACGAGTAAGGGGGACGGAAGAGACATCACAAACCTGCTAACAGACATGACGCAAATGAAAACAGAGCTTCAACAAATGCAGATCAATCAACAGGGTCTCGCTCTACAAATGTCGACCCATGAGGACCGTGCCCGTCACAATCATATAAAAATACGCGGGAAACCCGCCGACGTCACACCTGACGACTTGCCCCACTATGTGAGGAGGCTTCTGGCCACCATCCTACCGGCCGCAACAGCCAGGAAAACCATCCTTGATGGGATGTACAGGCTCCCGCCTTCACCCAATATGCCCAACATAAGCTCCAGAGACGTCATCCTGCGCTGTGCCACCTCACGGGACAAAATCAACATCATGGCGGCAATACGGGGTAAAACTCCCCTGGACTTTGAAAGTGCACAATTACTATTTTTTCAGGACCTAACTAGAGCCACGCTCCAGTGGCGCCGTACATTGCACCACCTCACAAGCCAATTGCGCACCGCTGGGGTGCAGTACAGATGGGGCACACCCAGAGTCCTCCTGATCACCCACAACGGGACTACTCATAAGATCTCCTCGGACAAAGAAGCTCCTGCTGTGCTCGCCAAGTTGGGACTGTCAGATAGTGGCCACACTGCACGAGCCCCTACACAGACATGGGACCCAGACACCATAATACCGTTTACTCCGCGATCAACGGAACCAATAAACAGAGTCACCTGACTGGACACCGCGCAAGAAAACCTACCAAAAGTCCACGCGGATCTTGTAGAAGGACGGCGATGCCTAGAAAACCGTTGACTTTTATATCTTTTTTCTTTTTTTTTTTTTCTCTTGTTCTTTTGTCCTTTAGTAAATTTCTTGCATGTACATAACTATTATGCCAACCCACGAGTTAAGCTCACCCAAATAAGGTTCCTACACTTGCCAACATATAAGACAGCCTCACCTTCCAGAGGCCCATCAAATGTCGGCAGCTCCGCTGACCTCACGAAAAAGCGACAAACCCCCCCCCCCCCCGCCACCCCCTTGGTCAGGGGCAACCAACCCCCTTTGGGGACATGGGCCACTGAATACTTTGGTACCCAATTACCCAAAGCATCCCCACCCGAACCCATCACGACTTACTTACTCACCCTGAACTTAACTGAGATATCTTGCCACAAGACCTATCCCATGAGTTAGTCTGCGCTAACCCACTTCAGCTTAAGTGGACATCCTAGTTCACCTATCTCCTTGAACCACCACAAAGTGCACAGCTTCCCAGACTAACACACCCACTTGCATACCCTGTTTAACATGACTCAAAACTTACTTCAACATGCATACACCTGAACAGCCAAATATGGCAACGTGGTCACACAACCCTGATGAAACCTTCTGCTTGTCTTGTAAATAAACACATGTTAATTGAAGGTTTAACCACGATAAAGAAAAACAAAATGTGCGTAAACATCAAAATGTCACAATGCTATACTACTTGTACTGACGGAAAGTTTTAATGCCTGCTGTTGTGGCAGAACACACATGTATGTAACTATAAGCACAAAGAAAAATAAAGAATTTAAAAAAAAAAAGGTACAAGTACAAGGGCAGAAGGATTGGTGGTTATAGTTGTATCAAATCTGCAATCCACAAAATACCATCAGGCATTTTACAAATGTCCAAAAGCAGGGTATTTTTCTGTCTTCTCTACTGTGTGTGACAAAAATTTTATTTTTGCATCAATGCCAATATCTCAGATCTGACCTGTCAAAGATGGGGTACATTGACGTTGTGGCAGGATTAGGCAATGTATGGTCATATACTGTAACTAAATCCTTATTAGACACGTGCAATTCGTTTAGTTCTGAATGTAAATTCAAACAGAAGTGCCGAATATCGGAAGTGCCGAAGTGCTTCGGATTTCTAAAACGGGGCAAAACAAGAAAGGGAGGGAAAATTACAGGAATAATGACAGGAATCTAATCCCTAACCCAAGATGTGTAAGTGAATGTGATGGTTAGGGTTTGAGGGTTGGGATATGGTCAAGGGTTGGGATAGGGTTAGGGGTTAGAGAATTGCCGAAGTCCTGAATTGCCCCCAAATTTCTGAAGTGCCGAACCAAACCGAATATTTTGCCCAAGCACATCCCTAATCCCCATTATTTTTGCCTAGGTTAGGTGTTTATAAAAAAAACTAATAAAATCTGTGAGTTTTGAAGTTGCTGTTTAGTGGATAAGTGAGTGCGCTGATTAAAACCTTTCATTTACAGCTTTCATTAATTTCTGTAAAAGTGTGAACAAATAAATAAAAAAATTTAGATTTTGTAAATATACATAATTTTAATGTTTATGTATTCCCGAATAGCAATCTAAGCATAAAATTTGTGTATTTATGCCTTATTCACACTTTAACCCCTTATGGACACATGACATGTGTGACATGTCATGATTCCCTTTTATTCCAGAAGTTTGGTCCTTAAGGGGTTAAAGGACCACTATAGGCACCCAGACCACTTCAGCTTAATGAAGTGGTCTGGGTGCCAGGTCCATCTAGGATTAATCCTGCCTGCTGTAAACATAGCAGTTTCAGAGAAACTGCTATGTTTACAAATGGGTTAATCCATCCTCTAGTGGCTGTCTCATTGACAGCCGCTAGAGGCGCTTCCGCACTTCTCACTGTGCTCTTGCCGCACATGCGCATTCGGCCAAACGGCAGAAGAAGGAGGAGATTCCCCAGCGCTGAAGGAAAAAGGTAGGAATTAAACCCCTTCCTCACCCTAGAGCCCGGCGGGAGGGGGACCCAGAGGGTGAGGGGGACCCAAGGACCCTATAGAGCAAGGGAAACGAGTATGTTATCCTGGCACTATAGTGGTCCTTTAAAGTAAATTGATCCATTGTTTGGTCATTATTCATACCCATTTTTAGGTTTTGTTAGCAATCCTATGAAATTAAGGAGGCTCTGTGACTTGGCTGTCCCTGTATCTCCCTTGATAGTATGGTGGTACCTAGGGAGAAAAATAAATAAACTTTAGATTTGACAAAGTACTGCAAATAGCCCATCAAAGCTCCCAATTTTTGCTGTATTTTGTCTTAATGTGATGTGTACATACTACAAATTAGACCCTACTTTCTACTATGCATATATTTTGATTGCTTTGAAATTTTAGCCAAAGCTGAGAAGTGGCACACTTCCAGCAAAATGATGGTGTTTGACACAGATGTTTGTGAGTTTATGTTATTTTAATCCTTTCATGTATTAAACATTCTTTTGGTAGCAGGAGGCAATAGAACAAAATGCTGAATTTGTTTTGCCGAGAGGAACAGAACAAAGTGAGGCTGAATACCCTCTTCCAAGGTCACCAGAGGTGCCTGACCAAAAGGAACATCTCGAGCTTAAAGTTAAAATAGGAGAATCACCAGGTGTGGAAGATGTGGAAGCGGAGCAAGAAGCTGTTGAAGAAAAAGCAATCGATAGTCTCACAGTCAGAATTAACGAAAGTATCGAAGGGGGAGAGTCTTTAGTTTACACTGCAACCCCTAGGACTTTGTTTGAAGAGGAAAGTTTCACTTCATCTGACAAACCTCTAGTGAGTATTCCCTGTGCACACACCTTTCACTAGCTGCAAGTTGACATTAGGTTTTACACTTGATTT
This sequence comes from Pelobates fuscus, assembly GCF_036172605.1. Classification (NCBI taxonomy): domain Eukaryota; kingdom Metazoa; phylum Chordata; class Amphibia; order Anura; family Pelobatidae; genus Pelobates; species Pelobates fuscus. The sequence continues at coordinate 128,488,571 of NC_086321.1, forward strand.
TCCTGTTGCAGCAATCATGTTGACCATACAGTAAAAGTTGCGTTTTATTTTTGAAGACCTGAGAGTACTCTTTCCCTTCTTTCCAATATATTAGACATTTGCACCAGTGAAATTATTGTTTTGTACAAATTATTTCATTCGGCCATTCCAAATTTCATCCGTAAAATATTCGTTTTTTGGACACAAATCGGTAAAGAATAATTAGTTTTTGTCCATTAGGACAAAACTAACACTGTGCATGCGCAAAAAAAGAACGCAAGGCGGGATCTGGCACCGCTGCCAGCTCCTTCCTTGTAATATATTTTAACAATTCCTACCAGCCCCCCCGCATTAAAACCTATGGGGGTCACTGTGACCCCCATATTAATATAAGGGAGGTTAAAGGGATACTCCAGGCACCCAGAACACTTCTGCCCATTGGAGTGGTCTGGGTGCCAACTCCCACTACCCTTAACCCTGCAAGTGTAATTATTGTAGTAGTTTTCATAAACTGCAATATTTACATTGCAGGGTTAAGTCCTCCTCTAGTGGCTCTCTTCACGCTATGTGAGGACCTCCAGCGTCTCTGAAATTCCCAGGGGATCTCCTATGGGGAGATCTAATTCGTGTGCGCGGCCATTGCTGCGCATGTGCATTAGGTCTCCCCAGCCGTCTGACGTAGGCGGGGGAGGAGCGTGGGCGGAGCCTGACCCAGCGCCGAGGGACATCGGTGCTGGACTCCGGTAAGTCACTGAAGGGGTTTTAACCCCTTCAGCAACTTGGAATGGAGAGTGGGAGGGAGAGGGGCTCTAGAGGGTCCTGCAGTGCCAGGAAAAAGAATATGTTTTCCTGGCACTGGAGAATCCTTTTAAATCCTCCCGCAATGGAATCTCTTAATTTCAGGATAAGAATGCCCCCCCTGTTTGGTAGTTCATATCTCCCGAACGTCGGTCGTATAGGTGGTCAGGAAATAGAACGGGCAGCGGTCTAAGTTTTACCAGCTAATTAAAAAGAAAAATAAACACCAAGAAAACAGCAGAGCAGAGCATGCAAGTATATAGCTGCATATATGTATGTATATAAATTGATCCAATAAAGGTGAAACAAGAATATTGAAAAATAACTATATAAGACATTAAGATGTGTGTTTATAAAAAATTTTGGTAGTGTGTGAAAAAGCCATGTGTGTCTCAAATGTCTTTCTTTCATGAGAGTCTTTGAAATTCCCTTTAAGAACTTTAATCCTGAGGTTTTGGATGGAGTGACCAGTCTGGGTGAAGTGATGGCCAACAGGAGTACAATATCTGTTTTCCTTGTGGTTCTTGATTGAGTGTCTGTGTAGATTCATTCTGAGATGCAGCTTAAGGCCAGTAGCAATCTTTGTCACACACTGTACACTGTAGCATGTACACCACATTTGCAGATGTGTACGTATACGCCCACCCCCCCCCCCTCACCCCTCTCCCTCCCCTTCTATAACATCAGTTGTTTTAAGTGTTAAACTCTATTAGATTGATTGCTTCAGACCTGAGGAAGAGAGGAAAACTCTCGAAAGCTTGTCTTTGAAATATTATGTTAGTCCAATAAAAAGGTATCATTGCATACTGCAATACTCTGGTATTTTGCATCTTGTCTACTGGACTAATACGGCTAATCCAATCTACACTATATACAGTATATATATGTTTAATCTTGGCCCCGAAGATGTGTTTGAACAACCTTCTCCTTGATATCAGTGTCATTAAGCTCAATGAGGCACATCAAAGCTGACAAGGTTAGTTGAATATGATTGAGTAGTTGTAAAAGTAATCATACTTTGTTTGATTCATACAGATATTTTATGATTAACCAGTTATATTTTCTACATCTACATGACAAACAAATTATGGTAACCTGTGGGTACAAGTTGCAGAATGAATCATTGCATAGATTGCATGAGGTATAGTTGGTGGTTAAACCTAACACATGTAGCAAGAGCCAGGAAAGTTTAAAAACATTGAAAAATAGAAGGACATTTTTCTAGTTAATGCGTAGTTTCCTGGAGTGCACGCAGAGGGATACAATGAAAAATGGAGCAGTTATGTTGGTAAAAGATTAGAACCATCATTAGCATTTTAATGGAAATGTCAGAAGGGAAAGAATACTGTAGTGTGAATGTGTGTCGGGTATTTTAATACGATACATTGTTAAAGCCAAGAATGTGCAAATCCGAGGCTAGGTTTAAGAGCCACCCTCTTGTCTAGTGTTCTCACCTACGAGCTTTGAGTGGTCATAATACTAATACACTCAGGACAGTTCAAATAAAACTACCCAAGGCAGTATGCAAGCAGTCATAGCTGTCTCTGTATTAGGAGACTCTTTATTCACCATGTCGATTGACGTTGGTATGATTTACTAACGCTTGATCTGGTTAACAATTTGTATAGAGAAATTTTAGTTGAAGTCCATACAGTACAAGTCAAAGTATTTACATGTAAATAAAGGTTAGAGCAGATTACACAAAAGGTTTATATACGTGGAACCCTGGTGGAATCATTAATTTGTACCTAGAGCACAGGATTGCGCTTGAACAAGAAAAGATAAATTATTGCCATGAAATTTGCTCCTGTCTTGTGTAAGCAATTTATATGCTGAATGCATAGTACTGAATGTATAACTTCCTTTGTGCAGAACCTGTCTTGGTCATTTGGTATGAACAAAAACATTCCAGTCTTCAATCTTCATGATGAGGATCACCAAGTAATCGTGTATGCTTGTGCTCAGACTGCTGTTATCCATGACTTGTTACTGAATCGCCAGCGCCACTTGCAGGTAAACATATACACCCCTTGAATTTCATGGTGATTGAATTTCATGGTCAAACTATAGTTGTAGTGTATCCTTTCTACAAAGCGGTTACTCCAACGATTAAATATTGGCATATTTTTTCTGTTCTGTCACATGCCATAATTGTCCGCAAATCCGCTATTTTCTTGCCCGTTTCTCAATTTGAGTGGCTCAAGGGTTTTTTGATATAACAAAAGAAGAATACAGAGGATTGATAGCCAATATTAAATATTCACTTCCGTTTACACTTGCAGTAATAGTAGTCAGCATGCACGCTGACAACCTGTTACAGTAAAAAAAAAAACTAGAAAACTAGCTGTTGTGATTCATCCAGCATAAACCAACTGCTGTGAACCGGCAAAGCTGGGTCTCGATGTTCGCTCTCCCTGTTTCTAATGTTGCAACAAGATAATTCACAGCACATAACAACTTAGCCGATTTTCAAACACGGTCTGACCCGAGCTGCATGTATATGCCTGAAATATCTTGTCAAGGTAGGGATGAGTTTTTATCTTTTTTTATGGATACTGCACTTAAAAAAAAAAAAGGATTACATTATAAAAAATAGTTTTGAGGTGACAGTTGCTCTTTAATTTGTTCCTCTTCTTACATAGATTCTTTCTTTTTTTTCATTTCTATTTTTTATTTAAATTTTTTTATAAATACACAATCACAAGACAATACAAAACAACAAAGACACAGTTATGTGATTACATATGTAACATAATTAAATATAAACACAATACTCTCAGCCAAAAACCAATCCGGCAAAAAGTACAGAGAGGGTTACAGGGGTACTAAAAGGGCTTAACCCTAAAGCATACAGAAAATACAAAAAATAAGGAAATGAGGGAGGAGCATCCCTAAACAGGAAGCAAATCCCATCAAAACCAGTACCCCCTATAGAGCACTATATAGAAACTACATTTTTTACTAGTCACTCTGTTACTTTGAGTGAATCACCTACGAAGTATCAAATTCACAACATAACTCTGTTACTAGTTTGTGTTGAATTGAGGTGGGTTATATATCTCAGTATTTTTCCATTGTTCTATAGGTTAAGCAGTCTGGTGTATTTTGGACACTTGGTGTTTAGTTTTTGATTTTTACTATTAATAAAACTTTATTATTTTTTGTACCTTGTCTGAGATACAGTTTTTCTTGCAAGTTTCTATATAGTGCTCTATAGGGGGTACTGGTTTTGATGGGATTTGCTTCCTGTTTAGGGATGCTCGTCCCTCATTTCCTTATTTTTTGTACATATGTAACATATATAACATAATATTGTATCTTCTTCTCTATCCATTACATTATTACATTACTCATATTAAAATGTTAATATTACTTCACATAACAGACACAACATCACAACACATCATTTGGTATTATAACATCATATCTGATGTAAAGTTCTGCTATATTCTGCATATTTCTTTTTTTTTTTCTTCAGTTCCCATTTTTATTAGATGATCCCTGGTTGTACATTTAAATGCACACCCTAATGTTGATTCCGGTATTTTTCTACTACTATTTTCCCTAAAGTATAACTCTATTGCCTTCTCTATATTTTCCAAATGTTGTGGTTTTTTTTTAGCAGTTGTCCATTCAGTCTCCAGCTAGATCTTGTTTTAGTGAAGGCATCCTTAATGACCAAAATGATTGCGTTATGGTCTGACCATGGAATATTAGTGATTATAATTTTCTTGCTATATCCATTTCTGTAAATATATAATCGATCCTGGAATAAACCTGGTGTGGATGAGAAAAACACGTAAAATCTTTTTCCTTGGGATGCCATATTCGCCATAAATCTATTGGGCCTGATTTTCTAAAAATTTCACTGAACCTTAAGGAGGAATGTTTTAGAAATCTTTTAATCTCTATTTTACCTAAACTGTTTCTATCCAAACTAGGATCTAATATAACAATTACAATATCTGAGATAGATAATTTTTCCTTGTTTAATCCTATCTAATTTAAAGCCTCTGTTTGGGGCATATATATTTACAATAGTGTATTTCTGATTATTGATTTCACAAATTAAAATGTGAAATCTTCCTTCATTATCGACTTCTTCATATATTAATTTAAACGCTACTTTTGACGAGATTATAGTTGCAACCCCTCTTTTTTTTTGTTTGACATGGAAGATCTATATATGTAAGGGAAGTCTTTAGGACTAAATCTAACCTTATCATTCACCAACCAATGAGTCTCTTGGATTCCACATATATGTATTGTTTCTTTTTTTTAGGAAGTCTGCAAGAATGAATCTTTTTTTTGTAGGGAATTTAGCTCCCTCACATTCAAAGATGCTATTTTAGGCATATCCTTTCAAAATTTAAATCTTTATCCATCTCTAGTCTCCTTCTCGCAGGAATTTTACCAAACAAAAATAACCTTGCAACATATAAAACATCACATTGCACGCTAACACTTAACATTTATATGCCCCCCTCCCTTTCTTTTGAAAAAAGGGGAAAAAAGAGAGCAACCCCTCCTACTTATATTGCTTCACCTTATATCAGCTTAGCTAAAATACAAAAATAAGCCATCCTAGACGGTTTTGGTATAGGAATAACGAAAACCCCAGTTTATTTCTTAATTACACACTTTATAGACCTTAAATCGTTGAGAGAAAATAGTCTTGAGGTGACCGTTGCACTTTAATTTGTTCCTCTTCTTACATAGATTCTTTCTATCACACAGTAACGTATCTTTATGTTGTCACAGGCTCATTGCACCAGCATTTCATGTATGTGTGTGAGTGGAGACAGAAGATGGATTGCTACAGCCGACCGAGGACCAGAAAGTCTTATTATTATATGGGATTCATTTTCAGGGTATTGTTACCTTATTCTTTCTTGAATGCATGTTGGAGACTCGTTTTCTTATAACCATGCAAAAGCATGGTGAGATTGCCAATTGATGCCATCTATTAGTGACTGGCAGGTGGCTATGGCAGTGATCTTTTCACTTCATGTGCAATAGATGCATGTGGTATCTCTGTCCATTTGGAAAGCTTGTGATCTTGCTGGCAAAATATATTCTGCAGTGTTGTCTATAGACCACAGTTTTGTTTTCTTGTATATATGTGAGATAACAACAGTGGCAATACTCAGGATATAAGAAAGGGACATTTCTTTCTGACACAACTGTAACTCCATAAAAATGCTATGCATTCACCATACTTTCTCATATATTGATTTATTAGAAAAATATATTTTTCTTCAGTGATCTTAAATTGCAGTAATACACAGTGTGTTTGATCTAAGTTAATCTTGAGTCATCTTGATACAAGTTTTACATCTTACACTTTATATTTCATTAGGGTATACCCAGTAAAAGACTTTTCTTTGTCTTTTCGGTTCTTGCTCAAAAATGTTTATGTACACCTACCAGTAGAAGAAGGTTGAATGCAAGGTCATAGCTGTTCCAAAGTTCATGCCAATAACAGATCTGAAAATCAGAACATAATAATACGGTAACTAAAAATAATATAGGGTGTACAGTATTTTTTACATGGCTGTTTGAGATAAAGACTCCAATCTGAAACCCAGATATAGATGGTGCATGTTGTGTAGGTAAGTCTGCCAATCAAGATGCAGGTGTTTTCTCTGCACAGCTTATCTCAGTGGTAGCACAGGCACCATCACCTTTCAAGCACCAGAATATGTCCCCCACAAGTTGCTGAGAACTGCTGTTTGGCAATCGCTATAAGACAGTGTACTGCATTTTGGCAACTGTTTGAGAACATGAATGCAGGAAGGGAAATTGGCATGCTGGTGGCTAGGCCTCAAGGTCCTGAAACATAGTTTGGTCACTAAGGGGTTACCTATAAGGGGTATAAAAAGTAAATGGAAAAAATGTGTAAGGCACGTTAAAGTGAACATAAATGAGTTGAGGAGGGCCTTGCTTAAACAAGCCTATTATCTACCCATTCATCATGACTTACATTGTACATTTTATACAGGATCCCTGTCCATACAATTTTCCATAGTCATCCAGAAGGTGGAGTGATAGCGATCACGATGTCTCAGAATGCAAAGTATCTGGCAACTGTTGGAGGTGGAACAATTCAGGTATATATTTTTTCTTTATTGTGTCATTATTGTATTCGGTTTGCAATAATCATGAATGCAGAAAGGTTATGTTGAGATGCGAGTTAGGGCACAAGGAACTTAAATAGAAGAATTCATAGGATTATTTAATATATGGATAGAACTCCAACTACAGGATCTTTAAACTCTCTCTAATTATATATGTGCATTTGAACACATAGACTCCATAGTATTAAAATGTTATTTCACTACCGATAAACACAGTGGTACAAGTCCATTTTGTTTTACTATGGCTGCCTCTTCTTCCTCAACCTAGTGTCCTGTTTGCATTTGCTGCTAACATAACAATGCTCTGATGAACCATCAGACAAAAAGATAGAGATGTTTGATTATATCAAGCAATTTATTCTTCTCATGAAACCCAGTTTGATACTCTGATGTGGTGCTTCTGGAGACACCAGAGCTAAGTCCCCAGAAACCGCTTTGCAAACATGACTAAAACTTGCTCTGCTCCGTGATAAACTAGATCACTAACTCAGGGCAATTGTCCTACAAGAACATTTCAGCAACATTTACCAAATGACATCACAATTCCATTCACCCAGGCACAGCGATGGCATACAATTGAGGAGGAAACATGCTTTTTCTAAGATCACTGCCAGATGCAAAAGGCAACAATGACAGTGAGCGAAGACAGAGGTGTAGAGTAGCAGGAGAAAGAAGTGTTAGTTCCTATATTTGATTTAATTTTCCACTTATCACAATGACATATTTGTTGAACATAGGTAAACAATTGTTAAGGATCAAATCAAGTGTTTGATAATTTTGTATATCTGCCCCTTTCCAAATTTAATTAAATGCGTGCATGCTCCCAAAAGTAATTCACACCAGACACAAGTTTTAGGTTAATGAAAAACTTGAGGAATCTTTTATCCAGGGGGCCGGTATGCCCCTTATAAAGCAGAAATACATCATATGCATAATTATAGATAACAGAGAAAATACATCAACAATTGGTTAGGTGTTATGTGGTTCATCTAATGCACAGCCTACAGGGTGTGATGTCACTGTCTTTATACAGTTCTCCACATTCCAGCGCCATCTTGTTAATTGGGTGGTTACTCGATGGGAGGGGTTGCTCCTAGCAGCTAGTTTTGAGCAGTTAATGAACACAGGAGGGAAGGGGTTGCTCCTAGCAGCTAGTTTTGAGCAGTTAATAATGAGCACAGATGCACAGAGTAAATAGGCATTTTACTAAAGTTAATATTCTGTCCACAACACAATGTTGCAAATTGTGAGAAGTGACAGTTTGCTGTTAAGGAGCAGACAGTAAGCATCCAATCATATTATCTCTCTTAACTGTTAAAAAGAAGAAATTCCCCTGGTGGCATGGCACCCACTTGGCACTAGTTGTGCTGATATTGTCAAATCCCTATAGATTACCTGATATTATTACCAATAATATCTGTACCCTTAGGCATGACCCCATTGAAGAGTGGCCAATACCGGCAACGCAACCTGTGCCAAAAGTCCCAAAGTATCCCTTAGCCCATGCATTTCTCTACGCCCCTAAATATAGATGGGGACGGAAGAGTGTATTTTCTTTATCTTTACTCAAAAAAAATCCTTCTTTTCTGGACCAAGGCGGAGATGAGATGTGTTTGTGACCGAGGCCTTTTATGGCACTTTTGCTATTCATTCATTTTGCCACAATTTCAACTTTCTGTTAAGTGCACACATACATATTACATATACATTTTTAAAAGAGAAATATGGCTTTATATTGATACCATATATGTAAACATAACACAGTATTAAATAGCAATAAAATATAAAAAAAAATGGGAGTTGGGTCTGCTCACCTAAGTGCAACTAAAGAAAACTAACTCAAAATAGATTTCCTAAGTAGTCCTGATTGTCAAAACACCCAGTATGTCTATTTTAGTTTCATTTTAGAAGTTATGCCACATATATTGCAAGGAGTGAAATGTGGTTTTAAAGCTAAAACGTAGCAAACATTAGGCATGCTGAGATTACAACTTTTATAGTAGTAAAAAAATTCAAATTAGCTGCACAAAAGTATATATTTGTAGAAAGTACATCCCCCAGGATGTGTAACTAAGAGCATTTTGACACTTTTAATTAAACCATTTTATCATGAACCTAGGTCAAAATATTTAATTATTTGTATTTTTCACACCTGTTTTATTTTGGGTAAATTTATCCCACTACTGTAAAAAGCTCAGCATCCTGCTACTGTTATAAAGATACCCCACATTATTTTAATTCTGCTGCTCATGTACTATATTCCATGTGTATACTGATTCCCCTAACTAAACCCATAATCCTACCCGTAATCCTACTCCAAATCCTTTACCTAATCCGCCCCCTAAAACTACCTCTTAATTACACCCCAGAAGGATTCCCTCACCTGTCAGTCAGTACTGACGTCAGCAGTGTGATTTCACATCTCACATACAGGGTCGTCTTTAAAGGGTGGCAAACGGGACAGTAGCTCCGGGCCCAGTTACTCCTGGGGGCCCCAAAGTAGCTGCCCTGTGGGCCCCCTGCCGGCATCCAAACCCTGTGGGCTGCAGCACCTGATGTAATCAGGGAACCCTAGCCCTTTAAGAGTGCTCCGGACCAGGTCCCTTTCGTGTTGCCTGTTGGGAGGAAGTGAGGTGAAATTGAATAGGAAAAGATATATATTGATTCCCTTAGTCCCTGATCAGCAACTGTTGAGTCAGAGACTAGGGAAAGGAGGTCAGGATGGTGGTACCAGTTCCACCTAGATATGGGCTTGAACCCGAATGTTTAAGTTAAAGATACAAAAATACAATAATTGGATTATCCCCTTTGGAGAAGGGGGGCTTCCAATAAATCTGGTAATGATAGTAGAAAAAAAAAAACGCCAACTGATATAACAGTTATATGCCAATAGACTGTCAAAAGTTGAGAGAAGGTAATACCTACAGGGAAAGCATATACTGATATTGTAGACACTGAATAACCGTGTATCCAAGCATAAACAGTGATACACTGCAACTTTATTAACTGTACTGTAGAGAGGATACAATGTAGCAGTGTCTCTAAAATGCTTATAACCCTGAAATCCTATGTGGATCTATCTTGGTGTCCAGATCTCTATTGAGGCATACTGGAGGCCAAGACAGTGAGGTATGTCACATAAAAATGATCCACAGAGGAGACAAAAGAGAATATAGTACAAACACACCCTAAATTCAAACTCCAAAATTGAATACAAACACACCCTTCACTTACACCAGTACTACTACATGAATGTATCTGCATTTGGACAACACTACATTCAAACACACCCCTGCATGCAATTAGAAACGTTACATACAAACACACCGCTTTATTAAAACGCTAAAATTATATACAAACACCAACTCTACACACAAAAGCACACCTGCATTTAAAAGCCAACATTACATACAAACAACACACAGCCCTGCATTCAAACACAACACACAAGTACACCACTGCATTCCAATGGCAACAGTACATATAAATACACCCCTACATGCACACACATACTCTATACAAAAACATGCTTACATTAAAATTCACAAACACTGCTCACATATACAACCATACAAGAATGGCCAAATGGTAGCTCCCCAGCTGGCATAGCATTGTGGTAGTTGTATGACAGATGGGAGACCCAAAATAAATTATTGCACCCGGTCTTCTCTACATTAGTACCATCACTAGGTTGCGGAGGAGGCCATGATTGCATGCCAGGGAGCTGGGAGTAGGGGTGGGGGAAGGGCAGGGTCAACGGGACCCAAGCAAATGCTTGCCCAGGGTCCAATCGATATTAAAGACGGCCCTGCTCACATAGTACAAGGAGCTAGGTGCACACTCTGTACTCTGTGATTGTGACACGAGAGAGGGATCTCCCTCTGATGCCTCTTCTTCAGGAACTGTTATTGGTGCTGGGCTGTTGGGCCCAACACTGATAACTTAGCAGGGGGTGCAAGGAAACCTCACCAGAGTATTTTCAGTGTGTTAAAAAAAAATATATATATATATACATATATATATATATATTTAAATTTCAGATTAAAAAAATCCTTAAAACTGTTTAAGCCCTTTGATATAGAATACACCATGAAAAGAAAAAAAAACAACAATGAAAAATAGACCCTTACAATCAGGATTCATGGAGGTTTCATATTTCTACACATTGTCACTAAGACCTTAATGTAACTGACATTGTCTGCTTATGTGTCATGCTCCTTTACGTGTCCCTCAGTAACCCCAATAGGTGTCTCTTCATAGCCCACATTTGGACTGTCCCTAGCATACAATTTATCTCCTCCCCTAGAAGTGGCCGCAGTGATATGAGTTGAAGGGACAAACTGAAATGACTTAACATCAAATACTCACCTGAGCATCACAATGGAGCCTCCACCCTATAGGATGCATCTATGGTATTGGATGTACCCCTGGCTCGCCTTCTGCTGGCTTGGGAGCTTTCTGAACCAGTGCCTGTCTGTGTGCACCCTGTGTGATTTCATAGGTTGCATAATACTAAAGCCAGCCCTGCAACGGTGCCATTATGTTTGGTACTTAGATCCCTGCACCTTACGCACCAGCAACTAGGAGTCTACTATTTACCATCATTAATATGTATTTTCTATATATACAATTTATGGAGAAAACTGAAGTCACTGATCAATTATGTATAATATACTTTGCTTAGGAAATGCAACTAAATGTAACTAAAAGAGTTCATTTTAAATTTTAGACAGTTTCCATATGGGACTGGACCACGGCTGCTGTGGAACCAATTTGCACTGCAGAACTTGATGAAGAGTTTGGGACACAGGTAAGATACCATAAATGCCCTACTGTGAGTTTTTAGGGGTGGGAGATGCAATCCTAACATACAATCCTCCAGTGAGAAGAGCACTTGTGCTACTAAAGAACTAACGGAGGGATAGCATAGGACGAGTTCAAGGATGGACGCTAAGCAGACTACTGAGTTGACATAAATATTACGTGTCGTGATTTAATACCTATCCTAGAATTACCAACTGACCACATTGGGCTAGACCACCCAACTTATTAGCATTTACCAGTTAACTGATTAGACACAGTTTTATCCAAACATTCGACTTGTTTGGCGCTGGTCACTAATTCCTATACAACTGGAGGTTTATATTAAACCGTACAAAATAGTTTTGACATGAGAGGTCTTGTGCTAGAAATAAACAACCTGAAATGCCACAAAGTCAAGGTTATAATAGCGATGTCATAGTGCATGAAACTCACTGAATAAGTTTGTTACATCCTTTAGACCTACGTGTCACACTGAAACTCTAGGTGTATGCTCAGTTTACTGTGTTACCGTTACTGACCATTATCACATGGTCCTGCGTGGCCAAAAGGCTTTTTATTCAATCAGAGACCTGCAAGTCTCAGGGTATATCCCAACATTACTATCCCTATCTTTTATGTCTACATATTCTTTGTCTTATGAATGTAACAGTACTTACCCGGTCTGTGTGCTGGCAGGGTTCCTCTGATCGAGCCGCATGTGGCTTGAGCACTTTTGCCTTCAGGTGAGCCGCGTGCGTCTCGAAAACTCCTTGCTCCTGGCGGGCCGTGCGAGCCGAACAGTCTGTACGGGCGCGCGGCCCGTACAGTATTGGGAACACTGCTCGCATTGCGAGCACGTTCTTAAAGGGGACATGGGAGCCTAACCTTGCGTTTGGCTCCCATTGGCCTACGTCATTCTGGCACCCCCATTCACGCACGTTTTGGGGCGCAGGCATGATGTGGGCCAATCAAATTAAAAAAAAAAGTATTTAAACTTACCTGGCCCTAGATGTTGACCTTGACTTTGTTTCCTTTGTTTCCTCGGCTCATATTTCGACCATGCTTTTCTCTGTCTAACGTTAAGTCCGGCCACTCTAAGGCCCGATAGGACGTTTATATTTCATTAGTCTGTTCCTTGCTATCCTAAACTCAGCGTGTTAGGGTTAATACTCCGTGACATTGAAAAAACTCAATAAAATCAGATTTATCAAAAGATACCATAAAGCAGTTAAAGGAAGGATTTTCTGTTTTTCCACTGACGTTTGTGACATGGCTATGTTATGAGAGCTAACGAGTACTGACTACATCTCTCGCTGTAGTCCAAACATATAAAAAATTATAACATATATACTAAGCATCAGAGAGTGCTTAGGTAACATCGGACATTATCTTGTTATTTACAGCATAAAATCAACTGATAAGGTTACTGTAATAGGATTCTTCCAGAATTCCCACTCAGTTATAAGAAACTAGAACATTTCTGAAGGTCTTGACCCACTTGTATTTAATGTTTACTTTGCAGAATTACATCACATTTAATCCTCAAGATCATACTCAGTTAATCACCAACAGTGAAACACAAGTAATCTTTTATTTATGGGTGAGTAACGTGATGAGTTAAATATGATGCAAATATTTGTGTATGCGTGGTAGACCTTTTTCTAAAGTCAGATTTTCTTTACGTGTAGATTAACACACCAAGTATGCAAAAACAACTGTATTTATCTATTTTTGATATGTTACACTATGAAGATAAGCTTTACATTTATCTTGTTTATATATGTCATGGAGAGCACATACAAATAAAATGTTACACATGTAATAGGAAACATGTACAGTACAAATATAAACACATTGCTACACATATAAAATATAAAAACAATACGATTCGAATTTAACTTTGACTACAGTTGCATTTTCATTGAAGGTAAATGGATGCAGATGTTTTCACATACTTCCGACTGGTGCAGATAATTTCTTTTTGTCAGATTATTCAGGAAAATATTAAATCTGCCAACAATTATAATATGAATAAGAGCTAAGTGTAGTAACGGAGTTATATTTCAGGATTTCAGAGTTATTTTCATGACCACCCCACTGCCAGGTCATTCGTGAAATATTAAGCTTTTGCAACCACTGCCCGAGATCACCCTTTGCTGCTTACTGAATATATTAGTCAGTTCCTATTGACTTCAGTTCCTATTGACTTCATTGCTGTTGAAGTTTTATTATTATGTTTTTGTGGTGCTACATGGTGTATTTTACTTTAGTTTGTGTGTATGTAGATTTATATTGTCGTTGACTGAGAATTATCGCTTTGGGAGTTTATTCTCTAAACACTGATTTTTGTGAATTGAAAATTGTTTTGCAGATATTGCCAAGCTGTGAATTAAAACGTGAATTGCAAAATAGCCAAGCTATGACTAGAGCTGATGTTCTTTAAATCAACGTTTGGTGCCTAAAATCTTCAACTCAGCTTTTTGTGAAAATGTCTTCCTGCATTATTAGAATTTCCTATACTATCAGTAGCAAATAAGCTTTACACTGGATTAAAAGATAAAAAAAGATATTCTCAGATTGATCCTCATTATTATACAAATTATGGACATTACAATTCACTCTCTGTGTTATTGGGTTAAAATATCATGAATTCAAAGCGAATTTAAAAAAAATAGTTAAAAAAGTGAATTTAAAAAAAAATGTTTAAAAAAACAAATCTCCAAGTTACTTATGTATTCAGTTGGGCTTTAATGTGAAAGTCACATTAAATTATCTTTGAATTATGTTGAATCAAAACACCGAGTTGCAAAATTGTCTCTAAAAAAAAAAATATCCGTGTAGCTTAGTTGGAGAAAAATTTAATTAAATATGGATTTTAATTTTGGTGTTGATTTTGCAGTTATTTTTTTACTGAATAAACCTCATGTAAATGGTTGAATATAAAGAATTACATTTGCATGTACATACATCACTCATATGTATTTATTTATTTTTAATTTCTTTTCATACATTGACTCAAGTCTCTGAATAGACATAAATTGTTGTTCTTTTAACAGAATGAATCCGGTTTGGATTATCTAACTCCTCCACTGAATGACAAAGTAAGTTTATTTGATTTAATTCTTTTAGAGGTTATCTAGGAACATTTCAAAAAGCATATGGTTTTTTGATTTTTGATATGTGCATATCAGATTTTGTATTCCTAGAATCTAAGCACATTTGAGCAGGTTCCTCTTCCTCTCTTGTTTCTGTTTGTACTAATTGTCCATTTATTTTGGTTAAACTTTTCAAATTATGTAATACTTTTGGATACACTCTTTAAAATTGTTTAATATTTTGATTTGTTTTTTTCTTCATATTTTAATATTTTTGTATTATCTGATATATGGATATAATTTGTATAGTATTTCTTTTTATATTTTTATATTTTTAAAATGTAACTAAAAATATTAAATCATTTCAAAAGCTTATCCCAAAAAATATTAAATTGAGGCAACTGTTGCAGAAAATGTTAGAACTATATTAATAATAAAAGTAATAAATAAGCTGTGACCATGTGTGTGTGTTCTATGCTTCCTCTACCACTAGAGGGACATATAGCCATAGCGAACAGCACATTAAATTAAATGTTTATCTTGCTCTATATACAAACACAACTATCGAATAGGTGTTACGGGTAACATTTCTGGATGCTGTGGGCTTCAAAGGAATGTGGGTGGTGGATGCAAATCTGTTACTTAGAACCTCAGTATTATTAAGCTTCGTTTGTAGTGCTCTACAGAAAATTGCTTTTATACATTTTTGAATGTGGGAAATGTTATTTTTAAATATTATAAATAGGAATTTGGAGAACAAACATTTTCACATTTGTATTATATTTATAATAATCAAAATGTACCAAAGGAATAAATAAATAAATAAATATATGTATTGTTTCCTTTCCATGGTATGTCCTCAGTCATTATGAGGTTTAAGAGACTGATGCATTAAGCAGGTGCCTATTCTGCATTAGACATTTTCTTTATTACACTGTCTGTACCTCTGGATATTTTAAATCCTCCATTTCTTAATGTTGTGTATATTTTGTAAATCATAACATTTGTGTTGACTAAACCAGCCATCATGGTATGGAAATAGATGACCTTCATGTTTGGTGTTACCAGGCAAAACAAAATGTTAGATACTGACAAGCAATGGTTTAGTAGAAAGAATGTAGGCTAGATTGCAAGACTAGAGGGGTTTTTAGAAGTTGAATATAAAAAAATATATTTTTAATAAAGTGTGAATTAATTGTGAATTTCACATTTCAAGGTCAAAATAGCTGAACAGGACTAATTCTCTAAGTCAGCTATGCTTTCAATTTAGCTACTCTGGCCTTAAATTTAAACGTGAATTCTCGCTTTTGTAAATAACCTGGTCAGTATACCATGTCGACATGGATCTCTTCTGTCTTTATGTACTCTCAGCAAGTTTATTCAAATGTATAGCTCTTCATAGCTGTATCACCACTTAGTATGAGTAAATGCATTATACTGACTTCCAGCAGCTCCCTTCATCAGAAATGCTTTGCCACATAATAAATTTGGTTGAAAGCATCAGTTAGGTAATTTCATTCCAGCGAGCCTGGCGTTGTAGTGGGAATATTAATTAGGCTACTAAATCAAAATAATTGTGGCATCCAAAAAGTTCTAGATCTAAAGGAGAACAGATTTTCTTTACAGAAACACTACAAGCACCATAACCACTACAGCATACTCTAGTTATTATTGCACTAGTAGATACCCGGTGCCGTGTCAGTTTAAGTAATCAAACCATTTGCTAATGGTTTGACGTCTTACCTGGGGTCTGCCAGTTTCAGCCTCCTGTTCAGCTGGAAGCTCTTTTCACTGAGCTAAGTCCGGCAGAGCGCCTGGCAAACGGTTTGACTACTTATACTAGGCGAGTGCCGGGGCACTTAAAGACACATAAAGCTTTAGCCTATTATCTATTTATCTGCATATCTGCCCTTATCCAACCATAAAATATGGCATTTTAGAAGAGTGTATTCACTTAATGAATTTATATATTTTAAATACAGTTATGATTTCTCTTTCACAGACATTTAACAAACTTGTTGGAAATTTTAGCCAATCGGTTTTTGATTTTGGTTCTGTGAGAGCCCTTACAGGAACCTCAGCGGGAAAATTGGCTATCTGGGAGACTATCATTCCGAAATCTGCAAAGGAAATATCTACAGTAACACCACACAATAAGAAGGCTTTAAAGCTGATGCATGTGCAGAAAGATGGCATTACTGTGCTCACTATTCATGACAGGTAAATAATGACATTTTATTATTAGCAAACATCAGTACTTCCATTTAAAAATCCTATGGTTAATATATTAACTTTGATTTTATCATTTATAAAGTGTCTCAACAATATAAAACAGTTTTCAATCCAGTGGTGGAAACTCTCAAACTCCTAACGTATGTCCATGAGCCAAATTCCTGTTGTGTAGCGGACTACAATTCCCATAAACCATAGCCAACGATTGCTATGGTCGTATTGGCAAAGGTTTATAGGAGTTGAAGGGTTCTAATGGCTGACTACTCCTTGCCGAGCATGACAGAGACATTACACTTTAATACAGAACATGTAACCAGTAGAAGGCATCTTTGGAGCTGGAGAGGTGACATTAATGTTAATATGCCTTCTTATATAAGTATGTACTCTGATAACTTGTTATTTTAAAATTCAACTTTGTTAGCAGCATTTCAAGTAACTAAATCTGATGTAGATTAATTTAGAAATAAACAAATATGTTTAAATGTCTATCTGTTCCTGTCCAAATCTGAGATGATTAAATTGCGTATACGCAGAAGTAAGCTCACACTGACACATGGAGTTCAGGTTAAAAGCACTTCAGAAAATTTAATACAATCTGGTTGGAAAACAGTTGTGCAGATCTTTTTAAAAGCAAAATGACATCATCATTGAATATCAGATAATAACTAATAAACATCATTGATTGGATTAAACATTATGTGACTAACTTCGTGTCCACCCACCAATATTATTAATTGGCTCAGGGGTTTGAGTGACCAGCTAGGTGTCCTCCCACCGGGAGGTGGTATTGTTCTGGGCAAGGGTGTGGACAGAAGGCTCAGGCGCCATCTTTCCCAGCATGAGGTTTACTCGGTGGAAAGGGGGGCTTGAGCGTCATTTTACACAGTCAGTGATATCAGGCCTCATGTCCAGGTGCAAGGTCTCTTATGAATAGAACATTTCATTACTACTGTGTTCTCGTGGCCTTCAAACTATACTATCTTACAAGTCCTAAGGAGTAGCCGGCAAGTCTTAAGGAGTAGCCAGCACCTCCTGGTACTTGTCCTTGTAGGAAACACGGTCTTTGTCTACTGTATTAATTGGGTTGGGAAATTCAGTCACGTAAGGTAGTTTTAAAATGAACAAGTTAAGTCATGAGGACAAAATGGAGGATTTGAAGAAGTCAGGTTAGGAGGACAAAATGGAGGATTGTCACAATATAAGGTTAAAATGGAGTTAGTACAATAATTCAATACAAGTACAATAATAATTTTTAATAATTCCACATCAGTCCCCCCTATGAAATGTTAGATTCTAAGAGATAAAACTTTATTATGTTAGTATCAGAAGACGTGTTAACCCAAAGGCACAAAAATGACTGGAGTAACGGTTCTCAAAGTCTTCTTAGTTCTTCAGAGGGACATCATAAATAGACAAGCTTACATTACCATATGGACTTGTGTTATCTGGAATATAGGCACAACAAGTCATGGTGACAGGTAAACGTTGTTGGTTGCAATAGATATAATAAATGCAAATCAAAATATTATTATTATTATTAGCAGTGACGGTTGGGAAAATGGACTCAAACTTTCCCTTTACTGCAAAATCATCTGGTACCCCCCTTGGCACACCTATGGCATCAATATATATATATATATATATATATCAAACTTTCCCTTTAGAGGGGTGCTCCTTTTTATGTTCTGAAGCATGAATGTGGTGTGTCAAGAGTACCTTGTCATGTATTATGTGTATGGACATAATAACCTTGGCTAGGGCGCATTTGCTTATGCATTGTAGTATTAAACCTGTCCCACGCTACATCAGCGTAGGTGGACTCAGATCAATTAGTCAATATTAATATCACCACAAACTCAGGATGGGCAAATAATCCTGAGGGAGCTTGGCGTTTGGATCTCTTTAGCTTCACGAGGTCTCCTTTTGGGGTCCTCGGCTTTCCATCGATGGCAGGTGGTCAGGCATTATTATGGCCATCAAACACCTACTTGCTGGTATCTTTTTATTTAACAAGTCATTTTTTTCTTTAGAGTCAAAAGTGTGTCAAAATCAACAAATGTCACTTCTCATGTTGCAGAGAGAGTCTTGAATCTGGAACAATGAATCCACTGAGTGATCTCTGCAACTTTCACAATGCACTACTGGGTATATGGTCTTGGATGTCACATTGATGACCGGCTAGGCTTCTGGCCATCCTGACAAAATGTCTATGATAACTAGTGCATATTTGACCCAGTAGCTCTTTGTCATCTGGATTCTTGAAAGGGATATTGAGAGTTAGCTAGGTGCTTAGGATTCTCCTCCTCTTCTGCCTGAGCTGTCCTTGGCACAAATAACACAGGATCGGCAGTGACTGGTGATTAGAGGAGTAATTCTAGGTGCTTTAGAGTATTTAGAGATCAAAGAGTTCATGAGGGTCTTGGATAGGTATAAAGTTCCATGGGCTCACTGCCCAGTACATGTTTTTGGGTAAACAGAGCTTAAGAGCGTTGGAGTACAGCCCGTCTTCAAGGGTTGCCCCTTTCTGTTTTTCCAGCTTTGTATTTCTTCAGGGTCAGCAGCTGCTTGTCATTCTTTCAGAAGCTTGAGATCTGTAGGTAGGATCTACATGGTGAGTATAGAAGTTTCTTTAGCGGACACCCTTCTGTCCACTTCCCTTGGTGCACTTGTGGCTTGGTTGGCAGCTTTTGGGCAGCTGAGTGGTGCTTCTTATCTTCCAGATTGATCCAAAATAATGTGCTGCACCCAGGGCATGTCTTGAGTCAGTGTAGATATTGGCATGTCTTCCTTCAGGCATTTTGTATGCCACTGAGAAGGCTGTCAATTCAGCGTCTTGAGCAGATGTGAGTGAGGAAAGTGAAGGTGCTTGACGTACCTGATCTTCTGTAGCAACAGCAAATCCAGTATGGTACCTTTCCTCTTTATCCGCAAACAGAGTGGAGTCAGGATCTGGTAAAGCTACTTTGTCTTTCTATTCACAGTTCTCTTGCTGACCCCCCTCTGTAGAGATTTGTAAATTGAATGTTCATGTTTTGTTCTAATGAGTCAAGTTCCTTTCATGAGATTTCTGGGGACTTAGTGAAGAAAAAACATGAGGGACAGCCACCTCCCTTACTTCCATGGGAATCTGGGTCAGGGCCGCACTATTTCCTTGAGAGTGCCCAAAACAGTTCTTTCAGTGTGGTATTCCCCCCTGGGAAGTGGCGGAAGAGTGGCCAGAGCAACTTTTCTTCAAAATATAATGTTGTCAGGTAGAGGCAGAGTTGTCTATGAGTGGAGGAAATTGGTAAGGAATAAGAAGGGAGGAAGCATATAAAGGATATAGATATGGTGGTGGGGAGATGGAAGAATGAGTAGTGGATAGAGTGAGAGGGAAGAAGGTGGAGTAGGAGGAGGAGAAGGCGGAGTAGAGGGAGGAGTAGGAGGAGGAGAAGGAGGAATAGAGGAGAAGTAGGAGGAGAGAGGAGAAGGTGGAGTAGAAGGAGAAAGTGGAGTAGAGGGAGGAGTAGGAGGAGGAGAAGGAGAAATAGAGGGAGGAGTAGGAAGAGGAGGGAGGAGTAAGAGCAGGAGGAAGGGGTAGGGGGGGGTAGAGGAGAAGGAGGAGGAAAGAAGAGAAGGTGGAGTAGAGGAAGGAGTAGGAGGAGAAAGTGGAGTAGAGGGAGGAGTAGGAAGAGGAGGGAGGAGTAAGAGCAGGAAGAAGGAGTAGGAGGAGGAGAAGGTGGAGTAGAGGGAGGAGTAGGAGGAGAAAGTGGAGTAGAGGGAGGAGTAGGAGGAGAAAGTGGAGTAGAGGGAGGAGTAGGAGGAGAAAGTGGAGTAGACGGAGGAGTAGGAAGAGGAGGGAGGAGTAAGAGCAGGAAGAAGAAGTAGGAGGAGGAGAAGGTGGAGTAGAGGAAGGAGTAGGAGGAGAAAGTGGAGTAGAGGGAGGAGTAGGAAGAGGAGGGAGGAGTAAGAGCAGGAAGAAGGAGTAGGAGGAGGAGAAGGTGGAGTAGAGGAGGGAGTAGGAGGAGAAAGTGGAGTAGAGGGAGGAGTAGGAAGAGGAGGGAGGAGTAAGAGCAGGAAGAAGGAGTAGGAGGAGGAGAAGGTGGAGTAGAGGAAGGAGTAGGAGGAGAAAGTGGAGTAGAGGGAGGAGTAGGAAGAGGAGGGAGGAGTAAGAGCAGGAAGAAGGAGTAGGAGGAGGAGAAGGTGGAGTAGAGGGAGGGGCAGTAGGGGAAAGTGGGGGACTTGTAGATGAAGGGAAGGGATCGGTGGGAGGAATGGATGGATTGGTTAGAGGAATAAGCGGGGGTGGGCAGGTAAGGGAGCAAACAGGTGATGTAGCAATGGAGGATACATCAGGAATCAAGACTAGGTAGAAATGCAATGGAGGCTGCAAATAGCCCATGTACAACAACTATTAACTGGCCCTATGCTTTCCCTAGAGAAAAATAATAAAAGGCTAACATGCTCATCTTGTCTCCACAAGCCTCGAACGTTTCACTCCCATGGGTGGCCCATGATGGCTTCCCCACCACTTCTCCACACGGGGCCTTGTGCCCGCGGAGACAGACGCTATCCCTGACTCTCGTTCTTAATTTAATAATTTATATCTAACATCTCAAAATGTAATTTCTACTTATATCACAAATATACATTATCACAATTTTATGTCTCGTAAATGGGATAAAATTTATTCTACTCTTTACTGATAATGTATTTTTAAAACATACAAAATAGACAAATAACATTGCCTTCTGCAAAATAAATGGAAAAGATAATGGAGATTTTGTTAAGCTTATAAATGGCTATACATTAATTCACATTTCTTGTTCTCCAGTTTCTGGCTGTTGATGACAATGTACAATGTAATAGAGCAGCGGAAAATGCTAGTAGAATGCTTGGTTGCATAGGGAGAGGTATTAGCAGTAGGAAGAGGGAAATGCTCATGCCATTGTACAGAACACTGGTGGGACCTCACTTAGAGTACTGGATACAGTACTGGAGACCATATCTTCAGAAGGATATGGATACCTTAGAGAGAGTTCAAAGAAGGGCTATTAAACTGGTTCATGGATTGCAGGATAAAATTCACCAGGAAAGGTTAAAGGATCTTAACAGGTATAGCTAGGTGAAAGGACGAGACAGGGGAAATATGATAAAAGCATTTTAAATACATAAAGGGAAAACAACACAGTAAAAAGTGGAGACTATATTTAAAAGAAGGAAAACTACCATAACAAGAGGACATAGTCTCAAAAATAGAGGGACCAAGGTTTTAAAAATAATATCAGGAAGTATTACATTACTGAGAGGGTAGTGGATGCATGGAATAGCCTTCCAACTGGAGTGGTAGAGGTTAACTCAGTAGAAGTGTTTTAAGCATGCGTGGGATAGGCATAAGGCTAAGCACTTGCTGCTAGTAACAGATCTAGAATTAATATACTATAATGCCCAAAGTCTCAATTCCTACGCATATGCAATAATAAAATATCTGGGCTTACAACAAAAATTATGTTAGTCAGTCTTTAAACTTGGCTTATTCATTTGTTCAAGAAATCTTGGTTTATTAGAACTTTCTTTTAGTAAATGTTCTTTAAGATAACCCTTCTTTCAGCATGTTATCAATCTTTGTACACAAAGCTAAAACACACTTGTTACTTATACGTGAAACGATAGACATATATATTCTATCTACATATTAACCAATACTTGTCACAGACACCTTCCTGACACAGGGAAACTAATAGCAGGATAATCCTAGTAACCGTAACCTTTTTGTTCATAATATATGGGAATTAAGGAAGACAGCATGTCTTTAAGATAGGATGAGCATGACACAATACACGGGCGGAAAATAAATAAATAAATAAAATAAATAAATAAACTCACGGAATGCAAACAATATACCTACAGCCATTAATCACTTTTCCTCTTCACAATCTAGCTTAACAACTTTGCATATTCCCTCTATCCACATTGCATAGCAATGCAACAAATCACACTTGCCTTTACATTTTTAACTCGTCCAAATAATTCTCTATTCCTGCATCAGATTCACTTTCCTAACCTTCGTAATAAACACTGAGCTACATCCCTGGCTCCTTATCTTATACAACAGTCTTGGAGAAAATACTTTGTTCCATTGCTAAATCTTATCATTAGTTTCTGAATAATTTTACTGAACGCAGAACTGAAAAACCAGGAATGTCACCCCTCCCTCTCCCCCCTCGCGTCTCACAGAAGGCAAGGAGAGAGCCAGCATGAAGTTTTTTAACCATGTCAGCGCTGGAAAGACAGTTACGTTACAATTATTGCAAAAGCAAAGAGACACAAAAACACAACATTTAATAATACTCTTCAGTGAAACTCAATACAAAACCCCCACCCTCTACCAGGGTAATGGCTAATACAAAATACAAAAACAATTATTATGATATACATACATTCTTAACCCTTTGTGATCTAGTTCTTCCTCAGCCCAACCTTCCTGCTGAATAGCATTGCTACTCTGTACCAGTAAGCTTGCTTTCTTCTCTGTCAGTAATCTACCACATGAAGGCACAGCAATTTTACACACTTTAGCAATCTCTATCTTCAACTAGATCACACGCGCTAGTCAGCCCTTATTGGGCTTTTCTAACCCTGTTCCATTCCCCTCCTATACAGGCGTCCCAGATATAGGGGAAAAAGGTTTTAAACAGTGTCTACAATGGTGGACTGACACTCGAGAGGGGTGGGTCCCCCCCAAGTGCGTCTTCCCAAAACGTAGACTAGTCACTAATTGGAGCGAGGTGAGAAGTGTGTGACCAATCACTTCTCTCACAATAGAAATAGGAGAGGATAGAATAATAATATAGGAAGTATAGAAAAGGGAAAAGGCAGGGAAAAATCCTTAGAGACAGACACAGGAGTTTAAATAACTCCTAATTACACAAACAAAACAACAGTACAATTGAAATACAGTGCATGCATCACAGTTCAAATGAAATCAACAATAATCCCTTTCCTTTACTCGTGTGCTTACTCCAAAGTCACCTCCCTCAATCCCGTAGTATCTTACTACCAGCGGCCAAGGATAACAGCTAACACCGGTCCGAAATCCATATGCCTCCCTCGTCACAGCAGCCCACTAATAGTGTCTGCGCTACCCTCACTCTTGTAGTGCCCCTATAAAGACCCACTTTATAAGTCCCACTACTCCGTGGTGATGAAGACAGCAATGCCTGCCCGAATTCACACACCACCAAATAAAAATTGGAATGGCTCCAGCTCAGCGCTCAAAGCTGGAGGGTACCACCACTCTGCAAGCAGAGTAACGTGCACAGAGAAGCTAGCTAGGCTATCAAAGTGACACAAGAAGGATCCCCAGGAAACTATGAGTCTACACAATCTCCACAGATCCAACACACCTCTTTTTCCCTACAGCCCCAGCCACGAGGCTCCTAAAAGAGTTAAACAGGAAAAGATGACCCCCAGGAACACATCCACAGGTCAACCCCCCTTTTTCCCTACAACCACAGCACCGTGGTTCCTAAAAGGGGTAAAACAGGCAACAGAAGACCCAGGCAAATCCCCTCAGGTCCACCCCCCTTTATCCCAAAAGGGGTAAAATACAAACAGATAGACAGATATACTGAAGACCCAGGCAAGTCCCCTCAGGTCCACCCCCCTTTATCCCAAAAAGGGGAAAACAAGCAAGACAGAACCCCAGGCAAAACCCCTGCAGGTCCACGCCCCCTTTATCTCAAAATGGGGAAACAGGCAAACAATTCAAACACACCCAGGCAACAGATAGACTAAAATGCAGGTAAACAAGTGAGTAACGAGACACCGGGCAAGATATTACCTGTCTTTGATGTCCTCCCGGGAAGCAGTCACAGACACGTGGACGGGTCAATCAAAGGGGCCGGAACATACCGGTGGCTCTGCAGAAGTCTCTACCGTGTACTTGGAGGTGATCAGTCTCCCTTCCTACCCCCAGGATTCCCCCGTCCAACAGCATCTTCCTTAGGACGGCTCACCGGCCAGAGGCCATAGCCCGATGCCCCACGTTGGATGCGCCAAATTGATGTAGATTAATTTAGAAATAAACAAATATGTTTAAATGTCTATCTGTTCCTGTCCAAATCTGAGATGATTAAATTGCGTATACGCAGAAGTAAGCTCACACTGACACATGGAGTTCAGGTTAAAAGCACTTCAGAAAATTTAATACAATCTGGTTGGAAAACAGTTGTGCAGATCTTTTTAAAAGCAAAATGACATCATCATTGAATATCAGATAATAACTAATAAACATCATTGATTGGATTAAACATTATGTGACTAACTTCGTGTCCACCCACCAATATTATTAATTGGCTCAGGGGTTTGAGTGACCAGCTAGGTGTCCTCCCACCGGGAGGTGGTATTGTTCTGGGCAAGGGTGTGGACAGAAGGCTCAGGCGCCATCTTTCCCAGCATGAGGTTTACTCGGTGGAAAGGGGGGCTTGAGCGTCATTTTACACAGTCAGTGATATCAGGCCTCATGTCCAGGTGCAAGGTCTCTTATGAATAGAACATTTCATTACTACTGTGTTCTCGTGGCCTTCAAACTATACTATCTTACAAGTCCTAAGGAGTAGCCGGCAAGTCTTAAGGAGTAGCCAGCACCTCCTGGTACTTGTCCTTGTAGGAAACACGGTCTTTGTCTACTGTATTAATTGGGTTGGGAAATTCAGTCACGTAAGGTAGTTTTAAAATGAACAAGTTAAGTCATGAGGACAAAATGGAGGATTTGAAGAAGTCAGGTTAGGAGGACAAAATGGAGGATTGTCACAATATAAGGTTAAAATGGAGTTAGTACAATAATTCAATACAAGTACAATAATAATTTTTAATAATTCCACATCAAATCTATTGGAAATATAGTTTACATATATAATTCAGTTCACATAATTCATTTTGCATTGCATTTACTGGTTTAATGGAAGCCCACATTCATTGAGGGAGATAGAGGAATATATATATAATATGTCACAGGTAATT
Source organism: Pelobates fuscus (assembly GCF_036172605.1). Classification (NCBI taxonomy): domain Eukaryota; kingdom Metazoa; phylum Chordata; class Amphibia; order Anura; family Pelobatidae; genus Pelobates; species Pelobates fuscus. The sequence goes on from NC_086321.1 coordinate 128,514,618, forward strand.
GTGTAAAAGAGAGTCTCAGGCACTCACTGTGATATGTTCAAGGCAGTTCTATTAGATCCGCAACGTTTCGACCTGTACTCAGGTCTTTTTCAAGACTCAGGTCTTTTTCAAGCTTGAAAAAGACCTGAGTACAGGTCGAAACGTTGCGGATCTAATAAAACTGCCTTGAACATATCACAGTGAGTGCCTGAGACTTTCTCTTTTATATTGATTACATGGGGTTTGCTGACCCATGCTCAGTGCACCCTGTGTTGATTTTTGTGATTGTATTATTTTTAATACAGGTAATTGTGTTGTCCATAATACCCTTTATTTTTCTTATGAATAGTTTAGTTTCCCCAGAAGAATATTGATGAATCACGTCGCCTGCCCTGTTTAACGATACATCTGCCACGACCAAACTCTCACCGGCTTATTCAGTAAAGTGACAATTGTCAGGAATTCAAAGTGAAAAGTGGATTCCAAGTAAAATGCCAAAATAGTCAAAATGAAAATATTTTACCAGTTTATTATGCTTCCAGTTTGGATATTGTGGCCTTAAGTTTAAAATCCACTTAGAATGCCTGACAATTTTCACTTTAGTGATAACCCTGCCAGTGTTTCTTGTAATATTGCATATTTTTACTTAATGTATTTTCCATGTAAAGACCACTAGCACCAATGGAGGCTTGTAAAGTAATGTAGGTGAATAGATTTTATATTATGGAACAGAGTTACAACTAGGAACTGGCTCAATAATCACAAAGCAGTTGGCACATACGGGTTTGAAACTATGGTATATTTTCTCAGTATCCTCTAAAAAATAAATAGTTGTCTAAAGCTATTTTGGTTGTTGTTGAATTGTTTATTTTTGTTGCATATTCATACACATTATGGGTTTCTTTACTATTTTACCGTTTGCATACAATAGACCGGCTTCGTAGGAGCCTACTCTTGCTCTTTTCTCTTATCGGAGTTATACCCCATCCAATACAGCAGTGGAATTATGTTCATTTAGCTCAGCACTGGCATATTATTCTTACACTACGGCAGTGCCCGGGCACATAAAGCTTTAGCTTATTATTATTATTATTATTTATATAGTGCCAACATCTTGGATAAGCATTTAGTTTAAGGCATAGGTAGTATTGCATATGAGGCCCCCTATTTCTTTTCTGACACCATTAAGTATCTTTAAATGTTATGTGTGGTTATGCAGGATGATTGAGCTTAACACATTTTTCTACCAACATTATATAGATTAATAACCTTATCCTATCACGTCTATCTCAGGTTTTTTTTTCTTTCTATAGAATACCTAGTGTCCCTTTTCGCACTGGTGGTTAGTAGATTGTGTATATGCACTGCTGCTTACTTATCTGTATCACTGCTACTGCTGTTTACCTATTTTCTTATTTTAATTCACAAAATGAGATGTGTGCCAGTTTGATATACTTGTTTTTTCGCTATCCACTAATCTTATTGATATGTAGTTATGGCTGATATTGCTATTCATATGTCATGTGATATCATCTCAATAAAATATAAATTAATGGCTCAAATGTTATTTTCTTTCAGATATTTTGTAACTGGGGATATCCGGGGTCATGTGAAATTCTATGATCAGAGACTGCAGCTTGTGAACTGGTACAGTGACTTTAATCTGGCACCTATTCGTTCCATTTCATTTTCAAAATGTAACCCTGTACCGGCAACAAGCAAGACAAAATACCCTCAGGATTGCTCAATAGAAGGCAATCAGTTTTCGATAAGGTAAGACCTCGTTATGTTACTTACCACAGAATGTTATAAATTGATTTAAAGAATGAAAAGGAATATAATTCACAGCCTATGGAACTGATACAAAAAATAAAATTATAAACTATTGTCTTGATATGGCATGTGGGACAAATGTAATTTTTTTTTAAAAAAACCTGTAGAGGATCGTTACCAGTTTCCAGTTATGCTACCACTTGATATGGTGAATATTATTTGAAGTGCTAATAATTATTATTTTTTTTTTTTAAATCTTTGTTTTTATTTTGAGATAGTGTACTATAGATAAAAGTATAGAAGAGAAAGCGCAAGGCCTCTCCATATAAAAGGGATCATATCATGTAATTCTGTATTTGAAAGCACATGATTCATTTACATCGTAAGCTGTACAATGGATAAGTACCCCCAGGTTCATCAGTGCAGGCATTTACATCCCTCTGGCTGCATCCTTACGTGGTTAATCTGTATGATTACTGACTCTGACTTGGCTTGTTATTTGTTATCTTGACCTCTGTTAGTTTTACAGTTTATGCAGTCTTCTGACTGCCTGACTAGTTTCTGGCTATGATTCTGTTAATAGTAAAAACTTTGGAAGGGCTAGAAATTGTGATGCTTTATTTATTCATGCAGTATAAAAAGGGGGACTTTGTGCACATAGAGTTGTAAGAGAGCAAAGGGACAGAGGGGATGAAACATGAGGGGTTTAGAGGGAAGGAGATCATAAGACAGTGCAGGTTTATAAGAAAGCAGATTGGGTGAGAGATGAATGAACTCATTAAAGAGTACTGGTATAAAAATCTGGGAATAGAGGAGATGTGGGGATGACCCAGATCATGGGGAAGTAATTGGGAAACTTTATACTAAAAGTTTAAGTTTCCAGTGTTTTAAATGCCGAAAGCCTGCAAATAAGGCAGGATTATTCCTATAAACTTTCATGTTTTGCCAAAATCTTGAAGTGATCCGCAAGTCTTTTGATACCTTTTCAACCGAGGGTCCCGAGCTATTTAACTTTACCACTTGCTTACTTCTAACCCTGGATTATAATGGAAGAAATATAAATATAAAATCAAACAATCTCTATCTTTTGCTTTGTTTCAGCAATTTCATTGTATCCACATCGGATGCTCTGGTACTGCATGTGTTCACAGATGGTACAATGCTGAAGAAGGTTTTGCAAGAACCTAATGAACCAGTTCATGCATTGGCATGTCATCCCTGCAAGCCATACGTAGCTATTGGAAGTTATAATGGACTTCTCAAAAGCTGGAACTATGAGGACAAAAACTTCATTAGCAGGATCTTTGGCAAAGGCAAACACGTAAACTGTCTTGCATATAATCCTTCAGGTGACTATTTCATGGGAAAGATTTCTGTTTTTTGATCACTGTACCAACTTGGTACACCATAAAGGGAAATAATGTCTCCCAAAATAAGTGGCACTTCATTACCTTTAACAGTTTATACTCTGCAATAGAAAAAGGGTTACAAACACCATTGTCATCTTCTCAAGCAGACCGCTAGGTCAGATCCTTCACCAGTAAGGGTTATCCTTCACCAGTAAGGGTTCCTGATCAACATTTTATAACTGCCTGGCTCAAATCCTCAAAGATCGTGAGCTTGTTTGAGCAGGGCCTCTTTCTTCACTTCTAAATATCACCTTTCAATAAATTGAAAAATACAATGGAATATGTTGGTAGTATAAATATAGTAGTATATTGTAAATACTATTACTACTACTAGCAATAATAACATTGTAATATAAACAAACATTGGAGTGTTCCTGTGTGTGCCTAGATTATGTGAAGAAAATAAACCCACCTTTAATCCAGCATCATCACAGTCTCCTGTTATGAAACCATCAGGGTTGATGATGTTGGCCAATCCATTGCTTCGAATAGGGAAACATTGGGTCCCTGCCCTTGACCAGTCAGATGGTTCTCATATCATTATCCCAGTTTCTCTATAAAAGAATAATAGGCGTTTAGCATCATCATGCTGAACCTTTGAAAATCAACACCTGTAAAGGAGAAGTGCAGGTAGTAGGGTATCTTTGTAACAATTCAATCAGTTCATAATAAAGTGTGACTGATATCTTTATCTTTTAGACTAACTGAGGATTCTTATTTTTAAAATGAAGGAATTGATTGTTACATTCATGGATTATCATGTTTGACTTTGGTAATTTATCTAACTTGTAGTAGATAACTCCAGGTCTTTGCGCTGTTTAAAAACATTTTGTTAAAAAAAAAAAAAAATAGGTAAAACCAGAGATGTCATCTGTAGTGAAATTGTAAATTATACAATCTTTGCATAAGTCTTCTCTTTTTCTAAATTGATCAGTATCTTAATCTTTTTCTCGTTTACCATATTTCCTTCCTTCCTCTGTGCTGGTTGCAATTAGCCATATCCACGCTGCTCACGGTTAATTAAGACTAGAAGGTGCATGGAATAGAAAAGTATGGAGACACCCTAATCTTCTATTTTCACCCATTGGTCTTCATGGACTTTGAGCAATGCGGTTATAGCTACTTTCAGATGTGTCACTTATGGATTAGCAGGTTACAATGAGAGGAGGATTGTGCACCTTTATTCTACATTAATTTGAAACTGGTAGTAAACAACATATACATAGATTCAAATAGAACGGGGAGTGTAGGGAAGCAGCGCTTTTCAGATAAAATCCTTGTGTAGAATCAAATGGAGCGAATATAAAAGAAAAAACAAAATGGGAAAGGAATGCAAATATAGTGTAGTATATCTAAAAGAGGTAGAGGCAAAACATAAAGAAAAATATTGCACTCACACTTTTCTGGAGCTCCAGATCACAGCATATGGATGGTATAACCCCCTTCTGTGGATATATAGATGGTCCTGATCCCCTCTGGTATCTAGTCTTTATGCCAATAACCCACGTGGTGTGTCCAGGATGATGCTCCAGTGATATGCAGAGAATGTAAAAGAACAAAGATAGTGCTCTCTGTTTTTATAAAACAAATAAAATAAAAAGGAGATATACTCACAATGGATGAGCAGATAGGTATTGCTCAATCCTTAAAGGACCACTATAGTGCCAAGAAAACATACTCGTTTTCCTGGCACTATAGTGCCCTGAGGGTGCCCCCACCCTCAGGGCCCCCCTCCAGCCGGGCTCTAGGGGGGGGAAGGGGTCAAACGTACCTCTTTCTCCAGCGCCGGGCGGGGGGCTCTACTCCTCCTCGGCTGAATGCACATGCGCGTCACGAGCTGTGTGCGCATTCAGCCAGTCCATAGGAAAGCATTCTCAATGCTTTCCTATGGACGCTGGTGTCTTCTCACTGTGAAAATCACAGAGCGGAAGCGCCTCTAGCGGCTGTCAATAAGAGAGCCACTAGAGGCTGGATTAACCCTATTATAAACATAGCAGTTTCTCTGAAACTGCTATGTTTATAGAAGAAAGGGTTAAACCTAGCTGGACCTGGCACCCAGACCACTTCATTAAGCTTAAGTGGTCTGGGTGCCAAAGTGGTCCTTTAACAGCATAGGTGGTTTGTCCCCCACCCGGGAATGTGAGATGCAGCTTCTCCAATAAAAGATGTTCAATGAAGGTTCAAGAGTAAAATACAAACTAATTTTATTTAACAAATGAAAAGAAAATAAGTAACACACTAACGCGTATCACCTAAACAAAAAGGCTTTTTCAAGTGTGTTTTCAAGACTTTTTGAAAAAGCCTTTTTGTATAGGTGAAACGCGTTGGACTCTGGTTTGGGAAGGTTTAGCTGCTGCACAGAAAGCTCATTTGCTGCTAAATATACATAGATTCGCAGTGTCCCACAAAGATAAAGCCTCACGTTCCATTTATTGGATTGATTTTGCAGGATTTCATATGGCAGCTGGCTTCACAGATGGGAGTGTTCATATCCTTGATTCTGTGACATTAGAAGATATAACTCAGGACCCTTTCAAGTATGCCAGAGGATCAATAACTCACATCAACTACTCCCACAACTCTCAGTATCTTGCGACAGCTGTGAGTCTCTAAAATACAAATATAATGTATTATATATTATGGATAATCATAAATTAAATTTGTTTCCTTTGATTATAAGTTAGCATTTTTGTATTTAGTGGACTTTCTGCAGAATGGATAGACTTTCTCACACTACTTCTAATATATCCCATGCAGTGTTCGCTGTTAGAAGAAAAGCCTCATTCTATAAGAACTCATGTCTGGCAGTTTATCAGAACTTAATGTGTTGTGTGTAGCCATGCATAGTGAATATTTCATAGGGAGTCCATATATTTTCAGACATGACTATTTACTTTAGTGGCAGCATTTTTCTTGACATTTGAATTACACAATTGAGATTTGATTTAGAAAAATTATCCAATTTTTTTGTTTTCACCTTTATTATTTTAAATTTAAGACCAGCATGGATACAGAAGGACAAATGTGATATGATTCAACAGAATAAAACTCCATAATGACTTATTGGTATCACAATATCATATCTCACAACACTTCTTCCATAAATTATGAGCTACATTTTCTTGCTTTAACTGTTGCTCTGTCTCGACATCTACACATCTTGTTGCAGGACAAAGAGTTCACTGTGACATTATTTAAAGTGACATCCCCCAAGGATTGGACTGCCTGGGAATACGTTGGTAGATACCGCAGCCATTATAAACCTATAACAAGTTTAGTATTTGCTATTGAGTTGGATAGCTATGAACCGAGACTCCTATCACTGGGGATGGATCGGATGTTGGTGAGTATATTTATGTATATATTTGTTGTTCATATAGTTACAAAATAGCACATTTAAACAAATTAATCCTAACACATTATTATGTCCAATAGGTGGAGTATGATCTTAAAAACAGCAAAAAAGACAATCTTCTAGTAAGCAGCACTGACAGAATTGAACAAAGTGCTGTGCCACAATACCTGGTCTGGTATCCACCTGTGACTAAGGAGAGTTTTATGCTCATTACGAATGATCAATATAAAATGAAACTTTTCAATGCTACCACAAAAATGTGCAGGTAAATCATGCTTGTATTTCCGGCAATTTCTTTTACCTTCACCCAGTGTTTCAGTGGCTGTTAGTTACTCTTTCCTCCACTACCTGTCCATTATTTCTATGGATCTATGTAATATTTGGTTTGTATCTGACAATGGTGGCTTCCTACAGAGCATCATGGGAAACGTAGTTCATAATAACTGGAAAGCTAAGAGATGTCTAGAACTGCCCTACATTTATCAAATACATATTCATACTTTTCTGACAATTAAATAGGTGAAAATGTATGTAATGTCTTTCACCAAATGTAGGAAAAATATTTCTCCACCCTTTACATGCAGTTATTTATTATTATTATTATCGCCATTTATATAGCGCGAACAGATTCCGTAGCGCTTTACAATATTATGAGAGGGGGAATTTAACTATAAATAGGACTATTACAAGAAAACTTACAGGAACAATAGTTGAAGATGACCCTACTTAAACAAGCTTACAGTCTATATTTGTTTATTATTACTGTTATTAGTACTATTAATATTTATATAGCGCCAACATATTCCGCTATGCTTTACAATTAGAGAAATGGGTGAGGAAGGTCCTGCTCAAACAAGCTTGCAATTTACAGTAGGTGGATATATATTTCGAGGCCACTTACTGGTAATGTGGTCTGAATATGCAAACCTCTTTTTCTGAATGTTCAAGGCATGATTTTAAGAGCCAATTGAATTAATAATGTAATTGTCCAAACAACAAAGATATGCTTAAATGGTTACTTCAAACACCATTTACCATTTTTATTTTTTTTTAAATAATTTAATAATTGTGGAAAAACCTGCAGAGTATAGTAAACACTACAACATTGAAGAGTAGATATTGAAATTATATAGGAGAATAAGACAGAACAATAGCAAGCTGATATTGTTCCATAGTTCCACTAATTAATCTTTCTTTTTTTAATGTACTCCTGCCAATGCAAATAATTGTAAATAGGATGATCACGTAAAAGAAAATTAAAAGGAGACTATAGTCACCAAAGCAACTTTAGCTTAATGAAGCAGTTTTGGCATATAGATCATACATCTGAAGTCTCACTGCTCAATTCCAGTTCCATTTAGGAGTTAAATCACTTTTGTTTCTCTCCATGCAGTCATAGCCCTGGTTGTGATTCACACAGTCTGCATGAAAAAAACATGATTTCAGTTTCAATTAGATGTTAATTTGCTTTTGAATTTTTTATTTCCTGCTTTGTAAATTGAACTTTAATCACATGGGAGGCTCCTGCAAGGTCTAGCAAGCTATTAACAGTGCACAAGATAAATGCTAAATTAACCCCTTATGGACACAGCTTCAAAAACTAGACGTACCCTTAAAGGGAATCTCCAGTGCCAGGAAAACAATCCGTTTTCCTGGCACTGGAGGTTCCCACTTCCCCCCACCCCCCAATCCCCGGTTACTAAAGGGGTGAAAACACCTTCAGTCACTTACCTGAGGCAGCGACGATGTCCCTCGTCGCTGTCTCCTCCTCCGCGCCGCTCCTCCTTCTGTCTCTGTCGGCCGGTGGGCGAGACTGATCCCGCCCACCGGCCGAGGAGACCTAATGCGCATGCGCGGCAATGCCGCGCATGCGCATTAGGTCTCCCCATAGGAAAGCATTGAAAACGTCTTTCAATGCTTTCCTATGGGGATTTGAGCGACGCTGGAGGTCCTCACACAGCGTGAGGACATCCAGCGACGCTCTAGCACAGGTTTTCTGTGCTATAGAGCAGGAAGTTCCCTCTAGTGGCTGTCTAGTAGACAGCCACTAGAGGTGGAGTTAACCCTGCAAGGTAATTATTGCAGTTTATAAAAAACTGCAATAATTACAATTGCAGGGTTAAGAGTAGTGGGAGTTGGCACCCAGACGACTCCAATGGGCAGAAGTGGTCTGGGTGCCTGGAGTGTCCCTTTAAGGAGACAAGCTATTTTTGCATTTCTGCATCTCTGTCATTTATTGCACCAACACATATTATATACTAGTAAAAAAGGAAAGGTAATAGGCGCTCACTATAGTAACCAGGCAGCAGTATACAAAACAAGGATTCCCCAACCTTGTGAGTGAATAGCAGAAAGAGAGAAGGCGTATACCGCGCTTATTGTTTTAAAAGAAAATATACAAAAAATACATACATATGTTCTTGGATATTCCAATTAATCGTGACCTCAAAGAGAAATACAAATAAAAAGATAATACAGCAAATTTAGTCTAAAAAATAGATGATAAGTAACTATGTACAGGCCACTCACATGAAGAAGAGTTATAACAGAGCTAGAAGAAGCCTATTAGGCGAAACGCGTTAAGTGGGACTATATTTTATATCTATATTTTATATTCCATTGTTTAGTTTGTTTATATTAAAGTACACTTTTAAGTTACTTTCTAGACTTATAATCTTCATTTCCTGGTATCCTGTATATCCTTGGTGGGGATCATACCACCTAAGCTGTTTACACTAGAGCAGGTTACATGCTCTGGAAAGTGTAAGTACATTACTATTTATTATCTATTTTACCATTTGGACTTACTTCACCATATTGCTGCTATCTTTTCTTTTATACCATACTACACACATGGCACCTTGAAAACATCTGCGGCAACTACTACTAATCCAAAGACGGGGATTGTACCGTCCAAGCGCTTCACAGTAGAGCTCTGTTATAGCTCTTCTTCATGTGAGTGGCCTGTACATAGTTACTTATCATCTATTTTTTAGACTAAATTTGCTGTATTGCACTATTATCTTTTTATTTGTATTTCTCTTTGAGGTCACGATTAATTGGAATATCCAAGAACATATGTATGTATTTTTTGTATATTTTCTTTTAAAACAATAAGCGCGGTATACGCCTTCTCTCTTTCTACATATTATATACTATTTTTTAGATTAATTATAAAACAAATGCCAAAAAAATGAAAAAAAAAAAACAGTTTTGGCAATAATAGCGTGTGCATAATATGTCCAGCTTAGAAAAAGTAATTCAAAATAAATTCATTTATGTGTCTTGATTTATAGAGTACGTAATATGTATAGGATTTCAGCTTATTTTGAAAGTTACAGGTCACAAAATAAAAGGACTAAAATACAATTTCAATGTGAAGCAATTTTAGAAGTTGGTATGGTTGTCTTGTAGGTTTAGTAGCCATCACAGAAAACAAAATTGCCACACAAAAGTATATATTTATATAAAGTAGACATCACAGGCTATTTACCTAAGGTTATTTTGACACTTTTACGTAGCCATTTCATCGCCAATCTCTGCTAAATGTTGGAGTAAAATTGTGTTTTTTCTTTATTTCGGCATTTACACATATAACAAGGTTTTTGTAATGTGTATTTTGTAAAGCTGGTGTGTGCTATTCCTGTACAGAAACCCATATTGTGTTCAGCTACATCTGCTGAGTATAACAATACCCCCATTGTATGCCTTTGGCACTATTCTGTGAAGCTTCAATGCCATATAAGAGACAAGGCTATTTCAATTTCTATAGTTAGAATTTTCATTGATGGATTTGACGGGCCTATGTTTAATTTGAATATATATCAGAGTGAGTATTCAAATAACTCCACAAAAGGCTTCCATTTGATAAAGTAGATTGTGACTTTGATATTGATATTTGATATTGTATATTGTGACTTAACTTGTCACCATTTTTTCACTAATTTATTTTAATGTTTGTGGTGAGGGGAATAAAAATTAATTTTTTTTCATACATGCTGCATTTTTGCGGAGTATTTCTTACACTTGATATGTACCACGGTCGTAAAATCCCCCAAATTATGCTCAGTTACATCTTCTGAGTAAAACAATATGCCCAATGTATGACCTAGACACTATTTTGTGAAGTTACAGTGCTGTAAAAGAGACGTGACAAGTTCAGGTTTTTAAGTGTGAATATTCATGGAGGTTTTTGATATGTCCGTGTCCCACTTTGGAGCACTTGAGCAGACAACATATTCCAGCTACACCATAAAGCATACCATTTCTTAAAGAAGACATCCCAGGGTATTTCAAAAGGCATATTTTGAACCTTAGCGTGGGATAATTTTTCCGCTAGCTTGTAAGTTTAGTGGTAATCAGCATTTCTTCTGCCTTTTCACAGTATTTTTTGCAAACTTTATGTGTGCTACGACTGTATAATACTTCATATGTTGTTCAGCTATGTCGTCTGAGTACAGCAATTTTGCCAGGTATATGTGGATATTGAAGGGGCACATTTGAGACACAACTATTCCAGTTTTTTTCAAACTTTGAATTTTTACGCTGTGTCCAGGTTCCATTTTGGAGTGTTTTAGCAGGCTATATATTCCAACTATCCCATGAAGGCATATCATTTCTTAAAGAAGACATCACAGGGTGTGTTAAAAGGCATATTTTGAACCTTAGCGTGGGGTAATTTTTCCGCTAGCTTGTACCAAGTGTAGTGGTAATAAGCATTTTTTTCCGCCTTTTTCACACCCAAAGCGAGTTTGCACAGTATATTTTGCAAACCTTATGTGTGCTACAAATGTACTTCATATGTTGTTCAGCTATGTAGTCTGAGTACAGCAATACCCCCGTATGTACCTTTGCCAGGTATATGTGGATATTTAAAAGGTGCATTTGAGACACAGCCATTCCAGTTTTTTTCAAACTTTGAATTTTTACGCTGTGTCCAGGTCCCATTTTGGAGTATTTTAGCAGGCTATATATTCCAACTATCCCATAAAGGCATACCATTACTTAAAGAAGACTTCCCAGAGTATTTCAAAAGGCCTATATTGAACCTTAGGGTGGGATCATTTTTCCGCTAGTTTGTTCCAGGTGTAGTGGTAATGAGCATTTTATAATGTATTTTTTTTTAATTTTTTTTTAAACTTGTTTTAAAACTTTTTTGTTTACCTTTTAATATATATTTTTTTATATAATTCTTTATTTTTGCTTTGTGCTTATGGTTACAAACATGTTTGTTCTGCCACAACAGCAGGTGCTAAAATATTCAAGCAGTTCGGGTAGTTTAACATTATGGCATTTGAGATGTCTGCACAAATTTCAATTTTTGATATAAGGCACTCGGTGAGAGTGTATTTGTCAACAAGAGAGAGATATAGGAGTAGCAGTGTTATGCTTCAAGATTACGAGGTATGGTGTTTCAGGTGTATACATGCTGTACCCCGTTGTGTATGACATTGTGCAAGAGGAACATATTAGTAAGGTAACCTGTACAGCGGTTGTGCTCAGGTGTGGTGTGTCCATGGGCATGTAGTGTTTCAGGGTAGTAAATGAGCTAAATTACGGTTTGGATTAAGTGATATGACATAAGGTTGCGCAGATTAACTCATGGGGTAGGTCATATATCGGGATAGCTCAGTCAATATTTGGGTGCGTGATTAGGTCACGGTGGGTTCAGTGTGTGAATCTTTGGCGAGCTGGGCTCCAGGGTGTCTAGTGGCCCTGGTCAAAAAAGGGATGATTCGCCCCTAACCGAGGAGGAGGCGGGGGGTGAGGGAGGGTCAGGGTGTTCCTGCCTCTTCAACATATGTGTGGAGCCACGGATAATTAGTGGTCATCTGGGGTATATTGTGTTCATGTATGCTGTCAGGTATGGAAAACATTTCGACAGTTGCATGGATATAGAGATAGCAATATATAGCAATATATAGCAATATAGGAACAAGAGAAAATAACAAGAAAATAAAAATTAATAAGTCATAAGTAGCGTATACAGTCCCTGCTCATCCCCAGGATCAGAATGGAAGTAAAGAGATTCTTCTCACGTCCTTGCCAGTCAGGTGGCCTGAGCTGTCGGTTCCGACGTTCGTGGGGTGAACGGTATTGAATTGTCCGGGTCCCATGTCTGTGCGGGGGTTCTTGCAGTGTTCTGTCTATCTGTTAGTCCCAGCTTGGCCAGTATTGCAGGGTTTTCGATGTCCGATGAGATTCTATCTGTTGTCTCGTTGTGGGTGATCAGTAGGGATCTGAGTGCACCCCAGCGGTACGGCACCCCAGTGGTGCGCAGTTGGCTGGTGAGGTGGTTCAGTGTTCGGCGCCATTGGAGTGTGGCTCTTGTTAAGTCCTGGAAAAATAGCAGCTGTGCGTTTTCAAAGTGAAGGGGAGTTTTGCCCCGTATTGCAGTTTTCGTTCGTGTCGATTAAGTCCCTCAGTTGGTCTAGAGAGCAGACACCCCCATGGGTCTAGTTCTAGTTTTCTCTGAAGCTGAGAGCTACTACCTTTTCCCAGTATTCCTTTACTTTCGGACATTGCCACCACATGTGTATGTAACTGCCTTTGTCTCCACATAAATGCCAACAGGTGTTTGTTTTGTTATTTTAACTTTTTTTAAATGTTATTAAAACACACACAAAACACTTTTTAAAGCTTTTTTCTAAAACTTTTTTTAACGTTAACCCCTAGCTAGCCTAACACCAAATTCCCCACTAACTTCCACCCACCCCAGATAGATACAATTATAATTTTAAAATATTTAAATTAATTAATAAAATAAATGTAATCTCTGAGGGTTAAAAAAAAAATGAAACAACCCTCACAGTAAAATGTAGTCCCTGCCAATTGATCATTGTCTTCAGTGATCAATTGTCAGGGAAGGGGTTAATTTTATTAAAGCAGGGGATTGGGGGGGGGGGGTGGGATTTAACTTTTACTTTATTTTTTTTACGCAGGGAGAAGATCAGCAGCACTGATTCATCTCCCTGCACTTCACACTGACCGCAGAAGCACAGGGAGGCCTGTCAGCCTGACAGCCTGTCAGAGCGATCACAGCTGCAGGGACAGCGCGATCGGGTGCTCCCCGACTGCCTCGAATACTGAGGCAGACCGGAGGAGCGTTAACCCTGCGATCGCCACAATCTGGGGTTAATTTTAGCGCATGACGACCGGGTCTGTCATCCGGCGTTAAGTAAAAAATACGTGTAAAAATTAGATCTCACTTTACAGGAAGTGTTTAGTAAGGCTGTTCATGTTACATGCAGGGAGGTGTGACTAGGGCTGCACAAACAAAGTAATTTCACTCCTAAATTAGAATTGAGCATGCAAGGGAATGATTTACACCATATACATTATATACCAAAACTGTTTCATTAAGCTTAAGTTGTTTTGCCCATAATCTCCCTTTAAGAGCATTTGGTGCCTAGTTTCCCCTCTTATAGATACAAACATTTTGTTCCAGATTATTAGTTTTACAATAGTTTTTGAAAATGCCCTTGTGGGTAAGTAGACAAAAGTAGCTGGATTCAAAGAGGCAGGCAATATCAAGAACATGCCTAAGGGTTTTGTCTTTGAAGCAAACATTTAAAGGCAAAGCAAACATTTAAACCCTTAGGCATGTTCTTGATAGGTCTATGGCTGCCATCAGGGGTGACAACCATGACGTTTGTCACGGGCCACGCAGCCCACCTGCACACTGGTGGGGCCCATTGGGTGATCCAAGCATTTAGGGCCACCTGATGGGCCTTGTATCTTCAGAGGCCCGGTCAGTGCTGTGGCTGTGTAATAGCCTGACCGGGCCCCTTTAAAAATGTCAGCTGCAGCTATTGCTGGGAGGAAGTAATAGTCGGTCACTCCGCGCGGGAGGGAGGAAAGACAGACTGTGAAGAGGGAGAGCCACACCAACTCCCATCAGCCCCAGCCACCCTCCTGCAACGAAAAGGTAAGAAACAGGAGGGTGGCTGAAATATGAGCTGCATGTGTGTGTGCCAATATGTATGTGTGTGTCTGTATGTATGTATGTGTGTATATGTGTATGTATGTATTTGTACATATGTATGTCAGTATGTATGTATGTGTCTGTGTGTATGAAAGTATGTATGTATGTGTCTGTATGTATGTGTCTGTATTTCCTTATGCATGTGTGTATGTGTGTCTGTATGGATGTTAGTATGTGTCTGTGTGTCACTATGAATGTCTGTGTGGCTGTTTGTATGCCTGTATATTTATGTGTCTGTTTCAGTATGTGTGTGTGTGTCAGTATGTGTGTATCTATGTTTGTGTCTGTGTGTGCATTTTGTGTCAATGTTTGAGTGTCTGTGTATGTGTGTGTCTTTGTGGGTACATTTGCATGTGTGTCAGTGTCTGAGTACCAGTGTGTGGAAGTGTATACACTAGACACAAATGCACACCTGCATTAAAACACCAACATTCACACTCATACTCCATACAAAAATATGCTTACATCAAAATCCACTACACATGCACTAACACACACTGCAGCCAATACACAAACACATACTGCATCAACAAAACACACACTCTGTATCCACTCTACAAATACTGCTTCCTTGTGGGCAAACTTGGAGGTGGGTCCTCTGGGATGGATTTGTGGGTGGGTTTGGAATCGGGCCCCCAGGTGCCCAGACCTTGAGCTGTGTTAGTGGCCTCATAATTTCTGATGGTGGCCCTGGATAGGTCAGCAGAACAGCAAACACTTTTTGAATAGATGGATTCTGAATGAAAAGGCTAATTACAACAGCTGAGATATTGAATGATTGGAGAGGAGATTATCATTAACATGAGATTGTGACTGGGAAAGATGAGTGAGTTAATATACAGATAGGAATTAAAAATAAATTAGTCATTCACTACAAACATTAAAAAGGGGTGGCCCTAAGGATTAATAACAATGCACTATTTATATATTTTTAAATTGTCAGTCAATGTTTTATTGAAGTGTTACATAGAATTCTAGGTTGAAAAAAAGATTAAAGTACATCAATTTCAACCCCTTTATGCTGTTGATCCAAAACAAGGCTAAGGTCCCCAATTGTAGCCATTTCCGTCAAAGCCAAAAAATACACAAGAGAGAAATAAGTAAAGGTTAAAATATAGAATTACACATTACATTTTGTAGATGAGCGACACCTCTTTTTGTAAATAGAGTCCAAGGTAAAAGGTATGTGGCAGATCTAAACTCATGCAAGACTCAAAAAAATAAAAATAGTTAGTCCCAGTAAAGAAATTTAAAGAAGCTATGTAAAAAGGAGATACCAGACATAAAAAGAAAAGAACGAGAGGGGGAACAGTTTGCAGAAATGAGGCAGACTAACTATATTATAAGTAAGATAATGTGTGAATAAGTATCGCGAGGTAGGCAGATCCAATGTTCTACATGTGCTAGGTCCTGGAACAAAGGGTACAATGGCCTCGACAATCCTATTTGTGGCATGCTAACCACTTCAATGTTTTGAATTGGTCCTTGTGCAAGGACCCTGTGTGTGCAGTGTTTTAGAATGAGATATTGCAGCTAGATCCACTTCCAGCAGGTTTTATTTGTCAGGCCAGAGCAAGAGTTCAAATTAAGAAAAACATTACATATTAGCTGTAGTCTCTTTTCAACGTTACCATTTGTTACTCTGTAGGAGGAATGACGAATACTCAAACATTTCTCATATTTGTATCTTATTTTTATAAATGTTTACAAAAGACACATTAATGTTATTGTGAAAATATCTTCTCTTGCTGTAACTGAATTTTAGCAGAATATTTTGACATTTGGTCTAGAAAATTAAAGGAGCACTATAGGGTCAGGAACACAAACATATATTTCTTACCCTATAGTGTTAAAACCACCATCTAGCCCCCAAGGCCCTCTCTTGCCTCCCTAAATATAGTAAAATCTTACTTGTATTCAAGCCTGAAGCTGTTGGCTCTGCCCCTGTCAGAATAGCAAGCTGTCTGCTGATATCATCAGAAGTGTTGTTCTGAGCCAATCACAATGCTTTCCCATATGATTGGCTGAGACTGTGAAGGAGGCAGATCAGGGGCAGAGCCAGCACAAGTCAAACACAGCCTTGGTCAATCAGTATTTCCTCATAGAGATGAATTGAATCAATGAATATCTATTGGGAAAGTTCAGTGTCTGCATGCAGAGGGAGGAGATACTGATATGTTGTGATGCACACTAGGCAAGACTGAAATAGGAAGAAGCTCTAGCAGCCATATTAGTAGTGGCCAGTGAAGTGATCACTAGGCTGTAATGTAAACGCTGCATTTTCTCTGAAAAGACCGTGTTTACAGCAAAAAGCCTGAAAGTAATGATTCTACTCACCAGAACAAATTCAATAAGCTGTAGTTGTTCTGGTGACTATAGTGTCCCTTTACGTTTAACCTGGCAATCAGATGTTATAGTGACATTACTGGTATTAATTAATGCAAGTATACGGAATCTTGCAGGTTTAATGGGAATTCTTAAAGATTTGGTATACTTAGTGCTTTACTGCACTTCTCATAGAAATGTGCTACTATAGGCTACTATATACATACATATACATATATATATTCAAACTTTACTGAATAAATAGTATGTTTTTCCATTATATATATCATTAAAAAAAAATACTATTTATCCAGTAAAGTATGAATCTGTTGGTGACCTTCAACTTGAAGCCATTGTTCTGATTTGTACTAAATCTTTGTCTATTGGCCCTATATACTGTAATTATATTCACAACTGTTCACCACGACACATCGTTTTGCAGAAAGTGGTAATGGTCAGATCTCTCTTATGGTTAACACATACAGTAATTGACACATGACATTATGTGCCTTAACTTTAGAGCTCTATTTATAATTGTGATTTAGTTACTTTAAAGTTAAACTCATTTTCACTATTTTGCTTGCTCCTTGTAGATAAATAGGCAGTATATATATGAGCTTTGGATAATGTTTTTTCTTTACTCATTAGAAAAACTCTTCTTGGGCCAACATTTGGTTCTCCAGTTAGGAAAATGGAAGTTCTTTCTTCACATAATCATGGCACGGATAAGGGTTTCCTGGCTTACATTACAGATGATAAGGTAGGTATACATATACTTTCGATAACCAAGAAATGGTAAACCTTTCTTACTACCGTTTGACAGATAATTGGAACTTGTTCAGTAATTTTACAACCTATGTATTTACCAGCATTGTCACATGTTGATATCATATATATGTAATTTTTACTAAAACATGGAACTATTTTTCATTATCTGTTGTAGTTTACCTGCTTTCCAAAAACAGGTATTGATATTTTCTTCTCTAAATGTCTCGGTTGGGCTATGTGACCACAATTTCCCTCAGTGGTGCTCCAGTCCACTCACCTTTTGCTGAGAGAATAGGCAAAGTTTGAGATACTTTTTTACAAACTCTTGGTGATAGAACTTCATGCTCACCTCCTCCACTGCGACTCCCCTCTGACTGAATGACTGACACTAACTTACCTCCTTACTTCTTTATCATCTGCTCGTTCTATGTGATCCATACCCCACAATGGTCTTGTGACATCAATATGTACAATGCATGGACTGTAATTGAATGATTTCTTATCATTTTGTTGCAATTTACAGATGTATATGTTTTGATGATTGCAGTTTTATTACAGGCATTAAAAAGGCGTTGTTTGAAAGAGAAAAATATAGAAAAAGTTTTTAAAAATATATATTTTTTTTATGTAGGTAGGGCTTCAGATTTTACCCATTGATGGGAATCCACACAAGTCAATGGCTGTCATTTGTCATCCGGGTGGAGTGTCTAATCTTGCTTGCTCTTTTGATGGTCAATATGTGTTTACGTGTGGAGGTGATGACTGCACAGTGATGATGTGGAAAACAAACCTACAGTAAGTAGAGACTGAGCAATTACTGAGAATAAGATAAACTGCACTTGTAACGGGTATAATCCTGCTAGTGACCCCAGGGTATGTAAATCTATGTTGAATGAATATATGCTCTGGGATTGAAAGTATTAAAAAGTAGTTTATCATTGTACAATAACTCATAATAGTAAATTGTTTGTCATCTTCGCTTGGTTGCTGCCCAGACTCTGGAAATTAATTTAGGGTAGCCTTGTTGACTCATTCCCGGCAGGATCTCCTTTTCAGTAGCTTTATACCTTTACAAATGTTCACATGCAACTTCATAAAGAGGAATGTCTGTATCATGCAAAGTTACACTGACAGTAAAATAATGGAATTGTGGCTTTGTGGAATTTGCTGTATTAGCATAATGAAAATGTAGTCCACAAATATTTGCAGTGCTATTGACAATGTTAATAGTCATTACTAGTGACCGCATTTCCCTATATGCCAAGACGAAAACTTAGTGGTACTCTGTTCGAAAAAGGTTTAACCCTATTAGGTAATATAGCGCCCAGGGCTCCCAGACACCATAACAACCTAATGGCAATGAAGTTATAATGGGGGCTGGAGTGTCCCTTTAACTAATGAGTATAAAAAATGGAAATCACATGGAATGTGCATTAAGCCTCCATTTAGCAATTCCAGGGCCTTCACAACCTTAAAGGGTAAAAAAGAGCAGTTCCCGGACTCTTCAGAATTCTGCCAATCTGCCAGATCAGGACTGACATTACTTTTTTCCTGGGTTACTCCCTCACATTGAGTCAATGACACCTTGTTTTATTTAATAAACAATAAAGGATAACTAGAACCTTTTCTAGTATTAGTATAAAATAATAATTATACTTTTATTCTCACAATGAATCATTGCT
Source organism: Pelobates fuscus (assembly GCF_036172605.1). Classification (NCBI taxonomy): domain Eukaryota; kingdom Metazoa; phylum Chordata; class Amphibia; order Anura; family Pelobatidae; genus Pelobates; species Pelobates fuscus. The sequence goes on from NC_086321.1 coordinate 128,533,893, forward strand.
GAAGGCCATAGAGGATATATTGTGTGATTGGATTGCAAATCAGGATACACTATGAAACAGTTTGTCTATTGGCAGAAGTGAAGAGGATAAAAAGAGGAATTACAACTTTACCCCAAATATTTGTTTATTCTTTAAAGCAGATTACAAAAACCAAACAACAGATAGTGATTGTGTACTTCTAATTGTCTTCTCAAATATGCCTTGAAAACGTTAATTGGGGAAAACCACAGTAGAGGCATGCAAAAAACATCATTAACGATAATTGTCTGAAAAACCTTCATATGCTTCCTATGGAACATTGCATTAATCTTAGTTCGCTCAGGTAACTAAGAAGGTAATGATGATGATGTTGTATATTGCAGATCTACAGAGGCAATTGCTTCTCTTGGAGGAAAGGATTTGATTCCATTTTACGGACTGCTTGAAGGAGGACGCGATGGACAATTATTCAAGGTAAAGAGCAGCAGATCTAGGTTTATTAACAAAAACAAGTGACATTACTCTAACTCATACTTACAAGGAAGATATAAAAATATCATGAAATGTTTTGATCTCATATTTTAAGTATGCATTAAACTGTATCTGTATTCACAAATTAGTTTTTATAAATATGTATTTTTTTCAGTAGACAAGATATGCTACAGAAATATAATATGATTTTTTTTAGCAATATAATCTGTGTCTCTGTGTCTGTGCTTTTCGCTGTCTTTCTGTGCTGGTTTGTGTCTGTCTATATCTGTGTATGCCTTTGCGTGTCTGTCTGTTCCTGTGTGTGCCCTCCTTTGTCTGTGTGTTACCAGGGCCGCCATCAGGGCATGACAACCATAACAGTTGTCATGGGCCCGGCGGCCCTTGGGGGGCCCGGCCGCCCGGGCCCCACGTGTGGGGCCCATCGGGTGGCCCACACACTTAGGGCCACCCGATGAGTCCCCTCCTTCAGGGGCCCGGTCAGCGCTATGGCCGTTGTATAGCGCGACCGGGCCCCTTTAAAAAAAAAAAAAAAAAAAAGCAGCCGCAAGTGCTGCTGGGAGGAAGTGCTCACTTCCTCCCAGCTCACTCCGCGCGGGAGGAGCGCGCCCGCCCGCCCAGCCGTAAACAGGGAGAGCCCAGCAATGAAGAGGGAGCAGCGCCGACTCCCATCATCCCCAGCCACCCTCCTGCAAAGAAAAGGTAAGAGACAGGAGGGTGGCTGGAAAATGAGCTGTGTGTGTGCATGTATGTATGTCTGTCTGTGTCTGTCTGTATGTATGCATGTATGTGTATGTATGTCTGTGTGTCTGTATGTATGTATGTGTATGTCTGTCTGTGTCTGTATGCATGTTTGTGTATGTCTGTCTGTATGCATGTCTGTGTCTGTATGCATGTATGTGTATGTCTGTATGTATGTGTGTCTGAATGTATATCTGCATGTATGCATGTATGTCTGTATGTATGCATGTCTGTGTGTCTGTATGCATGTCTGTGTATGTCTGTATGTATGTATGTGTATGTCTGTATGCATGTATGTCTGTATGCATGTATGTCTGTCTGAATGTATGTATGTCTGTCTGAATGTATGTATGTCTGTCTGAATGTATGTCTGTCTGAATGTATGTCTGTCTGTCTGTATGTGTATGTCTGTATGCATGTATGTCTGTGTGTCTGGATGCATGTATGTGTATGTATGTCTGTCTGTGTATGTATGTCTGTCCGTATGTCTATGTATGTATGTATGTATATGTATGTATGTATGTATGTCTGGATGCATGTATGTCTGTATGTATGTCTATGTATGTGTGTCTGTATGTCATTATATATGTATATATGTATGTCAGTATGAATGTATGTCTGCATATTATTATGAACGTAGGTCTGTGTGTATGTGTGTATGGATGTCTGTATGCATGTATGTCTGTCAGTATGTCTGTATATATGCATGTATGTCAGTCTGTATGTCTGTATGCCATTATGAATGTATGTGTGTATGGATGTCAGTGTCTGTATGTATGAGTGTGTGTATGTATGTATGTATGTTGGGGTCTGTATGTGTGTGTGTATGTGTCTGTCACTATGTATGCCTGTGTGTATGTCTCAGTATGTGTGTGTCAGTATGTATGCCTGTATGCGTGTATGTCTGTTTCAGTATGTGTGTCTGTTAGTATGTATCAGTGTGTGCGTTTGTGTCTGTGTGTGGACCCAGTGAGCGGTATTTGGAGGCGGGCCCCAGGGGGCCCAGACCCTGAGCTGAGTTAGGGGCCCCAAAATTTCTGGTGGCGGCCCTGTGTGTTACTATCTGTGCTTGTGTACCTATAGATGTGTGTCTGTCTGTAACTGTGTTTACCTGTGTGCAGGGTCGGCACTACCATAAGGCGGCACAGACGGCCTCTTTAGGGAGGTCAGGCTGACCGGCAGGAGGGAAGCGCACTGTGCTCCTCTCCAGCCGGTCATTTCTTGTAGCGTAGCCGAGTGCAGCACCTCCTACCACCCATGCATCCCAGATTCCTACCCTGGTGAATGCCGTGGGCTGTATCGAGGGGCGAGGATATGAATTTCACCATATTCCTGGTGATGGGGCTGGGCTGCAGTATGGGAATACTCAGAGCCACCAGACAGCATACTTCCCAGGGACCTGATTGTACAATGTAAGTATGTAATTGTAACTGTATGTATGTCTACATATGCAGGGCCGGCGCTACCATAAGGCGGCCCAGGCGGCCGCCTTAGGGCACACCGGCCCTGGGGGCGCAAAATCAGGCTGACCGGAAGGAGGGAAGCGCACTGCGCTCCCCTCCAGCCGACGACCTATTGTAGCGTGGCCGAGCGCTACCAGGGTCGCAGGGGGCCCGGCCGCCCCTGCGACCCGGTATGTACCCACTGGGCCAGCCTCTTCCCCTGGGGGGCCCAGGAGCCGGCCACCTCAGGGCCCCCCGAGGCTGGCCCTGGTATCACCGGGCGTCCGGTTCTGCGGGCGCGCGAGGGAGCACTCTCCCATGTGTGCTTCCTCTTCAGCTCCCTCGCGCGCCGCATACTGATACCGGAGCCGGAAGATGACGTCATCTTCCGCCGCCGGCATCCCTACGCGGTGCGCGAGGGAGCTGAAGAGAAAGCACACATGGGAGAGTGCTCCCTCGCGCGCCCGCCAGCCAGCCAGCCTGCCTGCCTGCCCACCTACCTGCCCAGGAGCACTGCAGCACCACTGGACCCCAGGGAATCCCTTCAGCACTCCAAAAGGTAAGGAGGCTGGGGGATTAAATTAAAAAAAAAACATGTGTTAGTGTGAGTGTCAGTGAGTGTGTCTGCTAGTGTCAGTGTGTGTGTGTCTGCTAGTGAGTGTCAGTGTGTGTGTCTGCTAGTGAGTGTCAGTGTGTGTGTCTGCTAGTGAGTGTCAGTGTGTGTGTGTCTGCTAGTGAGTGTCAGTGTGTGTGTCTGCTAGTGAGTGTCAGTGAGTGTGTCTGCTAGTGAGTGTCAGTGAGTGTGTCTGCTAGTGTCAGTGTGTGTGTCTGCTAGTGTCAGTGTGTGTCTGCTAGTGTCAGTGTGTGTGTCTGCTAGTGTCAGTGTGTGTGTCTGCTAGTGTCAGTGTGTGTGTGTCTGCTAGTGAGTGTCAGTGAGTGTGTCTGCTATTGAGTGTCAGTGTGTGTGTGTCTGCTAGTGAGTGTCAGTGTGTGTCTGCTAGTGTCAGTGTGTGTGTGTCTGCTAGTGAGTGTCAGTGAGTGTGTCTGCTAGTGAGTGTCAGTGTGTGTGTCTGCTAGTGAGTGTCAGTGTGTGTCTGCTAGTGAGTGTCAGTGAGTGTGTTTGCTAGTGAGTGTCAGTGAGTGTGTTACTGTGTGTCTCTGACTGAGTTTGTTTGTGTGTATATTATATATATATGAGTCTGTTTGATGTCTGTTAGTGAGTGTGTGTTTGTCAGTGAGAGTGTATGTTTTGTAAGTGAGTGTGTATCTATGTCTGTCGCTGAGTGTGTCTGTCAGTAAATGTGTGTGTCTGTTAGCTGGTGTGTATGCATCTGTTCGTGATAGTGTGTGTGTGTGTCTTCTGCACTTACCTTTCTCCAGCACCGGACTCTCTTGGCGCTGGGGATCCCTCCGCCTCTCAGCTCCGAATGCTCTTGCCGCGCACGCATTCAAACCGCCCATAGGAAAGCATTACTCAATGCTTTCCTATGGACGTTCAGTGTCTTAGAATAGCGGAAGCTCCTCTAGCGGCTGTCAGTGAGACAGCCACTAGAGGCTGGATTAACCCTCAGTGAAACATAGCAGTTTCTCTGAAACTGCTATGTTTTCAGCTGCAGGGTTAAAACTAGAGGGACCTGACACCCAGACCACTTCATTGAGCTGATGTGATCTGGGTGTCTGTAGTGGTCCTTTAAGTGTGTGTGCATCTGCATGCACTGGCGTACATACCGCGGTCGCAGGGGTCACAGCCCTGCGACCAGGTGCCCGCCGCCCGCCGTGCAGAGTAAGTGCGAGGGGGGGGGGCACGGATCAATTTTCGCACCATGTGTACGCCACTGCACCTACCCTGGTGTCTGCCGCAGGTTGTGTGGAGGGGGCGGGGATATGAATGTCATCATATACCTGTTCCCTGTGTACAACACAGCGCGGCTGGCGCCCTGTGATGGGGCTGGGCTGCAGGACAGTACTCCAAGGAGCCGGACAGGCATGCACCCAGGGGACAAGATTGAACTGATGTAAGTATGTAATTGTGTATGTCTATGTATGTATGTATGAATGTATGTCTCTGTATGCCTGTATGTCTTTGTATGTATGTTTCTGTATGCCTGTATGTCTCTGTATGTCCAAATGTATGTGTCTGTATGCTTGGATGTCTTTGTATGTATGTTTCTGTATGCCTGTATGTCTCTGTATGCCTGTATGTCTTTGTATGTATGTTTCTGTATGCCTGTATGTCTCTGTATGTACAAATGTATGTGTCTGTATGCCTGTATGTGTCTGTATGCCTGTATGTCTCTGTATACCTGTATATATGTACGTGTCTGTATGATGGTATGTCTCTGTATGCGTGTATGTCTTTGTATGCCTGTATGTATGTATGTGTCTGCATGCCTGGATGTCTCTGTATGTATGTTTCTGTATGTCTATGTATGTATGTATGTGTCAGTATGACGGTATGCCTCTGTATGTATGTCTTTATATGCCTGCATGTCTCTGTATGCATGTATGTCTCTCTGCCTGTGTGTCTGTATGTGTCTGTGTCTGTATGTCTCTGTATGATTATTTCTGTTTTTGTATGACCCTTATTTTAAACGAGGGTGGGGGGCACCAAAATGCATCTTCGCCTGTGTAACTAAAAATCCTAGCACCGGTCCTGAAGGTACACCCAAATGCTTCAACATCTATGAAAAAAACTCACGTATAGGGGTTGTCATAAACCTGTGTCTTTGCTAAAACAATAAACTCAGGTCACATCAGTAGATAGAAAGCATGCAAAATATTGAGAGCAATCTCTGTAAAGTATTTGTTACTTTACAAACAAAAAATCACTGACAAAGATCCGTGTAACCATTGTGAACCTTGCATGTCTGCATTTCCAATCTGCTAATTAAAGCTGATAAAATTCATTCCATTATTGGTATTAAATATTGTACAGCACAGTGATAGTCTACAAGCCTTTGGAGTGCAGCTTTGTGGAAATTTTAAATAATTGTTCATGTTCCTCAAATAAAATAATAAAAAAATATGATAAAAAACCATGTATTGTGGCAAAGGAAAACCGCTTCTAATCATATTAATAATTCATAGATGTCACAAATATTCTTATTCTTGTCGTACTCTGCATTTATTATGCACATTGTGGTGTTGCAAACTGTGATTATTCCTTTTTCATTTTTGGTCTTGTGTTTATTTCCATTTAGGAACTGGAGAATTATTTCTATTATGCGCAGCTGCGTAACCAGGGTATTGACACAATGGAGACAAGACAAGTTTCGACACATATTCCCTTGAAAGAAGTTCCTTTCATAATGCGTGCATTGGGATTCTACCCATCAGAGCAAGAGGTTTTTAAATATTCCATTTAGAAAACATTGTTGTTTTTAGAATTACATTCTATAGGCAGTTTAAAATACTTTGATTATATTAACATTTTTTCTATATTCACAATATATAGAAAATCAGGACCTTAGCTATTTTGCATTCACATTCTAATTATTCTTTTTGTGCACACATAATTATTTATACAATTATTTCCATAACACCAACCTATTTCACAGAACTGTACAATAGGTAAAACAAGACAAACAAATAATTCTAATAAAAGACGTTCGACATATGGGAACAGAAGGTGAAGAGGACAATGAAAAAAACAAGCTTACAAACTAAAAAGATGAGGGACAAATAGACAGGGGGGAAGTGTGGGAATTAAATGAACTGTATAGTAGGCAGCAAGTGAACAGTCAGTTCTTGAATTTCATGTGTTGGAACAGGAAAAATGAGTAAGCGAAAAGATCTGAGTTGACAAGGGCCAAATAGTGATGGGTAGACGGCTGCAGTGGTTAGTATCTACCAAAAGTGGTGCAAGGGAGGACAACCGATGTACCGACGTCATGGTCATGGGTGTCCAAGGCTCAATGATGTACATGGGGAGCGATATCACAGAAGAGCTACTGTAGCTACAATTGCTGGCAATGGTGGAAAGGTTTCAGTGCATTGCAGATTGCAATGGATGCCCCCACCTCACAACTTGCAGAACTTAAAGAATCCACTGCTAATGTCTTGGTGCCAGATACCAAAGGACACGTTCAGAGGTCTTGTGCAGTCAATGCCTTGATGCATCAGAGGTGCATATATATATATAATTATAATTATATTTATATATATATATAAACACTTTTGTTTTCGCCCCCAGCCTAAGGCACACCATTGCAATAATCATGCTGTCTAATCAGCGTCTTGATATGCCACACCTGTGAGGTGGATGAATTATCTCGGCAAAGGAGAAGTGCTCACTAACACAGATTTAGACTGAATTGTGAACAATATTTGAGAGAAATATGCCTTTTGTGTACATAGAAAAATTCTTACATCTTTGAGTTCAACTCATAAAAAAGTGTTGCATTTATAATTTTGTTCAGTGTGTATATATATATATCATACATACCAAGCCTCAATAGCAAACCAGTAACCAACCTCATGCTGATGATTTGCATTAACAATGAAACAGCTGTCCATGAGTGGTTCACTGGCTTTGCCTCTTTTCCTAAGTTGTGTTTCAAAGCTGCAAAAAGCTTACAGCAAACACAGACTCAAAGGAATCCATGTTTAAAATAGAATGAGGCAAAAATGTGATTCTTTGTTAAACTATTTTGCATTTGCCCACCCAGAATCCTTTGCGGTAGTAACATCATTTTGTGATTTATGTGTGAAAAGCAAGTCTTATGGCTTGACTGGTGTGCAGATTGTGTTTGACATTGTATTAACCCCTTAAAACCGGAGGGCGTACTATTACGCCCTATTCTAAGCAACTCTAAACGCCGCAGGGCGTAATAGTACGCCCTCTGGTTTTTTGTTACTTACCCGGTCGCCGGCGATCGCGGTTGGGGGGACTCACCTGGGATCCCAGAGAGTCACCCGCGGCAGATCCTCCATCCTGCGGCCCCCCCAGCCATGTGAGAATGAGTTCCTTGCAAGGACCTCACAATCACATGGCCGGGTTAGCTGGCTGCTGCATTGCCAGTAATGACAGTCTGTCCCCCTGCTGGCTGGAAATGAAATAAAATAAAGTTAATCAGTGTAAAAAAAAAAAAATTATATACTTAGATCATATATATATATTATATATATATATATATATATATATATATATATATATATATATATACACACACACATACACTGTCTAGGTGTATTTTACTATTAATATATATATATAATTATATATATATATTAATATCAAATTACACGTAGACTGATACTGATTAAATATATCTATAATTATTGTTATATATATATTTATATATAATATAAAAAAATAAATATGTAAATACGTAAAAAAAAAAGTAAAAAAATATTAAAAATAAATAATTCAAAAATATATAGATGTGTGTTATTTCGTTCTAACTGTATTGTGATATTCATATATATATATATTTATATCAAAATACACGTAGAATGAAATAATATATATATATCTACCGTATATACTCGAGTATAAGCCGAGTTTTTCAGCACATTTTTTGTGCTGAAAAACCCCAACTCGGCTTATACTCGAGTCAATAGTCTGTATTATGGCAATTTGCATTGCCATAATACAGACTGGGGCTGGCAGAGCTGTAACTTACCTGTCCTGCAGCTCCTGTCAGCTCCATCCTCCCCCGCGCCGT